>NC_090939.1:199222023-199895951 GCF_040938575.1 Ambystoma mexicanum
CTCTGTGAAAAGTTGAATTTAGAAGTGTGCCCAATAGCCTCTCTGTGAAAAGTTGAATTTAGAAGTGTGCCCAATAGCCTCTCTGTGGAAAGTTGAATTTAGAAGTGTGCCCAATAGCCTCTCCGTGAATTAGAAGTCTCTGAAAGGCCATGTAACCCATCATATCTCACCAACACGCTTACTCTCTCCTTACATCACCACTCAACTAGAACACAGAGATACTATGACACCATTCGGTATAACTGTTCTCATATCAACATTCGCCGCTCACTCCACATCATTCTAAATAATCACTGCTGGTTACACCCCCCCCCCAGCGAGGCGCTCTCCTCAGGCCTAACACAGCCACATCCGATCTGGATAAATCCTGCCAGAACGAACACATACTCCTGACCTCTCAACCACCACACCTACCGCTAGAAAGCAGCTATTACACTGATACCGCACGAGCTGTACACATACCCGGTGCTCACACGCACCTTTTGACTCTCTCTACTCTCTCTACTGATATAAACTTCGGTTCCCAAGGGCGTTCAACCTACCAGCGCCTTCAGACCATACCAATGGTATATAAGGCGCTATATAAATGCAAAATAACATAACATAACATAACTCCCCACACGACAACTAAACCAGCAGTGATCTCCATCATAAAGGTGAAATGTGATGGCGCACCACCTCATGATCATGATCATAAAGGTGAAAAGTGATGGTACAACCCTTGAAAGTGAAATTAATGGTACACCTCCTCTGCCATGGCCTGAGGGAAGGCTCTATAACCTTCACGATGTAGGCAGCAAGTAAGCATTCAAAAAAGCAGTAGTACTGTGATACCAAAATAAAAGAAATGCCCCATCACGTTTCTGTAAAATACTACACTTTAATCAAACTTAAATGACAGAAAACTAACAAAAATACTAACATCCCACCCCTGTAATGAAATACATAAAATATGCAGCCTTTGGTTGAAAGGGGCGCCCTGGGTATGATGACATATGCAGGCATTTTTCTTGGCATTCAAGTTTTAGTATATATCTTTTAAAAAGGTAAGCAGTTGGGTCTTAATTCTCACTAGGGTCAACAGAACAAGGACAGGGACAGAACCACTGTAGATACATTAACCTCTTCTTTCTGGGGCTCAACAGCATCAGCAGTGGTTCTTGGCATTTCCTGGTGCCTAAAACCAGGTTCAAGGTGGTCGAGCTGATGCGGCTGAACTGAGCATAACGCTGTAATTGAACAAGCAGCAACAGCACTTAGCTCGGAGAAGCTTGGGACAGGCAGGCGTTGTTTGGGTCGGTGAGCTTGCAAGCGCTTGAAACATTTAGAAACTGCATAGAGAGCCACAGCCAGCTTCTTTTGTTCCTCGGGTGCTGTTCATTTTATAATTTATAATTGTTCATTTATAACACGCTTAATAACAAGGAGTTGTTTGTAAGCGTGGGATCTGAATTCGAACCTGTGTTGCGCTGTGTTGTCTTGCTTCCAGGACAAACGCATTGCCCCTGAACTATCCTTCTTCCCCAAGAAGGCCCTGGCCAGAGTCTCTGATGAAATATTAATTCTTTCTCTGCCCTTCCTAGCCAAGAAGGTTGCCTGGGACACTGGCATGGTTTTCCATTCAACCAGGTTAGGTACTGGGTACCAGTGTCCAAGCAGCAGGCAGGGCTTTTCCAAGATCAGGTCACTTCAAATATTCCTCTGAACTGGTTCAGGAGAGGGTCTGACTACCTCCTTGGATGCTTCATTTTCACTCCAATGGCTGCTTACTTCCGGTAGAATGTACCTCAATACATGTCCAGCAAATTCCTTCTTCTCCTTAAATCGAAAGATGATTCAACTAAGGTGTTGGGTCTCACCCCTCAATGTAGTTATTTTGCCAAGATTGGTCAATTTCAGGCCTCTTGTAAGGGGCCAACCCTAGCTGCCATGACAAGAGTCTTGCCATTTGTTGTCAGCTTCCAGAATGCTTTGTCTGCTGGAAGTTGGGACGGGGCACAGGAAGCATGTTTGGTCCAGAGATTTCCAAGATAGTGGAACCCTTCTGGGTGCAACTTCTTTTGCTGGGTTACAATAAATGCCTCCTCTCTCTGTCTGCCTTAAATCAAAAAGACTCCTCTCATTCTGCTGTGTGATTTCCCCATTGTGCTGGCACAGATTTGTTGAAGCAGTGTCTCCCACTTGGCCCCTATGGGCATGTCCTGTTTGCCTGTGAAAGTGTCTGGCTTTCCTATAAGAGAACCAAGGGCACCTAAAGGGCTGGGATTAGCATCCTGTTGGTGAACCCCAGTGTGATGCTGGAAATGCATCGGAGGGACAGGGCCTCCGTATCCATGTCCTTTACTGCTTTTTATCATGTGTTCTGTCGTGTTTTCCGCACAGGAGTTCATGTGGGACTCCTGGCGGTGCAGCTCTCTCTCTTTTGGTTTGGTGAACAGACCCATGGGATACCCTTCTGGCACCCATGGGTAGGGGTACAACCCTCTGCCCCTAGGGTATGTTTTTGGGCACCTGTGTGTGACCCACAGAGCGGGGTACGGGCGGGTGGCAGCTCCGTGCTGAAATGACTGGTGCCCTGAGCGTCCTCCATTTTGGGATGCCCAGGCCCTGTCATTGGAATTGGTAGATTCCTGATGGAGACAAAATGCCCCCCATGGCCTCTTGCCTTCCATCACCTGTTACCCTGATCTTCCCGAAGTCCCGGGAAGCCCTGCCTCTGTCCCTTCCCCCTGACTGGCTGTTGGGTGGAAGTTCTGTATATGGTAGTGTGGGGAAGTGCCGACCAGACTGGCTGGAGCCTTCTCAACGACCGTATGTTGTGGGTACGCCTGTGGGTGGGACCTGGGTGAATGGAGTGTGTGATGAATATAGATTCTATGTTGTGACTGTCTAGTATCTGGTGTTTGACACAATGGTTGAGACAGCCCTGCCCGAAACCGGTATGAATGCATTTTTCGCCTGTTGAATGGCTTGGTACTTGTCCCAATACACGTACCTTGTTGTGAGTGTCTGGAGAGAAGTGAATGGCCTGAATACCTTGTGTACCTGATTGGTTGTCTGCCTGCATGAATGCCCGTAGTCGTGATTGGATGCTTGAGTGCGACCCAGCGGAATGAATGGGAGATCAACAGTATATCTGGGGACCTCTCACTGCTAGGAATTGTGTTCGGAAGCTGAAGTCCACTACGACGAGTAACTGGAGTGAAGCTTAACCTTGAGCCCTGCTGGACGTGAAGAATTGCTGTTGCTCTCCTTCGCAATCTGAAAGCTTCTGTGCTTCAAGAACTGACTCAGAGAGGACCTGGTAAGACGCCCTCTTCCCGAGCTACGAGGAACCATCGTGCACAGCTGATCTTTGCCTATGCTCCCAGGTAGACAGACATTCGACAGGCTGCCGACCCGATTCGGGGATTGCTGCGGAACTCCAAGGAGAAGCGCCCGGACTGTTGTCCGCCACTGTCGCCGACCGCCATCACCGACCGGAGCCGCCATGCTCCAGTTGCCTAAGAACTTCATTGATCCAAGGACGCTCTCGTAAGCATCGTCGCCGCTGTATCCTGCTCGAGAAGGCCTGACCATCGACGTGTCGAGGAGCACCCACCAGTGGGTTTCCCGCCACCCAAAGACCACAGAGACACAGACGACTCGACGCCCTTGCTGGGCTACAGTTCTTCAACTCTTTGCGGTTGTCATGATCTCTGCTTCCAAAAGATCAGGACTTGCCCGACTCCCTTGGAAGCAGACCCATAACCCCGGTTCCGAGTGCCAGCCAGTACCAATTGGGACCTTTTGGACCCTGTCCTGGCTCCAGTGGCACCAGGCTCATAAAGATGCCCAGTCCCAGCGCTAGAAGCGCCGGGCTCATAATGCTTGGGTGGACTTACCTGCAGCAGACCATGCTGCTTACTTACCTGCCAGTTGAACCCCTGATCCTCTTCTGTTTGGGACTACTTTTCCTGTTGGGTGGGGCAGGAGCCACTCCCTAGGTTCAGAACACTGGAACTCCTCTGGAAAGCAGGAACTCTTTTCTTACCTAGGCATGGCTGTGGAAGGAGACACCTAAGCACTACAGGAGGCTATTTAAACCACACCCGATGGATGAATCTTGCTTTGCGTTATTCTGCATTCTCTGCAGCAGAACGCTCATCGTGTCTTCTGCTTCTGATCCTGGGCCTAAGGGAACAAAGGCTTACCATCCTGGAATCCAGTCTTCAGCAGCATCTGTAAAGACAAAGAAAGAACAGGTTAGCACTACGGTCTTCAGTGGCAGCGCATCTCTTACCTGGTCCATCGGCTGTCACCAACGCCTCGCGCTGCATTCCGGCATCTGAAAGACAAAGGCTTACCTACTCTTTGCATGCTCCGGAGGTCTTCGCACTGCATTCCGGCATCTGAAAGACAAAAGCTTACCAGCGCTTCGCACGCTCCGGAGGCCTTCGGCGCTGCATCCCGCATCTGAAAGACAAAAGAAGGTGCGTTTAAAGACATTGGGCAACTTTATTACTCACGTGCCATTACTCCTTCCCACGCCGAATCCAGTGGATATTCCAGCACCCTTCAGCTTCTCTAAAGCTCCGAACTTGTACCTGCAAGATAAAAGGGACAGTTAGTGCGCATCGTGAAGCAGGCTACAAGCGCTTACTTACGTGCTTCCAGGCGCTTCTATTCCTCACGCGGGTTCGATCCTCAACTCTCATCAGCACGCCATCCGCCATCGCCGGAACCCTGCAAAACAAGAGATATCATTACAAAAGACTTTTAAGACATTTGAAGTGCCCACAACTTACCGTTCGTGCAGTTAACGACAGACAGCAGTCCTCTGAGGTCAAGAGGCCTGCACCCTTATCCAGTGAAGAAACTGGTTACGGCACCCTGCCCCGAGGCAGATGGAGAGCTCGGCGTTCACTTACCTAAGGTGAGGGCGTTAACCTTTGGGGTTCTACAGGAGAAGAGAAAGGGAAGAGGAGAGAGGCACCCAATAACCCCAGTTCATTAATCCCATATTTTCTATCTGCAGACATCTTACTCTTCGAGTCAGACATACAGTGCACAGAGGTCCAGCCCAAAGAGCCAACCGTGTGTTACACATCACCTTTGAAGATACGGCATTCACCCAGTCAAGACCGGCGCCTCTGCGGGAATCAGGTGAGCGTTACAGAACGCAAAGCCTACCGCAAAACTCACACCCAGGCGCTATGGAAACCTCGGATACCGACCAGCTAGCCCAGTTACTTGGGGAACTAAGAGCAGAAGTGCATGCAGCCCGTCAGGAAACGAATGCTCTAAGAAGGTAACTGATTATTTCCAAGGAGCGAACGGACGATCTCGCTAGTCATTTGCTACAGTCACAAGCCGGACAAACTCTGTTACCCGCATCAGGGGCAAATCTTCCTTCAACATCCTCTACGAACCCAGTGCAGATCAACCTACCTGGGAATGTACCTCTGGCTCCGCCCGAACGATTTTCTGGTGACCCAAAGAGGTTTGCAGTATTTATTAATCAGTGCCGGTTGCACTTCTTATGCCGGCCAGCAGCCTTTCCAACTGATCAAGCTAAGGTAGCTTTCGTGCTTTCGTACCTTAGTGCAATGCGGCAGAGTGGTCGATCCCTCTAGTTAATCAAGATGATCCGGTTCTCCATGATTTTCAAGCTTTTCAGCTCAGTATGGAAAAACTGTTTGCAAGACATTCACAGGGGCAGGCCTTGGACAATGAGCTCCTTTCATTACGACAGGGTAATCAAGACCTTTTGGCTTATATTGCGTCTTTCAACAGACTGATAGTGGAAACTCGATGGCCTGAGGACAAAAGGATTACGCTGTTTTATAGAGGTCTACGTGGAGAGCTCAAAGATGTGTTAGCCCAAGTAGTGAATCCCCCGCAAGACTGTTCGGACTATATTGACTTAGTCGTTCAAATTGACCACAGACTGCAGAACAGGAAGGCCGATCGCTCCAAGTTTGATGCTCGAGTATTTTCCAAACCACCAACTCCTACCAAAGGAGTAGACTCCGGGGAACCCATGCAAATAGGGGGCCTGAAAGGACCACTAACACAAAAGGAGCGGGAAAGGAGAAAACAGCTGCAATTATGCCTCTATTGCGGAAACTTGGGGCACTTTCTTTGAGACTGTCCGGTGAAACCAGCCAAGAAGGCAGTAGGAGCTGCAGTTACCAGGGTCACAAACTCTGAGCAGGGAAACGACCTCGCCCGACAAGAATAGAGGTCCTCTTGCCGAGCGTTAAAACCAGTTCCGTGACCTCGCATTTCGTGATACCTATGGTCCTCATTAGCCCTGAACATCCGGATCGATTACATGCGATTGAAGCTTACGTCGACAGCGGTGCCATCGGCAATTATGTGGATCATGAAATGGTTTTGAGGATGAATCTGACTCTTTGTCCAAAGGCTGTAAAGGACGTCATTACTACGGTGGATGGTACGGAGATAGCCTCCGGACCAGTAACGCATACCACCCAAGAAGTGACGCTAGTAAGTCAAGATGGACACCATGAGAAGATCGTGTTCGATGTGATCAAGGCCCCTCAGTTCCAGATTATTCTAGGAATTCCTTGGTTAGAGAAGCACAATCCTCAGATCGATTGGCGAGCAAGAACGGTTCAGTTTCCAGAATGTGTCTCTACTTGTCACCCTCGACCTGGTGTTGCACTGGCAGCAATTTCCTCGGAGGCTCCCCAGTTACCTCCTGAATACCTAGAATTCCAAGATGTTTTCCGGAAGGATCAGGCTAACTCTCTACCTCCTCATAGGTCTTATGACTGCCAGATAGACCTGATACCTGGATCTACTCCTCCTTGTAGTAGAATTTATGCCCTCACCGAGCCTGAGAATCTTCACCTCCGACAATACCTGGATCAATACCTAGCGAATGGGTTTATTCGTCCTTCCAAGTCCCCTGCTTCCTCAGCTTTGTTCTTCGTTCCAAAAAAAGAAGGGGACCTTAGAACTTGTATAGATTATCGCGCCCTGAACCAGATCACCGTTAATAATAGATATCCGTTACCTTTGATCCCTGAACTCCTGGACCAAGTCAGAAAAGCATGCATATATACAAAGCTGGATCTTAGAGGAGCCTACCACTTGGTACGAGTAAAAGAGGGCGATGAATGGAAGACGGCCTTCCGCACCAAGTATGGGCTATTTGAATATCAGGTCATGCCCTTCGGACTTTGCAATGCCCCGGCCGCCTTTCAATATTTTATGAACGATGTCCTCAGAGAACTCATAGATGTGTGTGTTGTTGTTTACATTGACGACATCCTCGTTTATTCTTCATCGGAAACTGAACATCGGAAACACGTGAAAATGGTCCTCGAGAGATTGCGTCAACACAAACTTTTCGCTAAGTTGGAAAAATGTGTTTTCAACGTGACTGAAGTTGAATTCTTGGGATTCATATTATCACCTAGCGGAGTGCGTATGGATTCAAAGAAGGTCGATGCAATTCTCAAATGGCCATCGCCATCCTCCGTAAAAGGTGTTCAAAGCATGTTAGGCTTCGCTAACTTTTACCGCAGGTTTATCCCCGAATTCTCTCGAATAGTCCAGCCCATCACCGCCTTGTTAAAGAAAAACAAACGTTTTGAATGGTCTACCGAGGCGGAACAAGCTTTCCAGAATTTGAAGACTAGATTTATCTCTGCACCGATCTTAAAACATCCTCGCCCAGAACTCCCCTACATCGTTGAAACTGATGCTTCGAGCCTTGCCATGGGGGCAGTTCTATCACAAAAGGACCCAGTAACCAATCAGTTGCATCCCGTGGCATTTTGGTCCCGCAAATTCTCGCCTCCTGAAATCAATTACACTATTACTGATAAGGAACTTCTAGCTATCAAGTCCGCCTTCAAGGCTTGGCGGCATTATCTTCTGGGGGCCCGACACACCGTTACTGTGATTACAGATCACCGAAACCTGCAATATTTGAAAACCGCAAAAGCTCAATCCTCTAGGCAACTCCGTTGGGCACTATTCTTTGCCGAGTTTGACTTCATAATTACCTATCGACCTGGTACAAAAAACGGTAAAGCTGATGCCCTTTCTCGGATGGGAGTGGAAGAACATTTGATCAATCCTAAACCTGTACCTATCATTCCCGAACAAAGAATTCTAGGTGTAATCGCCACACAATCCATAGAGGAAGTTAAGGATAAAGCCAGGCTACTGGTAACTCAAGCAGACATACAGAATTGGCATCTGCAGGGAAAGGACTTTACGGTGAAGGACAACCTATTATATTTCCAAGAACGGTTATACCTGCCCAGCACAGATTTACAGAAAAAGGTAATCTCTTGTTATCACGATTCTTTAATGGAAGGACATCCCGGTATGACCAAGACCTCGGAAAAGATCAAGCGCTACTTCTGGTGGCCGTCTTGGAAAAAAGATATCAGAGACTTTATAATGTCCTGTGGAGTATGCGCCCAAAACAAGAGTCAAAAGGAAAAACCAGCCGGCCTCTTACGCCCTATTGACATCCCGCCTCGCCCTTGGCATACGCTTTCTATGGACTTCATCACCGATCTACCTCCATGCTCCGGATACAATACGATCCTAGTAATCGTGGACCTATTCTCCAAGATTGCGCATTTCATTCCACTCAAAGGCTTACCAACAGCAGCAACTCTGCCCCGAGAATTTCTCGAAAACATCGTTCGACTGCATGGTTTTCCTTCAGTTCTAATTCCGGATCGAGGTAGTCAATTTATTTCTCATTTTTGGCGAAGTTGCTGTCGGCCGGCTCAAATTGATGTGAGACTTTTGACCAGCCACCACCCTCAAACCGACGGACAAACCGAGAGGACCAATCAAACTCTGGAACAGTATTTGCGCTGCATGCTACAACAAACTGAAAAAACTTGGAAAGATATCCTTTGGATAGCCGAATATGCCTACAATAACTCTGTCCACTCGGGAACTGGGAAGACCCCGTTTTTTCTTTTATACGGTAGTCACCCTCGAACCTCGGAGTTGGATCCACTCCAAGATCTTGGAACACCAGCAGTAGACCACCTGCATTCTACAATCACCCAAGCCTTTAAGGAAGCCGTTTCTCACCTTCAAAGGGCTAAAGAACAATACAAGAAAGGAGCAGACCAACATCGGAAGGAAGCCCCCCAATATCAAGTAGGAGATCAAGTCTGATTATCCACCAAATATCTACCTCTAAAAGGACCACGCACATTCAACCCAAGATACCTTGGTCCCTATTCCATCACTACCATAGTAAATCCAGTAGCGGTCACGTTGGACTTGCCCCCTCACATGAAGATACATCCGGTCTTCCACGTCTCTCTATTAAAACCCGTGCAACCTCAAACCCGACTAACTACATCTCCAAAACCTATTCTAGTTGATGGAGAACTCGAGTTTGAAGTCAAAAGCATCCTGGATTCCAAGATATCCAAATCTAAACTATTTTACCTGATTGACTGGAAAGGCTACGGTCCCCAAGAAAGATCCTGGGAACCTGCAGAATATGTCCACGCGCCTCGTCTGATCAAAAGATTTCATCGAACATTTCCTAACAAGCCCAAACCCCCGGAGAAGCCCGGTTTGGGAGGGGCCTTGAGGGGGGGTGCTATCATGATCTCTGCTTCCAAAAGATCAGGACTTGCCCGACTCCCTTGGAAGCAGACCCATAACCCCGGTTCCGAGTGCCAGCCAGTCCCAATTGGGACCTTTTGGACCCTGTCCTGGCGCCAGTGGCACCAGGCTCATAAAGATGCCCAGTCCCAGCGCTGGAAGCGCCGGGCTCATAATGCTTGGGTGGACTTACCTGCAGCAGACCATGCTGCTTACTTACCTGCCAGTTGAACCCCTGATCCTCTTCTGTTTGGGACTACTTTTCCTGTTGGGTGGGGCAGGAGCCACTCCCTAGGTTCAGAACACTGGAACTCTTCTGGAAAGCAGGAACTCTTTTCTTACCTAGGCGTGGCTGTGGAAGGAGAGACCTAAGCACTACAGGAGGCTATTTAAACCACACCCGATGGATGAATCTTGCTTTGCGTTATTCTGCATTCTCTGCAGCAGAACGCTCATCGTGTCTTCTGCTTCTGATCCTGGGCCTAAGGGAACAAAGGCTTACCATCCTGGAATCCAGTCTTCAGCAGCATCTGTAACGACAAAGAAAGAACAGGTTAGCACTACTGTCTTCAGTGGCAGCGCATCTCTTACCTGGTCCATCGGCTGTCACCAACGCCTCGCGCTGCATTCCGGCATCTGAAAGACAAAGGCTTATCTACTCTTCGCATGCTCCGGAGGTCTTCGCACTGCATTCCGGCATCTGAAAGACAAAAGCTTACCAGCTCTTCGCACGCTCCGGAGGCCTTCGGCGCTGCCTCCCGCATCTGAAAGAAAAAAGAAGGTGCGTTTAAAGACATTGGGCAACTTTATTACTCACGTGCCATTACTCCTTCCCACGCCAAATCCAGTGGGTATTCCAGCACCCTTCAGCTTCTCTAAAGCTCCGAACTTGTACCTGCAAGATAAAAGGGACAGTTAGTGCGCATTGTGAAGCAGGCTACAAGCGCTTACTTACATGCTTCCAGGTGCTTCTATTCCTCACGCGGGTTCGATCCTCAACTCTCATCAGCCCGCCATCCGCCATCGCCGGAACCCTGCAAAACAAGAGATATCATTACAAAAGACTTTTAAGACATTTGAAGTGCCCAGAACTTACCGTTCGTGCAGTTAACGACGGACAGCAGTCCTCTGAGGTCAAGAGGCCTGCACCCTTATCCAGTGAAGAAACTGGTTACGGCACCCTGCCCCGAGGCAGATGGAGAGCTCGGCGTTCACTTACCTAAGGTGAGGGCGTTAACCTTTGGGGTTCTACAGGAGAAGAGAAAGAGAAGAGGAGAGAGGCACCCAATAACCCCAGTTCATTAATCCCATATTTTCTATCTGCAGACATCTTACTCTTCGAGTCAGACATACAGTGCACAGAGGTCCAGCCCAAAGAGCCAACCGTGTGTTACACATCACCTTTGAAGATACGGCATTCACCCAGTCAAGACCGGCGCCTCTGCGGGAATCAGGTGAGCGTTACAGCGGTCCAGAACTATCGACACCGAGGTGCCCCGCACGCCTCTTCCTTGCAGGACGTTTACGCTTCCCCGTCAACGAGCACCGCTAGGAACGACGCGGCCACCTCACCGTCGTAGCTAGACCTGTTCTCCGTCGGACGTTCGACGACCCGTGACTCCTGCCTGAAAGGGAGGACACTCAAGAAGGGTTGTCAATTTCCCGACGCGGAACGCTACAACACCAAGGTACTTTGGGGTTGCACAACTATTGGGAAGTCTACGGGTGAACAATATATGGACTGGGCTTGTATCTTTCTTCTACAGGTTGTCCAGGTTGGGGGATCTCCACACAGAGCTGTGTTTAACAGTAGTTACCAGTACTCTGCCTATTGCTCAACCATCCTGCTTTCCTTCCTCTCTCTACTGCTGGTTTCCTCTTTATTTTGATCTTTGTGTCATTCTGACCGTGTGCACTTTAATAAGATCGAGTAACATTAGTGGTGCCACTTTAGAACTGTACATATTTGCCATTGTTGATTTTCGGAGTACAAAGTGAGTTATCGTGATCGTGTATATGACTTTGAATATAAATTATATAAAAACTGTGTTTTAACCGATACAGAGTGTTGACATTCCTTCGTGGGGGCTTGGGGACTACACTGTACTTAAGAATCAGCTTGCATCACCTCCCGAGAAGCTGGGCCTTGATTGCTCGACTACGTTACCATAATAGAGAATCTTGGCAGGGGTCTCTATGCCTCCCATCTACCAAATAGAGAGCGGAAGTGCAGACCCCCACTCCCGTCTTTACAGCTGGTGGCAGTGGTGGGATGCTTATGGTTTTAAGACTCAGTGTATAATCGTGCCACTTACGAAGGATATCTGCACTTTGTTAAATTAAGGTTTAGTCGTCTACGAGATAACTGCATTACAAGCAATGGAATCTATTGCGAATGGTAAATTGACTCGGATGAGCTTAGAGGCTCTCCAGAGTGCTTGTGAAGCCAGGGAATTAGACTTTGTGGATAAGTCTAGGGCAGAGCTGATAGCTGCCCTGGTGGACTAGCAGATCGATTGTGAAACTCTTGAAGGGGGGGATGCAACCAATGAGGACTCTACCCCGGGGGTTGTCGCCGAAACTGATTCTGGGAATGTCACCGTTCCTGCTGCCTCTGTTCCGAACCCCAGCAATTCTTTAGAGCTTGAGTTATTGAGGATGAAGTTAGCCTTTGAATATCGCAAGTTGGAACTAGAGGCTGAACTTAATAAAGACGAGTTGGCACAGCAAGTGGAGCTCAAGAACCGGGCTCTTAAGCTAAAAGATAGGGATCTTGAACTCAAAGATAAGGACCTTGAACTCAAGAACCAGGACACCGAATGCCACGAATCCAGCTAGAGAAAGCTTGAGTGGAGACTTCAGCGAAACCAGTTGAGAGTGTCAGGTCCCCAGCAACTTACTTTATGCAAGATTTGGTTGGTGTGTATGCGGAGGGTTTTGATATCCTCCAATGGGTTGAAGCGTTTGAAATGCCTTGTGCAATTCACGATGTTGATAAGAGAGGTTGGGCTAAGTGTTTGTTAAGCAGGGTGCCTCAAACTGGATATGCCTGTATTCTGAAGCTGAGTGTGGAAGAAAGGGGTCAGTATGAGTGCATGAAGTGTGCTTTAATCGCCTAGTTTGGCAAAACATCTACCCAATATATTAAACGGTTCAGGGATTTTAAGAAACAAGAGAATGTGTCTTGGGTTGAATGGGTGAGTGCGGCGCACATGAACATGATGGGGTGGATTGATGTTTACAAAGTGAAAACATTTGTTGAATTGTCTCACCTCTTGTTTTTTGAGCATTTTTCGGAAGCCTGTTCGCCAGAGCTGCATCAGTTTGTTGCTGACCAGAACATTGTGGACCCCTTTAAGCTGGCTAGGTTGGCTGATGATTGGATCTTCCATTGGGTGTCCCCTAAGGACTCCAGTGGGAAGGACAAGGCCAAAGAAAAGGGGGCCTCTCAGAAAGCTGAGGAGTCCCAAAAGCAATCACAGTCGGGTAAACCAAAACCTTCCTCTCCGAAGTCCCAGCAACCTAGTGGGGATAAGACTGTTGTGGGTGGGAGTAAGAGTAGTGGTCTGCCTGCTGCAAAGCAGCGTCCCAGTGGTTCCAGTACCGTACCCCGCATGCCCGGCACATGCTGGGATTGTGGGGCTCTGGATCACCGAAGGGGTGACCCCAAGTGTAAGGGTAAGGCACTTGGAGTCCAGGCTGTCAGCCTGACCTACCCCTACTCCGTACCTGAGTTGGAGGCCACCGTCCTCCCCTCCTCTACTGGGATCACCATTGGTGCTCCCGTAGAGATTTCCTTAGTGTCCCTTGGGACCTGGGACCAGTACGCAGAAGTACTGGCAACTATCCCGCAAAACAATTGTAGGTTTTTGAGAAGTGTCCTCCTGAATGGCCAGCCTTATACTGGTTTGAGAGACACTGGGGCAAGCATGACATTGGTGGACAGGACCCTGCTCAAGCCAGAGGACTATGTAGGTGCTCCTCTGAGAACCACCAGGTTAGCTGGTGGGCCTCCCAAATTATCGCCTGTAGCCTTAGTCAACATTACGATTGGAGACAAGACAGCAAAGCTTCCGGTCCTGGTTCAGGACAACGTGCCTGCGAATATTTTTCTTGGGAAACGATTTGGTCGAATAGGGGATGATCACGGATGGTCTACCCATGGCTGCTGTGGCAGTCACCCGATCGCAGGTCACACAGGGTCCAGCTGCGAGCCCGGTACCCTTGCCAATGGGGAAACCCAAGGCACGAAAGAAACGGAGGAGTAAGAAGGTCACCTCTGTGGAGGGAGCCCCTACTCCTCCCGCTGTTCCGACAGCACCCATTGGGATCCATGCTCCGGACGGGCTGGGTCCAGTGCTAAATCACGTTTCAACTCCTGTGGGAGATGAGCCAGAAGACTTTCCTGTGGGAGAGGCTCTTAACCCGGAGGATCATCCCGACCTACAATGCTTGTTGGCTGAAGGGGGACCCTCCCGGGCGGACTTCTGTAAGGGACAGAGAGAGTGCCACTCTCTCGAGGGTCTGAGGACACAGGCCCTGTCCCAGGCACAGGGAGAAGTGCCTAGGACATTTCTGATTTATTGGGAGAGTGAGCTCCTTGTTAGTGAGCCCACTAAGCCTGAACCTGGTGCCCTCAACAGGTTGGTGGTACCCCAGGTTTTCCGGCCCTTCCTGCTGCAGTTGGCGCATGCGGTGCCCTTGGCTGGTCATCTTGGTACCAAGAAGACTAAGCAGACGCTCTCTGCCCATTTCTACTGGCCCCTGATGGGAGTAGAAGTGGAGTCCCACTGCAGGACCTGCCCAACTTGTCAGCTGTCTGGCAAGACTGGAGGTAGAATCATCGCCCCACTGCAACCATTGCCAGTGGTGGGCACACCTTTTGAGAGGTTTGGCATCGACATCGTCGGTCCCCTTGACCCTCCCACGTCGGGTGGACATCGGTTCCTCCTAGTTTTGGTAGATCATGCCACCAGGTACCCTGAGGGAATACCCCTTCGGACAGTTACGGCCAAGGTGGTTGCCAGGGCTCTCCTGGGCATTTTCACCCGTGTTGGATTCCCTAAGGAGGTTGTCTTTGATACAGGATCCAACTTCATGTCGAGTTACATGAAAACCATGTGGAAAGAATGCGGGGTAACTTACAAGTTCTCCACCTCTTACCACCACCAGACCAACCGTTTGGTTGAGAGATTTAACAAAAACCTCAAAGGCATGTTAGGCGCTTTGGAAGAGCCCCCCAGGAAGAAGTGGGATCTTCTCCTGCCATGCCTGCTGTTTGCTTACAGAGAGGTACCTCAAGAGGGTGTTGGTTTCAGCCCCTTTGAGTTACTCTTTGGACATCCCGTGAGGGGGCCCCTCGCCTTGATCAGAGAAGGTTGGGAGGCCACCCCTCCAGGTCCCACCAAGAAAGACAGTGAGAAATTAGGCGCAATATACAGCAAAATTGATGAATGGATGCAATCCAATCGGATGTGCTTAAATGACTCAAAAACGGAGCTGATGCTTTTTGGCTCCAGCCATCAATTAGAAAAATTGGGTGGGGAATATAAAACATTCCTGATTAAAAAAGCCATCATCACAGTCTCCAGTCAAGTAAAGACGCTGGGTATGATGATGAATTCCTCGGTTAATTCAGAGGCTCAGGCAAATCTCTTACGCAAGAACACGACCTATTATCTGCGATTAATGATAGCCATCAGACCGTTCTTGAATGACAACAACATGGCTACCATTGCCAGGGCAGTAGTGCTATCAAGGCTGGACTATGGCAATGCCCTATTGATAGGGGGCAGCGCTAAAGAGATACATACTTGCCAAGGCATACAAAATGACACGGTCAGGATTGTAAAACAACTGGCTAGAAGAGACCATGTTAACCCGGCGAGAGTGTCTCTCCACTGGCTTAGAGTCAAAGACAGGATTGTATTTAAAGCCCTTACCTTGGTACATAAATGCCTTTTTGGCAAAGCGCCACATTGCTTAAAAAAAGATATTGAATTTTATACTCCCAAGAGACATCTTCGCTCAGCTGGTAAGTACCTACTAGTTGAACAGAAACACAGGCTCAAATCCGGCAGATCCTTCTTAGCAAAGGCGGTTCAGATATGGAATGCCCTTTCGATAACTCTGAGAAGCCAAGAAAATCACCTCCAATTTCGAAAACTCCTGAAAACCCACTTTTTCAAATAGGACTCTTGACACCCACCGGAGCCAGAGATCATGATGTCCAATTTAGCCTATTGTGTGTCACAGCGCCCTGATGCCTGCGGGCATACAGCGCTATAGAAGCATATAAACATAAACAAGCAAGTGGGGGGACTATGTGTTAGGCCTCAGACAGAGGATGACACTGATGATGGGTCAGGCAACTATGAATCTCAAGGCCAGCCAGGAATTGAATAAGTACTGGCATGACCTTAAAGCATCGCAAGTGGATTGGACTCCGGGACAGGAGGTCCTCGTGATGGAGCCTACCAAGCCTCAGGCTTTGGCGGATAAATGGACTGGACCCTTCCAGATAATCTCCAAGATGGGCGAGGTCAATTATCTGGTTGACATGGGAGCCTCTGGGGTAGCCGCTCAGATATTCCATGTTAACCGGCTCAAGCCTTTCCACAGGTGGGCCGAAGTCTCATGACTCTTGCTAGCTTCAGGGCAAGAAGAGGATGAGAGTGAGCCCCTTTCTGATTTGCTGCAAAGCAACCCTCAGGATGGCTCAGTGGAGGGAGTGCATCTCTCTCCCGATATGACGACAGAGCAGCAGAAGGCCTGCCAGGCTTTGCTCCGGCAGTACGCCTCTCTGTTCTCACTGACACCAGGCCTTACGTCGTGGTGTAGGCACTAGATTGACACTGGTGACAGTGTGCCTGTCAAAAGCAGGTGCAACCGTATGTCAGATACCGTCAAGAACCACATCCAGGCTGAGGTTGCCAAGATGTTGGATCTGGGTGTTATTGAACCCTCAACCAGTCCCTAGTCCAGTCCCGTGGTCCTTGTCCCCAAGGCAAGTTCCCAGGCAGGTACCAAGGATTGGAGGTTCTGTGTGGACTACCGAGGAGTCCATGCCGTCACCAAAACTGAAGCGCCCCCTTTGCCCCGGGCTGATGAGCTCGTGGACACCATAGGTGCTGCCAAATTTGTGAGCACCTTCGACCTTACCTCTGGCTATTGGCAAATAGCTCTGACGGACCATGCCAAGGAAAAGACGGCGTTCTCAACACCAGAGGGACTCTACCGGTTTAGGGTCATGCCTTTCGGGCTGAAGAACGCCCCTGCCACTTTCCAGAGATTAGTCAACCATGCGCTGAGTGGGCTGGAAGCCTTTTGTGTGGCTTACTTAGACGACATTGCCGTCTACAGTTCCACCTGGGAAGAGCATTTGACTCATCTGGACAAAGTGTTGCAGGCGTTAAAAAGGGCTAACCTCACTATCAAGGCCACCAAGTGCCAGATAGCTCACGGGAAAGTCACCTATCTTGGTCATGAGGTAGGAGGGGGTCAAATCCAACCTCTCCCCAGTAAAGTACAGGATTTACATGACTGGGAGACTCCCACTACTCAAACCCAGGTGTGAGCCTTTCTGGGCCTCACTGGGTATTATCGCAATTTCATGGCAGACTATGGAACCATAGCTGCACCCCTGACAGCGTTTACTTCGCCCAAGCAACCTAGGAAGGTTAATTGGACTGAAGACTGTCAGGGGGCCTTTGATGGCTTGAAAGGAAGTCTGTGTCGGGCACCCGTGCTATGTGCGCCGGATTACAGCAAGCCCTTTATCGTTCAAACTGACGCCTGCGACACCGGAATTGGCGCTGTCTTGTCCCAGTTAGATGACAAAGGAAGAGAACATCCGATCATATTCATCAGTAGACAAGTTAAGGTATGGAACTTAGGTGGGCTACTGTTAAAAAGGAATGTTTTAGTATTGTTTGGAGCCTTAGGCGTTTTAGACCCTACCTTACCGGGTCTACCTTCAAGGTCCAAACCGATCATAAGCCCCTGAAGTGGCTTATGCAGATGAATGGTGACAACCCGAAACTGCTCAGGTGTTCCATTTGTCTGCAAGGACTAGACTTTACCATTGAGCACAAACTAGGGAAGAGTCACGAAAATGCAGATGGCCTTTCCAGAAGGTATGTTGACCGTCTGGATGAGGGTGCCTATCCAGTGGGAGATTAGGCACCCTCCACCTCAGTCTGGGGGGGGCGACTGTGATGCTGGAAATGCATCGGAGGGACAGGGCCTCCGTATCCTTGTCCTTTACTGCTTTTTATCGTGTGTTCTGTCGTATTTTCCCGCGCAGCACTTTGCGCGGGACTCCTGGCGGTGCAGCTCTCTCTCTTTTGGTTTGGTGAACAGACCCATGGGATACCCTTCTGGCACCCATGGGTAGGGGTACAACCCTCTGCCCCTAGTGTATGTTTTTGGGCACCTGTGTATGACCCACAGAGCACGGTACGGGCGGGTGGCAGCTCCGTGCTGAAATGACTGGTGCCCTGAGCGTCCTCCATTTTGGGATGCCCAGGCCCTGTCATTGGAATTGGTAGATTCCTGATGGAGACAAAATGCCCCCCATGGCCTCTTGCCTTCCATCACCTGTTACCCTGATCTTCCCGAAGTCCCGGGAAGCCCTGCCTCTGTCCCTTCCCCCCGACTGGCTGTTGGGTGGAAGGTCCGTATATGATAGTGTGGCGAAGTGCCGACCAGACTGGCTGGAGCCTTCTCAACGACCGTATGTTGTGGGTACGCCTGTGGGTGGGACCTGGGTGAATGGAGTGTGTGACCAATATACATTCTATGTTGTGACTGTCTAGTATCTGGTGTTTGACACAATGGTGGAGACAGCCCTGCCCGAAACCGGTATGAATGCATTTTTCGCCTGTTGAATGGTTTGGTACTCGTCCCAATACACGTACCTTGTTGTGAGTGCCTGGAGAGAAGTGAATGGCCTGAATACCTTGTGTACCTGATTGGTTGTCTGCCTGCATGAATGCCCGTAGTCGTGATTGGATGCTTGAGTGCCACCCAGCGGAATGAATGGGAGATCAACAGTATATCTGGGGACCTCTCACTGCTAGGAATCGTGTTCAGAAGCTGAAGTCCACTACGACGAGTAACTGGAGTGAAGCTTAACCTTGAGCCCTGCTGGTCGTGAAGAATTGCTGTTGCTCTCCTTCGCAATCTGAAATCTGCTGAGCTTAAGAACTGATTCAGAGAGGACCTGGTAAGACGCCCTCTTCCCGAGCTACGAGGAACCATCGTGCACAGCTGATCTTTGCCTATGCTCCCAGTTAGACAGACATTCGACAGGCTGCCGACCCGATACGGGGATTGCTGCGGAACTCCAAGGAGAAGCGCCCGGACTGTTGTCCGCCACTGTCGCCGACCGCCATCACCGACCGGAGCCGCCATGCTCCCGTTGCCTAAGAACTTCATTGATCCAAGGACGCTCTCGTACGCATCGTCGCTGCTGTATCCTGCTCGAGAAGGCCTGACCGTCGACGTGTCAAGGAGCATCCACCGGTGGGTTTCCCGCCACCCAAAGACCACAGAGACACAGACGACTCGACGCCCTTGCTGGGCCACAGTTCTTCAACTCTTTGCGGTCCAGAACTATCGACACCGAGGTGCCCCGCACGCCTCTTCCTTGCAGGACGTTTACGCTTCCCCGTCAACAAGCACCGCTAGGAACGACGCGGCCACCTCACCGTCGTAGCTAGACTTGTTCTCCGTCGGACGTTCGACGACCCGTGACTCCTGCCTGAAAGGGAGGACACTCAAGAAGGGTTGTCAATTTCCCGAGGCGGAACGCTACAACACCAAGGTACTTTGGGTTTGCACAATTATTGGGAAGTGTACGGGTGAACAATATATGGACTGGGCTTGTATCTTTCTTCTACAGGTTGTCCAGGTTGGGGGATCGCCACACAGAGCTGTGTTTAACAGTAGTTACCAGTACTCTGCCTATTGCTCAACCATCCTGCTTTCCTTCCTCTCTCTACTGCTGGTTTCCTCTTTATTTTGATCTGTGTGTCATTCTGAACGTGTGCACTTTAATAAGATCGAGTAACGTTAGTGGTGCCACTTTAGAGCTGTACATATTTGCCATTGTTGATTTTCGGAGTACAAAGTGAGTTATCGTGATCGTGTATATGACTTTGAATATAAATTATATAAAGACTGTGTTTTAACCGATACAGTGTGTTGACATTCCTTCGTGGGGGCTTGGGGACTACACTGTACTTAAGAATCAGCTTGCATCACCTCCCGAGAAGCGGGCCTTGATTGCTTGACTACGTTACCATAATAGAGAATCTTGGGAGGGGTGTCTGTGCCTCCCCTCTAATATATAGAGAGCGGAAGTGCAGACCCCCCCTCCGGTCTTTACACCCAGCTACAGAGATACAGTGACCTCTAACAGTTGCATAGGCCACTGGAAAACCAGTTGAATAAAAAGACAGCAAATGGGCTTGGTCCATTTATAACTGAATCTCCCAACAGAGCACTATATTTAAACGAACTTCCAGGAGGTCTTAGAGATGTACAGTTATATTGAAACCTGCGTGTTTGCCTGCAAAGGGATTCCCGTTTTTAGTCCCAAAAAATGGCAACGGAAAATGTAGTTATAGAAATACGAGCAAGAAATCCTTTGTGGGTTACCTTCCTGTTATGTTCAGGAATTAACCCTTTGAATGTGTAGTCTACTAGTACATTTGTAGCAGTTTTGCCATCCAAAAACAGATTTTAGTGAAAACAATTGCTGGGTACTTTCTAAAAGTGTAGCCCTGTTGCTGCTAACATGCTGCTGACATGTCAGTTTCTGTTCACCAGCATCAAGTGAATTATACAACCAATGGCTGGCAGGATCATCTGGGTACAAACAGACCAACACCAGTTTTTAAAACGTAGTGCTCCGTCTGGAAGTGCGACTGTTAAGCATATCTGAGGTTTGGCTCTATGACCTTTGCAGTGCACCGTTGCCCCTGAGCTCTGAGATTTGTGCTATAAAAATAATAATAATAAATATCTGATTTTCATGGTAGAATCTGCTCCTAAATGTAAAAAGAATCTGGGAGATTCACAGTAACAGATGGCAATTTGTCAAAAGAGTATTCATGTGTAGGGATGAGCCTGGGTGTCTGACTTGGCTGTGGAGAGCACAGCCACCAAAAACACCATTATATACGTGTACATATGCTAACCATCTTCATTTAAAATTCTGAAATAATGCCATTACATGCCAGTTTGGGCTTCACATATAGATCACTGCATATAAGGCACTGCCTCACATGTCACCATATGCAAACCCTGGAAGCTCCTTTTGTATATGTTCTGCCAGCGAACAAGGGCAACATACTGTGATCAAGCTGGCTTGCTGTTGCGAGTGCCTCAAGTAAATGCAATGTTTTATTGTTGTCTGTGTCGGCTTGTGGAGCAGGACACTAGAAAAGATTTGCTCTGCCCCTTTGTTCTAACCAGCTCACTGTGCAAGTCGTTAAAAACTTTCAGAGCATCCTTAAGGTTGGAGTGGGGTCCTGCAGTTAACGGCTAGTGTAGTGCATGTTTGTTTTTGGTAGGGGTCATGCCAATAACTGTATCAGCTTCCTGAATAAATTAATGGCTGTCATCTGAGGACAGGGCAAACATTATATAATTGCTGCCATTCCATGATACATTTCTCCGTACGAGAGCTCACTCTCTTACTGGGACATTGTCGGAAAACTCCTGTGCCCCAGGCATCCCACAAAATACTTTTCTTTGAGCATGTTGTCCTTATGTGTCAAATGTTCTGGCATACAAAATCAAGGGCCAGAGCCGTTTTAGGATGTTTTGGCTCACTTGTGTATGTTATGGGAAAGGAATTACTGAACATAAGGTCTAGGTTTGTCTGAGGGCATCCCACTGTGGAATAGGAAGGAACGCTGTATGTGACCGGGACAAGGGGATCCATCACCCACTAGCTAGTCAAACCATAAAATGTCCCCAGAAACAGGTAGTGGACTTTATCACACTGCCCAGAACTATACAAGAATACATTTCCTCAGGTTCAGTGATACAGTCGCTTGGTTCACACACACATCTTTGCATTCAAATTAGCAATCTCTGGGCTCCAACAGTCTCTGAGATTTGTACTCCTTCATCGAGGGATCACTTCCTGTGATATAATCTCCCTTCTTCATCCTGCTTCTGTATTTAAATTGTCTTCTTCTCTAGGGAGACTCCTTTGCCTAGGTCTTGGGGCCCTGAGTGCACTTCCAGATTTCGTCTAGTCAGTGGCACAAGCTAGGGCTGGGCGAGTCCCAAAAATGCACAAGGATGCTGACCCCCTGACTTTCCATACATGTGTGGTCAATGAGCCTCCTTCACCTTCCTGCGTTGAGGTCTTGACTCTAGCTCCCACCACCCTGTCTACCTCCTTGACGAGTCGTAATGATCATGTACCTAAAGGGGCCTCTCCTGTATCTCCAGTTCTTCTCTTTCTACTATTGCCAACTCCTCAACGCTTTGCCACATGCTCATACCTCCATCCCTATGCTACTCACACCCCTCACTTCTAAAGTGTGTCTAATTCTCTCTCACCTCACTTCATTCTTCTCTTTTCAACTAGTCTTCTCCTCATCTCTCCTTCTGATTGGCTCCTTAATACACTTCTCCTCTGTTGTCATCTCCAACCTCCTGCTGAACACACTCACATACCTCTACAGCATCCTCATCACTTGTGTTACCTTCCATCGCTCTCCACCTGAGATCCTTCCTTTCTTCCTCAGCACTCCTGTTGCCATCCTCCTCTCCTTTACTGCTCTTCTACCTCCCCCCACACTCCTCCTTTCCCCTTCCTCTTTGTTACTCATATTCCTCCTTGCCGCCTCCTTATCTCTTTTACCTCCTCCATACTCCTGGTATCCCCCCTCACCACCTCCTTATTCTCCACCAACTCCTTACCCCTCAGCAGCCCTCTGGCCACCTCACTTCGGCCTACTTACTCCTGCTCGACCAAAATCTCCTTCTGCCTCCAGCTCCCCACAAAGATTTTCTGCTTCCAAACTCCCACTCTGCAGTTTGCCAACTCAGTTCTCAGAAAATAAATCCCTCTCAGTGATGTACTGGAAGCTCGCCCTTATTTAGGACTTGGCCTGTAGAGCCTTACCTGAATTGGATATAGGGGCTAATGCTTCATCTGAGCATGCACAGCCCCTGAAATGCCCAGTAGTTCTGAGCTCTGGAAGGAAGTCTTCAAATAGGCCAGCCACCTTCTCGAATCCCATTCCAGAATGTTCTCTCTGCTAATTGGGCTGCTGCTCCCTCTCTCTGTCTGCTGCAAGGCTCCCACCCTAAAGTTTGATTTTGCAAAAAGGCAGCAGGTAAGTGGGGAGTCAGGGAGGGAAGAGAGGGAAGGGTGTGGGATGTATTCGGGGTGGGGAGAGGGTGGAGGAGTGAGAAGGCAACAGGGAGGGTCTTCCTGTTGCCTCCCCACAGTAAAGATGGCGTCACCTGTAGAAGGACCTCAGTGGCTGGAGAAACACGGGCGGTACACTGCGTGTCCTTGGCTGCGTTTTCAGCCTCCCAATTGGCTGAGCGCACTTCTCCAGGTGCAAATGGTGGGAAATGGATGGAGTGGTGACAGGAATAGCACTCTAAAAGCTTTTATGGTTGCCGAAGGACAACAGACTGACATTGGTTGTCATTAGTCCAATCACGAGAACAGTCGCAGATGCATGGGATTTGCGCATTGTGAGAGAGAGGGAGAGAGCTCTCGCTTCCCCCTCTTACACCTCTATTTGAAAATCAACACTTTTCACTATGTCTGGACCCAGGGACGTGCAGGGATTGGAAGAAGGGGGTTGTTTTCACCTGGGAGATATGTTTGAAGGTGTGGGGGAAGGAGGGCTGGGCCATCAAATCATTCTTAGGTTGCAAATGAACATTTCTTTTACAAGAACACAATAGAATTGAATACTTGCAGAAAAGACTTTGGGTGCTCCAATCAAATGTGCGCAATAGGGCAACAAGACAGTTATCAAGAATTTAATGATTTCTGGGGAACTGGGATGTTACAAAGGGTTTGATCTCTGTCTTGTATAAACTGTTAGGAAACGATAAACAAGGTGCTATTGCCAAGTATATCTTGGGAGCAAGATTTAGGAACCCGTTTACCCAGGGAAACATGGGAGGGCATGTGATCTACGGCAGCTCACTCTTCAATTGCATAGACCACAAAGAAATAGCATATACAATCATGCACAGATGGTATTTGGTGCCAACAAGTAAACAGTCCAATTCCTCCATGTTTGGTGGTCGTGTCCATCCTTAACAGCATTTTGGAAAAAAGTAATCCAGGTTGTTGGCTTGTTGCTAGGTTCAACATTTCTATGGGACCCAAGGGTTATATTGTTGGAAATTCCTATAGAAAAGGTATTGTCATGATCCCTGCTTCCAAGGGGTCAGGACTTGCCCCACGACCTTGGAAGCCGGCCCATAACTCTGATCCCAGGAACCAGCCAGTCCCTATTGGGACCTTTTGGACCTTGTCCTGGCGCCAGTGGCGCCAGGCTCATGAAGGTGACTGGTCCCGGCACAGGAAGCGCCGGGCTCATATTAGATAAGAGTGCTTGGTGGACCTACCTGTAGCAGACCATGCTGCTTACTTACCAGCTAGCTGGTCTCCTGATCTTTCTCTGCCTGGGACTACTTTTTCTGTCTGGGTGGAGCAGGAGCCACTCCCTGGAAGCAGAACACAGGAACTCTTCTAGAAATCTGGAACTCTTTTTCTTACCTAGGTGAGGCCGTGAAAGAAGACGCCTAAGCACTACAGAAGGCTATTTAAACCACACCCGATTGGTTTCACGTGCTTCGCGTTATTCTGCATCTGCAGCAGGACGCTCACCGTGTCAGCTCCAGGAAACCTCCAGCTCCAGATCCTGTGAACACGAAATCACCTGCTGGGATCCAACCTTCAGTCTTCTTCAGTCTTCAGCAGCTCCTGCAAAACAAAGGCACAGGTTAGGCTAAAGCAAAGGCAGCGCATCTACTTACCTAAACCAATGGCAGCATCCAAGGCGCCTTTTTCAGCCTTTCTCTTCCGGCATCCGACATCTGCAAAGAGAAAGAACATCGGTCAGTAATATTTAACTACAAAGTCTGCTTACCTGTGTTACGCCCGTTCCAACTCAGCTCGCGCTGCATTCCGGCACCTGCAAGACAAGATACATCGGTTAGTAACGCTTAGTTACAAGACTGCTTACCTGTGTTACGTTCGCTTCCAATCTGTTCGCGCTGCACCTCGGCACCTGCAAAGACAAAAGAGACATTACGGTGCATTCTACAGCGCTAGTGCAGTCTTTCTACTTACGTGCCATTAGAAGGATAATCTTCACCGCCACAGCATCTGAAAAGGAAAAGACAGACTTTAAAGACTTAAGACTTTTGAAAGAGAAGAGAACAATCTAAAAGGAACTTAAATACTTACAAGGTACGCTTGTGCACTAACGGCATCTTCGCTCTCAGCTAACCCTCTGCTATCAAGAGGCAGAGCTCGCATCCAGTGAAGCAACTGGACCCAGCGCCCCTGCACAAGACGCAGGATGGAGAGCCCGGCATTTACCTATCTAAGGTAAGCGCAATTATCAACCCAGTTCCACGGGGAAAGAAAGGGCGAGAGGGGCTAGGAACTTTCCCAACCTTCCAATCACCAATACCTTGGTTTACCCTTGCAGACACCTCACTCTTCAGCTTAAACTTTCGGTGAGAAGGTGGCCCTGTCCGGGAGCAAAACAAACCCTGCGCCTAACACTGAAGATGGTATCCCCACCAGATCAAGGCCTGCGCCTCCGAGGGAACCAGGTGAGCGTTACAGAACGCGAAGACTTACCACATAATTCCCGCCCAGGCGCAATGGAAACCTCAGACACAGACCAATTGGCCCATTTACTCGGGGAGTTGAGGGCGGAAGTACACGCCGCACGTCAGGAAACAAATGCCCTCAGGAGGGAGTTAGTGGTCTCCAAGGAGCGAACAGACGATTTGGCTAGGCAATTGCTGCAAGCCCAAGCTGGACAAACTCCTCTACCCACCCCTAGTGGGGGCCACGCTCCTACAGCTTCCTCAAATCCGGTGCAAATCAATCTACCAGGAAATATACCTTTGGCTCCGCCCGAACACTTTTCAGGTGATCCGAAAAGGTTTGCTGTGTTCATCAATCAATGTCGCTTGCACTTTTTATGCAGACCCGCCGCTTTTCCAACGGACCAGGCTAAAGTGGCCTTCGTGCTCTCTTATCTCAGTGGCAGTGCCGCAGATTGGTCTGTTCCTTTAGTGTCTCAAGATGACCCCATTCTCCATAACTTCCAGGACTTCCAAGCCAGTATGGAGAAACTGTTCGCAAGGCACTATCAGGGACAGGCCTTGGACAATGAACTTCTTTCACTACGACAAGGCAATCAAGATCTTCTGACTTATATTGCATCATTTAACAGACTAGTGGTGGAAACCGGATGGCCGGAGGATAAGAGGATCACACTGTTTTACAGAGGTCTGCGTGGGGAATTAAAAGACTTTCTGGCTCAAGTGGTAAATCCTCCACAAGACTGTTCCGAATATATCGATCTGGTAGTGCAATTGGATCATCGACTACAGGATCGGAAAGCCGATCGATCCAGATTTGAAACCCGACTTTTTCCAAGGCCTCAAAGTTCCACGAAAGGAACTGATTCTGTGGAACCCATGCAAATAGGGGTTGTTAAAGGACCTTTAACCCAAAAGGAGAGGGAAAGGAGGAGACAACTGCAATTATGCCTCTATTGCGGAAACTCAGGGCACTTTCTTCGAGATTGTCCAGTGAAGCCCAAGAAGAAGATAGTAGGGGCGTCTGATAAAGGTACCGAGAATTCTGAGCCGGGAAACGACCTCGCCCGGCAAGTGTAGAGGTCCGCTTGCCGAGCGTTAAAACCAGTTCTTTGACCTTGCATTTCATCATGCCCATGGTCCTCGTGAGTCCAGAGCAACCTAATCGTATGCATGCCATTAAAGCATACATTGATAGTGGCGCAATCGGGAATTACTTGGACTGTGAACTGGCCGCCAGGATGAATCTATCTCTTTGTCCAAAGACGGTGAAAGACGTCATCACCACCGTGGATGGGACGGAAATAGCTTCCGGACCCGTAACTCACACCACCATGGAAGTAACGTTAGTAAGCCAAGATGGGCATCAAGAGAAGATCGTGTTTGATGTGATCAAGGCCCCGCAGTTTCAAGTCATCTTGGGAGTTCCTTGGTTGGAGAAACACAATCCTCAAATTGATTGGCGAGCAAAGACAATCCGGTTTCCAGAATGCGCTTCTTCCTGTTACCCTCAGCCCTCCACCAAACTAGCTGCAACTGTTTCTGAGAGTCCACAACTGCCTCCTGAATACCAGGAATTCCAAGATGTCTTTCGGAAAGACCAAGCTAATTCTTTGCCTCCCCACAGATCATACGACTGTCAGATAGACCTGATTCCCGGATCCACTCCTCCGTGCAGTCGGAATTATGCCCTCACTAAACCTGAAAATCTCCACCTAAGGCAATATTTGGACCAGTACCTGGCTAATGGATTCATCTGTCCTTCGAAGTCCCCGGCCTCTTCAGCTCTGTTCTTCGTGCCAAAAAAGGAGGGAGACTTAAGAACGTGTATAGACTACCGTGCCCTGAACCAGATTACAATTAAGAACAGGTATCCATTGCCATTGATCCCAGAACTACTTGACCAAGTCAAAAACGCCTGTATATACACTAAGTTGGACCTCAGAGGAGCCTACCATTTGGTGCGAATAAAGGAGGGCGATGAATGGAAGACGGCCTTTCGTACCAAGTATGGACTGTTCGAGTATCAAGTGATGCCCTTCGGGTTGTGTAACGCACCGGCCGCGTTCCAGTTCTTTATGAATGACGTGCTCCGTGAACTCATTGATGTGTGTGTAGTTGTTTATATTGACGATATTCTGGTTTATTCGTCCTCTGAGGCAGAACACCGAAAACACGTCACCGCGGTACTGGAGAGGCTCCGAAAACACAAACTTTTTGCAAAATTAGAGAAGTGCGTCTTTCATGTCACTGAGGTCGAATTTTTGGGATTTATTTTGTCGCCTGACGGAGTTCACATGGACTCGAGGAAAGTAGACGCAATCATCAAGTGGCCCTCACCAACGTCTGTAAAAGGGGTTCAAAGTATGTTGGGCTTCGCCAACTTCTATTGTAGGTTTATTCCAGACTTCTCTCGGGTAGTCCAACCCATTACAGCTCTCCTCAGAAAAAACAAACGTTTTGAATGGTCTACCGAGGCAGAACAAGCCTTTCAGGATCTAAAGACTAAATTTACCTCAGCCCCGATTTTAAAACATCCCCGCCCGGAACTACCTTACATCGTCGAGACCGATGCCTCCAGCCTCGCTATGGGAGCAGTGCTTTCACAAAGAGATCCAGAAACCAACCAGTTACACCCCGTGGCGTTTTGGTCTCGCAAATTCTCGGCCCCAGAAATCAACTACACCATTACTGATAAGGAACTTTTGGCTATTAATTCCGCCTTTAAGGCCTGGCGGCATTATCTCCTAGGAGCCCGACACACTGTCACCGTCATTACTGACCATCGTAACCTACAGTATCTTAAATCAGCCAAAGCCCAATCCTCCAGACAACTTCGCTGGGCATTATTTTTTGCCGAATTTGATTTTATAATCACCTACCGACCAGGCAATAAGAATGGTAAAGCGGATGCCCTCTCTCGAATTGGAGTAGATGAACACATGGTTAACCCTGAGCCCGTACCTATTATTCCTGAACAAAGAATCCTGGGTCTGATCGGCATGCAATCCATTGAAGAAATTGAAGCCCAGGTTAAACAACTTGTAACTCCAGCAGACATACAAAAATGGCATCTTCAGGGGGAAGACTTCACAGTAAAGAACGACTTATTGTACTTCAAGGAACGACTTTATCTACCCTGTACTAGCTTACAAAATCAAGTCATCTCTTGTTATCACGACTCCTTAATGGAAGGACACCCGGGTATGGCCAAGACCTCGGAAAAGGTCAAGCGTCACTTCTGGTGGCCATCTTGGAGAAAGGACATCAGAAACTTTGTCATGTCCTGTGGAGTGTGCGCCCAAAACAAGAGTCCTAAGGAGAAACCAGCAGGCCTCTTACAACCAATTGACATCCCACCTCGTCCCTGGCATACCCTCTCCATGGACTTTATCACCGACTTACCTCCCTGTTCCGGATACAATACAATCCTGGTAATTGTAGACTTATTCTCAAAAATGGCACATTTCATCCCACTAAAGGGTTTACCGTCAGCAGCAATCCTGGCTCGAGAATTTCTTGAAAACATCGTTCGGTTGCACGGCTTTCCTTCAATTTTAATCTCGGACAGAGGAAGTCAATTCATCTCCCACTTCTGGCGGAGTTGCTGTTGGTTGGCTCAAATTGATGTGAGACTTTCAACCAGTCACCACCCACAAACCGATGGTCAGACCGAAAGGACCAATCAGACTTTGGAACAGTACCTACGCTGCATGCTGCAACAGACAGAAGGAACTTGGAAGGACATCCTTTGGATAGCCGAGTACGCTTACAATAACTCAGTCCACTCTGGAACCGGAAAGACCCCGTTTTTTCTTTTGTATGGTAACCATCCTCGAACCTCTAACCTGGATCCACCTCAGGATCTTGGAACACCAGCAGTTGACCACCTACATTCAACCATCACCCAAGCCTTCAAGGAAGCTACTACCCACCTTCAAAGGGCCAAGGAACAATACAAGAAAGGAGCAGATCAACATCGGAAGGAAGCCCCTCAATACCAAATAGGAGATCAAGTCTGGTTATCCACCAAACATTTACCCTTAAAGGGATCACGCACCTTTAACCCAAGATACCTGGGACCCTACTCTATCACTGCCATAATAAATCCAGTAGCGGTCAAGTTGGATTTACCCCCTCGTATGAAAATGCACCCAGTCTTTCATGTTTCACTACTAAAACCTGTTCAACCAGAAACCCGATTGACTAAATCTCCTGAACCTATCCTAGTTGACGGAGAACTTGAGTTTGAAATCAAAAATATCCTGGATTCCAAGATCTCCAAATCAAAACTACACTACCTGATTGACTGGAAAGGCTACGGCCCCCAAGAAAGATCTTGGGAACCTGCAGAACATGTACAAGCACCTCGACTAATCAAGAAATTCCATCGGACATTTCCTAACAAACCAAGACCTCCGGAGAAGTCAACCTTGGGAGGGGCCTTAAGGGGGGGTGCTGTCATGATCCCTGCTTCCAAGGGGTCAGGACTTGCCCCACGACCTTGGAAGCAGGCCCATAACTCTGATCCCAGGAACCAGCCTGTCCCTATTGGGACCTTTTGGACCTTGTCCTGGCTCAGTGGCGCCAGGCTCATGAAGGTGACTGGTCCCGGCACAGGAAGCGCCGGGCTCATATTAGATAAGAGTGCTTGGTGGACCTACCTGTAGCAGACCATGCTGCTTACTTACCAGCTAGCTGGTCTCCTGATCTTTCTCTGCCTGGGACTACTTTTTCTGTCTGGGTGGAGCAGGAGCCACTCCCTGGAAGCAGAACACAGGAACTCTTCTAGAAATCTGGAACTCTTTTTCTTACCTAGGTGAGGCAGTGAAAGAAGACGCCTAAGCACTACAGAAGGCTATTTAAACCACACCCGATTGGTTTCACGTGCTTCGCGTTATTCTGCATCTGCAGCAGGACGCTCACCGTGTCAGCTCCAGGAAACCTCCAGCTCCAGATCCTGTGAACACGAAATCACCTGCTGGGATCCAACCTTCAGTCTTCTTCAGTCTTCAGCAGCTCCAGCAAAACAAAGGCACAGGTTAGGCTAAAGCAAAGGCAGCGCATCTACTTACCTAATCCAACGGCAGCATCCAAGGCGCCTTTTTCAGCCTTTCTCTTCCGGCATCCGACATCTGCAAAGAGAAAGAACATCGGTCAGTAATATTTAACTACAAAGTCTGCTTACCTGTGTTACGCCCGTTCCAACTCAGCTCGCGCTGCATTCCGGCACCTGCAAGACAAGATACATCGGTTAGTAACGCTTAGTTACAAGACTGCTTACCTGTGTTACGTTCGCTTCCAATCTGTTCGCGCTGCACCTCGGCACCTGCAAAGACAAAAGAGACATTACGGTGCATTCTACAGCGCTAGCGCAGCCTTTCTACTTACGTGCCATTAGTAGGATAATCTTCACCGCCACAGCATCTGAAAAGGAAAAGACATAGACTTTAAAGACTTAAGACTTTTGAAAGAGAAGAGAACAATCTAAAAGGAACTTAAATACTTACAAGGCACGCTTGTGCACTAACGGCGTCTTCGCTCTCAGCTAACCCTCTGCTATCAAGAGGCAGAGCTTGCATCCAGTGAAGCAACTGGACCCAGCGCCCCTGCACAAGACGCAGGATGGAGAGCCGGCATTTACCTATCTAAGGTAAGCGCAATTATCAACCCAGCTCCACGGGGAAAGAAAGGGCGAGAGGGGCTAGGAACTTTCCCAACCTTCCAATCACCAATACCTTGGTTTACCCTTGCAGACACCTCACTCTTCAGCTTAAACTTTCGGTGAGAAGGTGGCCCTGTCCGGGAGCAAAACAAACCCTGCGCCTAACACTGAAGACAGTATCCCCACCAGATCAAGGCCTGCGCCTCCGAGGGAACCAGGTGAGCATTACAGGTATATCCCTTTAAGTCCCTGGCCACAAACTAATCACATCATTATTTCTGATGGCTAAGCTAGCCACTGCAGTACAGTGGCAGAGAAAGAAATACTCAAATAAGGATCTCTGGCTCAATACGATTTGGCAGATGATGGCAATGGAAAGATTAACACCGGAGACAGGAAACTTGAGAATCTTTCTTCAGAACTTGGCAACCTTTGATACACTATCTCAAGTCAATAGAGACCTAACATGTTGAGAAAGATTAAGAGCTCTGCAATTGTTTCGGATTTGACCACTTAGTCAATCACAATACAGGACGGGGGAAATGTTTAGGCCAGCGTTCAAAATGTGCACATGCCACTAGCCATTGGTTAGTAATAGTTGAGATTGACAAGAAAGAAATGATGTGCTGTGTGTATGCATAAAATTGAGGTGGCAAGTGACTTTTTATAGCTGGCTAGTAGCTTGCAATTTGAAATGTTTACCCCTGTTTAGGCGATTGCCGGAAAATATAACGCAAGTCACTGAATTGTGAGCCGATGTAGAAAAGTTGGTGGGAGGGCTCTCATTGGGTTTAGAGGTTGTGAATGGAATGTATTGCTAAAAGAATCATCACAATTTTTCTGTATGTTTAAAATGAATACAAATGTATTGCGAGAAAAAGAAACCTTGAATGCATTTTTGTTCACTAATCGGTAATTGGTAAAAAAAAAGAAAAGACTTTACTCCATAACCTAATAACAAACTTGGGGTAAAATCAGGGTGTTTGTGCGCTTAGATACCCCTGATCTCTAAGAAGATGGTAAGCTGCAACCCTAGTTGAGATAGGTGTTGCCCCACACTTATTATGTAAAATTAAGACTCAAAGATTATCAAGATGAATGATTGCGCTTTACCATGAATTATATATCTTGGATTTGGAATTCCCAATTTCACAAGTTATGTTCATACATATTACAGAGCTGTCATGCCCTTGAAATCATGCCCGCGACAAATATACAGGGTAATTCATAGAATTCCGCACAAAAGTGGCGCACGCGGCTGGCGCACAGTGTCCCCGTGCGATACAATGCGCCAGCCGCGTGCGATAAAATCCATTTCATCGCACAGCGTATTCATGGATTTTAGCCTCCAAAACCAGCCGTGGCGCAGAGTGGCGCAGCGACCCGGCAGCAGCGCCAGTTACGCCCCCAAGAACGCCCTCGCGCAAGGAAAAGCCATCAAAATTCCCAAATCATCGCAAAGGGCTGCGCTAACCCTGGACCAGTCCACAGGGCTGCCAAACAGCAAACTCTAAGCGGGGAACGTGTATTTCAGTGGTTCGCGGGAAGTTTCACACGCGATTGTCCTGGGTACGTGTACATCAGGGGTGCGCGTGAAGTAACACACGCGATTCCATCAGGGCACGTGTATTCAAGGGGTGCGCGGCAAGTATCACACGCAAATTCAGCAGGGTACGTGTATTTCAGGGGTGCGCAGGAAGTATCACATGCGATTCCATCAGGGTACGTGTATTTCAGGGGTGCGTGGGAAGTATCACACGCAATTCCATCAGGGCACATTAATTTCAGTGGTGCGCGGGGAGCACTACACGTGATTTGGCCGTGTGGGTCCTCCCAGGTGTTCCCTCTACACCCTCAGCGGCCCCTGCAGCCAGCCCACACCACAGGGGACTACCCTGCATCCCTGCTCATGTCCCGCAGGCAGCCTATCCACCATGGCCATGCCCCCCAGCCAAGCCACATGTCACCTTGCACTACTGATCAACAACGCATGTCTCCCAGCACCCTCACCCCCCAGCACTGTGGGGCACCTGCCAGCAGGCCCCCACACATGTCCAACTCATGTCCCCCTGCACCCCCAACCCCCAGCACTGTGGGGCACCCTCCACCAGGCCCCCACTCCTTTCTACCACCCCTCCACCCCCCAGCAGTGCGATTCGCCTGTGTACATGTATATCAGGGTTGCGCGTGTAGTCTGACACGCAAATTCATCAGGGTATGTGTATTACGGGGTTCGCGGGAAGTTCCACACGCGATTTCAGCAGGGTACGTGTATTCCAAGGTGCGCGGGAAGTTCCACACGCGATTGCCCTGGGCACGTGTATTTCGGGTTGCGCGGGAAGTTCCACACGCGATTGTCCGTGGTGCGTGTATTTCGGGTTGCGCGTGAAGTTTCACACGTGGTTTCAGCAGGGTACGTGTATTCCAAGGTGCGAGGGAAATTCCACACGCGAATCCAGCAACCTACGTGTATTCCGGGGGACATGAGCTGGACATGAGTGGGGGCCGGGCAGTCCTACACGTGAATCGGCCGTGTGGGTCCTCCCAGCTGTTCACGCGACACCCTCCACGGCCCCTGCAGGCGGCCCACACCACAGGGGACTACCCTGCACATGTCCCGCAGGCAGCCCATCCACCATGCTCATGCCCCCCCAGCAAACCCACATGTCACCTTGCACTACTGCCCACCAACGCATGTCCCCCTGCACCCCCACCCCCCAGCATCCAGGGGCACCCTCCATCAGGCCCCCACTCATGTCCCCCTGCACCCCCACCCCCCAGCACTGTGGGGCATCCTACGCCAGGCCCCCACTCATGTCCCACTCATGTCCCCCTGCACCCCCACCCCCCAGCACTGTGGGCCACCCTCCACCAGGCCCCCACTCATGTCCCCCTGCACCCCCCCCGCAGTGCAAGGCACCATCCACCAGGCCCCCACTCATGTCCAACTCATGTCTCCCAGCAACCCCACCCCCCACCAGTCAGGGGCACCCTCCACCAGGCCCCCACTCATGTCCAACTCATGTCCCCCTGCACCCCCACCCCCCAGCACTGTGGGCCACCCTCCACCAGGCCCCCACTCATGTCCCCCTGCACCCCCAACCCCAGCACTGTGGCCCACCCTCCACCAGGCCCCCACTCATGTCCAACTCATGTCCCCCTGCACCCCCACCCCCCAGCACTGTGGGCCACCCTCCACCAGGCCCCCACTCATGTCCCCCTGCACACCCACCCCCCAGCACTGTGGGCCACCCTCCACCAGGCCCACACACGTCTCCCAGCACCCACACCCCCCAGCACTGTAGGGCACCCCCCACCAGGCCCCCACTCATGTCCCCCTGCACCCCCAACCCCCACCAGTCAGGGGCACCCTCCACCAGGCCCCCACTCATGTCCAACTCATGTCTCCCTGCACCCCCACCCCCCAGCACTGTGGGCCACCCTCCACCAGGCCCCCACTCATGTCCCCCTGCACCCCCACTCCCAGCACTGTGGCCCACCATCCACCAGGCCCACACACATGTCTCCCAGCACCCACACCCCCCAGCACTGTGGGGCACCCTCCACAAGGCCCCCACTCATGTCCCCCTGCACCCCCACCCCCCACCAGTCGGGGCACCCTCCACCAGGCCCCCACTCATGTCCAACTCATGTCCCCCTGCACCCCCACCCCCCAGCACTGTGGGCCACCCTCCACCAGGCCCCCACTCATGTCCAACTCATGTCTCCCAGCACCCCCACCCCCCGCAGTGCAGGGCACCCTCCACCAGGCCCCCACTCATGTCCAACTCATGTCTCCCAGCACCCCCACCCCCCGCAGTGCAGGGTACCCTCCACCAGGCCCCCACACATGTCTCCCAGCACCCACACCCCCCAGCACTGTGGGGCACCCTCCACCAGGCCCCCACTCATGTCCAGCTCATGTCCCCCTGCACCCCCAACCCCCAGCATCCAGGGGCACCCTCCACCCGTCCCCCACTCATGTCTCCCAGCACCCCCACCCCCCTGCATCCAGGGGTACCCTCCACCAGGCCCCCACTCATGTCCAACTCATGTCCTCCTGCACCCCCACCCCCCAGCATCCAGGGGCACCCTCCACCAGGCCCCCACACATGTCTCCCAGCACCCACACCCCCCAGCACTGTGGGGCACCCTCCACCAGGCCCCCACTTTTGTCCCCATGCACCCCCGCCCCCCAGCACTGCGGGGCACCCTCCACCAGGCCCCCATACATGTCTCCCAGCACCTCCACCCCCAGCACTGTGGGGCACCCTCCACCAGGCCCCCACTCATGTCCAACTCATGTCTCCCAGCACCCCCACCCCCCACCAGTCAGGTGCACCTGCCAGCAGGACCCCACACATGTCCCCCAGCCAACACGTCATCACAATCTAGATCCCTGGGCCTTATGGGCAGCCTCCAAATGCCAAACACCCACCCAAGTATTGCATCCACCCACTTAGAAATGGCAATTACATGATACAACCCCAATGGCAAGTTTGTAAATGAACACATGTCCCTCACATACACACAATGGGTGTCAGTGAATGTCAAAACCCATATCATGATATGCATGAAACCAATGAGATGATACTACACATTGAAGTATGAAGAAAAAATATGTATTAAAAGCAACATAAATTGAATCAAAAATAAACAAACGAAAATGGGAATTAAAAAAAAGAAAGCAGCATGTCCGTAAAATAATGTAAAACCACAAATCATAATCCAAAGGAAAGGTGTCCAAAGTCACAGTTCACAAAAGTAAATCCAATGGAAAATTAAAATCGAAAACCATTGCTCCATGGGTAAATTATAAATATAAAATAGAAAATCCAACAGTCAACTATACATATACATACATATAAACAATACAGGGTCCATGATCCCAACAGAAGAAATGAAACCTATCTAATAACACTACCTAATAAAAATAACTATATACAAAAATGTGGCCCATTGTCCAAAAGGTCCAAAAAAAATGCAAAACCAAAGGAAACCTAACACTAACTAGAGAACTATAAGTGCAGCGGCCCAGTCCGACGGCTCACTTCGGGATGTTCCGGGCCAGGGCATCATCGAACTCCTGCTCAATGTCCCGGAGGCGGTCCTCCTCCATGGCCCGAGGGTCTGCAGGGCCGTCGACATGTTCACCTCCAACTCCCTACGGATTGCCTCGAGGCACTCAGCCCGCCTCAGGGCCCTCCACATGGAGTTCTCCGCCGTGACCATCATGAGCTGTGCCTCTTCCGCCCGCTGCCGCTCCGCATCTATGGCGTGGCCAACCGCTGCCACACGGAGACACTTCCCGTCCTGGGTCCTCCTGCCCTCCGGCCGATGCCTGCCCCTCCGATGTCGAAGGCCCCGAGCCATCATGGCTCCCACCTCGTTGCTGCTGCTGCTGTGCCTGTGCCTGTGCCCTGGCTTCTGCTGCCTGCACATCCTCCACTGGCTGGGGTGCAGTCGTTGATGTGGCCACCCCTGCTGGACGTCCGACTCCCGACTGTGGCAGGGATGCCTCCTCCACCAGCCTGGCCGCACCGTCAGAGGCAGCTCCACAGGGCACCTAGGTGACTAATGGGTAGGAAGATGGCACGGAGGATGACTGGCGCATAGGGGGTTCAGTTGAGGAGGGGGTCGGAGCAAGCCCCATCAAACGGAGGAATCCGGCCTGGGTGACCTGTCCCAGTAGGCCGACGCGGTCAACGAGCCATTCGAGATGACGTGCAGTCTCCTCATGAAAAGACTGCAGGTCACCTCGCATGGCCTGTTGACGCAACGCCACACCAGTCAGGATAGGCTCAACCCGGACCCGGATAGCCACGTCCGCAGGCAGAGGAAGGCCAGTTGTTGTGAGCTCATCCCCTGCCTGAAAATGGGTCTGGACGTAAGCATCCCTGCTGGTGCAAGATGATGCAGTGACAGGATCAGGGACAGGATTGCACACAGGCACCTCCGCGGCGGCCTGTGCTGCCTCCTGTCCCTGTTCCTGCACTGCACCATTAGCACCAGTGGAATCCCCACCTCCAGACCCCGTCTCTGTTGCTTGCACGGCCTCCTCCTCCACCAAACCCCCCACCAACCTGGATGACTCCGTGCCATCTTCCCCCGTTGGGCCCTGTGGGGTCCCAGCTGCCCCTTCTGCTGCCGAGGAGTCCAACTCCGACCTCTGCCTCTTGGACCTCCCCCCGGCAGCTGCGGCCTGGGAGGCGGCACCGGACTCCTCACTCTCCGACGAGATCACAACCTGGGAGGGGACTTGCGTCTCTGGCTGGCGGTGCGATCCCCGCCGCTGTGCTCCACAGCACCTTCTCCGCCCTCTTCATCAGTTGACGCTGCAGACAGGGAGAAATAAAACACAGGCATCAGGGCACTGTACATTGGACACATACACACATGACAGTTGTACATGAGTGGCATTGGCAAACCTCAGACATGGCATCACAATCGCCAACACACATGTCATTTCAACTTGCACACATGAGCCATACCACAGCCATATCGCAACAGCCAGCACCATCCATACACATACAACAGCATGAGCAGGCAAAGGTGAGCCAGACATCACATGCAACACAGGGAGTGCACTACACATGCACACACACCACCACACTTGCATGCATGTGTACACCTCTGCCAACTGTCGCAGTGTTCAGATCGGCATCCATGTCACATCTGCCAATCAGGCTTCCACATCCCGCTGTCACATGCATCCATGTTGCATCACTGTTGCACCCTTGTCAAATACACACACATGCACATGTACACAGTGCTGATACATGCAGCTGAAAACAACATCCATGTGTGACATCACGAACATGCCTACTTACATACACATTCATCCAAACATGTGTGCCCACACAACTGCATTTGGCATGCAGGCCTACACACACAAGCACCATCCATGTCTCACACATGAGAGCCCTCGCATGTGTTAGCCTCACGACCCTGTACATCCCCACCCATACTTGGCCCCATAAAAACACATGTGCAACCTGCACACTACTGGCACATCACCACACGCACAGCTTACAATGATGATGCATGTACACTTACCGCTCGACTCCAGACAGGTCTGCCTCTCAAAGACCTGGACGTGGAGCGCTGGGGATATGCGTTCCAGGACCCTCATCTGATCGTCCGACAAGTGGCCCCGGCGCCCCTTAGCATCCGCTGCCTTCAAGAGGCGCCGGGCCTTGTTGAGGGTCCTGGACCTGAAGTCCTCCCAGCGCTTCTTGACATGGTGGAATAGTCGGACTGCCACCCCCTCCGTGTAGATGGCAGTCACGATGTCCGTCCATATCCGAGTCCGTCCTTCCTTGTCGGCACGCAAACTTCCAAAGAGGGCATCATACTGCCCCAGGGCTTGCTCCACCAGGACACCAACTTCAGTGGCAGTGAAGCTGGTGCCCCTCTGCCTCTCTGGCCGGGGGTTGTCAGTGGTGCCAGATGTTGCAGTGCCCGACATGACAACCCCAGAGGCAGGAGTGGGTGGGCAACTGGGTCCTGGGGCTGGGCTGTGGAGCGATGGAATCCCAGTCGGGAGTCTTCAGTTCCAGCAAGGGTGGTCACAGCAACAGCACCCCTGGCTGATGTGCAGGCAGCAAATGGCAGGGCACGTGGGCAGCAGGCAATCAGGCAGCAGCAGATGGCAGGTGGGAGCGTGCTCAGGGCTCTGGGGGCAGTAATTCGGCCTTCTGGGAAGGAGTGTGGTCTTCCGTATGCTTACGCGTGGCCAGCTTGATGCGGAGGGATTTGGCACGTGAAAATCTAGCACGTCTGCGTGTAATTCGAGGAAAGGGCCTTAGCGCAAAAGCGCGTCAGCACACGTACGCGAATTCATTGGCCCAAAGGCCACCAGCGCGTATGCGCATCTGTGACGTGGGTGCGCGGGCGTTTCCCTGTACACGGGTGCATGTTACACGTCCAATGACTGCACGTCAGAGTGTCAGCTCGTGTAATTGGAGGATGTGGCCTTAGCGCGTACATGCGGAAGTGACGCTGGACATGTGGGCATGTTTATAAGGTACATGTAGAACGCCATCTCCTTGTACGTACTTTTCGTGGAGAGCGAGTGGGTGAAATCTGTACTTCTTGTCGGTTCACACGCGATTTATTCACGGTGTTCCAAGTTCGTACTTCCTGTTACCTCTGACAGCTTTTTGTCTTCTTGTCTTTTTCCTGGGCCTGTTTCCTCAAACAGCGTTCACTTCTCCTGTTGTCCTGTCTCCTCAGACAGCGTACAATTCTTCTTTTGGCGGGGGTGTTGCCAACGCGCACACGCGCGTATTTTTCACGTGATTTTTCCTGGCAGACGGTGAGTTGCGCACGTATTTGACATCTGTGCTTGCCCCGTGTGTTGCCTACCCCTTCAGAGGTCCGTCTAGGCTGCGTGTGACACGCATACGTTCATTTTTGTGTTTCTGGGTGCCACAGCGTAGTGCAGGTTTTTTTTCCACGCACGTGGTCTAGGAGGGGTTGCGTGCACATTATCTCCCTTTTTCGGGTGCCTGTGCGTTGCGTGACCCGTCATCTTCCCCCAGGGGTCACATACAGCATTGCTAGAGCACTAGGGTATGAATTCCATCTAGTACCCTACCCCTTTGACCCCCAATTGCCCAGGACAATAGTTTACTGCAACTCCCATACGCACAACAACATCAGTGCCATGGTTGGGAGGCGAGCACGCCGTAAGGGTGGCAAAGGTGGGCGAGCCACAAGAGGTGGCCGTGATGGATACGGTAGGGGACGTGGCCAGGACTTGCAGGGTGCCCCTAACCCCCCATGTGTGGGTGACCAGTCAGGGACACCCATGCCCCCCCCCCGGTTGAGGGTAACGTGGCTGACACCATCCCTGCTAAGCCCTTGTTGGACCAGCCCATTGTGGCACCAGACCTGGCACAGGGTGACTCCATGGCTGACTTCCAGGTTAGCAGGTCTAGGCCACGTGTGGCGGTGCACGTTGGTGTCACCAGCCCACGTGGATCAGGGGCAGCTATGTCATCTGCTGCCCCGAGTAGGCAGGGTGGGGAGGCTGCAGGGGCAGCTGCGGCTCCATCCACCCCAGCTCTGAGTCTCCCAGCCAGGACAGTGTCGGTCCTAGTCCATCCTGCTGACGTTCCCCCTGACTACATCACACTTCAGCTAATGCCTGCACCAAGTCCCATGGTGAGTGTTCATGCCCACTTTCCTAGTCCACTGTCCACCGGGGCTCCTGCCCCTAGTGTCCAGAGCGGCGTAGGACACTCAGTATAGCCACCACGTTCCAAGCGGAAGAGGAAGAGTGCTCGTCCAGTACAGGCTGATGCCCCAGACACGGCTACACAGTCCGGCCCACCAAGGAAGCCCAGCTTCAATCAGGCCGAACTTGATGCACTTGTTGAGTATGTGTCCGCATATGACAGCGAAATGGTGATTACTGCAGGATGCAAGACCACACCTGCACAACGTCAGGCACACTGGCAGACCATTGCGGAACTCATAAGTGCCCTTGGATTTGTGAGGCGCACAGCTAATGATTGCTACAAGCGCTGGAATGACCTTAAGCGCAGGGCAAAGAAAAAGCTGGCCTCAAGTCATGCCGCAACTCTAGTGACTGGAGGTGGGTCTCCGGCAGAGGACATAGAACTCACTCCACATGAGTATGTTGCTGGGACCTACGTCACGGAGGAACAGATCCAAGGCGTGGGAGACCTGCCAGATTACGAGGCATTGTCCGGTGAGTGCACATACATGTGTATGTCATCCATGTGCATGGTGTGTGTGTGAGTGCTTCTGATTGAGTGCCAGGTGAGGGGGGTGTGCCTGAGTGGTTTGGGTCACCCATGTGCTTCATCCAATACATTCTGCGCACCAGGATTTGGGTGTTGCAGTATCCCTTCTGGCAACAGTAGACATTCAGCCCAACCTCACGCCAGTTGCCCTGGAAGTGTCATCTTGCCACAACATAGTTGCATGTTATTCTGTGTTCATTCAGGCTGATTGTCTGCATTCCACCACTTTCACTAGGCATTTCTCAGTCCTATTGTCACATGTGTGACATGGCTAGGGTACATGCCATCTGTGTGATGGCATGTGTCATGTATGTGTATTGGACATGCCAATCACAGGCCAATGTGTGATGGCACTGCTAGGCAGCATGCAGCAAATTTGTTGGTCTTCCATCTTGGTGTCATCAATGTGTGCCATTTGCCTCCCCTTCATATGCAGTGACAGTGCATGCATGGGAGGGTTATAGTCATGTGGTACATGTGTCAATGAAGTACTGTTTCTGTTGCTTCTCAGCCCTAATTGTGTTCCATGGTGCTAATGCCTGTTCCCATTTCTTTTCTTTCATGTCTTTGCAGGGGACGACGCACTTGATACTGCTGGGGTTATGGAGATGGTGCAGACCCAGGAGGGGTCTCAGGCCCGACCGGGCACCAGTGAGGGACGTGGTGTGGTGGTGGGTGAGAACCCACATTTGCTGCAGGCCGTCATCTCAAGGGGTGTCTCTGGGTGCACCTCCCCCGAGCTCTATTCAGGTGTCGATTCGGATGATGAGACCTATGTGCCGTCGCATGTAAGTGTTTCTGGGAGGGATTCTGTACTGTCCAACCCACCTGCACCAGGGGTAGAACCCTCAATGGGGATGTCAGTGTTGGTAGGTCTGCCTTTGGTGGTTACGGATGCAGGGTCACACTCCGCTACATCTGATCCTGTTTCTGGGCCAGCAGATCAGAGGGGGAATGCAGTCCTGCAGCCTCAGGCAGTGCCGGCACAGCAAGGCGCAGTTCGCCTTGCCCCAGACAGGTGTGGTGCCCGCCGACGCGGTGGCCGTACGCCACCTGGCAATACCGCATGGGAGCAATCCATATACGGTATGGCAAACCAACAGACAGCATCAACTGAGATGATGGCTCAGGCCATGGATAGGGTGGCCACTTCCATTGTCCCCCAAGAAAGGCTAATTGAACAACTACAGCAGGCAACAGACTCCATTAGCCAGTCACACAGGGAGGACATGTTGGCGTCCAACAGGGAAAGGCGGGTGGCACTGGAGACTCTGCGGGAAGCCATTTCTATTGAGTCCCAGGGCCACAGGGAAGCCCTGAGGGTGGCACTCTGTCAGCTCAGGGCAACTCTGGTTGAGCTTGAGGCTTCAGCTAACACGAGGACAGAACAGCAGCTGGAGCGGCTCACACGTACGCTCTCAGCTGAGATGCAGGCAACTAGGGAGGAGGTCCGGGCATCCCGTGAGTTGTTGCATGGGGACCTCCCAACAATTATCCTCCAGAACCAGACCTTCCACACCCGCATGCTTGCTGCCATTGAGGACCAGACTAGGGCTTTGCATGGGCTGCCTCCCATAGTGCCACCACCTCCTGATGCAGCTGCAGAGGGTGAGGAGAGCGACAGCAGCGATTCTCCCACAATAGGGTAGCCGTGCAGGCCATGGAGGTGTTTTTTTTTCCGCAAGATCCACACAGGTGGGTTTTGGTGTTCACCCTGTCCTCGGACCTCCTGGGTGGCCTCCCCCACCCCCCACGGGCCCATTCATGGGCATTTTTTATTTTTTATTTTTGTTTTTTTGTTTTTTTTTTGGATTTTTGATTTTTTGGACAGTGTGTTGCCTTGTGTGGCTCCTGTGGGCATACGCTGTATTGTGGCTGGGCACATGCAGGCTTGTCCTGAATTTGGGTCAGATGCTTGGGTTTGTGTGACACACACCCCTCCTGCTTCCCATTTCCATGGGCTTGCAAAGGGTGTGCCCAAGTGACATTGACTTACACAGTGACGTTGGACTCCCATTTGATGTGTGGGCAGTCTGTAGTCAATACTGTTTGTACATTCCTAGTGCATATTGTTGTTGTATTGTACACTGCATGGTGTATTGATATGTGCCTCTGCATCCATCTCATCCTCCTAGTTTGCAGGTCCATTTCTCATGTCTTCACAAGGCGGTCTACTTTGGAACTGGAGTCCATGTTGTAAGCAGTGCACCTACACTTTTGCGTGGTGCTAACACTGTATAGTTGGAAGTGTTCAAAGTGCTGGCATTATCAGGTAGTGAGACTACCAATTTTTTAAGTCTGTACTGTCATGTTTATGGTAGGTTGGAGGTTGTGTAGGTGATTGGTATTATTGTTAAGTATTTGGTAATGTGTGTTGTTGGTCCTGCATTACTGTGAGCATTTCATGTATGGCCAGTTTCCATTAGGGACACTGTATTTGGTGACACTTGGGTCATGTTGTGGGGATTAATTTGTTTGCTCTCACATTGCATGACATGCCATGGTGTGTTGTGTGGCCGTGCCGGGGAGGGGTTGGGTGACATGGCACTGTTCTCATGTTGTATTTTGTAAGTGGGTATTCTTTTTTGCTGCGTGGAAGTGTGTCTTTTGATGACACTGCATTGGTGGTGTTTTTGTAGGTAGGGATGCACACATTGTGACACTTCCAGGTGAACAATCTCAGGCTGCTATGGTTCAGACAGTTGACTGTCCCTTAATTCATCAGAATTGTCAGATTGAGTCATCATTGATTGTCAGATGGTATGTGCCAGGGCTGTGTGCACTCCACAGGGGTGTGCTTTCTATGTGAAGTAATTAGCCACCAGCTGCGTACGGGCTGCCTCACCCCGTGCCCTTTCCCCTCCCATGCGCAGCGGGCGTGCATGTGGGACCACCACCATGTCCACAGCCAGGCCCCGGCGTGTTGCAACATTTTGTAGGACACATGCTGCCACTATGATCCTGCACACTACTGGGGGAGCGTATAACAGCTGACCACCAGAACGGTCAAGGGAGCGAAAGCGTGACTTGAGCACTCCGAATGTGCGCTCCACTATGCCCCGTGTTGCAATATGGGCTGTGTTGTATCTTACCTCGGGAGGCGTGATGGGGTTCCGAATTGGCGTCATCATGTGTGTGCTCAGAGGGTAGGCACTGTCCCCTGGGGGGTGGTGATGGGGATCATTAGTGGGGTATTGGCATTACTCTGTATCTGTCATGCATGCATGTGCTGTGGCATTTCTACTCACCAAGCAGCCATGCATCGCCATGCCGCCCAGCTTCCATGTCCCGGTTTAGGGTTGACATCCTGTAAATGAAGCTGTCGTGGGTGGACCCTGGATAGTTGGCATATACTGAGGTGATAATTCCCTTGGCATCACATACTACCTGGACGTTGATGGAATGCCAGTGCTTGCGGTTTCTATAGATGTGCTCAGATGCCCTGGGGGGACGTAGAGCCACATGGGTGCAATCAATGGCACCTAGCACTTTGGGGAATTGTGCCACCCTGTAGAAATCCTGGCTGACAGCCTGCCTTTCTGCAGGTGTTCTGGGCAGGTATATGTGCCTGCGGACTGATGGGCGTGCAGTGATGATGGCCAACACCTGGTGTAGGCACCGTGACTGCGTGGCCTGTGACACCCCCCCACTATGGCACTTGTCCGCTGAAATGATCCAGTAGCCAAGAAGTGCAGTACATTGAGGACCTTCTCCAGGGGGCTGAGTGCTTGGGAGCACAAGGTGGGTGATGTGAGGTCATCCTCCCACTCACTGACCAGGTCGAGTATTATGTGTGGTGGAAACCTGTACCTCCCATACACCTGGTCATCAGGCATACCAAATAGGCTGGTTCTGGGTGTGAAGATTCTGGCCCTGACTATCCTTCTCCTCCTGCGGTATCCCACGGCCACTGCTGCTAGGAACGGTATATTCATCCTGGCGTCTGAGCTTGTTTGTTGTTTGCGCACTCTTTTATGCTGCGCGGGACGTGCGCATGCTTCATGCTGGCGTACGTGTTTCAGGATTGGACCTTTTATTTTTTGGCGCGTTGTAGGCGACCGTGTAAATCTTCCCGCCCACCCCAGGAATACATGTAACACGCTCTCCCAGGCCCAGTCGCGAGTAAATATTCCTGCCCACCCCTGGAATACACGTACCCCACTCTCACAGGCCCAGTCGCGTGTGGAACTTCACGCGCCCACAGAAATACACGTACCCTGCAAATTCGCGTGTGAAACTTCCCGCGCACCCCGAAATACATGTACCCAGGGCAATCGCGTGTGGAACTTCCTGCAAACCCCGTAATACACGTACCCTGCTGGTATCGCGTGTGGAAGTTCACGCGGATCCATAATACACTTACCCTGATGGAATTGCATGTGAGACTACCCGCGCACCCCTGGAATACACGTACCCAGGCAAATCGCACGGCTGGGGGGTGGGGGTGCAGGGGGACATGAGTGGGGGCCTGGTGGAGGGTGCCCCTGGATGCAGGGGTGTGGGGGTGCTGGGAGACATGAGTGGGGGCCTGGTGGAGGGTGCCCCTGGATGTAGGGGTGTGAGGGTGCTGAGAGACATGAGTGGGGGCCTGGTGGAGGGTGCCCCTGGATGCAGGGGGGTGCAGGGGGACATGAGTGGGGGCCTGGTAGAGGGTGCCCCTGGATGCAGGGGGGTGGGGGTGCAGGGGGACATGAGTGGGGGCCTGGTGAAGGGTGCCCCTGGATGCAGGGTTGTGGGGGTGCTGGGAGACATGAGTGGGGGCCTGGTGGAGGGTGCCCCTGGATGCAGGGGGGTGGGGGTGCTGGGAGACATGAGTGGGGGCCTGGTGGAGGGTGCCCCTGGATGCTGGGGGTGGGGGTGCTGGGAGACATAAGTGGGGGCCTGGTGGAGGGTGCCCCTGGATGCTGGGGGGTGGGGGTGCAGGGAGACATGAGTTGGACATGAGTGGGGGCCTGGTGGAGGGTGCCCTACAGTGCTGGGCGGTGGGGGTGCTGGGAGACATGAGTGGGGGCCTGGTGGAGGGTGCCCTACAGTGCTGGGGGTGGGGGTGCAGGGGACATGAGTGGGGGCCTGGTGGAGGGTGCCCCTGGATGCAGGGGGGTGGGGGTGCTGGGAGACATGAGTGGGGGCCTGGTGGTGGATGCCCCTGGATGCAGGGGGGTGAGGGTGCTGGGAGACATGAGTGGGGCCTGGTGGAGGGTGCCCCTGGATGCAGGGGGGTGGGGGTGCAGGGGAACATGAGTGGGGGCCTGGTGGAGGGTGCCCCTGGATGTAGGGGGGTCAGGGTGCAGGGGGACATGAGTGGGGGCCTGGTGGAGGGTGCCCCTGGATGCAGGGGGTGGGGGTGCTGGGAGACTTGAGTGGGGGCCTGGTGGAGGGTGCACCTGGATTCAGGGGGTGGGGGTGCTGGGAGACATGAGTGGGGGCCTGGTGGAGGGTGCCCCTGGATGCAGGGGGGTGGGGGTGCAGGGTGACATGAGTGGGGGCCTGGTGGAGGGTGCCCCTGGATGCATGGTTGTGGGGGTGCTGGGAGACATGAGTGGGGGCCTGGTGGAGGGTGCCCCTGGATGCAGGGGGGTGGGGGTGCTGGGTGACATGAGTGGGGGCCTGATGGAGGGTGCCCCTGGATGCTGGGGGGTGGGGGTGCTGGGAGACATGATTGGGGGCCTGGTGGAGGGTGCCCCTGGATGCTGGGGGATGGGGGTGCATGGAGACATGAGTTGGACATGGATGGGGGCCTGGTGGAGGGTGCCCTACAGTGCTGGGGGTGGAAGTGCTGGGAGACATGAGTGGGGGCCTGGTGGAGGGTGCCCTACAGTGCTGGGGGGTGGGGGTGCAGGGGGACATGAGTGGGGGCCTGGTGGAGGGTGCCCCTGGATGCAGGGGGGTGGGGGTGCTGGGAGACATGAGTGGGGGCCTGGTGGAGGGTGCCCCTGGATGCAGGGGGGTGGGGGTGCAGGGGGACATGAGTGGGGGCCTGGTGGAGGGTGCCCCTGGATGTAGGGGGGTGGGGGTGCAGGAGGACATGAGTGGGGGCCTGGTGGAGGGTGCCCCTGGATGCAGGGGGGTGGGGGTGCTGGGAGACATGAGTGGGGGCCTGGTGGAGGGTGCACCTGGATGCAGGGGGGTGGGGGTGCTGGGAGACATGAGTGGGGGCCTGGTAGAGGGTGCCCCTGGATGCTGGGGGGTGGGGGTGCAGGGAGACATGAGTTGGACATGAGTGGGGCCTGGTGGAGGGTGCCCTACAGTGCTGGGGGGTGGGGGTGCTGGGAGACATGAGTGGGGGCATGGTGGAGGGTGCCCTCCAGTGCTGGGGGTGGGGTGCAGGGGGACATGAGTGGGGGCCTGGTGGAGGGTGCGCCTGGATGCAGGGGGTGGGGGTGCTGGGAGACATGAGTGGGGGCCTGGTGGAGGGTGCCCCTGGATGCAGGGGGGTGGGGGTGCAGGGGGACATGAGTGGGGGCCTGGTGGAGGGTGCCGCTGGATGCAGGGGGTGGGGGTGCAGGGGGACATGAGTGGGGGCCTTGTGGAGGGTGCCCCTGGATGCAGGGGGGTGGGGGTGCAGGGGGACATTAGTGGGGGCCTGGTAGAGGGTGCCCCTGGATGCAGGGGGTGGGGGTGCAGGGGGACAGGAGTGGGGGCCTGGTAGAGGGTGCCCTACAGTGCTGGGGGGTTGGGGTCCAGGGGGGCATGAGTGGCGGCCTGGTGGAGGGTGCCCCTGGATGCAGGGGGGTGGGGGTGCTGGGAGACATTAGTGGAGGCCTGGTGGAGGGTGCCCCTGGATGCAGGGGGTGGGGTTGCAGGGGGACATGAGTGGGGTCCTGGTGGAGGGTGCCCCTGGATGCAGGGGGGTGGGGGTGCAGGGGGACAGGAGTGGAGGCCTGGTGGAGGGTGCCCCTGGATGCAGGGGTGGGGGTGCAGGGGGACATGAGTGGGGGCCTGGTGAAGGGTGCCCCTGGATGCAGGGGGTTGGGGGTGCTGTGAGACATGAGTGGGGGCCTGGTGGAGGGTGCCCCTGGATGCAAGGGGGTGGGGGTGCAGGGAGACATGAGTTGGACATGAGTGGGGGCCTGATGGAGGGTGCCCCTGGATGCTGGGGGGTGGGGGTGCAGGGAGACATGAGTTGGACATGAGTGGGGGCCTGGTGGAGGGTGCCCTCCAGTGCTGGGGGGAGGGGGTGCTGGGAGACATGAGTGGGGGCCTGGTGGAGGGTGCCCTCCAGTGCTGGGGGGTGGGGGTGCTGGGAGACATGAGTGGGGGCCTCGTAGAGGGTGCCCCTGGATGCTGGGGGGTGGGGGTGCAGGGAGACATGAGATGGACATGAGTGGGGGCCTGGTGGAGGGTGCCCTACAGTGCTGGGGGGTGGGGGTGCTGGGAGACATGAGTGGGGGCATGGTGGAGGGTGCCCTCCAGTGCTGGGGGGTGGGGTGCAGGGGGACATGAGTGGGGGCCTGGTGGAGGGTGCCCCTGGATGCAGGGGGTGGGGGTGCTAGGAGACATGAGTGGGGGCCTGGTGGAGGGTGCGCCTGGATGCAGGGGGTGGGGGTGCTAGGAGACATGAGTGGGGGCCTGGTGGAGGGTGCCCCTGGATGCAGGGGGTGGGGTGCAGGGGGACATGAGTGGGGGCCTGGTGGAGGGGGCGCCTGGATGCAGGGGGTGGGGGTGCTAGGAGACATGAGTGGGGGCCTGGTGGAGGGTGCCCCTGGATGCAGCGGGGTGGGGGTGCTGGGAGACATGAGTGGGGGCCTGGTGGAGGGTGCCCCTGGATGCAGGGGGTGGGGGTGCTGGGAGACATGAGTGGGGGCCTGGTGGAGGGTGCCCCTGGTTGCAGGGGGGTGGGGGTGCAGGGGGACATGAGTGGGGGCCTGGTGGAGGGTGCCCCTGGATGCAGGGGGTGGGGGTGCAGGGGGTCATGAGTGGGGGCCTTGTGGAGGGTGCCCCTGGACGCAGGGGGGTGGGGGTGCAGGGGGACATGAGTGGGGGCCTGGTGGAGGGTGCCCCTGGATGCAGGGGGGTGGGGGTGCAGGGGGGACAGGAGTGGGGGCCTGGTAGAGGGTGCCCTACAGTGCTGGGGGGTGGGGGTGCAGGGGGGCATGAGTGGGGGCCTGGTGGAGGGTGCCCCTGGATGCAGGGGGGTGGGGGTGCTGGAGACATGAGTGGGGGCCTGGTGGAGGGTGCCCCTGGATGCAGGGGGTGGGGTTGCAGGGGGACATGAGTGGGGGCCTGGTGGAGGGTGCCCCTGGATGCAGGGGGGTGGGGGAGCAGGGGGACAGGAGTGGGGGCCTGGTGGAGGGTGCCCCTGGATGCAGGGGGTGGGGGTGCAGGGGGACATGAGTGGGGGCCTGGTGGAGGGTGCCCCTGGATGCAGGGGGTTGGGGGTGCTGTGAGACATGAGTGGGGGCCTGGTGGAGGGTGCCCCTGGATGCAAGGGGGTGGGGGTGCAGGGGGACAGGAGTGGGGGCCTGGTGGAGGGTGCCCTACAGTGCTGGGGGGTGGGGGTGCAGGGGGACATGAGTGGGGGCCTGGTGGAGGGTGCCCCTGGATGCAGGGGGGTGGGGGTGCAGGGGGACATGAGTGGGGGCCTGGTGGAGGGTGCCCCTGGATGCTGGGGGGTGGGGGTGCAGGGAGACATGAGTTGGACATGAGTGGGGGCCTGGTGGAGGGTGCCCTCCAGTGCTGGGGGGTGGGGGTGCTGGGAGACATGAGTGGGGGCCTGGTGGAGGATGCCCTATGGGGCAGGGGGGTGGGGGTGCTGGGAGACATGAGTGGGGGCCTGGTGGAGGGTGCCCCTGGATGCAGGGGGGTGGGGGTGCTGGGAGACATGAGTGGGGGCCTGGTGAAGGGTGCCCCTGGATGCAGGGGGGTGTGGGTGAAGGGGGACATGAGTGGGGGCCTGGTGGAGGGTGCCCCTGGATGCAGGGGGGTGGGGGTGCAGGGGGACATGAGTGGGGCCTTGTGGAGGGCGCCCCTGGATTCAGGGGGGTGGAGGTGCAGGGGGACATGAGTGGGGGCCTGGTGGAGGGTGCCCCTGGATGCAGGGGGGTGGGGGTGCAGGGGGACATGAGTGGGGGCCTGGTGGACGGTGCCCCTGGATGCAGGGGGGGTGCAGGGAGACATGAGTGGGGGCCTTGTGGAGGGTGCTCCTGGATGCAAAGGGGTGGGGGTGCAGGGGGACATGAGTGGGGGCCTGGTGGAGGGTGCCCCTGGTCAGGGGGGTGGGGGTGCAGGGGGACAGGAGTGGGGTCCTGGTGGAGGGTGCCCCTGGATGCAGGGGGTGGGGGTGCAGGGGGACATGAGTGGGGGCCTGGTGGAGGGTGCCCCTGGATGCAAGGGGGTGGGGGTGCTGAGAGACATGAGTAGGGGCCTGGTGGAGGGTGCCCCTGGATGCAGGGGGGTGGGGGTACAGGGGGACAGGAGTGGGGGCCTGGTGGAGGGTGCCCTACAGTGCTGGGGGGTGGGGGTGCAGGGGGACATGAGTGGGGGCCTGGTGGAGGGTGCCCCTGGATGCTGGGGGGTGGGGGTGCAGGGAGACATGAGTTGGACATCAGTGGGGGCCTGGTGGAGGGTGCCCTACAGTACTGGGGAGTGGGGGTGCAGGGGGACATGAGTGGGGGCCTGCTGGAGGGTGCCCCTGGATGCAGGGGGGTGGGGGTGCAGGGGGACAGGAGTGGGGGCCTGGTAGAGGGTGCCCTACAGTGCTGGGGGGTGGGGGTGCAGGGGGGCATGAGTGGGGGCCTGGTGGAGGGTGCCCCTGGATGCAGGGGGGTGGGGGTGCTGGGAGACATGAGTGGGGGCCTGGTGGAGGGTGCCCCTGGATGCAGGGGGTGGGGTTGCAGGGGGACATGAGTGGGGGCCTGGTGGAGGGTGCCCCTGGATGCAGGGGGGTGGGGGAGCAGGGGGACAGGAGTGGGGGCCTGGTGGAGGGTGCGCCTGGATGCAGGGGGTGGGGGTGCTAGGAGACATGAGTGGGGGCCTGGTGGAGGGTGCCCCTGGATGCAGGGGGTGGGGTGCAGGGGGACATGAGTGGGGGCCTGGTGGAGGGGGCGCCTGGATGCAGGGGGTGGGGGTGCTAGGAGACATGAGTGGGGGCCTGGTGGAGGGTGCCCCTGGATGCAGCGGGGTGGGGGTGCTGGGAGACATGAGTGGGGGCCTGGTGGAGGGTGCCCCTGGATGCAGGGGGTGGGGGTGCAGGGGGACATGAGTGGGGGCCTGGTGGAGGGTGCCCCTGGATGCTGGGGGGTGGGGGTACAGGGAGACATGAGTTGGACATGAGTGGGGGCCTGGTGGAGGGTGCCCTCCAGTGCTGGGGGGTGGGGGTGCTGGGAGACATGAGTGGAGGCCTGGTGGAGGATGCCCTACGGTGGAGGGTGCCCCTGGATGCAGGGGTGGGGGTGCAGGGGGACATGAGTGGGGGCCTGGTGAAGGGTGCCCCTGGATGCAGGGGGTTGGGGGTGCTGTGAGACATGAGTGGGGGCCTGGTGGAGGGTGCCCCTGGATGCAAGGGGGTGGGGGTGCAGGGAGACATGAGTTGGACATGAGTGGGGGCCTGATGGAGGGTGCCCCTGGATGCTGGGGGTGGGGGTGCAGGGAGACATGAGTTGGACATGAGTGGGGGCCTGGTGGAGGGTGCCCTCCAGTGCTGGGGGGAGGGGGTGCTGGGAGACATGAGTGGGGGCCTGGTGGAGGGTGCCCTCCAGTGCTGGGGGGTGGGGGTGCTGGGAGACATGAGTGGGGGCCTCGTAGAGGGTGCCCCTGGATGCTGGGGGGTGGGGGTGCAGGGAGACATGAGATGGACATGAGTGGGGGCCTGGTGGAGGGTGCCCTACAGTGCTGGGGGGTGGGGGTGCTGGGAGACATGAGTGGGGGCATGGTGGAGGGTGCCCTCCAGTGCTGGGGGGTGGGGTGCAGGGGGACATGAGTGGGGGCCTGGTGGAGGGGGCGCCTGGATGCAGGGGGTGGGGGTGCTAGGAGACATGAGTGGGGGCCTGGTGGAGGGTGCCCCTGGATGCAGCGGGGTGGGGGTGCTGGGAGACATGAGTGGGGGCCTGGTGGAGGGTGCCCCTGGATGCAGGGGGTGGGGGTGCTGGGAGACATGAGTGGGGGCCTGGTGGAGGGTGCCCCTGGTTGCAGGGGGGTGGGGGTGCAGGGGGACATGAGTGGGGGCCTGGTGGAGGGTGCCCCTGGATGCAGGGGGTGGGGGTGCAGGGGGTCATGAGTGGGGGCCTTGTGGAGGGTGCCCCTGGACGCAGGGGGGTGGGGGTGCAGGGGGACATGAGTGGGGGCCTGGTGGAGGGTGCCCCTGGATGCAGGGGGGTGGGGGTGCAGGGGGACAGGAGTGGGGGCCTGGTAGAGGGTGCCCTACAGTGCTGGGGGGTGGGGGTGCAGGGGGGCATGAGTGGGGGCCTGGTGGAGGGTGCCCCTGGATGCAGGGGGGTGGGGGTGCTGGAGACATGAGTGGGGGCCTGGTGGAGGGTGCCCCTGGATGCAGGGGGTGGGGTTGCAGGGGGACATGAGTGGGGGCCTGGTGGAGGGTGCCCCTGGATGCAGGGGGGTGGGGGAGCAGGGGGACAGGAGTGGGGGCCTGGTGGAGGGTGCCCCTGGATGCAGGGGGTGGGGGTGCAGGGGGACATGAGTGGGGGCCTGGTGGAGGGTGCCCCTGGATGCAGGGGGTTGGGGGTGCTGTGAGACATGAGTGGGGGCCTGGTGGAGGGTGCCCCTGGATGCAAGGGGGTGGGGGTGCAGGGGGACAGGAGTGGGGGCCTGGTGGAGGGTGCCCTACAGTGCTGGGGGGTGGGGGTGCAGGGGGACATGAGTGGGGGCCTGGTGGAGGGTGCCCCTGGATGCAGGGGGGTGGGGGTGCAGGGGGACATGAGTGGGGGCCTGGTGGAGGGTGCCCCTGGATGCTGGGGGGTGGGGGTGCAGGGAGACATGAGTTGGACATGAGTGGGGGCCTGGTGGAGGGTGCCCTCCAGTGCTGGGGGGTGGGGGTGCTGGGAGACATGAGTGGGGGCCTGGTGGAGGATGCCCTATGGGGCTGGGGGGTGGGGGTGCAGGGGGGCATGAGTGGGGGCCTGGTGGAGGGTGCCCTGGATGCAGGGGGGTGGGGGTGCTGGGAGACATGAGTGGGGGCCTGGTGGAGGGTGCCCCTGGATGCAGGGGGGTGGGGGTGCTGGGAGACATGAGTGGGGGCCTGGTGAAGGGTGCCCCTGGATGCAGGGGGGTGTGGGTGAAGGGGGACATGAGTGGGGGCCTGGTGGAGGGTGCCCCTGGATGCAGGGGGGTGGGGGTGCAGGGGGACATGAGTGGGGCCTTGTGGAGGGCGCCCCTGGATTCAGGGGGGTGGAGGTGCAGGGGGACATGAGTGGGGGCCTGGTGGAGGGTGCCCCTGGATGCAGGGGGGTGGGGGTGCAGGGGGACATGAGTGGGGGCCTGGTGGACGGTGCCCCTGGATGCAGGGGGGGTGCAGGGAGACATGAGTGGGGGCCTTGTGGAGGGTGCTCCTGGATGCAAAGGGGTGGGGGTGCAGGGGGACATGAGTGGGGGCCTGGTGGAGGGTGCCCCTGGTCAGGGGGGTGGGGGTGCAGGGGGACAGGAGTGGGGTCCTGGTGGAGGGTGCCCCTGGATGCAGGGGGTGGGGGTGCAGGGGGACATGAGTGGGGGCCTGGTGGAGGGTGCCCCTGGATGCAAGGGGGTGGGGGTGCTGAGAGACATGAGTAGGGGCCTGGTGGAGGGTGCCCCTGGATGCAGGGGGGTGGGGGTACAGGGGGACAGGAGTGGGGGCCTGGTGGAGGGTGCCCTACAGTGCTGGGGGGTGGGGGTGCAGGGGGACATGAGTGGGGGCCTGGTGGAGGGTGCCCCTGGATGCTGGGGGGTGGGGGTGCAGGGAGACATGAGTTGGACATCAGTGGGGGCCTGGTGGAGGGTGCCCTACAGTACTGGGGAGTGGGGGTGCAGGGGGACATGAGTGGGGGCCTGCTGGAGGGTGCCCCTGGATGCAGGGGGGTGGGGGTGCAGGGGGACAGGAGTGGGGGCCTGGTAGAGGGTGCCCTACAGTGCTGGGGGGTGGGGGTGCAGGGGGGCATGAGTGGGGGCCTGGTGGAGGGTGCCCCTGGATGCAGGGGGGTGGGGGTGCTGGGAGACATGAGTGGGGGCCTGGTGGAGGGTGCCCCTGGATGCAGGGGGTGGGGTTGCAGGGGGACATGAGTGGGGGCCTGGTGGAGGGTGCCCCTGGATGCAGGGGGGTGGGGGAGCAGGGGGACAGGAGTGGGGGCCTGGTGGAGGGTGCGCCTGGATGCAGGGGGTGGGGGTGCTAGGAGACATGAGTGGGGGCCTGGTGGAGGGTGCCCCTGGATGCAGGGGGTGGGGTGCAGGGGGACATGAGTGGGGGCCTGGTGGAGGGGGCGCCTGGATGCAGGGGGTGGGGGTGCTAGGAGACATGAGTGGGGGCCTGGTGGAGGGTGCCCCTGGATGCAGCGGGGTGGGGGTGCTGGGAGACATGAGTGGGGGCCTGGTGGAGGGTGCCCCTGGATGCAGGGGGTGGGGGTGCAGGGGGACATGAGTGGGGGCCTGGTGGAGGGTGCCCCTGGATGCTGGGGGGTGGGGGTACAGGGAGACATGAGTTGGACATGAGTGGGGGCCTGGTGGAGGGTGCCCTCCAGTGCTGGGGGGTGGGGGTGCTGGGAGACATGAGTGGAGGCCTGGTGGAGGATGCCCTACGGGGCTGGGGGGTGGGGGTGCAGGGGGGCATGAGTGGGGGCCTGGTGGAGGGTGCCCCTGGATGCAGGGGGGTGGGGGTGCTGGGAGACATGAGTGGGGGCCTGGTGGAGGGTGCCCCTGGATGCAGGGGGGTGGGGGTGCTGGGAGACATGAGTGGGGGCCTGGTGAAGGGTGCCCCTGGATGCAGGGGGGTGGGGGTGCTGGGAGACATGAGTGGGGGCCTGGTGGAGGGTGCCCCTGGATGCAGGGGGGTGTGGGTGAAGGGGGACATGAGTGGGGGCCTGGTGGAGGGTGCCCCTGGATGCAGGGGGGTGGGGGTGCAGGGGGACATGAGTGGGGCCTTGTGGAGGGCGCCCCTGGATGCAGGGGGGTGGGGGTGCAGGGGGACATGAGTGGGGGCCTGGTGGAGGGTGCCCCTGGATGCAGGGGGGTGGGGGTGCAGGGGGACAGGAGTGGGGTCCTGGTGGAGGGTGCCCCTGGATGCAGGGGGTGGGGGTACAGGGGGACATGAGTAGGGGCCTGGTGGAGGGTGGCCCAGGATGCAAGGGGGTGGGGGTGCTGGGAGACATGAGTAGGGGCCTGGTGGAGGGTGCCCCTGGATGCAGGGGTGTGGGGGTACAGGGGGACAGGAGTGGGGGCCTGGTGGAGGGTGCCCTACAGTGCTGGGGGGTGGGGGTGCAGGGGGACATGAGTGGGGGCCTGGTGGAGGGTGCCCCTGGATGCTGGGGGGTGGGGGTGCAGGGAGACATGAGTTGGACATGAGTGGGGGCCTGGTGGAGGGTGCCCTACAGTACTGGGGAGTGGGGGTGCAGGGGGACATGAGTGGGGGCCTGGTGGAGGGTGCCCCTGGATGCAGGGGGGTGGGGGTGCTGGGAGACATGAGTGGGGGCCTGGTGGCGGGTGCCCCTTGATGCAGGGGGGTGGGGGTGCTGGGAGACATGCGTTGGTGGGCAGTAGTGCAAGGTGACATGTGGGTTGGCTGGGGGGCATGGCCATGGTGGATGGGCTGCCTGCGGGACATGTGCAGGGGTGCAGGGTAGTCCCCTGTGGTGTGGGCCGCCTGCTGGGGCCGTGGAGGGTGTAGAGGGAACAGCTGGGAGGACCCACACGGCCAATTCACGTGTGGGACTCCCTGGCACCCCCGAAATACACGTAGGCTGCTGGATTCGCGTGTGGAATTTGCCGCGCACCCAGAGTACACGTACCCTGCTGAAATTGCGTGTGGAACTTCACGCGCCCCCCAAATAGACGTACGCTGCAAATTCGCGTGTGAAACTTCCCGTGCACCCCGGAATACACGTGCCCAGGCCAATCGCATGTGGAACTTCCCGCGAACCCCATAATACACGCACACACTATTTTTCACACAGCGGGTGTCCGTGTTTGTCGGTACCCCTTTGCACCTCATTTGTCCTAGAGGGCCACTGTATGGATCATTCATCATAGCTGTATATGGGTGCTTTTTGTTAGCGCACATTTTGGCGCACATTTATTTCAGGCGCAGGGACGCTACCGCCTGCTTTCTTGTGGCGTACTTGTTTGGCCCTGTGCACGTCTTTGACCGTGCGCTGGTTTGCCCTATTCGATTCCATGAATACAAGTTGTAGGCGAACATGTGGGCGTTCCACGCACTTGCCTCCTGTACTTCCCCCGTGACGCCCGTATTTTCACGCGTTGTTCCCCATTCCGAGTGTTACGCCCCGCGCTACGCCTACTTTTGTAATGTACGCCGCGCTATGTGCGATTTCGCAGCGGCCGTGGCGCACGCCGTTGGATGACCTGTGCGCTGGCGTGCGCTGTGCAAATTTTCAGCGCACATCCAATATTTTTCTTGCGCACGGACTTCCATGAATCGATGTGCGCTGGTTTCCCTGCGATTTTCGCAATTGCACTGCGATTTTCGCACTTCTACTGCGAATCGCACCTTTTGGCACCTCCACGCGGGAATTTTCGGCGCACATTAATTCCATGAATCGGCCTAATAGTCTTTTTTTTATATATCTTGGATTTTTAATTCTCAATATCACAAAATACATTCCATCATGTTACAGAGCTGTTATCATGCCCTCAAAAAAATAGTCAACACTTGTTTCGACCCCTAGGGCTTTCTCAAGACTAAGGGCCTCAGCTGTAGCCCTTAAATGTGGCGGTAACAGTATTACCACCCATTTTAAGAGCTGGTCCTATAACAAGTTGGGTGCTAAATGGGCTGTTTTACCTCCAGCTTTTTTCTGGAGGTGAAAATCCCATTTAGCATCCTGTATTACTGCTGTCTGTATTAGTGTGCGTTATTAGCGCCAAAGATTCCCGCCCAACCCTTGATCCAGTGGTAATACGGCCAGACCGTGGGCACTAACGCTATTACAGTTGGCCAGTATTAGTGCCGGGATACCACCATGATGAGGCCCTAACTCCCTATTCAAGGCAGTTGCTGTTTGCATGGCAAATCAAATTACAAAGATTAAGCAAATCCAAGTATCACAAAGTTACATAAACAAAGAATAACAATAATCACAGATCAATAGACCAATTCCACATTGTATTAGTAAAAAAACACAAAAGACACAAAGAGAGAAAAACAGAGAAAACAATAGATGTTAGCTAGTTTTTCATTGTATTCTTACATTCCTTTGAACTTGAAACCACGTTTAGTGTCAGACACAACCTCGTTTCTTAGAACCTCTTTAAAACCTCATGCATTGGCGCAAGATCAGCCCCCACCGCACCTTTATGACATGCACTAGGTTATTATCACCATAGTGTGTCTAGGCCAAATTAGTATAATTCCACCTTATATTAGTATGTCTCATAGTATAAAGCCAGGTGAAGTTATTCCCTATTTAATGTGTGATGTCATTGATCATAACTCACCTAGCATTTCAAATGTTTAGCCTATAGTTTGCTAGGCAAATAGTTCAGGCAATGTCACTTAGCTGGAATCTGAAAGACAGTATACATGTTAATATTGTGTCACTCCAATACAACATGTATCTTATTAGCAATACATTATAGATTTGGACTCAGCAATGAGTTTAATTACTTGTCCTGTTGCTCAATGGTAGATATGGCCATTCAGTTCTGTATGCTGAAAATAATGTTATCCTGTCAGTCCTAATCAATTGGATTCCCATTCCACTGTATGCTATTAAGGCATGTATATCCTGTCCTATTAACTACTCTATAACATTATTATACATTTTAGCTTATTCCTCTCTTCTCCAAATTAACTTGTTACTTCCATTGATATCATCCTCTGATGGCCTGATTGCCAGAAATCAACCACCTGTCCCCGTTACAAAGATGAATTCTATTTTACAATCAATTATCCAGCTACCAGCTCCAATATGTACTTGTTGGGCCACCAATTGGTCCAAATTTACCAATCTTTCAATATTTAAAAACTACCCTTGTTTGGGTGTAGTTTGTCCTGCACGATTCCTATTCTCGCGGCCGCCATTTAGCTTAACCTTTTTAAATATGCGTAGTGACGTGGTGCGTGAGTCACTTCCCTTCCACCCAAATGTCAATAGGCATTTAAGCCACAATCACGCAGTAATGATTGTAGTTGTCCTACTAGATTCAGGTCATAATAATCTGATATAACTATGGATTCTAAGCTGACATTGTCGGAAAGTGTTTTTCTGACAATTGGATTAGGGGGAAAATATTAAAATAATAATATGCAATCTCAAATCACAGCGCATACTGCAATATTATTATTCTGTGCGAATCTGGTGTTAGTCTGTAATTAACCATGTCCATTATTGAGTTATTTTTATTTTTATTGATTTGAATAATGTACCTGGTGTTTTGGGGATTGCTCTTCCGTATCTGCATTTATTTTCTTTTTTTGAAAATTGAATTTTATTGATTTTAATGACAACAAGGAAAGGTACAATCAAATTATGAGGGATTAAGCCTTAAACCTTTTACTTCAAATGTTGGTTCTTTCCTCTGTTTCCAACTCCCGCCTCCTCCTCTTAATCCCCCCATCATCAATACCACCTCTCAAGTCTTGATGAATGTCTGGCCCATCTATGACTGTCTCGGCCTAGAGGGCCCTGGTAAGGTCGCAGAGGCCCCTGTTGTTCATATTTCAAGTGACTGAACTCCCTTCACCCATCTTGCCCAAAGTTAGCATGAAATTGCAACCATTCCCACTCGATGTCCCCGCTGCCCCCATGAATTGCTGCTGTGATCTTTTCCATTATGTAAATGTATTTTGCTGTGCCAGCCCACTCCTTTAGGCTTGGGAGTTTCTATCTTTTCCAAAATCTGGCCAGGCACACCATTGCCGCCAGTTACAGAAAGTGAATCATATGGGGTAGGGGTTTCCAATGGACGTCTTGATTCTCCAGACCAAATAATACCACTGCAGGATCTAACCCCATAACCCTTCCCCCTGCCACTTTGATCTATCCCAGGACCTCAGTCCAGTACACCCGAACCCTGGGGCATTTCCACCACATATGCCAGTAATCGGCCTTGTCGCCACAGCGATACCAGCACAAGGGACTCGTTGCAGGAAACATCTTTGAAAGCCGCACAGGGTCATATTGCCACCTATACCACAACTTCACTCCATGGAGTTTATACTGGCAGGCTTGTGGTGTTTTGAAGGCTCTCCAGCATATTACGTGCCATAAGTGTCTGTCTACTGCGAAGGTCAGGTCCCTTTCCCATCTCTGCCGGAGACCCTCCGTAGAGCCCCCCAAGGTCTCCACCAACGCTTTATAAAGCAGTGATATAGGGCCCAGCATGTCAGAGTGACCATCTAGCACCTTCTCTACAGGGTGAGATCTCTTTGGATCTGGTCTCTCCATGTATCTGCAGTGAAAACCCCCTTCAACCTCAGGTATAGCAGGACTGGGAGCCTCCCAATCCCCAAGCTTGCTTCCAATTCCTGTATCCCAATACATTTCCCCTTCACCAACAGCTGACCAACCCTGGCCAATCCTGCCTCGAACCACTCCTGGTATTTTTCTGGTTCAGCTATTTCGTCCCACACTTGCAGGGCCCAGATGTAACTCATTGGCGAGGGCATTGTGATGACCTTCCGCCCTGCGGACCCTTACCCCAAACCTCCCAGTAGATCCCCAAGTACTTGTGTTCCCCTAATATGCTTCGGGAGGCGTCCTCTCGGAACCCAAAACCACTCTACCACCATAGCAGGGTGCAGGTGTGAATTTTCTAGGAAGACCCATTGTTTGTCCCAGTCCTCCCTCAGGTGTGGGACCATTGCTCGCATTTGTGTCGCTCTGTAATACAGCCCCAGGTCTGGGAACCCCATGCCTCCTTCCTCCTTTGGAAATATCAGTGTTGTCTATCCAACTTGTGTGTCCTTCCCAGCCATAGAAACCGCAACATCCTGGATTTAGCCTCCTGTAATAGGGCCTCTGGGGCCCTTGTTGGTAGAATCTGGAAGAAAGACACTAAATAATGTATCCCAAGTGTTTCCCAGGTCTAACAATGGTGACTCTTAGATAGTGCATCTTTTCCGATTCAATTTCCAGTCCCAGGGGGCGCAGGGCCTCAACATCTCTCTGGCCATCCTCGGCAAAAGGGAAAATGACCGACTTCCCCTTGTTCACCCCGATGCCCGCATATCTCCCATCTCTCTAGATGATCACTAAAGCTGCAGGGATCGAGTTTGTGGGATTGACCAGGTGTAACAGAACATCATCTGCGTAAAATTCCACTTTAAATTCCCTCTCCCATACCCTAATCCCCTCTACCCTCAGGGAGTGTCTCTGCTGCTCCCCGAGTGGCTTCATTGACAATGCGAAGAGGAGTAGTGGCAGGGGAAAACCCTGTCTTGGACCCCTCTTTAGATTAATGGATCTCGACAATCTACCATTGGCCATAACCCTCGCCACCAGAGACCTGTATAGCGCCGAATCCCCCTCAACATTCTCTCTCCGAAGCCGTACTTCACTAATACCCCGTAGAGAAAGTCCCAGTTAACTCGGTCAACTGCTTTTTCAGCGTCCAGTGCCACCAACACCGAGTTATCCGTCCCTTCACCGCCACCTCCATTAGGTAGAGCGTCTTTCGCAAAGTGTCCGCCCCCTGCCTTCCCTGAATAAACCCCACCTGATCAAAGTTCACCAGTCGCGGCATAACCCTTTCCATTCTTGTTGCTAAGATCCTGGTAAAAGTCTTCGCATCTACATTCAATAGGAATATGGGGCGGTATGACTTACAACTCCTGGGCTCCTTCCCTGCCTTTGGTATAACCGTTATCAATGCCTTATTGAATGAGGAGGATGCCTTCCTTGTGGACAGGATATTATTAAACAGTCTTCCCATGTGTCGAACCAAGCTGCCAGAGAATGTTTTATAAAATTCAGCAGTGTATCCATCTTCCCCTGGGGCCTTCCCCACTTTCAACCCGCCAATTGCTATGAGTACCTCCTCTGGGGGGATTACGGTCTCCATAATGTCCCTTTCCCCTGCACCCAGGGGTGGGAGGGACACTTTGTTTAGATACCCGTCAAATCCTTCTTTCCCATATGACTGCTCATAGGACCCGGCAAAAACCTCCAGGATTTCCCATGTGTTGGAATACATGACCCCTCCGAATACTCAATTGCTGCTACCCAACGATCTACCCTTTGTCCCTGGATTTTTGATGCTAACAGGGCGTCGCCCATGTCCCCCTTTTTGTAGTACCGCTGCTTCAATGATTGCAGGCCTGAGACCACCCTCCCCATCTCCTTTTCCCTCAGTTCCCATTGTTTCTCCCTGGACAATACTAGTCCATCCTCACTGGTATTTCCTCCCTCCAGCCATCCTGCCTCAAGGACTCGAATCTCCTCCCTCAGTTTCACTGTCTAGCGTGCCCTCACTCTCTTCTTGGTAGTAACCTCCCGAACCAGGAGGCCCCGCCACGTGGCCTTGGCAGCGTCCCACACCATTGTGAATACGAGGTGTGTCAGCGGAATCAAAACTCAAGTTGAGGAGGGAACCGGCAAAGAGTCAGGGAGAGGGGCTCTAGATTCGGAATCACAGATCAAACCACGCAGAAAGAAAAATAATTAGAAAATATGAATATTTTATTTAAATTTCATTTGTTTAAAACATACATATTAAATCTTATTTCAAACTCATATCTAAATAGCAGCGTTTTGTTGGTGAATAAAGTGCATAATCAAACAAAGTGCTTATATAAAAACAAGACTGATAATTCAGTCAGTACTGGCTTCATGTTGCCGAGCTGTCTGAACATCAAACCGGTTGAAGGGGATCATCAGACTGATGGTTAGAGGCTGCAGCCGCATTTGACAATATAGAGAAAAAACACAGTTATATAGACAGGGAAATAATGGTTCCTTCTAACGCAAAAACTAAAAAGGGGTGCCGTGCATCGACTACTAAACTGCCATGACCTACTATATGCACTAGGTCTGACATGTAAACAGGAAGTATTTTCGATGGTGCAGAGCATCTAAGCTGTTTCACGGTTGATGCCCATCTTCTTCAGGATGGCGCACTCCCATCAGAATATTTGCCACTAAAAATGTTAATATATATAATATATATATAGGGCAATAATGCATTCAGCTATAAAGATTTGTGCAAGCTAAGTCCATAGTTTTGCCTAAAACATCAGAAAAAAGGAGACAAGAAAAGGGACAAAAACACACAGTCAGTAAAACCCGTAAATAATTATATAACAGACTAAAAAAATAAAACTGAATCAATGATCAAAAAATGAATTATAATAAAAATGATCTGTGAATAACGAACAGGATGCCCGCCTCCCTCTGGAATTGTCCGGAAAAACACCCTCCTTACTTCAGAAAGGGCGAAAGAAGGTTTGACAATTAAATTATCGAATTTACCATTATCTCAACTTTAAGGCTGGTTGCTTTTTCCCAAATGTAGATCCTGGGAAATGGATGTGGACCAACAGAGCAAGTTCTCTACCAAGTAGAACTGCAGAAAACGAAAACAGGAACACGTTATAATAAAGGAGGGATAGTGAATAACTAATAACCACTCCAAAAGACAGGGGTACACCACGAGTGGCAGTCCTTCCCAATATGACAGTTAAATCAAGAAATAGTGCTCACCTGAGTAAAAGTGGACAGAAAACAATGGAATTCAGTCTCAATGTTGAGTCGTAATGGACAATTAGAAATTAGCAATTAGGCGTCTGGAAAGGTGTATCCTACCAGGTTGTAGTAATGTTCAACATGGTGTAGTTTAACACGCCAATAGCTGTAATAATATAAATAAACAGTGTAAGCAACCAATGTTTAGGGTGGCAAGACATGTAATACTTGTAGTATATCGACCCAGTTGTAATTAAATTATATTCACCAATGTTACAAAAATTAGTTAAAGCAGTGAAACCACTGCAGAAACCACGTGAATTGCGGCATTTAAGAAACGTAGTAAACTGAAGCAGCAACTGTTTCCCAATTATTGAAAAAGCATAGAGTACCACTAAAGCGTAGGCTGTAAAAATGGTATCAAGCGTCTCAGCATGTAGCCGAGGTTGCTGCGGCCCATGTTGGTCCAATTCGAAAGAGGCTGCCGGCAGGCGCAAGTTTGAAAAACCCCTGCAGTCGCGCCTGAGACTCGGCGTATAGCAGAGCGCCTGTCCAATGCTTGGACAAACGCCCCCAGTGACCTGGTTCTCAGCATATGACTGAGCGCCTTGCAAGCACCAGAGGAACACCCCTGACGTCCCGACTCACTGTAAATATATTTGTGCATAGTCCTACGTACAAATGCTGCACTGGGGCCTGAACGGAGCTCCTGCAAGACATGGGTGGGAAACATTTAAATGTCCAAATGAGTGGGTCCAGACGTCTTGCTTCATCCGTTTTTGCAAGGTTACGGGTTTGCTGACGCGAGACAGGCCGATACCGGGCGCAGAAAGTCACCAACTTCTATTGGGAAAGAGTGCCCTATCCAATACTACATAGTCTTGGGCCGCAAGCCAGATAAGGTGAAAAAATTATAATTGCGTCACCAACTCGGGGCGCAAGAACAGGGCCATAAACTATAGCAAATTGGACTCGACACGTAAGTAAAGTGCGATCGCAAATTATGGATGGATGTTGAGCGCCTGAACCTACAGTGTTACGGTGTGTCTGTAAATGCTGAGGACTCTAACCTAAAGAGAAAAGGAAAAAAAAAACTGAAATTAAATAAAAATAAAATAGCAATGTAAAAATATGTTGTATTTACAGACTACTGGAAGAGTGAAACCATCCAGAACTACAGTGTTTCTAGGCTAGACAAATAGTGCAACCAAAAAAGTGAAACAGAACAAGAAATGAAATGAATGTGAATATAGATAAGAACGACAACAGATTTCCAATAGAAAAAACTAGAAACAAAATAGTCTAAGCTGCAGAAGGAATTCTTCTAAATTTAAGCAAATGTAGAGGCAGTGGCAGCCCATTCTTCCTGTGAGTTCAGGCCCACTGTATGACTTTGGGAATTATAGATCCACCAGTTTTCTCGAGTGGACAGTCTATTGGCAGATGTGTGAGGATCAAAGCCTCTTACTTGTTCCACAGCCCACCAGCGTAAATCATCATAGCCATGATGATGTTCTAAGAAGTGGAGTGCAAGGGGAGATGTAAGGTTGCCTGTGCAAATCCTAGACTTGTGTTTAGAAATTCTGAGTTTCACAGGTCTAGACGTCTTGCCAATATAGGTTTTATTGCAGGGACATGCAATCACATATATAACGTTCTTGGAGTTACATGTTGTATGGTCCCTAAGGTTCCATACCCTGTTGTTAATATTTACAGTGGTGGTAGCTGTAGTTGACCCGCAGTGGCAACAATATCCACATGGAAAATGACCATGGACTTTGTTCATACCCCACATTTCAGTGATGGTTTTGGGTCCTGTTGGCTGTTGGAAATGAGGACCTATCGGCTTTAGAAAGCCAGCTCTTAAGATTCTTTCCTTTTCTGAAAGCAAACATGGGAGGAGCCAAATCTGAATGGTTCAACTGCAAAAGATACCAATGCTTGCTAATTGCTTTCTTAATGGCCGAATTATGGGTTTTATAAGTCATTGCACAAACCATTCTTGACTGGTTTGATTTATCACAAGTGTTCTTAGCTAAGAGAATCTCGCAATGCTGGTGGCGTGCCCTCTTGCAGGATTGGCGTAATACATGATGTGGATATCCTCGATCCACAAGTCTGCTTTCGATAATGTCGGCCTGTTTGGAAAAGTCTTTTTTGTCGGTACAATTACGCCTTGCCCTTAAAAATTGGCCTTAGGGAATGCTGACTCTTAAAGATTGGGGATGAAAGCTTTCCAAGTGAAGGATGGTATTTCTGTCCGTGGGCTTGCGATATAGATCTACTGCAATTGCCCCATCCTTAACTTTCAACAAAAGGTCCAAAAAGGGTATTGACATATTGTCAACAGTCATGGTGAAGCGAAGATGATCGTTCAATGAATTCATCCATGTGAGGAACGTTTCATGATTGCCCAAAGTTTTGTCCCAGATTATTATGATGTCATCTATGTATCTTCGGTAGAAGATAATAGATTTAAGTTAAGGGTTGGATTCATCGAAGATGGAAACCTTCTGAAAAGCCCATGTAAATAGAGTGGCATAGTTTGGAGCAAATGAGGCTGCCATGGCGGTCCCCTTGATTTGTAAAAAGAAATCCTCCTTGAATCGAAGGTAATTCTTTGTAAGTGCAATTTCTAAGAGGTCAATGAGGAATTCACTAGGGACCTGCTGTGGGTCGCCTCTCATGTCCAAAAAGAATTTTATGATGGGAAGAGATTCTGACTGTGGAATGTTGGAATATAACGACTCCAGGTCTAAAGTGATGAATACTTTGGTGGCAATGTTGAAAGGTAGGCCCTCTAAATGTACAATGGCATCCGTTGTGTCTGCCAAATAGGTGGGAGTATCGGCAGCAAGAGGTTTGAGAAAGAAATCGAGATGCTTGCCCAAAGGCTCTAAAATAGAGCCACATAAAGACACTATCGGTCTTCCTGGTGCATTCAATCTATCCTTGTGAATTTTGGGAAGGATATAGAAGAGCAGAGTTCTGGTGCCTTTAATGGTAAGGTATTGAACTTCCTTAGGGCTCAAAATGTTGATATCACGTGCCCGTGTAGCCAGGGCAAGGATCTCACCCTGTATGCTATCTGTCGGGTCTCCTCTGAGTTTCAGATAGAAAGAGGTATTGTTAAGTTGTCTCATCACCTCAGAGTCATAGTACGTAGAGTCACAGACAACTACTCCTCCCCTTTGTCAGTCTGCTTGATAATGATAGAAGAATCTTCTTTGAGTTTTTTAAGGCATTCCCATTCTCTCTTAGAGAAATTGTATGACCTGTTGTGTTTGGCATCAGTAGGAATAGAAAAGATAGAGTGGAAATCACGGAGTACTGACCGTTAAAAAATAACAATTTCTGGAGAAACCATGTGGGAAGTCGGTGTAAATATGGACTTCAAATGGAATGGAGTGTTGTTCTCTTCTAACATCTCAGACTTACTTGTATCAAAGTAGTCTTTTAGGCGGACCTTCCAGAAAAAGTTCCGGAGTTCTATTTCTAGGTCCATCTGACTAGGATTCTTCATAGGAATGAATGGAAAACCCTTTTCTAAGATGTCAGTTTCCTGTATAGAAAGTATGCGTTTGGAAATGTTATAGACGGCTGAAAAATTATTGTTAGGAGTGTTCACCGCCGGTAAGCCTTCCTCCTGGTTTGGAATACATTTTCTATGGGTGGAGGCCCTAGGTCGGTTAGATGAAAAGGAAGATTAGGTGGAGGGAACCCAAGATATGGGCCCTGAGGAACATACATGGGCATCTGAGGATATTGTTGAAATTGCCAATTTTGGCGTCCTCTTCGCCCCCTGTATTGGCCTCTATTCCACGGGCGGCCTCTCTGGCCTCTTAAATTTTGGTAAGGGAAGGAGCCGCTACAATCTGAAGAACTGTCAGAAAAGGTAACCCTTTTTCTGTAGTTCTGTTGACCTGAGTTGGCCAGAGTTGGATCATGCCATTGCCCAGGGCCAGCATAATCTGGATTTAAATATGGATAAGCGTTTTCTTTGGAAAAGTTGGAAATATCCTTTTTGAGCTTTTCAATTTTTTTGGTGGTCGTTAACTTGATAAATTCCTTCGTATGTTTGTCAATAAGGTCCAGTTTTTCTTTTATGTTGAAGATGGTGGTGTCAAGTGCAAAGGCTGCTTCTGCCTCGTCTATTTCATTGCCTAATGCAATACTTTTTTAAGAGCAGTATTGATGGTTAATAGCATCCAATCTCTACTGCATTTGGTGCCTATACCTGAGAAAGCGGTTTTGTACTCTAAGTCGTCGATAAAAAGGCATGGTTCATTCCTTACCAATAGTCCCTGCAGGATGATGTTTTTCTTTAAATATTCAGTAAGTAAATGTCCATGCATTTCCTTCTAAACTTTATTTTCCTGAGTTTAAGTATACTCTCACTAGTGATGCCTCCACTTGATTTTTTTGCCCGCTGCCTGGATCAAGGAATCAAAAAAGGAAGGCACCCGGATTGCATCGGCCAGTTGTTCTTCACTGAACGCAAAAATATCTGAAGCAGCCATCTTAGAAGTCTAAAGGAGATCAAAAATCAAAAATAATGAGTTATATGTGAAATATCACAGAAAAGAGACAACCAGAACAAGAAAAAAGGCCAAAGAGGGAAAGATAAAAACCATACGAAAAAAAGCTATGCTAGAAAACTATGGGAAGAACTGCCGTCGAAGGTCTCCCTGCTAAATAAACAATGAACCTGTAGCAAGACAAAATAATTAAGAATTAAACCCATGCAATAAACAAACTACACTGGAACAAGCAACACAGAAGATGGGTAGACCTCTACTTCGCTGACAAAGAGGAAGTAACAAATGTAGTAAACACGAGGTGTGTCAGCGGAATCAAAACTGAAGTTGAGGAGGGAACCGGCAAAGCGTCCCACACCATCCCAAGTTCAACTTCCGCAGTAATATTCATGTAAAAGTATTCTTCTATTGCAACCCTCATTTCTTCCACAAAAATCACGTCTTTTAACAGCAAGTCATTACAGCACCAGAGGGACTCACGTGTGTTAAGGCCCCGGAGAGTGACATTTAGCGCGACCATGTCGTGGTCAGACCAACAAACCAGGGTGAGAGCACTCGTGACCACCCTCTGTCCAGGTGGCTGATGCATAAACCAGTTGTTACGCTCACCTGGTCTCTGCGGGGACGTTGGTGCACGGTTGCTGCCCTCCCTGGAACTGGCTCCCCTGGGTCAGGCTTCTTCCCCTGCTCCTGTGTTGTGGACTGCCCTGGTTGTTGATACTGCCCCTCCGAGTATACAAGAGGGCGTGAGAATGCTGTGATTTGACTGTGGTCTCCCTGAAACACTTCTTCCCAGAGTGTGGTGAGCATGCACCTAACCATATAGTCTCACATGTTTCAATATGATGACAAGCTCTCCATCCTGCTTCTCATTGCAGGGGCGCTTTTAGATAGACCAAGTTTCTTCACTGGTCCAGTGCGTGGCAGCCCAGACCGGCTGTGGCTGAACCACTTCAAAGGTAAATATCCTTCGATAATGATTATTGTCCGTATCCTTTTGTAATGTCTTTTCCCTTGATTATTGTCCGTATCTCTTGTAATGTCTTTCCTTATCCCCAATAGGTGATATGAGGCCCAGCGGTAGTTGCGGTGCAAGAAGCGAGCCCCAATGGAGAAAAAGGGAGTTCACAATGTCCCAATAGATGGTAAGTTTGGTTCTTAGGTCAAGCGCGAGGATTGGTTTGAGCGCAACCTTAGGGTAATGTATTTATAGTTTTTCTAACCTTATTTTGTCCTTTTCTCTTGCAGGGCTGGCCTGGCGAAGTCAGACTGGAATGCTGTTATCTGGAGATCTGCCAGCAGATGAACGGATGCCTGGATCCGCGATGAAGCTGGCTGGGAGCCGGAATAAGGTAAGGATACGCTCCGACTGCGGTTGCTGCTGGAATCAGGGTTTGCCTCGGCCAGTTGTTCTTCACTGAACAAAAAAATATCTGAAGCAACCATCTGGGAAGTCTAAAGGAGATCAAAAATAAAAATAATGAATTATATGTGAAATATCACAGAAAAGAGACAACCAGAACAAGAAGAAAGGCCAAAGAGGGAAAGAAAAAAACATATGAAAAAAAGCTATACTGGGAAGAACTGCCGTTGAAGGTCTCCCTGCTAAATAAACATTGAACCTGTAGCAAGACAAAAGAATTAAGAATTAAACCCATGCAATAAACAAACTGCACTGGAACAAGCAACACGGAAGATGGGTAGACCTCTACTTCGCTGACAAAGAGGAAGCAACAAATGTAGTAAACACGAGGTGTGTCAGCGGAATCAAAACTCAAGTTGAGGAAGGAACCGGCAAAGCGTCCCACACCATCCCAAGTTCAAATTCCGCAGTAATATTCATGTAAAAGTATTCTTTTTTTTCAGCCCTCATTTCTTCCACAAAAATCACATCTTTTAACAGTAAGTCATTACAGCGCCAGAGGGACTCACATGTGTTAAGGCCCCGGACAGTGACATTTAGCGCGACCATGTCGTGGTCAGACCAACAAACCAGGGTGAGAGCACTTGTGACCACCTTCTGTCCAAGTGGCTGATGCATAAACCAGTTGTTACACTCACCTGGTCTCTGCAGGGACGTTGGGGCATGGTTGCTGCCCTCCCTGGAACTGGCTCCCCTGGGCCAGGCTTCTTCCCCTGCTCCTGTGTTGTGGACCGCGCTGGTTGTTGATACTGCCCCTGCGAGTATACGAGAGGCCGTGAGAATGCTGTGATTTGACTGTGGTCTCCCTCAAACCCTTCTTCCCAGAGTGTGGTGAGCATGCACCTATCCATATAGTCTCACATGTTTCAATATGATGGCGGCTCTCCATCCTGGTTCTCACTGCAGGGGCGCTTTTAGATAGACTGAGTTTCTTCACTGGTCCATGTGCGTGGCAGCCCAGACCGGCTGTGGCTGAACCACTTCAAAGGTAAATATCCTTCGATAATGATTATTGTCCGTATCCTTTTGTAATGTCTTTTCCCTTGATTATGTCCGTATCTCTTGTAATGTCTTTCCTTATCCCCAATAGGTGATATGAGGCCCAGCGGTAGTTGTGGTGCAAGAAACGAGCCCCAATGGAGAAAAAGGGAGTTCACAATGTCCCAATAGGTGGTACGTTTGGTTCTTAGGTCAAGCGCGAGGATTGGTTTGAGCACAACCTTAGCGTAATGTCTTTATAGTTTTTCTAACCTTATTTGTCCTTTTCTCTTGCAGGGATGGCCTGGCGAAGTCAGACTGGAATGCTGTTATCCGGAGATCTGCTGGCAGATGAAGGATGCCTGGATCCGCGATGAAGCTGGCTGGGAGCCGGAATAAGGTAAGGATACGCTCCGACTGCAGTTGCTGCTGGAATCAGGTAAGGATGCGTTCCGACTGAGGATGCTGTTGGAATCAGGTAAGGATGCGCTCCGACTGCGGTTGCTGCTGGAATCAGGTAAGGATGCGCTCTGACTGCGGTTGCTGGTGAAATCAGGTAAGGATGCGCTCCTACTGCGGTTGCTGCTGGGATCAGGTAAGGATGCGCTCTGACTGCGGTTGCTGCTGGAATCAGGTAAGCTGCTGAAATCAGGCAAGGATGCGCTTCAGGCAGCGGTGAGTGTTACGCTGCTGTAAGCAGACTAATGCGAAGCGCCTGCATGCATGCGGGGCAGGCTTAAATAGCCTGGTCCCGGCCTCGCCCATTTGTTCTGACTCGTGGCCCTACCGTCCACGTGCACCAGCACACTTACTCATGGGTCCAACTGGACCTTGTATGTAGTGGAGCTTGTGGTCCTTGCCCAGTGGCCATGACAGCACTCCTCCTCAAGGCCCCCCTCATGGGTGCTCTTCCTCCTGGTCCTGGCTTGGAGGAGTTGTTGCTATGGAATTAGTTGTGGAGCATGGACAAAGTCACTAGGTTCCCATGTACAGTCTTGAGGTCCAGAACCTTTCCAGTCTATAAGGTAGTATAGTTTAGATCGTACTATCTTGGAATCCAGAATAGACTTGACGTCATATTCCGGTTCTCCCTCTATGATGTCGGGCTCGGGTGGTGCCTCAACCCGAGTACCTGGTTTCATCGGTTTCAAGAGAGAAACATGGAACACCGGATGGATCCGCATATTAGATGGTCAACCTAATTTTATGGCAGCAGGGTTAATTATGGCTTTGATGGGATAAGGCCCCAGGTACCTGGGGTGGAAGGCTTGTGCTCCTTTCAAGGGAATGTTCTTGGATGCCAACCAAACTTTATCCCCGACCTGATAATGTGGAGCCACTCTTCGGTGTCGATCTGCAAACTTTTTCTGTTGTTCTTTGGCTCTGGTCAGATTGTAACTGCTGGCATTTCTAATTCGTCACGTGAATCAAAAGTGGACGCTCGAAGATGTCTACCATGCACTGTGTAGAATGTGGTCTGTCCGGTTCTAGTGTGGATAGAATTATTTATTGTAGGTGAATTCGGTCAACCAAAGGATGTTTTTCCAGGACTCTTCAGTTTGTTTTAACATACACCTCAGGTATTGGCCCAGTGTCTGGTTGGTTTGTTCGATTTGGCTATCGGTTTGGGGATGATGACTCGTGGAGAGCAGGAGATCAATTTTGGCTATTTTACAACACCTCCTCCATAGTGCAGAGACAAATTGTGATCCACGATCTGAGACCAATACTGATGGGAAACCGTGTAACTTGATAATTTGCTCAAAAAATACGGTGGCAAGGACGGAAGCAGTGGGAAGCCCCTTTAATGGAATAAAATGGGCCATCTTGGAGAATAAGTCTACAATAACCTGGATTGTCTTAAACCTGTTTCACGGAGGAAGATCAGTAATAAAGTCCATAGACAGGCTATGCCATGGTGCTGGGGGTACAGTCAAGGGAAGTAGTAACCCTGCTGGACTTAACTTCTGAGATTTGTGTTGCGCACAGACACCGCAGGTCGCAATGAATTGGGCAATGTCTCTCCTCCAGGTTGGCCACCAATAGCCCTTTTGCATTTTAGATAGAGTCTTGGCAATCCCTGGGTGTCCTTTCACTAATGATTCATGGTAATTTGCTATTATCTGGTCTTGTAATTTCTTGTCCGGAATATATAGTCTCCCTTGAAAATAGGGTAGATAATTTTTTATGGTGTATTGGTCTCCTCTAGCTAGCCACTCCTGTTGTGCTGTTTGTTTCTTCCGAGATTGGAGATCGGTTTTCAAGTCATCCAAACAGGCGGTTGCAGCGATTTGGTTTTGGATCTCTTCTTCGGGAATGATGGCCACGGGCTCGGATGTGGTGAAAGCTTCCTTGTCCTCACCCAATGCGAGACAGAGTGTCTGCTTTCCCATTGCGTACTCCAAGTCTGTAAGTAATGACAAAATCGTATTCGGCAAAGAAGAGAGCCCAGCAAAGCTGGCGTGAGGATTGGGCCTTGGCAGTCTTCAAGTATTGTAGATTATGGTGATCTGTGATAACTGTGACCATGTGTCTTGCTCCCAGAGATAATGTCTTCATGTTTTGAAGGCTCCCTTTATCGCTAGTAGTTCCTTGTCAGTGATTACATAGTTCAATTCTGGTGCAGAAAACCTACGGGACCAAAACGCTATGGGATGTAATTGCCCTGTGTCAGGGTCCTTTTGCGATAATACCGCTCCCATGGCTACGTTGGAGGCATCTGTTTCGACCACGTATGGCAGGTCTGGGAGAGGATGTCGAAGAACTGGTGCTGTGGTAAAGGCAAGTTTCAACTCCTGAAAGGCGTTCTTTACTTCGCAGGACCAGAAGAATTTCTTATTTTTTCTCAGTAGTGAGATTATTGCATGAACTATTTGCGAAAACCTCCGAATAAACCGACGGTAAAAATTGGCAAAGCCGAGCACACTCTGTACTCCTTTTGTGGATGATGGTGATGGCCATTGAAGGATAGCATCCACCTTGCACGTGTTCATGTGTACCCCTCGTGGTGTGAGCATGAAGACCAAAAATTCAACTTCTGTAACATGGAAGAAACACTTTTCTAATTTGGCAAAAGCCGATGCTGTCAAAGCTTTTCCAAAGCTGCTCTTACATTGCCGACGTGGTCCTCCTTGGAAGCCGAGTAAATAAGAATATCATCTATGTAGACGAGTGCGCAAACGTCCAATAATTCATGAAGCACATCGTTCATAAAGAATTGGAACGCCGCTTGGGCATTACATAGTCCAAAATGCATGACCTGATACTCGAAAAGCCCATATTTGGTTCGGAATGCCGTCTTCCACTCGTCCCCCTTTTTGACTCTCACATGGTGATAGGCTCCTCATAGGTCCAGTTTAGTGTAAATTTGAGCATTTTTCACCTGGTCGCGAAGCTCCGGGATGAGTGGCAGGGGGTATCTGTTCTTCACCGTGATTTGATTAAGCGCTCTATAATCTATACAAGTTCTTAGGTCAACCTCTTTCTTTGGTACGAAAAAAGAGAGCTGAGGAGGCAGGGGGTTTAGACGGGCGGATGAAGCCATTAGCTAGGTATTGATCCAGATAAGATCTCAGATGCTGGTTTTCTTGCTCCGTTAGTGCGTAAATTCGGCTGCAGGGAATTTGTGCTCCGAACACCAGATCGATCTGGCAGTCGCAAGGTCTGTGTGGAGGCAGGGTGTTCGCTTGCTCCTTCTGGAACACATCCTGGTAATCCAAGTATTCAGGGGGTAGGGAACCAGAGAGCCCTAGGATAGATTTTACCTTGAGTTCCCGGCTCTTCACATTTCGGTGGTAGCAGATGTTAGCACATTCTAGAGGGAAGGTCAGCACTCGTTTTCGCCAGTCGATCCTAGGGTTGTGGGTTTCCAGCCAAGGCATTCCTAAGATCATCTGGAACTGGGGAGCTCCTATGAGATCGAAAGAGATGTCTTCCTGATGACCATCCTGACACATCAGCATGACTTTTTCGGTATGTTGAGTCACTGGGCCGGATGACAACTGAGAACCATCCACTGCTGTGAAGTTTTCAGATATCAGCTTTTGCTGGAGAAGAAGGCCTATTCGTGCAGCCAGATCTTGATCAATATAATTTCCCACTGCTCCACTATCAATATATGCCTCCAAGGCATGCACATTTGACGGTTGTTAGTGGTTGACCAAAAGTACCGGGATGACCAGAAGTGACGTCTGCTCAGATTCCTTCTTTTCGCTCGACAAGTGGACCCCTATGCTTGTCGGGCGTTGGAGTTTTCCGGGTTTTGTTCCTTTTCATCGTTGCCATTGTCCGTCGCACCAACTATCTTCTTGGGGGGGTTTTATCGGGCATTCCTGGAGGAAATGTCCTGCTCTTCCGCAGTATAAACAGAGTTGTTGTTTTCTCTTTTCTCTCTCAGCCTTGGAGATAGGAGCCCGTAATCCCCCGATCTGCATGGGCTCGGTTTGTTCGTGGGTTTTAGTTGGGTTGTCCCGGGGTCACATATGGACCGACCTCCCTTCAGTCCTTGTGCGATCCATTTTTCGATTCTGCAACCTGTGGTCAAGCTGCACAGTCAGATTGATGTATTCCGCACAACCTTCAGGAGGATGACCACTTGGGCTAGAACATCCTTTAGTTCCCCACGCAATCCCCGATAAAAGAGTGTGGTCCTCTTCTCTTCTGGCCAATTTGTCTGTGCTATGGGACGGTTAAAAGTAGCGATATAGATCAGCAGTTCTTTGTTTCCCTGCCTGAGTGACAATAGTTCATTATCCAGGGCTTGTCCTTGGGTGTGTCTAGCAAACAATTTTTCCATCTCCCGCTGGAATTCCCCAAAGTTTCGGAGTAGAGGATCATCCTGGTTTACTAATGATATCGACCAGTCCGCTGTGCTGCCTCCTAAATACGAAAGAACAAAGGTGACTCTTGCACTGTCGTTAAGAAAAGCCGCAGGCCGGCACAAAAAAAGGAGGCGAAATTGGTTCATGAATATAGCGTACTTATTGGGGTCGCCGGTAAAGCGTTCAGGCGGGGCCAGTGGTACTGCACCTGGAAGCACCACTTGAACTGGTGGTGATGGCTGTGGCATCAAAGAATGGACAAACCCAGGTAATGGAACCTGACCTGCGTGGGTCTGAAGCATTTGTCTTGCCAAGTCGTCAGTTTGTTCACAAGCTACAATAAGGTCCCTTCTTAAGACATTGATTTCTTGTCTGGAGGCATGAACTTCTGCCCGTAGTTCCCCCAGTAGTTGGGCCAACTGGTCTGTTTCCGAGGTTTCCTTAACGCTCAGGCAGAGATTCGGAGAGGCTGCACGTTCTGTTACGCTCACCTGGTCTCTGCGGGGACGTTGAGGCACGGTTGCAGCCCTCCCTGGAACTGGCTCCCCTGGGTCAGGCTTCTTCCCCTGCTCCTGTGTTGTGGACTGCGCTGGTTGTTGATACTGCCCCTGCGAGAATACGAGAGACAGTGAGAAGGCTGTGATATGACTGTGGTCTCCCTCAAACCCTTCTTCCCAGAGTATGGTGAGCATGCGTCTACCCATATAGTTTCTCCTGTTTCAATATGATGACAAGCTCTCTGTCCTGCTTCTCACTGCAGGGGTGCTTTTAGATAGACCTAGTTTCTTCACTGGTCCATGTGCGTGGCAGCCCAGACCGGCTGTGGCTGAACCACTTCAAAGGTAAATATCCTTCGATAATGATTATTGTCCGTATCATTTTGTAATGTCTTTTCCCTTGATTATTGTCCGTATCTCTTGTAATGTCTTTCCTTTTCCCCAATAGGTGATATGAGGCCCAGCGGTAGTTGCGGTGCAAGAAGCGAGCCCCAATGCAGAAAAAGGGAGTTCACGATGTCCCAATAGGTGGTAAGTTTGGTTCTTAGGTCAAGCGCGAGGATTGGTTTGAGCGCGACCTTAGCGTAATGTCTTTATAGTTTTTCTAACCTTATTTTGTCCTTTTGTCTTGCAGGGATGGCCTGGCGAAGTCAGACTGGAATGCTGTTATCTGGAGATCTGCCGGCGGATGAGGATGCCTGGATCCATGATGAAGTTGTCTGGGAGCCAGAGTAAGGTAAGGATACTCTCCGACTGCGGTTGCTGCTGGAATCAGGTAAGGATGCGTTCCGACTGAGGATGCTGTTGGAATCAGGTAAGGATGCACTCCTACTGTGGTTGCTGCTGGAATCAGGTAAGGATGCGGTCCGACTGCAGTTACTGCTGGAATCAGGTAAGCTAGTGAAATCAGGTAAGGATGCGCTTCAGGCGGCGGTGAGCGTTACGGTGCTGTAAGCAGACTAACGCGAAGCGTCTGCATGCGGGCGGGGCAGGCTTAAATAGCCTGGTCTCGGCCATACCCATTTGTTCCGACTCATGGCCTCACCCTGCCACTCCTAGAGGATGCTGCATGTGCAGCCCAATTACTTCTTATGGCCATGTCCGACCTGGAGGCACGTGGAGGCCCTGCAGGAAAAAAAAGGCACGTGCACCTGAATAAAGTGTGCAGAGCACACTTATGACCAACTGGACCTTTTATGTAGTGGAGCTTGTGGTACTTGCCCAGTGGCCATGACACCAGTAGTCTATCCTTGTTCTGGACCCATGGGATTGTGAGAAAAAGGTATAGCCCCTGTAAACCGGGTGACCCTCCCTCCATTCATCGACCAGGCCCTGATACCTCATGTCGTCCAGGAGGCTCCCCCATTCTTCCTGTGTCCTCCCCCTCCCCTCGTACCCCTCTCCACAACTATGGTCCATGCTCCGGTCCGCCCACATGTTAAAATCCCCTCCGAGCAATATTAGTCCCACTGTCCGACCCAGTATCTCTCCCATAGCTTCCCGGAGGAGCAGGGATTGTCTCAGGCAATATATCGTGGCTAGAGTCACCTGCACACCCTCCAGTATCCCTGTGACTACCAGGGCCTTCCCATCTGCACGCATCCATACTTGTGGCTCGGCCAACCTGATTCTTCTGCTGAGGAGGATACCTACACCACCCTTCTTGACTGGGCCTGACGCCCAGAAGACCTGCCTGATCGGAGATCCTGGGATACGCCTTTCTTCTCCCCTGGTCAGCCTTGTTTCCTGGACCACCATCACATCAAGTCCCCTGTTACGAAATTCCCTACTCAACAATGTTTGCTTGGTGGGTGAGTTTAGTCCCTTAATATTTGAAGTCCCCAACTTTATCTTATCGGCCCAGCCCCCACTCTCAACCTGCACCATGAAGGATATCAACCTGACCTCCTTGCCCCTCCAGGCCCATCTGTCCCCGGGGAATTCACCAGATATTCCCAAACTTCTCCCAAACCTTCCCATTGCTCCCCTCCAAACTCCCCCCTCCCCCTAGATCCCTCACCCCTCTTAACCCTCTATTCCCCCCCAAAAATAACCATTCCCCTACCAGGACGCCCACCATGTGATGGGCCACGCAGGGCGACTAACAGCCTTGCCAACCGTTCTACCTAATCCCCCCCGTAACCCCTCAAAGTTTCTCAGCCATGCTAGGCATGTACCTGTGTCCACTACCACATTGCTCAGCGGATATTCTCACGGTTTCTATTGTGGGGGGGTGTTGGGTTTCTTGAATTTCCTCCCTCCTGGCATCCTCTTCTTGCCCCGTAGGGATCCTTCATAGGCAAGCTCCTCTGGTACTCCAACCGCACCTCCCTCCTGATTCTCATTTGAAACTCCCTCTTTTAGGACCTGTATGACCTACTGTGCTCCCTGGCCACTGGTGACCCGATAATCTGCCTCCCCTCTCTCAAAGGACAGTGCAAAGGGGAAGGGCCAATGATATCTGATGCCCTTTTCCATCACCCACTGTGCCAGGGGCCGGCAGTCCCTCCGCCGGGACAGGGTGAGGCCCGACAGGTCCTGGAACACAGTGACCATGTCTCCTTCGAACTGGATGCTCTCCAGTCGCTTTGCCTTCTCCAGATCTTTCATTTTCTCCCTATATCTGAGGAAGCAGACCAAAATGGACCTGAGGCCTCTCCCTCCTCCGCCTCCTCCTCTATGGGTTCTTTTCATTTGACCGTCTTTCCCCCCCTCAAGCGTGAAGAGTTGGTTAATCAGACCTTGCACCTTCCTTCCGACATCAGCCGCAGTCTTGCCCTTCTGTTCTCTCACCCTGTGAAAACAAATATCTTTAACTGCAAAGGAATTTAAACACCAGTCACGAATTAAGAATATCACAATGTTTATTCCACAAACAAGTGAGACTCAGATTCATCTAGTACTTGTACACAGTCATAGTTGAAGTGAGCAAACATATATGCGGTGGGTAGACTTAAATAGATTTGACTGACAAAAATACATAGCTATGATCTGTGTAATGCAGACCTTTTCCATGACAACGTGCAGTGCAGTCTGCAACAGCATCTTCCAGACAAGTTTTGTTCCCAGAGCAAAGTGGAGCAGTTCGTTCTGTGCTCAGTATAAAGTAACATTCCTTGTGCTTTGCTTATCTTATGTTTGGATTTTGTCTAAAATGTCATTCTGCAACCCTGGCCGGGAGTAGAGGCTTTTCGGAATAATATATTACATGAAATGTGCAGCAAATATACGTGCCCCAAACAGAGGCATTGATTTCAGTGTCCGTTAAGAAGCCTCACTGAAATAGGCTTTGTAAGTTCACCCGTGGGTGGCACCTGACCATGTGGCCAATCTTGCTTGTAGGTTTCATTTCATTCGATAAATGGATACATGTTTCAGTCTTCTCTTCCCAGCATCCCCTGTTACTCCGAAACACAGAGTTCCCGCATCTTCAGGGGGATTAGAGGAAACAATCATTGGTTTCTTGTGGGTGCAGTATTCTTACCACACTTTCCTAACTATCAAATGTCATCCTCTAACTAATTCCGTTGTCAAAGGTTGTACCTGGTCACTCCTGGCACAGAGTGATCCTTGAACAAAGGGTCTTCAATATCTGAAGAAAGTGAAGAACATGGTGAACAATCAGATTGCTTGGTATCAGGATCAGGACACATGCCATCTTTGAAAGGCACACTTATGGTTTCAAGATCTTTTGCCTTCTCCTTCTCCCATTTGTCATAGGGCAAAGGCAAAGGTACTCATTTATGATGCACTGCATTTTCCCGGCAACTCGAACAGGCTTCCGAGTAGCCAGTAGCACCAGATAGGGACCTTTCCACCGAGCAGCAAGGCAGGTTTTTCGTTTAAAGTCCTTAATTAGGACGAAGTCCACAGGTCGGATGCAGTGATCAGGATCCACGTATTTCTCGCGCAAAGCTGCACGTACCTGTTGGTGAATCAAACGCAGGTTTTGAGTCAATTGGTCACAATAATCAGACAATAGTGGATATTCAATGTCCTTCAACATTTTAGGTCTAGGTGCATTCCATACATTAGCAGGTATCCCCATGACAATCTCATAAGGAGAAAGTCCTGTTCTTGTCTGTGCGGTGGTTCTCATGGATAATAGAGCTAGGGGTAAAGCATCGGCCATTTCAATTTGCTGTGTGCACACACCTTCACTAGCCTGTTCTTAAGGGTGCAGCTATGGCGTTCAATAAGCCCTGCACTCTGAGGATGCCGACAAGAATTACATTTTCAATCAATCGGTAGCGCATCGCATACCTGTAGCATGATAGCCACTACAAAATGAGGTCCATTATCGGACCAAATTACTCTGGGTAACCCAAATCTAGGGAAGTACTCCTTTAACATGACTTTTGCAGTGGACATGGCAGTGTTGCCCTTCTGAGGGAAAGCCTCAACCCATTTACTAAAGGCGCATATCACTACTAACACATACCTGTAATTTTGACATCGCTCCATCTCTATGAAGTCAAAATCAAAATGGAGCACTTCAAATGGCATGGAAGGAGGTCCAAAACTACCCCTAGGTGCTGGTGTTCCCTTTCCAATGTTGTGTTGTAGACAAATCATACAGTTCTGAACTAGTCGTTCTGCAATTTTGGGAATATTGTCATTGTTCCATACTGGGTCTAGATGTTTACAAATGCTTTTGGCACTGATGTGTGCTGGCCCATGTGCCATAGTAACTACAGCTGTTACATTTATTTCTGCGGTTTGAGCAGAATTGTGAAGAATTTTCCTGCTTTCAATAACTGTGTCTAAGGTGATAATTGCATAAGCGGCGGTAGAAATGCCATCTGGAAGTTTGAAACATGAACCATCACAAAATTATTCCCCATCCGGGGATGGCAAGAGTGCGTCCCTTTAATCAATTCTGCCTTTAGTATCTTGTTCAGTGACATAAAGACAATCGTGGGTCGAGTCATTAGTACTGTCCTCGTTTAGAGGAGGTAAAAGTTCAGCCGGATTTAAAGAGCAGCATCTCTTAATTTGATGTGAGGTGCAAATAAAATGAGCTCATATCTCGTGAGCCGGGCAGATGTGAGATGCTGAGTTTGCATTCTATTCAGTAGTATATCAACTGAGTGACGCACCATTACAGTTAAGAAATTACCCAAAACCATACCTTCACATTGTTTTACTGAGGCTGCAGCAGCAGCTGCAGCCATGAGACATTTTGGCAAAGCACGTTCAACAGGGTCTAACGTGGAGGAAAAATAGCCGCATGGCCTGTTCCTTCCCCCATTTTCCTGTGTCAAAACGACCAAAACACATCCATCTCTCTCATTCACAAATAACACAAACCCCTGTTTATAGTTTGGTGTGCCCAATACTGGTGCGGATCATAGACCTGTTTTGAGCAAATCAAAAGCGTCCTGACAATGTGTATCCCAAGGTAGAGGTAATGGTACGTCTTTCCTTGTCAATGTCAACAAAGGCTTAATCAGAAGTGAAACATTTGGAATCCATCGCCTGCAATAGGAAGCCATTCCGATAAATGCCCTAACTTCTTTCTGAGTATTTGGTATCGCCATATCAGAGATGCTTTGTATTCTTTCAGGTGCAAGGCACCTACCCTCCTTCAACAGGAGATAGCCTAAATAGGCGACTTCCTGTTGACAATATTTGAATTTCTTTAAAGAAGCCTTTTGACCATTAGTAGCTAAATGTTTCAGTAACAAAATAGTACCTTCTTGCAAACACTTTCTGAATCTGCAGCAATGAGTAAGTCATCAATGTACTGCACAAGTGTGCAAGTGGAAGGTAATTCCAGCATGTCTAATTGTTCCTTGAGTGCCCTACTGTATGTGCTAGGACTCTCAGTGTACCCTTGTAGTATTCTTATGAAAGTAAAAGAGCGTCCACCAAGGCAAAATGCAAATAAGTATCGGCTATCTGGATGAATGGAGATGCTAAAAAAAGGATCAATTACTGAAAAATGCGTAGCTGTTGCCGAATCATAGTGAGAATGATAGTGATGTCAGGAACAATGGGAAACTCGTGCTACCTTGTTAACCCTGCGAAGATCAATAACAAAACGGTAAGGTAATGCATTGCCACCTTTCTTAAAAACAATTTGCACAGCTTCAATGTCGAGAATCCCTACATCATTATCATTTATTGTCCATAAATGTGTAACTCAATGGGTAAAGGTAAAGCCATGAATTGTGAGGTGGAATTCTGCTGGGGAGAAATGGTCAAGTACACTCCATCATGAGAGCAGTAAATAACTGTGTGCAATTTCTTTAACAAATTTAATCCCAGCAGATTTTCACTGCAGTTTGTTGTCAATAAAAAGGGACATGAGTTAGTGAAAGGTCCCAAAGAAATCTGCACTGGTTTAGAAACCGGACTTACTACTGGTGCACCAGAGAACCCTACTGATACATTTTGTTGCCCTAACAGGGGAATATCTGGAACCTTTGCATGGTCAATAGAGCATTTTTGCGCTCCTGTGTCCGCCAGAAATGTTCCGCCCTATCCTCAACTTTCATTTCTACGTAAGGCCCCTTCTGGTTTACGGGGATAGGAATAGGTTCCGTACCCTGCTTCAGGCTGTCCTAGTGAAACAAAACATCATCAGATGTGAAATCTTCAGTAAAATATGTGTGTGTAGCGTTGTCAAAAACATTCGTGTTTGCAGTATTCTGCTGCCCATTTTCACTCCCCGTATTGCCATTGCCTTGCTGATTCTGGGAAAACTAATTTATATTTGACCCTAGCATGTTATTGCTACGTGCTCTTGATAGTCTATTTTGCATTCCATTCGTTCTCTGCTGGAGGATCGGACATGATGCCCACCAGTGATCATCCTGCTTACAATATGCACACTGGTTTACATGTATTGTCCCTGTTTGTGGGGTAAACTATCCTCTCTGTTGTGTGTTCCCTCCCTGTGGTCCTCTTGCTATTTGCTGCAACAGCACCATGGTTTTTAAATCACCCTTTTTTTTCTCCTTTTTGTCCTTCTCTTGGTTTACTCTGTTTTCATAATACTGGGCCATGTGTAAAATCTCAGATTGCAATTTAGTCTGCCATGCACTTTCAGAGGCTGTGATTTGAGACTGAATATCGAGCAACAAACCATGCACCAATTTGTCAACAAATAATCTCTTTCCTGGTTCAGAGCTCAAATCCTGCCCACTAAAATCTAAAAATACTTGTTCAAACTTGTTAAAATACTCAGTAGCCCCCTCCTATTTGCCTTGTATTCAAGCAGTTAGCTTGTCCCAAATAATTATTTTCTCTGGCACAAGAGTCTTAAGTTTTGCTACAATGTGATTTGGTAACATTAATACATTCTGTGGCGGTTTCTCGCCAGCTTTCCTTGACCTATCAGATAGTTCAAGTGCATCCCATGTATCTCCCATAACAGCTGCATCGTCTACAGACCTAATCTGCCGGCAAAATGACGGGCAGTAATAAATCTATATCTCCTAAAGTGAACACTGACAAGTTCAAAACAGACTCTATTTCTTTATAAAACCCTGTGGGATTTTTTCTAATGTCAGGGACAGATTGTTTAAGTGTTTTTACTTCCTGCCTCGGGAAAGAAATATGCACGAACTGTGAAATGTAATGTGCTGGGATAGTTATGGCAGGTGCTCCGTCCAAACCAGTGGGAAGCTCTGTTCGTTTATTTAGGAGCAAAGCTAAGTCCAGAGACAACAAAGTAAGCAGAGTGTCATTAGAAAAAGTGTGTTTATATAGTAGCACAATATCTGCAGGGCAGCATGCTTTTTTAAAAAAAACATTTGTCTTGTAAATTTTCATCCATAACCTGTAAAACCGTCCTTTGCATGGAGTCAGAATATTTACTAAAGGTGTCATGAATATCGATATCTGAAATAGAAGCATCTTTGATCCATCTAAGTGCATCTCGTGTGCAAATGAGCATCTCTTCACTCATGATTTTTGGTGCAGTTAAAAATCTTTTCTGGACATAGGAAGTAAGTGGCAACTATCTATCTAATTTTAACTGGTGCAGCTGGTCTAGCTCTCGTTTAAAAGTAAATAATTTCACCATGTTCTCATGTATTGCCAAAGGCGTCTCTCTAGTGCATGACAAGAAATTCAAATCCCGCAGCTCGTGTGGAACGGCAGTGTCAGTAAGATCACCCCAACTCTTTGCCAAATATAGCCCCATTAGTTCTATCAATACCTTTTGTTCAGGGATACCTCCATGGTCTGGCAGAGAACCTGAACCAGCACTTTCATCGCCTTCCTGTATATATAATTCTGCCCATTGCTGTAAAGCCTTTCTCCTTCCAGTGGGTACTGCACTATGAGTCACAGTTTATGAGCTACTAGGCGCTACATGCAGTTTATCAGAAGTGGCAGAAGTAGCTGATAGCAAAAGTAAATCACGTGAGGTAGGGGGAAGTGGGCAACTGTCAGAGTGTGTGTCAGGTGCTAGTAATGGTTGCTGTGCTGGCATGGCAGGTGGTGGAACATAGGGAGGAGGTGCAGTAGGAGATGTTCTTTCATTCAATAATTTATTTATTAATTCATCAGATGCATGCAATTGTTTCGATGAGTATATTTTCTGTACTTCTAATTGGAACTCTACCAATTTCCCTTAATGCCTTTACTTGTTTCTGTTGATCATGTTCTAAAGCCTTTGCAGCCTGGGTAACATGTTTACGTGCATATTTCTCTCTACTTTTCAAACATTGGGTTGCTTCCTTACATGAGTCCCTAATGGTGTCAAAAGACGCAGGTCTGGCTTTCTTATTTAATTATTTAATAGTACTGATTCAAGGTACTGAATTCTAAACATCTCAAAACTTCCCAGTTCTGGCCACTGAAGTGTTTCCTCATTTCTGGTTTGGCAATGACAAGTATCATAAACACTATCGTGCCTAGTCCAAATATTACATACATATTGTATGCAGGTGAACCTTTTGGTGGTGCTGGTTGGCTATGCTCCAAATCATTCTGCTTTCTACCCTTGAGACAACAACAGACCGTAGCCCTCAAGTCGACATCTTACTCAACCAGGCATAATTAAAAAAAATGACTTTTCCCCTGGCAAATATATTGGCGATACATTTTTTGGAAACAAATATCTAGACAGTGTCAGTTTGAAACAAACTCACCTGATCAAAAAAAGCACTCCCCCTATCAAACAAATTTGTGCCTGGTGTTCTCCCAAAATGCGCAATCGCGCTAGTCTGGTCTGGGAATCTCGCCGCAACGACCTTTGGGCGAAGTGGGGCAAACAGGGGGATCACAGTAGCAGTCTGCAAGGAACAGCTTCTCCTGTGCAGGGGCCCCAAATACTATGGTACTCAGTCAGTCCACTCTGTTCTCGCAAAGCGATGGGTCGTTGTCTGGAGAGCCCTACGTTGGGGGCCATTTGTGAAAACAAATATCTTTGACTGCAAAGGAATGAAAACACCAGTCACGAACTAAACATATAACAATGTTTATTTCACAAACAAGTGAGACTCAGATTCATCTAGTACTTGTACACAGTCATAGTTGAAGTGAGCAAACATATATATGGGCAGACTTAAATAGAGTTTATTTTCAGCCCCCTCTGCCTGACAAAAATACATAGCTATGACCCGTGTAAAGCAGACCTTGGCCATGAAAACGTGCAGTGCAGTCTGCAACGTCATCTTCCAGACAAGTTATGTTCCCAGAACAAAGTGGAGCAGTTCGTTCTGTCCTCAGTACAAGGTAACAGTCCTCGCTCTTTACTTATCTTATGTTTGGATTTTGTCTAAAAGGTCATTCTGCAGCCCCAGCCGGGAGAAGAGGCTTTTCGATATAATATCTTAAATGAAATGTGCGGCAATTAATCTCTAGCAGCATAATTAGCCTCGCACAGTAAGGAGCCAGGAACACTCATAACAGTCTTTATCTTCGTTTCTGTTTGTGTGTTCAAGGCTTGTAGCTAAATTCCATTAGCTACGTTTGTTATGTAAAATACATTTACTGGCCGTCCAGGCTGTGCTGTGAGCATTATTTTTCGCAGACAAATAGAATTAATGGAAAGGGAGAGCAAACTGACAAGGACAGGGTCTGAGGATCATAGTTCATAGTTCAATGTGTGCAGCTAGGCTAATTCTAATGACACGATGATGAAATGCATTTTCACAACCCCTCTGATACGCAGATTGTTTCTGCGTTCCCTGTTTTCAATGTCATCCAGTTTCAGGAGCATGTCTTCCTCCCTGGATTCAAAGTCTGTTAATCTCGCCTCGTATTTCATATCGAGCAGGTCCACCTGTAGGTGGTTGTTTTCCATCCTCTCCATCTTATCTTCCAATTTGTCCACCCAGCCCTTGAGGTCACGAATTGAGGCCTGGATGTCTGTCCGAATTGCCCTGATTTAGGTAAAGATGTCCCTCAGGTCCTCTCTGATCACGGCCGGGGCCTGTGTGCACCCCCCTCCACCATCTTATCTTGCATGTTTGGGGGCTCCCCCATGTCCTTCACTGAGCCTCTCCTGGAGTGCTGTAGGCACACGATCCCCATCAGTGCACTCTCCCTTAGCCGACTTGGGCCTGCTGCTCTCTCCAGCGTAGGTTGTGGCCCGGGTGACGTTGCTCCCACAGGTCGAACCTCCACTTGCCGCCAGTACGTCTTTGTGGGCCCACACGTCCCTCCACTTTACACATAAAACTCCCATGTGGGGTCAGTCCTCCTTGGTCTGTGCCGGGCGCCTATGTTACCTTCCTCCAGCCTCTCCTCCAGGCGCAGCCCCTGCCTCCCCGGCAACTGGCCACTGCCTCCCTGTTCCTGGGGTGGCGCAGCGTACACTGTGTCTTCGCTGGAGCACCTGGGCTCCGCACTACTATGTCACCCCATGGCCCTTCTGCCTCAAGCCGCCCCTTCGAAGTCCAATTCACTTGGGGTGTGGAGGCTTCTACAGTGTCCGACCTTTCTGGGTGGGTTTGACACTTGTCCCCAGCCTGCTGTCCCTCAGGCCAACAATCTAGGTTTTCTACACCTGCAGGAGAAATGTTCTGTGGCCCCACAGAGGCTGTGGCCCCCCACACCAGCAGGGGTGTCCAAAAACCAGTGAGTAAGAGGTGGGCAGGCCCACTCAATGTGCTCTCCCTCAGTGCGGGCCCTTAAGGTGTAGCGCGCTGCAATATAGTCCCTCTATGTGAGCAGGCGCACTAATCTCATTGCGGGGTAGGAGGAGGAGCCTCGCCTCTGTCCGTCTTTCAACACGGTCTCGGGATGGGGCCTTTGTTCGGTGCCGGCCACGTATGGTGTTGCGGCCCACTCCCTCACCCTCCTATCGCCCGTCTCACCGTAAATCCTGGCATCGGGATGCGGTAACCCACCGCGGCTCTCCGTGGGTCCATTGGGTCCAGCTCTCCAGGTGGGCCCGCTGCTGCTCCCCTAGTCTCTACCTCCGGCGTGGGCTCTCCACTCCTCCTCTCGACCTCTGCCCCAGTTCCACTAGGCACGTCGCTGGGCAGCTGCTGGAGGTCGCTGATCAGCTGCTGGAGTACCACACCGGCTGCACTGGGTACCGCTGCTCCGGGCACCACCAGTACTGCAACCGCAACCAGGGGTGGTGTTATTAGCTCTGTGGAAACGGCATACAGCAGAGCTCCATCTCAACGCGGCCATCTTGGTCCGTGCCCCTGGTGGTCTCCCCGTATCTGCATTTTTTTTTAAATAAAGTTTTGCTTTATTAAGGTTTTCATAAACATAACTGTAAGTACAATAAGAACATCAACTTTTCCTCTTCCCTTTTCCTGAACCAAACTTTGCTACCTTGTTTTCTATCCCTTCCTCCCTCCCCCCGCTCCCTCTGTAACAGAGTCTTCTTTTGCATAAATCGGTGTTCATTGGCCTAACGGCTGTGGTGCGTGGGCTGATTAAACTTTGATGTCTGCTGGTGGTTTAGACCGGTTTAGACCGCTCCTTGAGGCAGGGATTTATATTTATTGTTGTGGGTCCACTCGGATGAGAGTCCTGGCGTTTTTTGGGGTGTGATCAACAAGCAACCAGAGTTTGGGTTCTTGTTGCTTATACGCTACGTTCTCCTAGGTGATGGTCGTGTATTTATGCAAAAAGTCTCCCCATAGGAGTTTGTACAGAGCAGATTTTCCATGAAGAGCTGCGGTTATCCTTTCCATTGTACAAATATTGGTGGCAACATTAATCCATTCTTTCTTTCCCGGTACCTTATCTCCCTTCCATTGCATCACAAGGCAAACCTGTGCCGCTAGTGGGAGTGGTGCTGCCACCCCCTTCATTCTTGTCTACTCCCCCTCTGATTCCTCCATCCTGAATTGTAAGAGGATTGGTTCATTAGTGCATTGGATTCCATCCATTTCCCTGATCCAGCCCAAGACTTAGTCCCATTCCCACCACATATGCCAGTAGTCTGCCCTCTCCCCACATTGGCGCCAGCACAGGGGACTAGTTGATTGAAACATCATGGATAATCTATGCGGGTCGTATTGCCACCTGTGCAGGAGCTTAATGGCATGTAACTTGTACTGGCTCGCAATTGACGTTTATGAGGCTTCTTTTACAAATTTTCCCCCACAGGTCAGGGTATAGTACAGATCCGAGATCCCTTTCCCATTTGAGTCTCAGAGTTTCAGTTGACCACTTCCCTGCATCTAACAAAGCCCTGTACATGCCGTAGATTAGGCCCTTTGAGTCCCTCCTTTTGTCTAGAAGCTCTTCGAAGGGGGTAAGGTCTCTCTGGATCTTCTCCTTCCATTTGTCTCTCATGAAGATTCCTTTAAGCTGAAGTAAGGGAAAGACTGGTAGGGGGCCCATCTCCAGTGCCTCCTCTAGTTCTGTGATTGTAACAAAATTCCCTCCCTTCAGAGTTGCCCCAGTCTCTCCATACCTGCTTCAAACCAGGATTAAAATCTTTCGTGATTAGGGATGTCTTCTCGGACCCCTGGTGCCCAGATGTGACTTAGGGGAGAGGGCCATGTTGTGATCCACACATGTTGACCCCTTCCCGCCAGATTTGCCATATAGTAGCTAGTATTGGGTGGTCTCTAATCCTATGTGTGAGCTTGCTTCTCGGGACCCATAGCCATTCCGCCACTGTGGCCGGGGACAGACTGATGTTTTCTAGATTTATCCACTGAAGTCCTTCCTATCCTCTAAGGTGGGGGTTAAGAACCCTTAACTGCGACACCTCGTAGTACTTCTGGAGATCTGGGAGGCCCACCCCACCCCTGTCTTTGGGCAATGTTATGACCTCATATGATACTTGTTAGGGAGAAGTCTCATAAATGGCTAATTTCCCTTACCTAATGAGTGCCTCAGCAGCTTTGCTGGATTTCTAGGGTTTATTTTTTTCACCTGGTAAGAGTGTGAGCCTTTTTCCCACTCTTACATGTGTTTTGCTGTGTGTGTTTTTACCATTTGTGTGATCTTGGGCTCTGGAGCCTCACCTACTACATGGGCATGATCTTTGTGTGTGTTACACAGCACCTTCAGTGCAGTGACACAGGGTTGTGTTTCAGACTTCCCAATGACTCAATTTTTCTGGGACTGTCTACTGTCTCCCAGAAACATGTAAAGTTGCCATTAACTTTATGTAGTCTCTTTAAACCACAGAACCAGTACACCCCATCTTACATGGAGTATTGTAAAGGGTTAATTCTTATCCCTTTTTATCTGTTTCTCTTGGAGCACAGTTTTGCTCCCTTTTCATCAAGACTTGGCTGGTGGCAGTGGTAACTTCCCTATTTTTTCTACCACGATTCGTATCTTATATAACCATGGTATTGTTTTAGGCTATTATATTAGCCTCGAACATAAACCCGCTTGACCAAATATATTTTATTTCGGCTCCGGCTGGGTTTATTAGCCATTTCTTTTTGTAAAAGTCTTTCTCGTGTTTTTCTCTGCGCGCCAAACCAGGGTTGATTCATTTGTTTGCCGTCTTTTCGCAGGCTTCTACACAGAAGCCCTCGTTAAGACGCCTGAAAGTCTGGGTAGGAAGGATGTGAGGGAGGGGTCTTAGACCCCTGCCATGGGTTCCTTTGGTAACCCAAGTCGCACTCCTGTTTGATTGGCTGGGTGACTGTCCGCCCTGCTGTGTGATTGACAGCCAGGCTGTATGAATGGGGGAAAACTGCATAAAAAGCAGGTCTCTGGGGCTGGAAACACAGAGTCGCCACGGGAACGAAAGAACCAATGAGGAGCTGACAGAAGAGGACCCCGACAATGACTGAACCGCCCGGTGAAGCCCTGCTGCAGGTCCAAATCTTCAGAATCCGACGACAGAGAAGATCCTCCAGGAATCTTCTTCCCTTGAGCTGGTGGGACCAACCAGTTCACCCAAACTTCTAGCCAGGACCCCTCCTCTGGTCGAATTCGCTGTACAGAGCTACAGTGGGCCGGATAGCCAGGAAGGTCGGACCCTGCTTGGGTTTTAAGGAGCGCACCTTTTATTCGTTGCTTTGATCTGCTGCTGGTTTCTTCCCTGGGTAGTGCAGGACCCTCCAGTCTTCCTACTTCTTGTCAGTCTGACAGTCGCTTCAGGAACCGTGAGCCTGCAGGAACTACCAGGAACGTCTGGCTCAGCTACAGCTCCCTCTCCGTTTTAAGGTACTGTGCAAACCCGGTTGTTCATTTCGTTCAACCGTTGGGAAACTGTGTGAAATCTTTCTCCAATCCGAGGGCTTGTCCTTCTCTTCTCTTTGAACTATCATTTCTGCTGACCAACTCCGTCCAGAACTCGTGGCACGAACTTTACCGCAAACTACCCTGAACCATGTGATCTTGAGCAAAAGATTTTTGACCTATTGACTTTGGCCTTAAGCCTTTTTTACTTGATTATATCACTGTAGTTCCTCTTGCTCTATTGCCCTGAGTACTTACTTGTTGGTGTGGTTTAATTTCTGCCTAACTTTGTCTTTCCCTCCCTTTTGAAATTCTGGAGTGCCATTTTTCTCCCACTTCATTTTGTGAGCGTAACTTGTCTGGAATTTATGGGAAGTGGTGTGGTGTATTAAGAGTGTGATTTTTTAAACTGCTTTACTTAATCAAATGTTATATAACTAAAAAGTAAATAAATGTATATTCTCTTACTTGGAAACCTTGAGTCCTTGTTTTTTCCTGAATCATAGTAATTGCTGTCCTTTGTGTAACTATTTGATACTGTTCACTTACACTTGAAATAAGTCTGGCTGCTCAGCCATCGCTACCACTTTAACTGTGTAGTACAGGCTTGTACCAAAGGTGAATTTGTACTGTCACTTGTAGTCTTAATTGTGTGTTGTGTTCCCAAAGGGTACTGCATATAATTTTGCCTAACACTGGTGTACAGCGGTGAGGATCAAAGTATAGGAATTACACTTAGAGTGCTGCTATTACCTTGGATCAACTAACCACAAGGCTAACATCACTAAAAAGCAATATTAATCATGTCTGATATGGAAAGCCACAGTCAGGAGACCCTCCTGAGTTACACTGCAGATTACCTAAGGAATTTGTGTAAAGAAAGGAAACTCTCTGCCAAAGGCAAAAAGTCCTAATTAATTGAAATGGTGTTAAAGAACCAAAGTCTGGGGAGTGGGTCTGAAATACCTGACTCTCCAGCAAATGTGGAAAGTATTGAGGATGATAATATGTCTGTTAATGATGAGTTGGAAGAGGTAGATGTGTCTCTTAATGTAGGCCTCACTGCTCCCTTGCCTGCTCAGCAACCTCAACCCTTGTCCACTGGGACCCCCACAGGTCCTACACTCAGTCCTGAATTAATTGTTCTAGAGAAAAAGAGGCTTGAACTGGAATTCAAACATTTAAATGCTCAAACTGAACACAAACACCAAGAACCTAAGCTCAGAGAAATGGAGTTGAATCATGAACTCGAAATGAAAAGATTATCTCTTGAAAATGGTTCTCTCCCAGAGTCTTCTATGTCTTCCAGTCCTAAGAGACCCTGCATGCCTAAAGAAAGTGTGGGTATGTATGAGGTTAAGCTTAACATTTTGGATTGGTTGGCAATGTTTGAATATAACCATGGTTTTCAATGTCTTACAGGGAATCAGTTGCTTCCCTGGCTCTTCCCTAGGCTACCCACTGTTGCATCTGATGTTGTGATGGAGTTGGGGGAGGTGGATAGGATAGATTATGAGTGTGTGAAGCTAGCTTTAATTGCTAGATTTGGGAAGACCCCTTCCCAGTACCTTAAGAGGTTTAGGACCCTCAAAAAACATGATGGTACCCCTTGGGCTACCTGGGTATGTGAGTGTTTGAATGATGATGGTTGGATTAAGGGTTACAGAGTAAACACTTATGAAGGAATGGTAAATCTTGTTATGTTGGAGTCTATTTTTGATGTCTGTTCTCCTGAGCTCAGACAGCACTTAGCTGATTCTAAAGAGACAGATCCAAAGAAGCTAGCTAAGGCTGCTGACTTGTGGGTTGCCAACAGGGCTACTCACAAGGATTCTGTGGCTACTCAGAAGAAGGATGAGGGAAAACAGCCAAAGAAAGATAACAAGGAGAATTCTAATACCTCCAATCCACCAATCCAACAGAAGAGGGCCACAAACAACAACATAAGGGTAAACCACAATGGAAACCAAATCAGGCTAGTGCACCATCTGGACCCAAACCAGATGGAGGTCAGAACAAACCCCATTCATCAAGACATTTGGGAAATGTTATGTTTGTGGGTCAACTGGCCATGTGAAAGGGGATCCCAGATTCAAGGGTAAACCTTTAGGGGTCCACACTGTCTCCTTAGACTTTTCCCCAGAGGAAGAAGTACCTATGGCAAGTGAAAACTTTCACCTACTGGCTGATGAACCCATGAGAGTCTCAGCTAGTGTTTCTTTAGTATCTCTGGGCTTGTGGGAACAACATAATTTAGATGTATATAATTCCATCCCAGATAATACTAAAGAGTATTATAAAGATAGTGTTCTTGTGAATGGTCAGAAAACCCCTGCCATCAGAGACACTGGAGCCAACATAACTGTGGTGGATGAATCATTTTTCAAGGTGGAGGATGTTGCTAAGGCACCCAAATGCCTCACCAAGTTAGCTGGAGGCCCTGTGCAAATGCTTCCCCAGTTACCAGCTCTCATCCAGTGTAATGATATGACTGTCAAAATACCTATTAGTGTGCAGAGTGAAGAGCCTGGGAAAGTCCTGTTGGGTAATGACCTGAAAACTCTTGGAGTTGTGTCAAGCACCCCCAGGCCTCCCAGTACAAGGTGACAGGATCTCACTAGGTCTGCAAGGGAGAGAACCTTGAGAGTCTCTCCAGAGGAGACGATAGAGGAAACTATCACTCCCACTCCACAGGAGTTGCTCACTGCTATTTCGAGGAAAACACAGGCAAAGGGGAACCCCAAGACCTCCAGGAAAAAGTCATACAGCACAGCACCCCTGTGCTACCAACAACGACATCCCAAAGATTGTCCAAAGTCACACTTGTGACTCCTCCACCTGCTGAGGCAGAGTGTGAGGTGCAACCTTGTGTGGTTGAGCCAGTTTCTGAAGAATCAGATCTGGAAGAAGACACTGTCTTAGTTGGAGATCTTGACCCTGTTGACCATCCTGAGCTGCAGTCTTTACTGGCAGAAGGTGGACCCAACAGGGCAGACTTCAGCAAGGACAGAGAGAGTGTCCTACTCTTGAAGGTCTTCGACAACAGGCTGCTAACAAACTTGATGGGCAAGAAGTTGGAAAGCACAGGTTAAGCTGGGAAGATGGCCTCTTCCACAGTGAGCCAACTGAGTCTATCCCTGGAGACTGCAAAAGAAGTGTAGTGCCCCTTGCTAACATACTCCAGTTCCTACAGTTAGCCCATGAGATACCTTTGGCTGGTCACTTGAATTTCAAGAAGACCAAGGAAAGGCTCTCCCTCTACTTCTACTGGCCTAAGATGGGTTCAGAAGTTGACAAATTATGTAGGAGCTGTCACACTTGCCAAACCTCTGGCAAGAGTGGAGCCAAGAATGTGGCACCCCTGGTGCCTCTCCCAGTGGTGGGAGTTCCCTTTGAAAGTGTGGGCATTGACATTGTCGGTCCCGTTGACCCTCCCACGTCTTCAGCGAACAGGTTTAGCCTAGTTGTAGTGGACCATGCTACAAGATACCCAGAAGTCATACCTATGGGAACTGTTACAGCTCAGGCTGTGGCTAAGGCTCTACTTAGTATTTTTACCAGGGTAGGATTTCCTAAGGAAGTGATATCTGACAGGGGATCCAATTTTATGTCCCACTACATACAAGCCATGTGGAAAAACTGTGGTGTCACTTACAAGTTCTCTACAGCCTACCATCCACAGTCCAATGGATTGGTAGAGAGGTTTAATCGTACTATGAAGAACATGATGAGTACTTTAGAAGAACCCCTTCAAAGAAAGTGGGACCTTCTACTGCCATGCCTTCTCTTTGCATATAGAGAAGTCCCTCAGGAGGGAGTTGGTTACAGTCCCTTTGAACTTCTCTTTGGCCATCCAGTCTGAGGTCCATTGGCCCTGATTAAGGAGGGGTTGGAGAGTGCTCCTTCCCCCAAGCCAGTCAGAGTGACTGACTATGTGATAGGTCCCCAGAGGAGAATGTCACACATGATGGCAGAAGCAAGTGATAACTTGAAAGCAGGTCAGGCTCTGGTCAAACATTGGCATGACCAGAAGGTCAGCATCGTTGAGTTTACTCAAGAACAGCTTGTATTAGTTATGGTGCCAACACGGCAGAGGGCCTTGCAGGATAAATGAATAGGACCCTTCAAGGTTGTGGGCAAACTTGGAGAGGTGAACTATTTGGTGGACTTAGGCAGACCTAAGGAGGCTCCCAGAGTCTTTCACACAAACTGTTTAAAGGCTTATGTCTCGAGACCAGAAGACCTTCAGCTCAAGAGGAAGAGGAGAGTGAACCTCTACCTGACTCCTCAGAGGACAACCTTTAGATGAACAGATAGAAGGAGTTAATCTCTCTTCTCAGCTGACTTCTGAACAACAGGAGGAGTGCAAAGTTTTTTTAATCAGTTTGCCTCCCTGTTTTCACTATCACCAGGCTTGACCCCTTGGGGCCAGCATGATATTCTCACTGGTGACTGTTTACCTGTGAAAACCAGAGGTTACAGAATGTCAGAACATGTGAGATCCCACATCAAAGGAGAGGTCAACAAGATGCTTGATCTCGGGGTTATAGAGCCATCTACAAGTCCATGATCTAGTCCAGTTGTTCTAGTACCAAAGGCAGGATCCAAAGAGTTGAGATTCTGTGTGGACTATAGAGCTCTAAATGCAGTCACTAAGACTGATGCCCATCCTTTGCCAAGGACAGATGAACTGGTAGATAGACTTGGTTCAGCCAAGTGTACAGGAGAGCGAGATGTCCACCAACGGGCCCATAGGTCAGTGCTCACCCTCTAGTACGTGTAAGACAAGATAGCTGCACCATGTGAGGGATGGGGGTGCAGGATTCACTTACTCCAACACGACTCAATAATGAGGACTCAGTAGTTTGGAAAACGGAAGTTTGTTTAATGACAAGTACATCAAACAGGGAAGCAGTTGGAAATCAGCATCGTTGTGACCACCTGTCTCGCTCCGACTTCCTCGAACTTCAGTCGAACAGCAATAGTTATAGGCAAAACTCATCATCACTGACGTCTAATGTCAGGAATAGGGTCTGGGGCAAGCCCAGGAGACAATATATTAGAAAATGAGGAGAAAATGACGGTTCCCAGCATGCTTAGGGGCGAGTTCTAGTTATGGAATTTGCGCCGTGAGACAGCTAAAGCCATTAGGAGAGTATTTAGCCATTGACCACCCGTGCACAGGTGCTGATAATTGAGGTTGTGCAGCACGGGTGGTCATGACGGCGTGTGAGGAGCGTTGGACGATCTGATGACGAGCTGGTGAGAAACATTCACGGAGGCGAACGGGGGCTGCAGGCAACACGACAGTGAGAGAGAGAGAGTTGCCGGCCCGCACATGCAGATCCTTGCGGGCTGACTCTGGAGGCCACACAAGTCACACGGCAGCCCCCCCCATTTCCCTCCAGCAGCGGCGGTGAACTCATTCATACCACTGCCTTCATACTATGCGCGGCAGTAGCTCCCAGAGGCTACGGCGCTTCACGGCAGCATGTCCTGATGTCCGGGTGTACTCCCGAGGCACCCGGACCCTAAAATAAGTAAATTCAAGTATTCATGTGAATTTTGTGGGCATTATGTTTATGTGCTACGTTTTGAGAGACTTCATGAGTTATTGATGTTAGGTAAACCGGTGTGAGTAGCACAGGTTATACTCGGAGTATGAGGCAATACTCGCAGTAAAGAGAGGAATCTTTACTAATGGGAAGGGGCACGGTTGTCCAGTCCTACCACGACAGAAAAGTTCCGATTTATGTTTTTGCTTCTGTTGGCTCATGTTAAATGTCAGCCCACGGGGCCTTGTGTCATGTTGAATTCATGTAGGGAAGATTCCCTTGTGTGTGCCGTACAGTTTGTGTTGCTTCATGTCTGCTATACGTGATACCCACATCGTCAGATATAGTCTCTTTAGTTCTATTTTTCAGCTCCTCATGCCGTTTCTTTGCTCCGACTATGAATGGGAACAAATAATCTATCAGTGCTTGCGTTTTCCCTGTGAGTTCCTTTGTGGCTACTTCTGTTCTTTTGAGGGATTTTGCTATTCCCTCTCTCTTTGGTATTTCACTTGGCTCCTCTTGGTTACCTCCACTGTTTTCTGGAACTGATTGTTCGGCAGGCAGTCTCTCATTCTCTGCTGCCTTTGTTGGAGGCCCTGTAGCCATTGACACTTGCCCTTGTCCGTCTACATCCTGTGTGTGGGTGCGTGCAGTGGTCAGTGCTATATTTTCATTCATTCCGTGCTGACCCTGTCTCCAGCTTTTCTCTTCATTCGTTATCTCAAATGTGTCTAAATCACTGCTAACTACATTTAATTTGAATTCATTAACTCTACCATCAGGTTTTCTTTGGACTGGGATGACTATATATGGTCTGGGTGCTTTCGTGGGACCCAGGCGTTCATCATCTGGTGGGTGCACTGAAATTGGGACACTTCATGCCCCAATAAATAATGCAGTTCGAATAGTCAAGGATAAAAACACAATGATAATTACTAAACATATACACATGATAGACTTGTAGGACATCTGGCAGCATTTCCTCCAGGGGAAGCAGGGGCGCCCCTCTGCTGTTGGTAAAACTAAGTTACTGTTCTGGGCCCCCATTTCGGACAAGTCCATAGTCAGCTATTTATTCCTTTTCTTGCTCTGATCTCGTAGCTCAAGAGTTCATTACTACTAAAGTGACGAGTGCTTTTAAGGTGTCCCCCGTCTTGCGGTTGGTGATGGTCATCTCTGGGTATGCAGTACAGTTCCTTTTGCTAGACTATGGAAAAGGGTTAGGCTAGCAACTTTGGTACATCACATTAATTATGCATATCTATAGTAGGTGAAGTCCCAGTGCACTCCTCGATTTTTCTTTGGTCCTGAGGACATGCTGGCACCTGTTCAATGCAAAGGAATGAAAAGATGGAACTGCTAAAAATCACACAAAAATAGAATGTTGTAAAAGTAAAAACAAAAATAAAAATAAAAGTAAACACGGAAAAATAAGAAAAATCAGAAAAAATAGAAAAAGCAAAAACAAAAAATAAGATGGTGTAGTTCTTGACTCTGCTCTGCTCGATCTGTCCTGTGGCGGAAAGTTGAAGAACTGTGTCTCTGTCCTCGATCTGTCCCACGGCGGAAAGTCTTATTGGAATCTCCTTAAGTATTCTTGCTGGAAGTTAGATAGCTCCACCTGGTGCATTACGCCGTGGAGGAGAGTGACCATGTATGGGGTATTGGCTGGATCTCTAAGGAAGGTGATGACGTCGACACCTGCAGGCCTCCCCACCATTTCTGGATAATCTGTGACTAGTCTAAGCAGGACATTGTGCGCCAGCCGGGTGTCCTCGGGAGATAGGGACATTTGTCCTGTTTTGCTGTGTCCTGGTCATGAGCTTTTCTTTTGATTCGCACAGTCTCTGCACCTTCCTTTTGCGTGGGCTACCACGAGGTGATTTAGTTTATTCCACAGCTGATTCAACTGAGCTAGGTTTCTTGGGTCTCTGATGAAAGTACGTGTGTCAGTTGTTCTCCCGACGAGTCCTGGGCATTTCTCGATTACTTGAAAGAACAAAGTAAATGTGAGTTCATCAATGTCTACTGGCGATGGAAGCATTTGTGTCCTTTTCACTGTGCTCAGGCAGCTTGATGAAAGCTTCCGTAATGACAGTCAGCAGTTGCCAGATTACCTTCTTGTTCGCAGAATCTTGAATAAAGTCTGTGACACTGGTCTCTCTCCCTATGAGTGACGGATATGATATCACCACCAATTGAAAGTACGTAAGCACATCCCATTTGAGGCTTCTGCTAGGTGATACCATGAGTTCTGTGAACACACTCTCGATAATGGTTGCTTCAGTATACTTTGTTACACTCTCAGAAAATATTTTATTTGCAGTCTATCAGAGTCTTGATTCTTTGTACTACTTGGGCATGTCGTGCTTTCAAAGGTTCGTTTTATCAATGTTGTTGTGGCTTTGGATGTGCTTCTCTTTACCCTGCAACTGTGGGGCACAGAGTGTCCATATTATTGTTCTTTTATCACCTTTCACCGGTTTGAGGAAATGTGTTGTTTAAAAACCACAATTTAAATCAGCATTCTTTTTGCCTTTATTTTGCTGCTTATGCGCCCTTCTTCCTCGCCATGGATCTTGTCTGCACGTGCTGAGGTTCTTCCCCGTTGTCTGTGGTTTCTTTTTTCTGTTGGATGCAGCTGGAGGGCTCTCTCCTATATAAGGTTTAATCTTATTCAGGAAGAGCCATGCCCTTCTGCTCCGGACTTTGACGGCTGAAGGAGTGCAGTCCTCTAAGATGAAAGGGCTATTGAATCGTGGCTCATCCCACTTCTTCCTTATGAGAACAGCGTCACCAGGGAAGATGGGTGGCGCACATAGACTTTGCGCGGAGTCTGTTTCAGCACGTCTTGTCGTACTTTTTGTGCTGCACTGCACCCTTTTCTTCGTCGCTGCAGCTGGCCTGAAATGACAGAGACGCTGGATGTCATACAGTTCAGGTAATCCTGCATCTCTGTCCCCAAGACCTCCTAAGTTGGCTGGGCATCACATCTAGCTCTATCTGTAACGCTCACCTGATTCCCACGGAGGCGCGGGTCTTGGCAGGAGGGTGTCTGTGACTCGAAAAGTGATGTGCAGGACTCGATTGGCTTCTGGGGTCGAACCTCTTCGCACTGTGTGTCGAACTCGAATAGAGAGGTTTCTGCAGGTGAAAGAATATGGGGGTTAATGGCCTGGGTTGTTGAATGTCCCTCTCTCTCTCTCTCTCTCTCTCTCTCTCTCTCTCTTCCCAGCTTTTCTGTAGAGCCCCCCCCCCCAGGTCGACGTGCTCACCTTAGATAGGTGAATGCTGGGCTCTCCATCTGCGTCTGGTGCAGGGTGCCGTTGCGAGTTCCTTCACTGGTGAAACATTGGCCTCTTTAATTCAGAGGATGGTTACCGTCGTTATCTGCACGAGCGGTGAGTTTCTGGACACCTTTTGTCTTTATAGTCTTTAAATGCGTGGCACGTTAATATTGAAGACTCTGTATAATGCTTTTCCCTTATGTATTGCAGGACTCTTGGGATGGAAGATGGAGTAAAGCGCCTGGAAATTCGTAAGTATGGCAAGCGCTCTAACTGTCTCTTTCCTTGCAGCTTAGTTCGTGTTAAAGAGGCGCCGGAGTATTCGCAGGCGTTTTATTGCAACGAGCGCGATGGGCGTGAGTAAATACCTGCTTAATGTCTTTTTCTTTTGTCTTTCAGATGTTGGTTTGCAGCGCCGGAGTCAGCGGAATGCTAACTAAACTTTGTCTTCACAGGCGGCGATGCAGAATGAAGAAATCCGGAATTCACGGCGTGCCGGTAAGTATAACAATGCTTTTGTCTTTGCAGGCGAAGGTGCAGCGTGAAGACACGGTCGCTGCTGATGGATCAGGTGAGAAAGCACTGTGTGTAAAGTTCGTCTTGCTAACCTGTTGTTTCTTGTCTTTTGCAGGTGCTGATGTTGACTGGATACAGGAATGGTAAGTATAATTCTTGCAGGTTCAGGATCGAAAGAGGAAAGGCTGGAACAGACTCGGTGAGCGTTCTGCTGCAGATGCAGAATAACGCAAAGCACGTTTCATCTATCAGGTGTGGTTTAAATAGCCTTGGAGTGATGAGGCGTCTTCTTCCACGGCCCCGCCTAGGTAAGAAAAGAGTTCCAGTTTCCAGAAGAGTTCCAGTGCTGTATCCAGGGAGTGGAGCTGCCCCACCCAGGTAAGAAAGTAGTTCCTGTTCACAGAGGGCTTCTAAGTGGCTGGTAAGTAAGCAGCATGGTCTGCCGCAGGTAAGTCCACCCAAGCACTTTCACACCAATTATGAGCCCGGCGCTTCCAGTGCCAGGACCGATGGTTTTGATGAGCCTGGTGCCACCGGCGCCAGGACAGGGTCCAAAAGGTCCCAGTAGGGACCGGCTGGTGCCTAGGATTAGGGTTAGGGGCCTGCTTCCAAGGACGTTGGGCTGGTCCTGGCTCCTTGGAAACAGTGATCATGACAGCACCCCCCCTCAAGGCCCCTCCTAAACGTGTCTTCTCCAGGGGTTTTGGCTTGTTGGGGTGATTCAGATGGAATTTCTTGATCAGACGAGGTGCGTGGACATATTCTGAGGGTTCCCAAGACCTCTCCTGGGGGCCGTATCCTTTCCAATCAACCAGATAATATAACTTAGATTTGGAGATTTTGGAGTCTAGGATGTTCTTCACTTCGAATTCAAGTTCTCCATCTACTAAAACCGGTTCTGGAAGTTCAGTCAATCGGGTTTCTGGTTGTACTCGTTTTAATAAGGAGACATGGAATACTGGATGTATTTTCATATGCGTAGGTAATTCCAATTTGACAGCCACCGGATTAATTATGGCAGATATGAGATAGGGTCCAAGGTATCTCGGGATGAAGGTGCGGGGTCCTTTTAGAGGCAGGTGCTTAGTGGATAACCAGACCTGATCTCCTACAGCGTAGTGAGGGGCCTCTTTACGGTGTCGATCTGCTCCTTTTTTTAATTGAGCTTTAGCTCTTTGCAGATGGGCAGTGGCTTCCTTAAAAGCACGGGTGATCTCCGAGTGCAAGTGATCCACAGCAGGTGCTTCAAATTCTTGGGGAGGATCCAGGTTGGAGGTTCTAGGATGGTGTCCGTATAATAGGAAAAAAGGAGTCTTCCCGGTTCCAGAATGAGTCGAATTGTTGTAAGCGTATTCAGCGATCCAAAGAATATCCTTCCAGGGGTTTTCAGTTTGTTGGAGCATGCAACGTAGATATTGTTCTAGTGTCTGATTTGTCCTTTCGGTTTGTCCGTCAGTTTGGGGATGGTGACTGGTCGAAAGTCTTACATTAATTTGGGCTAGACGACAGCAACTGCGCCAGAAGTGGGAGATGAATTGACTTCCCCTATCGGAGACTAAAACCGAGGGAAAACCGTGTAAGCGAACAATGTTTTCCAAGAATTCTCGGGCCAATACTGAGGCTGAAGGTAGACCCTTCAGGGGAATGAAGTGAGCCATCTTGGAGAATAGATCCACGACTACTAAGATGGTAGTATACCCTGAGCATGGAGGTAAGTCCGTGATAAAATCCATGGACAAGGTATGCCATGGACAGGGAGGGATGTCTAGTGGCTGTAATAGGCCGGCTGGTTTCTGCTTCTGATTTTTATTCTGGGCACACACACCGCAGGAGATTACAAAGTCTCTAATATCCTTTTTCCATGATGGCCACCATAAATGTCTTTTAATCTTTTCCATGGTTTTGGTAATGCCAGGGTGACCCTCCATTAGAGAGTCGTGATAACAGGAGATTACTTGTTTTTGTATTTTCTCACAGGGCAAGTGCAATCGTCCTCGGAAATATGGTAGGTCTTGATCCACTGAGAATTCTTTTCCCTTTAATTGCAAGTCCTGCAAATCGGCCGGAGTTAGGAGTGATTTAACCGTGGTCTTGATGTCTTCAAAAGATTGAGTGCTGACCAAACCCAAAATCCTTTGTTCTGGGATTATGGGTATTGGTTCTGGAGTGGTCAAATGTTCATCTACTCCCATCCGGGAGAGGGCATCTGCTTTTCCGTTTTTACTGCCTGGTCGATAAGTAATTATAAAGTCAAATTCAGCCAGAAACAGAGCCCAGCGAAGGTGTCTGGAAGACTGAGCTTTGGCCGTCTTTAGATATTGTAAATTGCGGTGATCAGTCATTACGTTGACTGTGTGTCTGGCTCCTAAAAGATAATGCCGCCATGCTTTAAAGGCCGATCTGATAGCTAAAAGTTCCTTGTCTGTAATTGAATAGTTGATCTCGGGAGCCGAAAACTTGCGGGACCAAAAGGCTAAAGGGGGTAACTGGTGTGTGACCGGATCTCTTTGTGATAAAACTGCCCCCATAGCAAGACTAGAAGCATCCGTTTCCATGATGTAGGGGAGTTCTGGGCGAGGATGTTTTAGAACAGGTGCAGAAATGAATTTAGCTTTTAAGTCTTGAAAAGCTTGTTCTGCTTCAGAAGACCACTCAAAACGTTTGTTCTTTTTTAACAGAGCGGTGATGGGTTGGACTATCCGAGAAAATTCGGGAATAAATCTGCGGTAAAAGTTAGCGAAGCCTAACATGCTTTGAACTCCTTTTCCAGAGGTTGGTGATGGCCACTTGATGATTGCATCGACTTTCTTTGAATCCATATGGACTCCGTTAGGTGACAATATGAATCCCAGGAACTCGACTTCAATTACGTTGAAAACGCATTTTTCAAGCTTAGCAAAAAGATTATGTTGACGCAATCTCTCGAGAACCTTTTTAACGTGTCTCTGGTGTTCCTCTTCGGATGATGAATAGACAAGGATGTCATCAATGTAGACAACAACACACACGTCTATGAGTTCTCTAAGGACATCGTTCATAAAATATTGGAAAGCGGCAGGAGCGTTACAAAGTCCAAAGGGCATCACTTGATATTCGAATAGCCCGTACTTGGTGCGGAAGGCCGTTTTCCATTCATCGCCCTCTTTTATCCGTACCAAGTGGTAGGCTCCTCTGAGATCCAATTTTGTATATATACATGCGTCTTTGACTTGGTCCAGGAGTTCAGGGATCAAAGGTAACGGGTATCTGTTTTTAACGGTGATTTGATTCAGGGCGCGATAATCTATGCAAGTCCTAAGGTCTCCTTCCTTTTTCGGAACGAAGAACAAAGCCGATGAAGCTGGAGATTTTGAAGGACGGATAAACCCGTTAGCTAGGTATTGGTCCAAATATTGTCTGAGGTGAAGATTCTCAGGCTCGGTGAGGGCATAAATCCTGCTGCAAGGAGGAGTTGTTACGGGTATCAAATCTGTTTGACAGTCGTAAGACCTATGAGGAGGCAGGGTGTTAGCTTGATCCTTCCGGAAGACGTCTTGGAATTCCTGGTATTCGGGAGGTAATTTGGGAACCTCCTCCGAAGAGATTGCTGCCAGTGAGACATCAGGCCTAGAATAACAAGTGGTAAAACATTCTGGAAACTGAACCGTCTTTGCTCGCCAATCGATCTGAGGATTGTGCTTCTCTAACCAAGGGATTCCCAGAATGATCTGGAACTGAGGAGCCTTGATCACATCAAACACGATTCTCTCCCGGTGTCCATCTTGACTCACTAGCGTCACTTCTTGGGTGGCATGCGTTACTGGTCCGGAGGCTATCTCCGTGCCATCCACAGTAGTAATGATGTCTTTTACAGCCTTAGGGACAAGGGGTAGATTCATCCTTGATACCATTTCACAGTCCACATAATTACTGATTGCTCCACTGTCGATGTAAGCTTCAATTGCATGCAAACGATCCGGACGTTCAGGACTAATGAGGACCATGGGTACCACGAAATGCAAGGTCACGGGACAAATCTTAACACTCGGCAAGAGGACCTCTACTCTTGTCGGGCTAGGTCGTTTCCCTGCTCAGAATTTGTGGTACAGGTATCCGCGGCTCCTACAGCCTTCTTAGCTGGTTTCACTGGACAGTCCCGAAGAAAGTGTCCTGAGTTTCCGCAATAGAGGCATAATTGCAGCTGCCATCTTCTTTCCCGCTCTTTCTGGGTTAAAGGTCCTTTCATGCCCCCTATTTGCATGGGTTCCACCGTGTCAGCTCCCCTAGTAGAGGTTTGTGGTTTAGAAAACACTCGGGTATCAAATTTGGAACGATCTGCCTTCCTGTTCTGTAGTCTGTGGTCCAATTGGACAACTAAGTCAATATAGTCTGGGCATTCTTGTGGAGGATTTACAACTTGAGCTAACACATCCTTGAGCTCTCCACGCAGGCCTCTGTAGAAAAGCGTTATTCTCTTATCCTCGGGCCATTGAGTTTCCACTATAAGTCTGTTGAATGAGGCTATATAAGTCAAGAGGTCTTGATTACCCTGTCGTAATGAAAGAAGTTCATTGTCCAAGGCCTGCCCTTGTTCATGTCTTGCGAACAGTTTCTCCATGCTGGACTGGAAGGCCTGGAAATCATGTAAAACCGGATCATCCTGGGTGACTAAAGGGATCGACCAATCTGCGGCGCTGCCACTGAGATAAGAAAGCACGAAAGCCACCTTGGTCTGGTCTGTTGGGAAAGCAGCTGGTCGACATAAGAAGTGTAAGCGGCACTGGTTGATGAACACCGCGAATTTCTTTGGATCACCAGAAAAGCGTTCGGGCGGAGCCAAGGGCACATTACCGGGCAGATTGATTTGCACAGGATTTAAAGATGATGCAGAAGGATAACTTCCTCCTGGAGCGGGCAAAGGTGTCTGTCCTGCCTGCGTTTGTAGCAATTGCCTAGCGAGGTCCTCAGTTCGCTCCTTGGAAATTATCAGTTCTCTTCTTAGAGAGTTTGTTTCCTGACGAGCTGCATGTACTTCTGCTCTTAATTCTCCGAGCAACTGGGCTAGTTGATCAGTGTCTGAGGTTTCCATTGCGCCTGGGTAGGAGTTTTGTGGTGGGATTCGCGTTCTGTAACGCTCACCTGATTCCCACAGAGGCGCGGGTCTTGGCAGGAGGGTGTCTGTGACTCGAAGAGTGATGTGCAGGACTCGATTGGCTTCTGGGGTCGAACCTCTTCGCACTGTGTGTCGAACTCGAAGAGTGAGGTTTCTGCAGGTGAAAGAATATGGGGGTTAATGGCCTGGGTTGTTGAATGTCCCTCTCTCTCTCTCTCTCTCTTCCCAGCTTTTCTGTAGAGCCCCCCCCCCAGGTCGACGTGCTCACCTTAGATAGGTGAATGCTGGGCTCTCCATCTGCGTCTGGTGCAGGGTGCCGTTGCCAGTTCCTTCACTGGTGAAACATTGGCCTCTTGAATTCAGAGGATGGTTACCGTCGTTATCTGCACGAGCGGTGAGTTTCTGGACACCTTTTGTCTTTATAGTCTTTAAATGCGTGGCACGTTAATATTGAAGACTCTGTATAATGCTTTTCCCTTATGTATTGCAGGACTCTTGGGATGGAAGATGGAGTAAAGCGCCTGGAAATTCGTAAGTATGGCAAGCGCTCCAACTGTCTCTTTCCTTGCAGCTTAGTTCGTGTTAAAGAGGCGCCGGAGTATTCGCAGGCGTTTTATTGCGACGAACGCGATGGGTGTGAGTAAATACCTGCTTAATGTCTTTTTCTTTTGTCTTTCTTATGTTGGTTTGCAGCGCCGGAGTCAGCGGAATGCTAACTAAACTTTGTCTTCACAGGCGGCGATGCAGAATGAAGAAATCCGGAATTCACGGCGTGCCGGTAAGTATAACAATGCTTTTGTCTTTGCAGGCGAAGGTGCAGCGTGAAGACAGGGCCGCTGCTGATAGATCAGGTGAGAAAGCACTGAGTGTAAAGTTCGTCTTGCTAACCTGTTGTTTCTTGTCTTTTGCAGGTGCTGATGTTGACTGGATACAGGAATGGTAAGTATAATTCTTGCAGGTTCAGGATCGAAAGAGGAAAGGCTGGAACAGACTCAGTGAGCGTTCTGCTGCAGATGCAGAATAACGCGAAGCACGTTTCATCTATCGGGTGTGGTTTAAATAGCCTTGGAGTGATGAGGCGTCTTCTTCCACTGCCCCGCCTAGGTAAGAAAAGAGTTCCAGTTTCCAGAAGAGTTCCAGTGCTGTATCCAGGGAGTGGAGCTGCCCCACCCAGGTAAGAAAGTAGTTCCTGTTCACGGAGGGCTTCTAAGTGGCTGGTAAGTAAGCAGCATGGTCTGCCGCAGGTAAGTCCACCCAAGCACTTTCACACCAATTATGAGCCCGGCGCTTCCAGTGCCGGGACCGATGGTTTTGATGAGCCTGGTGCCACCGGCGCCAGGACAGGGTCCAAAAGGTCCCAGTAGGGACCGGCTGGTGCCTAGGATTAGGGTTAGGGGCCTGCTTCCAAGGACGTTGGGCTGGTCCTGGCTCCTTGGAAACAGTGATCATGACACTATCTCGGGGGGTAAGAGGGGTCCTCATTCTCCTTCCTGTCACTATCTCGTGCGGTGTGAGATGATGGTCGGAGCCTGGTTGGTTCCGAAGTGCATACAATGCCCGTGGTAGACAGTGCAGCCATCCCTTTTTTAATGTGAGCTTCAATTTAGCTATCCTCTCCTTTAACAGGCCGTTGAGCCGCTCACATATACCATTCCCCTCCCGATGATACGCCAACGAGAACTTGTGCTTTATACCAAGCAACAAGCTGATCTGCTCAAAAACTGCATTAACAAAGTGAACCCCGTTCTCTGATCTCATTACCTCGCACACATCTAGGGAAAACTTCCCTCACTAGACATTTGGCAGCACAAGTAGAGTCTGGGTGTGCACAGGGACCTGCTTCTATCCATCTAGAGAATGGACACACCACAACAATTAAATATCTGTACCCGTTGCATACTTGGATCATGTCGACGTAGTCGATATGCAAGTGCTGGAATGGTCCATTGGGCCGGGGGATAACTCCTCTCACTACTTTTAATGTGTACCCAGCGTTGAACTGCTGGCAGATAATGCAGTTCACCATGAAAAATGCAACATGCTCTGCTAAATTCGGTGTAAACCAGTCTTCTGCGAGCGTTGCAGCGAGATTTTCTTTTGAGATATGTATAGGGTAGTGTAACTGCTCCAATGCTACGTTCAGTAGGGCGACAGGCATTACTGGTTTACCAGTGCTGTCTTGCCTCCACAAACCGTCAGAGGGGTTTAAAGAACACCCTTGTCACTTCCACAAATTCTTCTCCTCCTGTGGTGCCTCCCCCTGGAGCTCCATTAACTGAGTCTGCCCCATGTTGCTATAGGCCTCTGGTGTGGCTTGTGCTATCATCATATGCTCATGGGTATGTGCCACCTCCACGTCCATGATTATTTCATTCTTGGATGCCATGCGCTTGGCTTCCGTGTCCGCTTCATGGTTTCCATGTGACATGAAATCTGTCCCTTTGGTGTGGGCTGTGCATTTCACAACCGCTATGCCCACTGGGAGCTGTAGTGCTTTTATCACCCTGTCCAATAAGGCTGCATGTTGCACTGGCGTGCCGTCTGCTCGAAGGTAGCCCCTCCTTTTCTAGCGTGCTAAGCCTGCGTGCACGGTAGATGTTACATAGGCGGAGTCACTGTACACCGTTACTTCCTGGTCTGCATGATTCTCAATGGCGAGTATCAGCGCCAATAATTCTGCAGCCTGCGCTGAAAAATGAGATGGTATTCGTGCACTAACGAGTACTTAAAACTCTCCGTTTGCCATGTTTTTTATTACGGCAACGCTGCCTGTATATCTTTGTCCGTCTTCTTGGTCGATTCTCGAAGACCCGTCAATAAAGACAATCTCTCCACCCTCCAGGGCATTTTCCTTTACCCTGGGGATTTCATCATAGAATTCCTCATAATTCGCACAGTCGTGTACAGGTTCTCCCTCTGTGACTGGCTCTGCTATGAACGTCGCTGGATTCACTGTTTTACATCGAACTATTTTGATCGATGAGTTAGAGATAATCACCTCATAGGCGGATGCTCTCTGTGATGTCAGTGTGCCCTTTGGTTTCTCTAGTATGGCGAATAATGAGTGCTCGACATACAATGTCATGGAGCACCCCATCACAATGGATGACGCCTTTTCAATGGCGAACGCGCCAGCAGCTAGATTTTGTTCGCATGGGAAGTGGCCCTTCATGACCGGGTCCAGACTCCCGCTGTAATATGCTAGGGGCTTGTACCCCAGGGCTTGTACCCCAGTGCGCGAGCACTGCCGTCATAAAGATGCCTTTGGTATGAGAGAACAGGTAATATTCCTCTGCATAATTTGGGATCCCTAGAACCAGGGCCTTACAAATTGTCATAAAGATGCCTTTGGTATGAGAGAACAGGTAATATTCCTCCACATAATTTGGGATCCCTAGAACCGGGGCCTTACAAATTGCCCCCTTAAGTTCTGCAAACCCCTTCTCCATTACCTCAGTCCATTCAATTTCTCCTTTTGTTGCCTGGCTTTCTTCAACGCCTGAAGCAGGGGCTTGGTATACGAGCTGTAGTCGAAGACCCACGCTCTAACATAATTGCACAGGCCTAAGAAGCTTTGCATTTGCTTTATCGTGAGCGATTTATCCGTGTTCATGATAGCTTCAGCCCTTTCTGGGGTTACCTTTTTCCCTTTGTGTGAGATTAGCTGTCCTATGTACTGCACCTCTCGCTGACAGTATTTCCTTGTCAACTTTATATCCTTTCTCAGCCAGGATAATTAGAAGCTGGACAGAGTCGCACCTTCATTGATCCTCAGTGGCGCTGCAGATCAGAATGTCATCCACATACTGCAAGACGACACTGTCTACTGCAATATTTCTTAGGTCCATTTGCAGGACTCTGGTGAAGATGGATGGGGACTCACAATATCCCTGTGTCAACCTCGTGCTTTTCTTTTTCCAACGTTGTTTTTATTGTTTTATTGGAATAACAAGCATAGCAAACATTCGATTTATTACATGCTTTTCACTCTTGCTATGGTGCTTTAGATCAGAAAACTGCAATTAGCATACAGAAATCTTAACAGAACTTAAGTTTTCTTCAGGAATCAAATCCTTAATAACTGGAGGGGGGGTGGGTAGAAGGGAAGGGAACGGGAGCAGTATATAGGGTAGGGACAGAGAAGACAGCTACATTCACATTAAGCTTATAATAAACTGGGAGCATGTCTCTGTGTGTGGGCTTAGGATGGGCTCATCCGGCATAGGCCCCTGCGAGTTTGTGTCTTTAGATTCTGCCGCCTTGAACAATTCAGTTGTAAGCCGGAGACTTTCTGCGCTTCGATTGTTTGTTGAGTCCCTTTCTTTTCAATCCTGGGTTTCCATCCACCGCAGAGCCGGGGGCCGTCTTGTCACACCCGGGAACTGCTGCGCATAGTCTAGGAAGGGGACCCAGGTGCGCTCAAATTTGGACCTGTTGACTTTCTTGGCTGCCACGATTTCCCAACATTTGGACCACCACATTTGCGTGGACGGACCCTCCGGATTTTTCCATAATCTAGCGAGGGAGATCTTGGCTGCTGTTAGAAGGTGAGAGCAGAGGTCCGCCATGCAGCCTGTTAAGGGGAATTGTCCGACTCCTGTCCCGCTGTTAGGCAGAAACCTGTGCAGTTCCCTTGGGGAACACTGCAAAAGATTTAAGACCACAGGTAGAGCAGTAAACCCCTTTGGTAGCAGTCCGCACCACCCAGATTTACCTGGTAGCTGTGGCTGAGCAGTCAGACTTCTCTCAAGAAGAGTTAGGCAGTATGCAAAGTATACACAATATGTACCAAAACACAATAGCACAAGCAAACACTGACCAGAGCTTGGTTTCAAAAGAATATAGTTATTTATTTAAAAACACACATAAGTAAAAACACTCTAACAACGAATATGGTAAAAACACTCCAACACAGTTATAATGAAAGTAAATTCAATCCTTTCTCCTATCTAGACAACTCTAGGTTAACACCACTTAATTAAAACAGAGGTGAGTGCTTAACGTTAGATGACACTCTAGTAGTTTCCAAGAAAGGGAGAGAAAAAGCAGAAATAGGTTAGACACACCACTCTAAGGTCCAGAACACTTGCAATAGGCTTAAAGAAGAATAAAGTCACAGGTGAGCAAAAGTCACTAGGCAGGGCCCACTCTTAGAGTAGCCGGAGCGAAAATGTGCCCAAGATCACACTGTTAGTTAGAGATTCAAAGTCTTGCAAAGAGTCAAAAAGAGTTTAGAGTGGCTCAGAAAGTTTAGCCAAAGTGTCCCAGGCACTCCCAGGTTCGAAAGCCGGGGACTAAATCTACCCCGTACAGTCGGTAGCAAGGGAAGCCAGGCGGAACACAGTACCTTAAGCGGAAAGGATCCTCCAGCGGGGGCAGTTGTTCCAGGCAGTGACAGCAAGGCTCGACGTCGGTCAGGGGAGAAGAATATCTCGCTGAAGAGCAGAAGAGAAAGGTCGTAGCACTGCCCGGGAAGAAACCAGCCGCGGAGTCCTCCGGTTAAAGGGTTGGTACCGACTTTCGCGGTATGGGGGTAAAGTGTGGTATTCCGGATGCCGGGGTGCTTGGCACAGGCAAGGCGGCCACGAGATACCTCAAAAGAACGGAAAGAAGGCGAAAACTGGTTGTCCCCACCAGTCAAGGGAAGGAGCCACTCCGTTAAGAGTTCTCCTCGGTCGTCGGGAAAAAGTGGTGAGACGGTTCAGCAGGGCTCCACCGGGTGGTGTCGTCGAAGCAGGTCGGCTCAGCTCTTCCCTCGTCGGATTCTTGGTCCTGTGGCGACTTCTGAAGTCCCAGTCCCCAAAGCCCTGCTTTTATGCAACAAGCCCCCATTCACCCAGCCTAGCTGTCACTCAAACATGCTAAGTGGTGAGCCGGGCGGCTCACCACTTGGGCCAATCAGGACGGAGTGCGACTTGAGTTACCAAGGTAACTCAGTCCAGGGTGCCTAAATCCCCCTCCACCCCTCCTAAGTACCCCAGACAGAGTGGCACCACTTTGGAGGGCTTCTGTGGAGAAGCCCGCCAAAAGTGGAACAAAGGGCTCCACTTTGGGTCAGAGTTACAGAGGCGAACACCAACGCCATTTTAGAATCAAGTTTTGGCAAAAAGTCCCAACCGGAGTTATAAAAATAAATATATAAACCGGCGGTATGTTTAAGGCTACCGTAAATAAATAATTAAATGTGTTAGCCTAAAACAATGGGAAATCCCATAGGAAAATATTCGCGGTCGAATATAAAAAGTAGTTTCCACTGCCACCAGCCAAAACTCGATCAGGGGGGACGGAGACGTGCCCCCTCGACTAACAGACCCTGGGGCAATCGAATTGCCCCAGCCAGTACGTCCACAATATGATGGTTTGTACTGGTTCTGTTCAGGATTCAAGACTAGCAAAGTCTTTGGTGACTTTACATGCCCTGGGAGACAGTAGTCAGTCCCAGGGTATGGAGTCTATGTTGGGGAGTCCCTAGGACACCCCTGGGTCACGGCACAGAGGGTGCTGTGTGACCCACATCACAAAAATACATGAGGCCCTATGGAGTAAAAGACCCCATAGCCCATTCAACACAAGGTTTAACCAAGAAAACACACTTCAACATGTCCAAGAGTGAGGGTAAAAGAGTCTCACTCTTGGCAGGAGAAAAAATTAAACCCCAGAAATCCAGCAAAGCTGCTGGGGGACTCACTAGGTAGGGAAATTCAGCCTAAACAGAGAATTCTCCCTAACACTCGCCCCCCCCAGACTAAGGGACAGGAGGATTTAATCCACTCCTGGATGAACCTCATACCTCTAGTCGATGATATACATCCTAGAGAGTCCATCAGCATTTTGATGGTGACACCTTGACCTATGCTTAAGGGAGAACTCAAAGGTTTTCTTTTGCAAGCTAAAGGACCTACAAACCCTTTGAGGAACATCAGTCTTTTTGTTATAGGGGATCTGGTTGACCAGTCCCTCAGAAGTTGGGACAACTTCTGAACCTATGTTAGGCTTTTTGAAGGGGTCCTTATAAAGGATTCCCTTAGATCTAGAGGGGCCTCCAAGGTTCCTCACCACCTCTCTTGTGGGAGCAGGTTGGGTCTTAGGCCTCTTGGTTGGAGGGGTTGGGGTTAGGCAATGTACCTGCTTCCCCTTCCTCTTAGATCTACCCTTACCTATTTTAGGAGTTTCCCCCCTAATATTAGGATTTGAGTTGGGGTCTTCAGTAGAAGGTCCAACAGTCTGAAGGTTTTTGGCCTTAGACTTTTCTTTTCTGGTTTTCCACCAGCACTGAGAATTACCAGTTCTCTCAGGTCCAGATAGGGGCCTAGTTGGTCTATCCACCTCTTCCTCAGAAGTAGGGTGAGTCAGAGACTCTGAGACTAGGGGAACAATGATGGAGCTTGGTTGGGGCGCCCATGTTCCTAGCATACTATCCTGAAATGTGCCTGGGTTAGAGGTCAACTTACTAACACCAGGGCTTGTAGTGGGGTTCTCAGTAGAGGGTCCCACAGGCTTAGAAGGGTCCTTCAAGGTAGCCTTTCTAGCCAATTTGGTTAAGTTCTGCTTCTCCATACTGGGAGGCCTGGGGGTATGTGACACTACTCCTAGAGTTCTTAGGTCATTCCCCAACAGGACCTTCCCAGGTACCTCAGTCTGAACACTGACAGGGATCCTCACTGTCATGTTGTTACACTGAATGAGGGCTGGTAGGATAGGAACCATTTGGACAGGGCCTCCAGACATTTTAGTGGGACCTTTGGGTGCTTTGGCCACATCCTCAGGTTGAAAGAAGCTTTCATCCACTACTGTTCTGCTGGCCCCAGTGTCTCTCCTGGCAGGAGTATCCTGGCCATTGACAAGAACACTGTCCACATAATACACCTTAGAGTTAACAGGTAGGGAGTTATACACAACCCTATTCTGGGGACTAACCAGACCCATAGGCTCTAAGTTTACAGTTGCTTGAAGACCCAAGGGTTCTTCAGCAAAGAGTTCAAAGTGGGCACTAGCCATCTGTACTTCATCCTCAGGAGTGAAGGCTAAGGAGACTGTGCTGATCCCTGCAGGTTTACCCTTGCACTTGGGATCTCCTTTGATATGGTCAGTACCCTGACAGACATAGCATTGTCCAAATGCTCTCTGGAAGGGTGGCTTGTTCTGACCTCCTTCTGGCTTGTGGCCAGAAGGTACAGTAGCCTGACTTGGTTTCCCATGTGGCTTACCCTGGTTATTTTGTGGTTTGGGGCCCTCTTTGGGATAGGAATTATTAGAATTCTCTTTGGAGTCTTTTTTTGGCTGTTTCTCCCCATCCTTCTTCTGAGTTACCCCAGAATCCTTGTGAGTGGCCCTGTTGGCAACCCACAAGTCAGCAGCCTTAGCTAGCTTCCTAGGATCCAATTCCTGTGAATCAGCCAAGTGCTGTCTGAGCTCAGGAGAGCAGGCATCATAAATAGTCTCCAACATAAACAAATTCTTCATACCTTCATAAGTGTTCACCTTGTAACCCTTAATCCATCCCTCTAAGTTTTTCAAACATTCACTCACCCAGGTAGCCCAAGGGGTACCATCATGCTTTTTGAGGTTCCTAAACCTCTTAAGATACTGGGAAGGGGTCTTCCCAAACCTAGCTATCAAAGCTAGTTTCACACATTCATAGTCCTTCCTATCCTCCTCCCCCATCTCCATTACCACATCAGTTGCAACAGGGGGAAGCCTAGAGAACAACCAGGTGAGTAAGTCATTTCCTGTGATGTTCTGGAGCCCATGATTATATTCAAACAGAGACAACCAATCCAACACATCCAACTTAGGCTCATACATACCAACCAATTCTTTAGGCATCCGGGGTCTTTTAGGACTGGAACTTCTAGAGGAGCCAGAGAGAGAAACATTCTCAACAGATAATTTCTTCATTTCTAAGTCATACTTGAGCTCCATTTCCCTTAGCCTTAGTTCTTTGTCAGTTTGAGCATTAAGTTTCTTATACTCCAATTCTAGCTTCATTTTCTCCAGTTCAAAGTACTGAGGACTAAATGTGGGACCTGGTAAAGGTCCAGTAGGTACAGCAGGTAGAGCAGGCAGAGGCCTAGGGGGGACAGTTACAACAGCCTCACCCTCCTCTTCTGACTCTTCCTCAGAATCATCAACATTTTGCTCCATGTTAACTTCAATACTGTCATCTACAGTTGCTGGAGTGGTAGGCTCCTCTGAACCATCACCCAGACTTTGGTTAGCTAACAATCTTTCAATCAGCTCCATTTTCTTGCCCTTAGTCAGGAGATCCTTATGTTTACAGAGCACTCTTAAACAATCAGCAGTTTTGGCTGCAAGGGACTCTTGACTATAGCTTTCTATAACTGACATGTTAGAGGTTTTACTTTTTCAGTGCTAAGCTTTGTGGTTAGTTGCACTAAGGTATCTAAAGCACAATAAAATGTATACTCAATACAAATCCCACCGCTGTACACCAGTGTTAGGCAGAAACCTGTGCAGTTCCCTTGGGGAACACTGCAAAAGATTTAAGACCACAGGTAGAGCAGTAAACCCCTTTGGTAGCAGTCCGCACCACCCAGATTTACCTGGTAGCTGTGGCTGAGCAGTCAGACTTCTCTCAAGAAGAGTTAGGCAGTATGCAAAGTATACACAATATGTACCAAAACACAATAGCACAAGCAAACACTGACCAGAGCTTGGTTTCAAAAGAATATAGTTATTTATTTAAAAACACACATAAGTAAAAACACTCTAACAACGAATATGGTAAAAACACTCCAACACAGTTATAATGAAAGTAAATTCAATCCTTTCTCCTATCTAGACAACTCTAGGTTAACACCACTTAATTAAAACAGAGGTGAGTGCTTAACGTTAGATGACACTCTAGTAGTTTCCAAGAAAGGGAGAGAAAAAGCAGAAATAGGTTAGACACACCACTCTAAGGTCCAGAACACTTGCAATAGGCTTAAAGAAGAATAAAGTCACAGGTGAGCAAAAGTCACTAGGCAGGGCCCACTCTTAGAGTAGCCGGAGCGAAAATGTGCCCAAGATCACACTGTTAGTTAGAGATTCAAAGTCTTGCAAAGAGTCAAAAAGAGTTTAGAGTGGCTCAGAAAGTTTAGCCAAAGTGTCCCAGGCACTCCCAGGTTCGAAAGCCGGGGACTAAATCTACCCCGTACAGTCGGTAGCAAGGGAAGCCAGGCGGAACACAGTACCTTAAGCGGAAAGGATCCTCCAGCGGGGGCAGTTGTTCCAGGCAGTGACAGCAAGGCTCGACGTCGGTCAGGGGAGAAGAATATCTCGCTGAAGAGCAGAAGAGAAAGGTCGTAGCACTGCCCGGGAAGAAACCAGCCGCGGAGTCCTCCGGTTAAAGGGTTGGTACCGACTTTCGCGGTATGGGGGTAAAGTGTGGTATTCCGGATGCCGGGGTGCTTGGCACAGGCAAGGCGGCCACGAGATACCTCAAAAGAACGGAAAGAAGGCGAAAACTGGTTGTCCCCACCAGTCAAGGGAAGGAGCCACTCCGTTAAGAGTTCTCCTCGGTCGTCGGGAAAAAGTGGTGAGACGGTTCAGCAGGGCTCCACCGGGTGGTGTCGTCGAAGCAGGTCGGCTCAGCTCTTCCCTCGTCGGATTCTTGGTCCTGTGGCGACTTCTGAAGTCCCAGTCCCCAAAGCCCTGCTTTTATGCAACAAGCCCCCATTCACCCAGCCTAGCTGTCACTCAAACATGCTAAGTGGTGAGCCGGGCGGCTCACCACTTGGGCCAATCAGGACGGAGTGCGACTTGAGTTACCAAGGTAACTCAGTCCAGGGTGCCTAAATCCCCCTCCACCCCTCCTAAGTACCCCAGACAGAGTGGCACCACTTTGGAGGGCTTCTGTGGAGAAGCCCGCCAAAAGTGGAACAAAGGGCTCCACTTTGGGTCAGAGTTACAGAGGCGAACACCAACGCCATTTTAGAATCAAGTTTTGGCAAAAAGTCCCAACCGGAGTTATAAAAATAAATATATAAACCGGCGGTATGTTTAAGGCTACCGTAAATAAATAATTAAATGTGTTAGCCTAAAACAATGGGAAATCCCATAGGAAAATATTCGCGGTCGAATATAAAAAGTAGTTTCCACTGCCACCAGCCAAAACTCGATCAGGGGGGACGGAGACGTGCCCCCTCGACTAACAGACCCTGGGGCAATCGAATTGCCCCAGCCAGTACGTCCACAATATGATGGTTTGTACTGGTTCTGTTCAGGATTCAAGACTAGCAAAGTCTTTGGTGACTTTACATGCCCTGGGAGACAGTAGTCAGTCCCAGGGTATGGAGTCTATGTTGGGGAGTCCCTAGGACACCCCTGGGTCACGGCACAGAGGGTGCTGTGTGACCCACATCACAAAAATACATGAGGCCCTATGGAGTAAAAGACCCCATAGCCCATTCAACACAAGGTTTAACCAAGAAAACACACTTCAACATGTCCAAGAGTGAGGGTAAAAGAGTCTCACTCTTGGCAGGAGAAAAAATTAAACCCCAGAAATCCAGCAAAGCTGCTGGGGGACTCACTAGGTAGGGAAATTCAGCCTAAACAGAGAATTCTCCCTAACACCCGCCCAGCAGCGCGACACCCGGATCCCAGGAGATGGTTAGCCCGGTGATTTCTTTGATTTGTTCCAGGATATTCTTCCAGAATTGGGTGGCTTTTGGGCAAGTCCAAAAAAGGTGGAGCAGAGTTCCTCGGTCTGGGCAGCCCCTCCAACACTGAACCGGGATGGCCGGATTATACTTGTTTAGAATTTCCGGAGTGCGGTACCACCTAAAGCAGACTTTGTATGCCCCTTCTTTGTTCGTTACACATTTTGAGCTTTTTTGCGCTCGAGACCAGATGTGATACCATTCCTCCGGTTCGATCGTTCTTCCGATGTCTTCTTCCCACTTTAGCATATATGGCTCTTTATGGGTGGGGTCTGTTCTGTCCAATAGTTTGTATAGCATGGAGATTCCCCCCCCCCCGGGGTGCTAGATGTGAGGGTGTTTTCTAATGCTGTCAGCTCTCTGCTGCCCTGTTTTCTGACCCGTTCGTTTGACAGCCAGTGCCTCAGTTGCGTGTAGCGGAACATTTTGGTTTCCGGTATCTGAAATTAGATTTTGCACTCCTCGAAATTTAGTGGGCGGACGTTCTCGAAGAAGTTTGCCATGGTTTCCAGGGCCCCGGCTCTCCATATCCTAAAATGGTGTGGTGCGACTCCCGGGAGAAGTCCGGGTTGTCCCAGATTGGAGTGAGTGGTCCCATAGTGCTTCTGCATTTCCATAGGCGGGCAGCTTTTCTCCAGCTAGCCACTGTGTTCCTCGTTGAGGATAGTGGACCCAGTTCTTGGGTCCCTTTAGAGTCCCTGCAATGGGGCAGCATCTCCATCGGGGTCTTGCTCCAATCTTCTTCTATTTGCAACCATCGGGGGCGGTTGATGGGAAGTTTCCAAGCAAAGGCTGGGGCTAGTTAAGCTGCATGGCAATACCTAGCTACATCTGATTTCCCTAGGCTGCCCATTGCAGCACTCCTGAGCATGATTCGTTTCGGGATACGTGACTTCTTTCCTTCCCAGATCAGGTTCAATATGTCTCTTTGCAGCTTCTGTAAGGCTTTTTCCCGGATCGCCACTGGCAAGGCTCTTGCGAAGTATAGTAGACGTGGAGTTAGATTCATTTTTATCGCCGTGATCCGGCCTAACCATGAGATTTCTTGTTTTCTCCAACGACCGATGTCTTTTTTCAGCTCCCTAAAGAGTGCCGGGAAGTTTGTTTTGTACAGCTTCTCCGTTTTGTTGGGTAGATGAACTCCCAAGTAGCTGATGCTCCTTTTTGCCCATGGGATCTGGAGCTCAGCCTCCAATGCCGTCTTGAGTTTTCTTGGGACGTTGATGCCCATTGCTACCGATTTGGAGAAATTTATTGTGAACCCTGAAGTTGCACGGAATTCTTCAAGGGTTTGCCAGAGGGCTCCCATGGATTCTGACGTGTGTGTGAGTGTCAGCAGCACGTCGTCCACATATAATGCTATTTTGTAGGCCTCCCTTTTGATTGTAAGCCCATGTATCGCTGGATTCAGGCGGACTCTGTTCGCGAATGGCTCCATCGATAAGGCGAAGATGAGTGGGGAGAGGGGGCATCCCTGTCTCGTACCTCTAGTTATGTTGATTTTGCTGGATTTAGCCCCATTCAACCGCAGTCTCGTGGAGGGACTTTGATAGAGGGCTAGGACCCATTTTACGAAGTTCGGACCAAAGCCAAAATGCCTTAAGGTTTCCTTTATGTAGCCCCAATCGAGCATGTCAAACGCCTTGTGCGCATCCAGGGAGAGTACTGTCAGCTTCAAGCTTGTCCTATTTGCTGAGTCTATGATGTTGATGGTTCTGCGGATATTGTCCTGAGTACCCCGCCCCAGGATGAAGCCTGCTTGGTCCAGGTGGATGATCTCTGGGAGGAGCGGAATCAGCCTGTTTGCCAGTATTTTAGCGTATATTTTCACATCATTGTTTAGGAGAGTTATGGACCTTTATGACGCACATTGTGCTCGGTCTTTCCCAGGTTTTGGGATCAGCATCGTCAGTGATTCATTCATGGCTGCTGTGGAGGACCCTGTCGTAAGAAATGAGTTGTATAGGTTTGCCAGGTGAGGTGCTAGCAGATTATAAGAACTTCTTATACAATTTTGCGGTCAGTCCATCCAGACCGGGTGTGGTGTTTTTCAATCGGCGGATCTTCTCACTTACTTCCTCAGCTGAGATTGGCTGCTCCAGGTCAGGCATTAGGGGATGTGGTTGCCTATCTGGGGTCGGGGCCAAGAATTGAGCAATGTCTGGACCTGGAGATGGGGGGCCCGCCATGTTTTCTTCATGATGCTGGACCATCATCTCGAGCTTCTCTGGGTCCAGATAGTGTAGATTGCCTTCCTTGTCAGCCAGGGTTGGGATGTAGTTCCTGGTTTGGAGTTTTTTCAACGTGTGTGCTAGGAGCCGGTTGGCCTTGTTACTGTTTAGGTAGTAGAATTGCTTGGTGTAAGTTAATGCTCTGGCGGCCCGATCTGCCAGGTGCATTTCCAGCTCCCTTTTTTACTCTTGTGAGTTCTCGGTTTGTTGTTTTCGTTTGGCGTTGCTTGAGCCTGTTTTCCAGTTCGACTAGTTTTTCCTCCAGCTTGCATTATTTCAGCAGGTTTTGACGCTTGAGCCTAGCCGTTGTATCCATTGCCACTCCTCGGATTACTGGTTTCATGGCGTCCCAGACCGTTGAGGAGTCTGGGGTTGTATTCTCAGTGAAATAGTTCTGGAGCGCTTCGGCGAGGTCGGAACTGGCTACTACATCGGCATTGCCGATAGGTGGGCTCCGTGCAGAAGTAGCGTCATTGTAACTGGCGCGTGGTCTGAGATTGCTATGTGCCCAATTTGGATTTCGTCCACATAGGGGGCCATTGTGTTTTCTGCAAGTAGGAGGTCGATCCGCGAGTACCCTCTGTGGACATGCGAAAAGAAAGTATAATCCCTTTCCCCCTGGTTGCGCAGCCTCCATAAGTCGATCGCCATGGCCAAGGCTTTGCTGTAATCTTCCCTGGAGGGTGGTAGGGTCTTGTTGACACTCGGATCCGGGGGAAGATTAAAGTCTCCCCCAATTAGTAGGTGGCCGGCCGAAAAAGCGGAAATAATCGGGATGAGATTGCGAAGAAATTGGTCTTGCTCTTTGTTTGGGCTGTAGATTGCCACTAGGGTAATATGCCGTTCAACTAGGAGGCCTTTTAGAAGCAGGAATCTCCCCTCTGGGTCTCCTTTGATGGTGATCTTGGTTAGTGGCAGGTTTTGACTCAGCAGGATTGCGACTCCTCTTTTTTTCTGGGTGGCAGAGTCGAAGAGGCATTTAGAGTAGCGTCTAAAGCGAATCCGTTTTTCGTCCTCCGCTATCAGGTGAGTTTCCTGGAGGAAGACGATGTCAGCTGCCAGTTGGTCCAGTCTTTGTTCCACCGACTTCCGCTTTCTTGGGGCATTGAGACCTTGCACGTTCCATGACGTGATGGTGATTGTTTTATTTAACGAACCTATCCTTTAAGCCCCAGATAGGTTATTTCGTGGTCTTCCCTGAATGTGTCTTGTTCCCAGTCTTTCGGTTCCCTCTTCCCCCCGTACCCCCCTCTCCGTGCGGAACTCCTCTTCTCCTCGGCTCCACTCCCTCCTCCCACCCCCCCCCCAATAATAACAAGGTTTCCGGACCAGCCCTCAACCAACGGGGCAGCCGGCCGGACCGCTGTAGTCACACTAATGGAGGCAACTGTGCCTCTTCTGTTGCCCAGTAAAGTGTCGAATGAGAAATTTCGGCGTTTGATCATTGGCGGGGTTAAACCCAATTTTCAGGAGAGTTCGGGTCTCCTCTCCCAGGCCTGGCTAGCTTTGGTTCCTGTAGGTGGCTTGGCTTGAGGGTCCCAGGGGATGGGGAGTCCAAATTATGGGGGCGGACGTTGCCATCTCGGTTTCATTTCCCGCCGGGAGGAGCTCGGTTTGGGAAGGGACCTGGCGGCTCCCCTGGTTTGTAGTTGTAGTTGGAGGGGGCCTCTATTTAGAGGTTGTTATCCCTCTTAGTCTTGTTCGGGGGGACCCGGGGTCTGCGGCGCCCCGCCATTTTGGTCCATTGCTTGGAGGAGTCCATGTGGGGTCTTTCCAAATCTTCCGCGGAACACCCGGGAGCCCCTGCCTCACTATCCGGGTTCATGAAGCGCTCGGCCTCCCTGGGGGAGGGGATCATTCGTGGCTTGCCCTCCCAGGTGAAGATTAGGGCTGTAGGGAATCCCCAACGGTAGGTTGTCTTCCTTTCCCGCAGCCATTCCGTGAGTGGTTTAAGGGCTTTTCTTTTTGCGAGCGTCGCCGCTGCTAAGTCCTGGTAGAGGGAAATCATTGCGTCTCTGAAGCCGATTCTGAGACCCTGTAGAAATGGACTCTCGCGAGGACATCGGGCGGAGAGGTTCCATTTTGTTTGGCTTTGACCCTATGGACCCTGTCCAGTTCCAGGGGGGCCTCGTCTGGGAGCGTTAGAATTTAACGGAATAGGTCGTTGACGTAAGAGTTGAGTTCTTCCTCAGGGACGGAACTCGGGATTCCTCTCAGGTGGATATTGTTGCGTCTAGATCTATTTTCCGCTTCTTCTTGCTTGTTTTCAAGAGCCTCGCATCTAGCCTCCAACGCGGTGAGCCTGTCAGTCCCCTCCCCGATCTCGAAGTTTTGTTCAAACAGAGTGGTTTCAATTTCTTCTGTTCTGGTTTCGACTTCGCCCACTCTCTTGTCTAGGGAAGAGATTTTGCCTTTTAATTCCTCTGTACCTTTTTGATATTCCTTCGTTATGGCAGAGAGGAGCTCTTGTAGGTCTGCTTTTGTGACAGCTTGGTTTGGCGTCTCGTTGGTGGGATCCGGGGGTGCGCCGGAGATGGCGGCGTCGTTACGCTCCCCTTTCTTAGGCTTCTCCCCCAGGGTGGTGGTTATTAGGGTAGAAATGTCTGTTTGTTTAGTGGATTTCGGGTTCCTGGACACTGTTCTTTGAGTTTGCGGCGAGGGAGTGGAGACTCCCTACGTGCAGCTGGCCGCTGTAGCTCACAGGAGATCCTTTTTAGCTCCGGTTCCCAAAGTCTTGTTCCAGAGACCCCCCCCATGGTCATCAAGCACCACCCGGTGATTCCGACGCAGGACCCTGTGATGAGGCCGTCCCCAGCCCCCTGTCTAAATGTTTGAGCTCTGGGGAGAGGTGGGAGGGCTGGGGCCGCCACCCGGCTGAGTCTGCCCCACCGGGCCAGTTCTTCGGGACCCAGTCCTCTCTGTTATTCCAGAGGAGACCCACAGCGTGACGGCCCCCCCCCAGCTCTCTCCTGGGGGCTAGAGTTGCGTGGCTGAGGAGCTGGCGGGAGAGGTCCGTTATATAGTTCGGGCGGTGCGGCAAGTGCCGCCCAACCTTCTTCCAGGTACAGCTGCTGCGTTATTCGTCTGGGCCGTTGAGCGCTGCCCCCTCCCCTCTCTTCTGGTGCTTGGCAGGGGCGAGCAGCACGGGAAGCCCCGGAGCGCCCACGGGACCCGCGAGGGGCTGGAGACGAGAGACTGGTGGGTTGGAGGGGAGGGCGGAGCTCCGCTCTTCGCTCCTCTGCGCCGGAGTGCCTCCTGCTGCTGTGGGCTTCCTGCGAGGCTGCTGCTCCGGCTCTGGAGTTGTCTCCGCTGGGTCACGGTAGGGGTTGGGTCCAATCTTCTTCCCCGATGATCATTGCGGGAGTCGGCTGGGCACAGACGCGCCCCCCTCTGGCAGGCAGGAACCTTCCAGTTGGGTCGGGGGAATCATCAGCCGCAGACCCGTGGATTCACTCTAGCCCTCCCCGTCCGGGTTTATCAGGGGGAGGAGGTCTGCTCAAGAGCTGCCATCATCCCTCGTCTTGCAGGGGCGAGCAGCACAGGAAGCCCCGGGACACCCACGGGTCTCGTGAGGGGCCGGCGGCGACAGACTGGTGGGTTGGGGGGATGGCGGGACTCTGCACTTCGTTCACCTGCGCCGGAGCCCCTCCTGCTGCTGTGGGCTTACTGCGAGCCCGATGCTCCGGCGTTGTAGGTTGCTCCGCTGGGTCTCTCAATCCCTCCCGAACCTGGCGGGAGCCGCCCTGTCACAGGCGCGTCCCCCTGCAGTGAAGTGGGTACCGTACCGATTGATCAGGGAATTACCAGCAGCAGACCCGCGGGTTCGTTTCAGCTTCCCACGTCAGGGCTGATCAGGGCGAGGAGGTCCGATCAGAAACCGCCACCATCCACCATCTTGGAGCTCCACCGGCGCCGCCGGTCATCTCGTCAGGGAGCTCGGCCATAACTCTGTTCTCTCGCTGTCTAAGGGCGTTGCAAAGACGGTATATGCTGCTGCCGTATTTCGACACTTCACAACGCCGAAACTGTGCACCAGAGATTAGGTATTACTGGGGCATTGTGTGTGGACTAACGGTCTCGGCCGGGAGCTCTCACCAGGCCAAACCGCTCGCCGTGGCACCAAGCCACGCCCCCCAACCTTGTGCTTTTTAGACGCATCTGTCTGAAGGTAAATGACGTCAGATCTTGTGAGTCACGGTGCAACGGGATTGAGAAAAATGCATTTTTCAAGTCAATCACTGTTAAATATTTTGCCTCAGTGGGTATGTTACAAAGAATTGTGGATGGATTAGGGACTAGAGGGAACTCGGTTTCAACAATATCGTTTAATGCTCTTAAAACTTGGATTAAACGCCAAGACCCTCCCTTTGATTTCTTGACAGGGTAAATAACCGTATTGCAAGGTGATTCTGACATCACTAGAATGCCCTGCTCCATCATGGCGGAAATTGTCTTCGCGATCCCTTCATCTGCCTCTCTGGACATGGGATATTGTCACGCTCTTGGTAAAACTGCTCCTGGTTTCAGTTTAATTTTCACTTCACCTGCACCCTTCAGGAGACCTACGTCATAGGGCCCTGTAGTCCATACCGCGGCAGGCACTTGGGCCATGTCGTCATCAAAGTATTCTGGACGTATCAGCGCCAACATCATTCTCTGTGGCACCTCCCGTTTTGATCATTTTGACCCAAAATATGAGACTTACTTCCACTCTTGTCTCTTCTAGGTCAGGGTGTTCTTCGAACAGATCGTCATCGGTGATGTCAGTCACTCGATACCCTTCTTCGATGGCGATAATTGCACACCATTGTCTGCCTTTGTCATCATATCCTTTGACCAATACCACTTTCCCTGGCACTGCGGTAGATTGTATCATTAAGGGAAATACTTGTCCCTCTTCTTCATGCATAGGTATTCTTGGTCTGAATAGAAACTCATCAGGTGTCCTCATAGTCCTATCTGCAAGGCCTGGCAATCCCACCATGAGCACCCATACGCCATATGTAAAGACTTCTGGCTCTAACGGTATAGCCCTCATGGCTATACGTCCGGAGAATGCTCTGATAATTTTGCACATGTTCGAATAATGCATTCCTGGAGTGGAGCACACCATACCATTCTCGGTAAACGAGATTGTCATATTCAATTTAGTCATTAAGTCCTGACCCAGGATGTTTACTGGGGTCTGACGTGAATACAATAGGGGTACATTCATTTTGCGCTCTCCCACAGAGACTGGGAGTGCGTCTGTAAAGGGAACTCTACTGTGAGCTCTAGTGAAACTCTGAGTATCTATAGCCTCGCCGGACAAGGAAAACTTGACTTCTCGCACCCGTGTCAACTAAGAAAGAATATTCTTTGCCCCCTATGACGACATTTACCCTAGGTTCCCTATTAGGGTCTAGTATCACTGATAGGATAGAGCACATCAGAGTCCCCCGTGAGCTGTCCTATTTCATATATAGGTTCGGCCAACTGTATACTTGCTGATTTCCCCCATTTCCAGGGTTGACTCCCCCTCGGAGCTAGTGCCCTGTGACATTTGCGGTGGTGCCTGGTGGGATTGTCCCTGCGGTACATTTCCCATATGCGGGGTTGAACCACTTGCTGTGCACCTTGCTGCAAGCCTGGCACCTGCTGCTGCACTGTGTGATTTTGTGCACTGCCCTGTTGCGGGACGGCTGGCTGATTCACCATGCCTGTCCCCATCCCTTGGCTATTTTGCCACATGCCTTGGCTTCTGCACATGCGCACCATATGTCCTGTCATTCCACACAGCCAACAAACTAGTGGAGGTTGCGCCATCTGTCCATGTCCATCTGGCTTAGCTGGACTGTTCATCTGCTCGTTCTGAAAGCCACCTTGATTATTCTGAAAGCCTCCCTGGTTACCTCGAAACCCACCCTGATTACTCTGCTATACTTTTCGTCCAAAACCCCTTCCCCTTGGATAAAATCCCGCGCTACCTTGATTATTGTACGCTGGGTTAGACGCCTGCTGTGCACGTGGTTCAGCTGGGTTTGTCAGCATGGCTCCCTCGAGAGCATACTTTGAGAGTTTCTTTTGCACCAGCTTCGCCTCCTCACCCTTACGAGTTGCTTCCTTTTTCCGATTCTTTTCTTGCAACAATCTACAGTAATGTGCAATTGTCAACTGTATTTCAGCCTATGGTTTAGCTTCTATTCCTACCAATTTCTTGAGCTGTTTTTGCACTGGCTCAGGCAACCCTTGGCATAATATATGGTAGAATACAGGGATAATGTTCGGCCAAGAACCACGCGTCTTGAAAATTCTGGATATAAATCAACGGATCCTCGGACTCTTTCATTTTCCGAGTCATTATAGCCCCCATATCAGAAGTGTCTGGATATAGCGTTCGCAGCACCTTCCACACTGCTGCTCTACAATTATAAAATGGTGCTCCCTCATGGGAGGTGTTAGTTAGGGTTACCCTAGGGTAGCCTGCCTGTTTCCATACATCGTCTGCTCTCTCACCAAGTATGGCAATTAGGAGGCCCTTAATATTCCCCTATAGTGAAGGTGACACCCCCCGTCAGTTTCTCTAACTCATGTATCCGCTTCCCTGCTCCCGATGTCAGCATTGGAAGCTTATTTTTTAGGTTCTCTCGGTCCATGTGTGGCCATGGAATATATTGTGGTCTTGCTCCCCCCTTTTCTAGCAGCGGGAATTGGAATACGCAGTCTTCCTTTTCTTTCCCCATAGCTCTCCGGTCTACCGCTGGGGTGGCATTTCCGCCTTGCCGTCTCCCTGGCAATGCCCTTAATCTATCTGCATAGGCAGGTGCTGATGCCCCCCTCTGACCGTGGGGTGTTCCTTCATGTCGACCGAACTGCGCGGCAGACTTCGGTGTCCTACTTGTGGACTCGCTAGCATCTGACCATCGTACCCCTCAATCCCCTGGGAGCCGTTTTCCGCACCGTCTCCCTTCCTCGTGTGCCTCATTCTCCGTTTCCCCACCGGAGTCAGATTCTGAATACTCCCAGTTTACAGAACTCCTTGCATCTTCTTCGTCCTGCCCAATCTCCAGTCTGTCTAGGGACAGTCCCCTGCTCCCACTACTTCGAGTGACATCCTCATATACCTGAGTGCTCTCCAAGCGCTCATCTTCCCTTCCCCCATCGGATATTTGTTCTAGCCCCATCTCATTGTATATTTTATCAATCGTTTCCCTGATGCTTCTGGTGTCAAAGTCATCTTCAATATTTGTCCCACTTATACCTTGACCGAGTCGTTTGCAGGAAAGAATTCTTCTATGTCTTCCCATTATACAACAGGATTAGGTTTTTTAACTTCCCGCTCCAAATATTCAAGATCTCGTGCCCTCTGTCTGCGCTTAGGTTCTGCTTCCTCATCTATTTCCTTGCGCTTCCTCGCTTCTTCTCTAGCCCTGTCTACTTCCCTCATCCTTTCGTTTCTACGTTCCTTTGCCCTTATAATTTCCTCATCTTCTCTTCTCTTAGCTCTCTTCTCACGTACCCTTTGCTCTTCTTCCAGCCTTTGCTTATTCTGTTTGTACTGGTCATAGGCTGCCTTCTGTTTGCGATCAAGCTGTTTCTCTTGCCCTTCTCGATATAGTAGTTCTCGCTTCAGCCTATCCTTCCTTCTTGTCCTTTCATCCCTTATTTCCATCTCTTTTCCTTTCTCTCTCCTTTGCGTCTCATCAGACCTCTCTCCTGGCCTTATATCATCACTTCCTTTTCCATCCAGCTTCAGCAATATCTGACCTCCCATCCATTTGTCTTTCGCAAATGTTATCTCATCAGTTCTACCTTCACTTCCTTTCCCTTTCTTTCCCTCTCTCTCCCTAATGAGAGATGCATAACTCTGGCCTGATCCTTTCCTTCATCATTGCGTCTCTCCTCTTGTCTCTCGGGACTGCGGAGGCAAGATTAATTTCCTGGTCCTTTTCTTTAATCTCGTCACTACTGCACGTAGGTGACTCATATGCAAGGTTGCTGTACCCCGTAGCTGCCTTTAGTTCTCTTAGTGGGTAGAGTCCCTCTGACTTACTTCCCTCGATGTCTGGCTCAGGCGGGGCTGGTGGCGCGATAGGCGTCTCACCCCCCTCCGTGCATACGTTTAATATCCAGTCTGCAGGAAGCTCTTCCTCCTTTGACTGTTCAAACATCTTCCATAGTTCTAGAACGGCAAGACGTTTCTCTAGCTTCCTGCCAGTATATGTGGCATGTAGATAAGTCATCATGTGCTGTAAGACGGCTTTAGATAGGGACCCATTCTGTGGCCACGGCATAAACATCTTGTGGGCGGTACCCTTAACCCACTCTGTGCTGTACTTTTTTAGTTTAGGTGCATGCTTAGGTAGTTGCTTGCATAGATGCGCAAGTGGGGTGACCTCCTCCATTTCAATTCCGTTACCAACAATATTTATACAGTTTGCTATCCTTCTACTAGTATGAGCGAGCACCAGATATGCAAGCTCCAATCCAATCTTTTCCTGCCAAAATGTATATTATCAATTAACTCAAAACCCTCAACTCATTGGCGATTCCCTCTTCTTCACAGAATCGCGTAAAATCAAATTTCATCTCACACAATCAATGATACAGTTCTCTTACATTCAGCATACAACAGAACACATAGGACAGACACTTAACAGACTAGACAGACACCAGCTGGTCATACATATTCCTGCCTTCTAATCAATACCCCGTCATGGAGTTTAAACAAACTCCTTTAATGCGTCTTTAAACGTCATTGTAGTCTAAATTGTCCCTTATTAAATGGGCTATGAGTTCACGTTTCTTCTGACTGCTGTGTTAAAGCACAGGAACAAGGCGAATCCTTACGTTTTTCTCTTGGGTGCCCCCCCCAGTAACCTTACGTTTTTCTCTCTGGTGCCTCCCCCCGGTAACCTTATGTTTTTCTCTCGGGTGCCCCCCCCCCCCCGGTAACCTTACGTTTTTCTCTTGGGTGCCCCCCATGTAACCTTACGTTTTTCTCTTTTATACTCGAGTTATTAACCCTATATATATATATATATATATATATATATATATATATATATATACGGTCTTCTCTACTTCTGACTATTTTATTTTTTCTCCGCCACCCTCCGTTACCTTTCCCTTGCTTGTTCTAATGCCTACAAGACATTTGCCAAAGTAACAAGTTTGTTGCTTCACTCACCGATCGCATCTTTTCCTCTCTGGAGCTTCGGGATCACCCCCACTTCCTCTTCAGCCTCTTACGTTTTATTTTCGTCCGATTGGCTGCCCGTGGGAATGAGAAAGTTTATGCTTGGAAAGGCGGGTTCCTTCAGACCCACTGCAGATTTTTTATGGACTTACACTATCATTGTCCACGGGGAGCTTCTCAGCCTACTCAGCCGGAATGGCGAAAAGGGCTTGTGATATTGCCGAAGGCCCAGAGTTACTTCGTGCCGTCGGTCTATAGGTGTCTTATAACTATATTAATCAATAATCCATAATCGATGGCCGAAACCATCCTCTGATACCAAGTGTACAGGAGAGCGAGATGTCCACCAACGGGCCCATAGGTCAGTGCTCACCCTCTAGTTCGTGTAAATGTTAAATGTTAAGGGTATTTTTACCATGTACCGTCACCAACGGAATTGGTCCCCAGGCGCTCTGGTGGATCTGCAAACGATAAGGTGGGATGGGTTAGTAAGGTGAAGAGGGAGTAGGATAGTGAGAGGAGTGGTGTTCTGTTGGCAGCTTCAACTCGTTATACACCGGGTGCTGAGCTTTGGTGCAGGTATTGGATCGGTGTCAGTCCACGTGTGCTGTTGCTCCGGCTTATGTGTTGTTGCAGTGTTGTGAAGTGCATGCGGCTTGTGGTGCGAGAGATGGTTGTGTGAGTTTTTGGGTGAGATAGGTATGCAGAGTTTGAGGTTATATTGGTTAGTGGGTTACCTGACCTTTAGCATGCTAACATTCACAGTTTTGTCTAAGTGTGGCACTTGTTGGTCTTCCCAATCCTGTCTAGATGCGGCACCGGCTGGTGTTCACAGTTCGAATTGTGGCACATGTTAACATTCAAGTTTCATCTCGGCGCGGGCATGCTTTCCTTCAATCAAAGTCCTATATAAATGCGGCGCAGGCTAATGTTCAGACTTCTCTCTAAGTGTAGACATGCCAATATTCACAATTCCATCTACATGCGACGCAGGCTAATGTTCACAATTCCACCTATGTGCGGCGCAGGCTAATGTTCAGGATTCTATCTACGTGTTGACATGCTAATATTTACAATTCTATCTAAGTGTGGACATGCTCATATTTACAATTCCATCTAAGTGTGGACATGCTAAGATTTACAATTCCATCTAGATGCGATGCAGGCTAATGTTCACAATTCTATCTAAGTGTTGACATGCTGATATTTACAATTCCATCTAAGTGTGGACATTCTAATATTTCAATTATATCTAAGTGTGGACATGCTAATATTTACAATTCCATCTGGATGCAACGCAGGCTAATGTTCACAATTCTATCTAAGTGTGCACATGCTAATATGTACAATTCTATCTAGATGCGACGCACACTAATGTTCACAATTCTATCTAGGTGTGGGCATGCTAAAATTTACAATTCTATCTAAGTGTGGACATGCTAATATTTACAATTCCATCTAGATGCGATGCAGGCTAGTGTTCACAATTCTATCTAAGTGTGGACATGCTAATGTTCACATTTCTAAGTGTGGAAATGCTAATATTTACAATTGCATCTAAGTGTGGACATGCTAATGTTCACAATTCTATCTAGGTGTGGGCATGCTAATATTTACAATTCTATCTAGGTGTGGGCATGCTAATATTTACAATTCCATCTAGATGCGACCCAGGCTAATGTTCACAATTCTATGTAAGTGTGGACATGCTAATGTTCACAATTCCATCTAGATGCGACGCAGGCTAATGTTCACAATTCTATGTAGGTGTGGACATGCTAATATTTACAATTCCATCTAAGTGTGGACATGCTAATGTTCACAATTTTATCTTAGTGTGGACATTCTAATATTATGGCACTCTATGTTGGGAGGTAAGATAGAGTGACAGTGGTTTTCTGGAGCCGAGTAATTGCTCTGCTCCCCACCCATGCCACACTCACAGCTTTTGTTGGTGTCTGTTAGCTGCTGGCTTCCTTGGCGTCACCTGCGGACACCTGCAGACACATCCTGGAGCCGCCAATGTTGGAGCCGCCCTTGGCCTTGGGTCCCTTAGCCACAGGGGCTGCAGGGCAGAGGGCTGCCCTGAGATGTCCTTGATATATGGAATATGGACCAATCCGGATGCAGTGGGCGGATTGGGGGTGGGCAGAGTGACAACCAGGAAGCGGGTGGGCACAGGGGGACACAACACGTGCCGAGTGCGCAATGGTGCTTGTAAGCGCCATTTTTTTAAAAATGGGGCTTTTGGGAGGTAGGGGTCAGGAGACTCCTTACCTTGGTCTGGGAGTCGCTGGATATGATGGGAAGCAGCTGGTGCCGAGCCTCGCTGCGGCCTCAGTTTAACTTTTTTTTTTTTTAAATGGTCCAATCAGGACTCAGGAGGCGGGCAGAGGGACAACCAGGAAGCGGGCGGGCACAGGGGGACACAACACGCGCCGAGTGCGCAATGGTGCTTGTAATCACCATTTTTTTTAAAAATGGGGCTTTTGGGAGGTAGGGGTCAGGAGACTCCTTACCTTGGTCTGAGGGTCGCTGGATATGGTGGGAAGCAGCTGGTGTCGAGCCTCGCTGCGGCCTCGGTTTTCCTTTTTTTTTTTTTTAAAAAATGGTCCAATCAGGACTCGGGAGGCGGGCAGAGGGACAACCAGGAAGCGGGCAGGCACAGGGGGACACAACACGCGCCGAGTGCGCAATGGTGCTTGTAAGCGCCATTTTTTTAAAAAATGGGGCTTTTGGGAGGTAGGGGTCAGGAGACTCCTTACCTTGGTCTGGGGGTCGCTGGATATGGTGGGAAGCAGCTGGTGCCGAGCCTCGCTGCAGTCTCGGTTTTCCTTTTTTTTTTTTTAAATTGTCCAATCAGGCCTCGGGAGGCGGGCAGAGGGACAAACAGGAAGCGGGCGGGCACAGGGGGACACAACACGCGCCGAGTGCGCAATGGTGCTTGTAAGTGCCATTTTTTTAAAAATGGGGCTTTTGGGAGGTAGGGGTCAGGAGACTCCTTACCTTGGTCTGGGGGTGGCTGGATATGGTGGGAAGCAGCTGGTCCCAAGATAGCTGCACCATGTGAGGGATGGGGGTGCAGGATTCACTTACTCCAACACGACTCAATAATGAGGACTCAGTAGTTTGGCAAAGGGAAGTCTGTTTAATGACAAGTACATCAAACAGGGAAGCATTTGCGAATCAGCATCATTGTGACCACCTGTCTCACTCCGAACTTCAGTCGAACAGCAATAGTTATAGGCAAAACTCGTCATCACTGACGTCTAACTCTACAAATTCGTCATGCAGTATAACTGGTTAGGAAAGGTAACTTAAGTATAGGTGCTATATCTGTATATGGTAACAGAGCATGCGGATTGGATAACTCTTATCGGGTGGGCGTCTATGCCCAACCCTCTACATCACACGTGATTGACATCACTACAAGTACGACGTCCAATTGGTTCTACTATCTATAGGACTCCTGATAACTTGGTCCATTGTGATTGGGCAGGTTACACCCCTAGGTCTAAATCCCCATTTTTAATTAGCAGCATGCAGAATGGACACCCAGATGCCTGGTGTCCCAAGATTCACCCTGCCTCCCCTCCATCAATCAGTATCTTAGGGCTATGTGTCAATTAGTTGGCTGGGTATGGCCTCGAAACTGTAGCCTCTTATCTGGAGAAGTTATGGCACCCTTGGATCTGGGTAACATCAGACGTTGGTAATTCTTCGCGCCTGACTGGTCACGTGTAATTCTGCTTCAGTTCCAAGCTTTTCGTGTATTTGTTTCTTCTTTAGCTTCGCCACCTGCATGGGCCCCCCTTATCTTGACCTTCATGGAGCAGGCTGGTATTCTCTGAAGTTTGAGTCTTGTTAGCTGACGCTCTCCTCCCTTTCTCTGGATGACCTCGATTTCTTAGGCATGAGCCGCTCTTTGTTGAGTTTCGATTCCGCTCCTTCTCTTGACTCTGGCTGGGTTAGAAACTTGGCCCGTTAGGCCTCTGGCAGCCCGGGCACATTTCTGCTTTACAAAATGGAGTTGCACTTGTATAATGTGCTTCTTGAGGTAGATATATAGTTGGTGCATGCTGCTTGTATTATTCTACTAAGCATAGCAAGCAGTATCGTTTTCTTAGCTTCTTGCGTTCCAAGCCTATTCACACGCATTAACTAGTTGGCTTCTTCTATCTTGCCTCATAGCCACGTTTCCTTACATTTCAACATTGTCTCTTTTCTGTGTCCATTACTTCTCCTTTTCACAGCTGTTCGCACTGGCATGCTATCCTTGATAGCCGTTTTCGTTCACTCACGTGCCTGTCCAGGCTCTTGTGTCATTTCAACTGGCCCTCCATTAAGGCTCTTTGGATCTCTTCATGGACCGTCTGTAGGTACTCCTTGTTGCGTATCAGCGGCTGATATGGCTGTCTGATAGGGTACCGTGCTGCCCAGGGTTGTCTGATTATGGGCGCTTCCACATGTACGGATCTTCTGATGTAAACTGGGTAGAGTCCCAGCGCGGCTCTCTGTTGATTCATTTGCTCCTCATACGTCACATACCTTGGCGAGTACTTTCCTGGTACCTCGAAATGGGAGGCAGGGGTGCAGGCCATGTCTGGGACCTCCTCTACACAAGTACCTCAGTACATTTGATCTAACCTCAGGCTATTGGCAAATAGCACTGACAGACCATGCCAAGGAGAAAACTGCATTCTCCATGCCAGCAGGCCTCTACTAGTTTAAGGTTATGCCTTTTGGACTAAAGAATGATGCACCTGCTACATTTCAAAGGATGGTTAATCAAGTTCTGAATGGGATGGAGGACCTCTGCATGGCATACTTGGATGACATTGCAGTGTTCATCCCTACATGGAATGAACATATTGATCACCTGGGATATGTTTTGCAGGCTCTTGAGCAGGCCCATCTGACCATAAAGGCAAGCAAATGTCGAATTGGTCAGAGTGAAGTGGTCTACCTTGGTCATGAGGTAGGTTGAGGTGAAATAAGGTAATTGTCCAACAATGTACAAGCTGTGCAAAACTGGGCCACCCCTAATAATTAAACCCAAGTGACCGCTTTCGTAGTTCTCACTGGGTACTACAGGAATTTCATAGAGAACTATGGGACCATAGCTTCTCCCTTGAATGTGATCTCCTATCCAAAATTCCCTAAAAAGGTTAAGTGGAATGAGGAGTGCATTCAAGCTTTTGAAAGCCTGAAGAAAGCCCTTTCTCAAGCTCCAGTCCTAATAGCTCCTGATTATCACCAACCCTTCATTGTGCAGACAGATGCATCCAACATAGGTATAGGTGCAGTCCTTAGTCAACTGGACGAGAAAGGTAGGGAGCACCCCATTTGCTTCATCAGTAGGAAATTGAAGGAACCAGAGACAAGGTGGGCAACCATAGAGCATGAATGTTTTGCCATTGTGTGGTCTTTGAAGAAGTTTAGACCATAGTTGTATGGATCTACTTTTGTGATTCAAACTGACCACCAACCCTTGAGATGGTTAATGCAAATGAAAGGGGAGAACCCAAAACTTGTAAGATGATCAATCTTCCTGCAAGGGTCTGATTTTGCTATCGAGCACAGAGCAGGATGTCACCACCAAAATGCTGATGGTCTCTCTAGGATGTTTATAACCGACTAGAGGTAGAGATTCATCCAGGAGTGGATTAAATCCTCCTTCCCTTAGTCTGGGGGGGGGGGGGATGAGAGGGGAGCAAGTGTTAGGGAGAATTCTCATAAATGGCTAATTTCCCTTACCTAATGAGTCCCTCAGCAGCTTTGCTGGATTTCTATGTTTTATTTTTTTTCACCTGGTAAGAGTGTGAGCCTTTTTCCCACTCTTACATGTGTTTTGCTGTGTGTGTTTTTACCATTTGTGTGATCTTGGGCTCTGGAGCCTCACCTACTCCATGGGCATCATCTTTGTGTGTGTTACACAGCACCTTCAGTGTAGTGACACAGGGTTGTCTTTCAGACTTCCCAATTACTCAATTTTTCAGGGACTGACTACTGTCTCCCAGAAACATGTAAAGTTGCCATTAACTTTATGTAGTCTCTTTAAACCGCACACACAGTACACCCCATCTTACATGGAGTATTGGAAAGGGTTAATTCTTATCCCTTTTTGTCTGTTTCTCTTAGAGAACTGTTTTGCTTCCTTTTCATAAAGACTTGGCTGGTGGTAGTGGTAACTACTCTATTTTTTCTACGGCGGATATTTTATATAACCATGGCATTGTTTTCGGCTATTATATATGCCTCGAACATAAACCCGCTTGATCAAATATATTTTATTTCGGCTCCGGCCGGGTTTATTCGCCATTTCTTTTTGTAAAAGTCTTTCTCGTGTTTTTCTCTGCATGCCAAACCAGCGTTGATTCCTTTGTTCGCCGTCTTTTCGCTGGCTTCTGCACAGAAGCCCTCCTTAAGGCGCCTGAAAGTCTGGGTAGGCAGGATGTGAGGGAGGGGTCTTAGGACCCCTGCCATGGGTTCCCTTGGTAACCCAAGTCGCACTCCTGTTTGATTGGTTGGGTGACTGTCCTTACCAGGACAGCCATCCTGCTGTGTGATTGACAGCCAGGCTGTATGAATGGGGGAAAACTGCATAAAAAGCTGGCCTCTGGGACTGGAAAGGCAGAGTCACCACTGGAACAAAAGAACCAATGAGGAGCTGACAGAAGAGGACCCCTACAACGACTGAACCGCCCGGTGAAGCCCTGCTACAGGTCCGAATCTTCAGAATCTGACGACAGAGAAGATCCTCCAGGAATCTTCTTCCCTTGAGCTAGTGGGACCAACCGGTTCGCCAAAACTACAAGCCAGGACCCCTCCTCTGGTCGAATTTGCTGTACAGAGCTACAGTGGGCCGGAAAGCCAGGAAGGTCGGACCCTGCTTGGGTTTTAAGGAGCGCACCTTTTATTCGTTGCTTTGCTCTGCTGCTGGTTTCTTTCCTGGGTAGTGCAGGATCCTCCAGTCTTCCTACTTCTTGTCAGTCCGACAGTCGCTACAGGAACCATGAGCCTGCAGGAACTACCAGGAACGTCCGCCTCAGCTATAGCTCCCTCTCCGTTTTAAGGTACTCTGCAAACCCGGTTGTTTGTTTCGTTCAGCCACGGGGAAAGTGTGTGAAATCTTTCTCCAATCCGAGGGCATGTCCTTCTCTTCTCTTTGAACTAACTTTTCTGCTGACCAACTCCGTCCGAAACTCGTGGCACTAACTTTACAGCGAACTACCCTGAACCGTGTGATCTTGAGCAAAAGACTTTTAACGTATTGACTTTGGCCTTTTTTACTTGATTCTATCACTGTAGTTCCTCTTGCTCTATTGCTCTGAGTGCTTACCTGTTGGTGTGGTTTAATTTCTGCCTAACTTTGTCTTTCCCTCCCTTTTAAAATTCTGGAGTGCCATTTTGCTCCCACTTCATTTTGTGAGCTTAACTTGTCTGGAACTTATGGGAAGTGGTGTGGTGTATTAAGACTGTGATTTCTGAAACTGCTTTACTTAGTGAAATGTTATATAACTAAAAAGTAAATATATGTATATTCTCTTACTTGGAAACCTTGAGTCAGTGTTTGCCTGAATCATAGTAATTGCTGTCCTTTGTGTAACTATTTGATACTGCTCACTTACTCTTGAGATAAGTCTGGCTGCTCAGCCATCTCTACCACTTTAACTTTGTAGTACAGGCTTGTACCAAAGGTGAATTTGTACTGTCACTTGTAGTCTTAATTTTGTGTGGTGTTCCCAAAGGTTACTGCATATAATTATGCCTAACAATACTCTTGCTTTCTTTCCCTGTCATAGAAATTTCAGGATGGCCCTCTTTACCTCACAAAAGAATGGTTTCGGATGACGAATTGGCAGCATTTGAAATGGGTGTAAAAATCTGGGCAGGCACACGATCTTCACAGCGTTAAGTCTCCCAAGCCAGGATATAGTAAGTTTCTCCCATTTCTCCAGATCAGCCCAGAGGTTCAAGAGAAGAGAAGGAAAGTTGGCTTCGTATAGGGTGTCTAGGTCTCTCGTTAGGTTTATCCCCAAGTAGCAAAGGGTGGCACTACCAATCAGTAGACCCAATGGTGCAAATCTACCAGTCCCCACCTGGTCGGGATTCTGGAGCGGGAATAGGATTGACTTAGCCCTATTGATCTTAAAGCCAGCTAATGCCCCGTACTGTTCAATCATGTGGATCGCCTTAGGTAAGGATGTCATAGAATTCTGCATGTCTAACAGCAGGTCATCCACATATAGAGCTACTTTGTATTCTCTCCCACCCACCTTTAGTCCCTCAACCTGTCATCTTCTCTAAATCTCTGAGCCAGCGGCTCAAGGGAGAGAGCGAACAATATCGCAGAGAGAGGGCAACCCTGCCATGTTCCTCTAGCCAGATCAAACCATCAGGAGTAATCGCTGTTAACCGCTTCTGACGCCTTGGGGGAAGTATAGACCGCCTTCACACGCCTTCTAAACCTAGATCCCAGTCCCACTTTGCTCAAGACCGCCTCCAGGAAACCCCATTCCACCCTATCAAACGCTTTGACAGCATCCACTGAGAGGAGGACAGGGTCCCCTACCATGTTCCGTGCCTCGTTGATCAGATGTAACGTTTTCCGCATTGTATCTGCGCCCTGGTGCCCCATTATGATTCCAACCTGATCTGAGTGTATCAGTCGAGACATATGCGTTTCTAGCCTCGCTGCAAGTACCTTTGTTTAGATCTTGTGTTTAGTAACAATATGGGGCAGTAAGATCCACACTTTCTGGGGTCCCTGCCCTCTTTGGGGATCACAGTGATGAGCGCTCACGAGAAAGATCTAGGAGCTATTCCCGTCTCAAGAATATCATTGAACAGTTCAACCATAAAGGGCAGGAGAGAAGAGAGGAAAGACTTATAGAAACCTGCCGTGTAACCATCCTCCCCCGGGACAGCCTCTTTACAGCTTTCTTAATTTCTTCTGAAGTAATTGGGGCATCAAGCTTGTCAGTCTTCTCATGGGAAATTCATCTATTTCCGACCGCACTTGGCCAGTCTCGGATTTATATAAGGTCTCATAGAATTTCGCAAATGACTCCGGAATTTCCTCCGTCCCTGAGCTCTGAGAACCCTCACTCTCCTCTATGGATGCCACCGATCTCTCGGCACGCTGTCCCCGCAGTCTGGCAACCAACAGTGCAACTGCTTTGTCACCTTTCACATAAAACTTCTGTTTTTAGAAGTTGTAGCTTCTGAACTATCTGGCCTTCCTCCAAAATACAAAGCTCCTCTCTCTTGTATTTGGCTTCCTGGACCTTGCTCTCCCTCTCGTCTGTGGCGTGTCTCGCTGCCCTGTCCAGGTGGGCTACCTTCTTCCTTCAGTCTATTTTCCATTTTCGCCCTCTCGCTCTTTTTTCTGGCACCTTCCCTTATCAAGATTCCCCTCCATGTTGCCTTTCCCACCTCCCACACCGTCGCCTTTCAAATTTCTCCTGTGTTGTTCGTTTTGAAGTATTCCCTTATTTCCCTCTCCATTTCTGTTCGGAAGACCGGGTCCCTCCACAGTGACTCGTTGCATTTCCACTTCGATCCCTTATGTGGGAGACCACCCCAGTCTAGCTGTACAGTAACCATGTCATGATCGGACCATGTGATCTGGGAGATCTCTGAGCGCAGTGACACCTCCCACAGGCCACCCGTGATATAACGATAGTCGATTCTAGTGAATGTCCCATGGAGTGACGAATAAAAGGTCTACCCTTTCTCATTCGGATGGAAACCTTGCAATACATCTCTCAGCCCATAAACATCTAGGATCTCCATAACCCCTGCTCGACCCCCATCTAGCAGGTCTCTTGTTTCAGGGTTCCCCACCTGCCTGTCAAGTTTAATATCCGCCCAGAGGTTGAAATTCCTCCCCCCACAATATTACATGTCCAAAGGCCTCCAACATTATTTTCGGAAGTGTTTTCTGCAAAAAACGGGGTTGACCCACATTAGGGGAGTACACCGTTGCCAATGTGAATGTAACTTTCTCTACGGTGCACACCAACATAAGTGTCCTACCTTCCACGTCTGCCCATACCTTGATCACCTCCAGATTCAGACCTTTCCTAATAAGTATTCCCACTCCAGCTTTCCTCAGGGGGCCTGAGTCCCAGTGTTTTACCCCTAGTCTCGGACCCCGGATCCTACCTTCCTCTCCCTGTACATATTTGGTTTCCTGCAGAAACAGCACGTCAAGTTTCGCTCTTCGGATCTCCCTGTCTACTAGAGACCTTTTTGTAGGCGAGTTCAACCCCTTAACGTTTAGCGTCCCCACACTGAGGAGGCTATGCTTTTGACAGCCGGGATCTCCTGCCATTTCTTCTTTAGTATATCCGTTGAGCTCTTGTGAAGCCACAGCGGCCGAGCCCATGATTCGGCACACACATCATCACTCATAGTTTGCTCGAAGAAGGCCCTGTTCCTGCCCTTTCCCCCCAGCTCGAATGTAAGAGAGAATGGATAGCCCCATCTATAGCATACTCCTTGATCCTTTAGCCATTTAGTTAGGGGCAGGCACATCCGTATCAGGGCCAAAGTCAGTGGCGACAGGTCTTGGAAGATCGTCACTCTAGCTCTGTCAAGGGTGACAGAGCTACTGCGTTTTGCTTTCTCCAAGATTCTGGCCCTGTCGCTGTAGTTGTGGAACCGGACGAGAACGGTCCTCGGGCCTCTGGCAGCTCCTCCTGCTCTATGTATCCTTTCAATTCTTGCCTCATCGATGGAGTTGTCCTCAAATAAGAGCTTCATGATTTCATGGTGTGTCCTTTTCAGGTCTTGTTCAGTCTCCCCATCTCTGTCTGGGATGCCAAAAAATCTTAGGTTGTTCCGCCATTCCCGATTTTCTAAATTGTCCATCTTTAGGCAGAATTCTTCTTCTCGGAGCTCGATTTCAGATATTCTCTGATCCATCTGTGTCTCGAGAGTGTTGGGAGATGTCTGATTGTTTTCAACACCATCGAGTCTCTCCCCCATTTTGTCGATCCTTTGAGTTATTTTGTTGACCTTTCCACCAATGTCTGCTCTCATGTTCTTGATTTCTTCTAACAAGGCTGCCACATCTCCCTTGGTCGCGGCTGAGTCAGACCCCGAGGTCCCCATAGTTTGTCTATGATGGGTCTCAAGCTCAGAGCGAAGTGGAGTGTATCTGAATGCCGCTAACATCTGCCTTGTTTCATGCACTCCAATTCCTGTGCGTGTGCGTTGCCTCCTGCCTTCACCGCTTGGTTTCTCTTCCTCTCCCAACAGTTCAAAGTTCCTCGGTGCGGCAGAAAAACCAGAGGCCTGCGTCTTTCTCGTTTTTAAGGATCACTTCACTGTCCCAGTGGCGGGCACATGCCCTTAAACCGGGGGCCCTCACCACATAGGGGCTTCCAAGTCACAGGGTGGGTCTAGTCTCTCTCCACCTGGGTCGCGGCAGCAGTCACTTCAATTGTTCCCTGCCTCAGAGTCTTGCAGGAGGGCACTGTTACGCTCACCTGGCTCCCACAGGGGCGTCGGTCGGATCCCGACGGCTGCGGTCTCCACCAACGTGATGCGTAGTGCAGAGATGACTGACTGGACTGGCCCTCCTAATCTTGTCTGCTTGACCCGTAGAAGTATTCTCCTGCAAGTGGAGAGATGGATTTAGCCACCCGTGGATTCAGTTGATGGAACCCCCCCATAGTCCTCCCAACTAATCACCTCCGAAGTGCCCCCTCAGCAATCTCACCTTATATTCTTGAAAGATGAGCTCTCTATCCTGCATGGATTGCAGGGGCGCGTGGATGCCAGTTACTTCACTGGTTAGAAGGCGTGGAAGAGTTCCGGAGAGTATTGACTCTGAGGTTCCTGGCAAGGTCCAGTAAGTATCAAGTTCATAGAGTTCAATATGTCCGATGTTTCACTCTTGTCCCCCCTTCCTTCCTTGTCTTGCAGCTGAGATCGTGAAAAGATGCTCTCGTGGCAGCTGGTGGCGCTCAGGTAAGAGTCTGTATTACCGGACGCTCTGTATTACCGGACGCTGTCCGGTAAATGTTGCACGTGTTTAACGTGTTGTTTTATCTCTCTTTGCAGGTGCGGCACATGAAGATGTGGAGAGTTATAGAATAATGCCTCCGGTGGTAAATCAAGTAAGTCTATGGTGATAAGAGTTATATTTGTTGGTTTTCTCGGCTCACCTTGTTGTTTTCTTTTGTCCCCCAGGTGCCGGAGTTCGGCGAAGAAATGATGGAGGCAGCACCGAATGGAAGGATGCTGCGAGGACTGGTGAGTATGGCGCGGCGCTGCAGCTGGAGATGCGACGCATACAGAAATTGTGTTCTTTCCAGGTCTGGAGGCAAGATGGATCCGGAATCAGGTGAGGAATTCGAAAATAGTTTGTTTTCTAACCTTGTCCCTTTCTTTCCTCTTTGTTTAGGAGCTTCCAGATTCGAGGCAGGCGCGGCAGAAGACTGGATGCAGACTTCAGGCACAGTGAGAGTTACGCTGCTGGATGCAGAATAACGCGAAGCGTGTGCTGTTGTTCGGGCGTGGTTTAACTAGCCTCCAAAGTAGTTCCAGGTAAGAAGTAAAAAATAGTCCCTGTAATAAAATAGTCCCATCCAGGCCTCACGTTGGCTTGGACTCACTAGCAGCATGGTCTGCATCAGGTAAGTAAAGTCTATGAGCCTGGCGCCTATGGCGCCAGGACTGATTTCTATGATGAACCTGGCGCCTAAGGCGCCAGGACTGAACCCAAACAGCCCCCAGCCGGGGCTGGTGGGGTTTTAATAAGTATCTGGATTCCTGCTCCCGGAGCTGATGGGCTTGGTCCTGATGCCCGGGGGTAGGCATCATGACAGCACTCCCCCCCAAGCCCCTCCTAAAGTTGTTCTTCCCCTTGGCCCTGGTTTGTCTGGGAAGTCCGATAGAATCTCTTCACCAACCGAGGTGCATGAACGTGGTCACTAAGCTCCCATGACCTTTCTTGTGGCCCGTAACCTTTCCAATCGATTAAATAAAAAAGCTTTTATTTAACCATCTTGGAGTCCAGGATATTTTTTACCTCGAATTCAGGTTCTCCATCTATCAAGATGGGGTCGGGTGGTTTGGTTAATCTTGGTCCTGGTTGAAGTGGTTTTAAAAGTGAAACATGAAAGACAGGATGAATTTGCATATTAGAGGGTAATTCCAATTTGACGGCCACCGGGTTGATAATGGCCTTAATGGTGTAAAATCCCAAATATCTAGGGTTAAAGGTCCGAGTTCCCTTCAAAGGTATGTGTTTTGTAGCCAGCCAAACTTGATCCCCAATCTGGTATTGTGGAGTTTCACTTCTATGTTGATCAGCATTTTTCTTATATTTCTCTTTTGCTTGTTTCAAATGTTCTGTTGCCTCCTTAAAGGCTTGTGTAATAGTAGAGTGCAAATGACTAACTGTGGGCATTTCTAAGTGCTGAGGCAAATCTAGTTCTGAGGTTCGGGGGTGATGTCCATATATGGTATAAAAGGGGCTTTGTCCGGTTCCTGAATGTACAGAGTTATTGTATGCATGCTCTGAAATCCATAAAATATCTTTCCAATTACTTTCGGTCTGGTGTAGCATGCAACGTAGGTACTATTCAAGGGTCTGCTTGGTCCTCTCCATCTGACCATCTGTCTGGGGATGGTGACTGGTTGATAACCTCACGTCGATTTGCGCCAATTGACAACATTTCTTCTAAAAATGTGAAATGAATTGACTACCTCGGTCAGAGACCAATACGGAAGGAAATCCGTGTATTCGAACAATGTTTTCGAGGAACTCCTTGGCCAGAATTGAAGCAGAAGGTAATCCTTTTAAAGGAATAAAGTGGGCCATCTTGGAAAAAAGATCCATAATAACTAGAATGGTGTTAAATCCATTACATGGAGGTAGATCTGTAATAAAGTCTAAATATAAGGTGTGCCATGGTGTAGGTGGAATATCCAAAGGTTGTAAAAGGTCAGCTGGTTTTTTCTTCTGACTTTTGTTTTGGGCGCAAATGCCAGAAGACATCACAAATGACTTTACGTCTTTTCGCCAGGTGGGCCACCAGAATTGTCTCTTAATTTTAGCTTCAGTTTTTGCGATACCTGGGTGCCCTTCCATCACTGTTGCATGATAATTGGAGATGACTAGTTCTTGTAGTTGCTTGTGTGGTAGAAATAGTCGCCCTTGATAATAAGGTAGGTCATTGATGACTGAGTAGTCCGGGCCTTTCTTTACCCAGTCCTGCAGGGCTGTTGGTGCATTGCACAACCCGAAGGGCATCACTTGATATTCGAATAATCCGTACTTGGTGCGAAAGGCAGTATTTCATTTGTTGCCTTTCTTTACACGTACCAGATGATATGCCCCTCGGAGATCTCATTTGGTGTAGATGCAAGCATCCTTTACTTGGTCTAGTAATTCGGGGATCAGAGGCAATGGGTATCGGTTCTTCACCGTAATCTGATTTAATGCGCGGTAGTCTATGCACGTTATGAGGTCACCTTCCTTTTTAGGCACAAAGATAAAGCTGAGGATGCAGGGGACTTGGAGGGACGAATGAAGCCATTAGCAAGGTATTGGTCCAAGTATTGTCGTAGGTGAAGTTCTTCGGGTTCCGTAAGGGCGTAGATCCTACTGCATGGAGGTTGTGCACCGGGTATGAGGTCGATTTGACAATCGTATGATCTGTGAGGTGGTAAGGTGTTTGCCTGTTCTTTTTGAAAAACATCCTGGAATTCTTGATATTCCTGAGATAACTGCACGACTGGATTAGCGACTGTGGCCAGGCCTTTGTTCAAGGTTTTTTCCGGGTAACAGGTGTGTGCACAATCCGGGAAGGTTATTCTCTTCTCTCGCCAATCAATACTAGGATCATGTGTTTCCAACCAAGGTATCTCCTGTATAATTTGGAACTGTGGGGCTTTGATTAAATCAAACACAATAGTCTCTCGATGCCCATCTTGACCCATCAGTGTCATCTCTGTGGTGGAATGAGTTACAGGCCCAGAGGCAATTTCAGTTCCATCAACTGTGGTGATGACATCCAAAGAGGTTTTTTTGCAGAAAGGTAGATTCATCCTAGAAGCCAATTCGTAGTCCATATAGTTTCCTACAGCCCCGCTATCAATGTATGCCCTTACTGCATGCATACGTGATGGCTGCCTTGGATCAATAAGGACCATTGGTATGATTAGGTGCAAGGTCTGAGTGTCCTTCTTCAAGCTCGGCAAGCGGACCTCTACGCTTGTCGGGCGTGGTTGTTTCCCAGTCAGGTTCTGTTTGATTTCTATCAGCAACTCCGTCTACTTTCTTGTATGGTTTTATAGGGCAATCCCGTAGAAAATGTCCTGAGGCCCCACAGTATAGACACAATTGCATCTGCCGTCTCCTTTCTCTTTTCTTTTGAGTTAAGGGTCCCTTAACTCCCCCGATCTGCATAGGTTCTGCTGCATCTGTTCCTTTGGGGGTGATGTTGGGTTTAACCAATACCCGATTCTCGAACTTAGCTCGGTCAGCCTTTCTATTCTGAAGTCGGTGGTCTAATTGGACCACTAAGTCTATATATTCTGCGCAATCCTGGGGTGGGTTCACAACTTGGGCCAAAACATCTTTAAGTTCTCCACTAAGTCCACGATGAAATTGTGTAATTCGTTTTACCTCTGGCCATCCGGTTTCCACCACCAACCTATTAAAGGTTGCAATACAGGTTAACAGATCCTGGTTACCTTGTTGTAGGGATAAAAGTTCGTTATCCAGGGCCTGTCCCTGGGAATGTCTGGCGAATAGGCTTTCCATGCTCATTTGAAAACCCTGAAAATCCCGAAGAAGAGGGTCATCCTGATTGACTAGTGGAATCGACCAGTCAGCTGCACTGCCACTCAAATATGATAATACAAAAGCTACTTTGGCTTGGTCATTTGGAAAAGCTCCAGGTCTGCATAAAAAGTGCAAGCGACATTGGTTCATAAACATGGCGAACCTTTTTGGGACCCCAGCAAAGCATTCAGGTGGAGCTAAAGGAATAGCCCCTGGTAAAACCACTTGCACCGGATTGCTCGATGAAACAGGAGTTGGATTCCCCCCGTGTCCTGGTAAAGGTGTTTGCCCTGCTTGGTTTTGCAGCAGTTGCCTAGCCTAGATCTAGTTGCCTAGATTGTCAGTGCGCTCCTTCGAGACAATCAGTTCTCTCCTGAGGCCATTAGTCTCTTGGCGAGCGGAGTGCACTTCCGCCCTAAGTTCCCCCAATATTTTGGCCAGTTGGTCGGTTTCTGAGGTTTCCATAACGCCCAGGTGGGGATTTATAGAGAGGCTTCGCGTTCTGTTACGTTCACCTGGCTCCCACAGGGGCGTCGGTCGGATCCGGACAGCTGCGGTCTCCACCAACGTGATGCGTAGTGCAGAGATGACTGACTGGACTGGCCCTCCTCATCTTGCCTGCTTGACCCGTAGAAGTATTCTCCTGCAAGTGGAGAGATGGATTTAGCCACCCGTGGATTCAAGTGATGGCACCCCCCACAGTCCTCCCAACTAATCACCTCCGAAGTGCCCCCTCAGCAATCTCACCTTATATTCTTGAAAGATGAGCTCTCCATCCTGCATGGATTGCAGGGGCGCGTTGATGCCAGTTACTTCACTGGTTAGAAGGCGTGGAAGAGTTCCAGAGAGTATTGACTCTGAGGTTCCTTGCAAGGTCCAGTAAGTATTAAGTTCATAGAGTTCAATATGTCCGATGTTTCACTCTTGTCCCCCCTTCCTTCCTTGTCTTGCAGCTGAGATCGAGAAAAGATGCTTTCGTGACAGCTGGTGGCGCTCAGGTAAGAGTCTGTATTACCCGACGCTGTCCGGTAAATGTTGCACGTGTTTAACGTGTTGTTTTCTCTCTCTTTGCAGGTGCGGCACATGAAGATGTGGAGCGTTATAGAATAATGCCTCTGGTGGTAAATCAGGTAAGTCTATGGTGATAAGAGTTATATTTGTTGGTTTTCTCAGCTCACCTTGTTGTTTTCTTTTGTCCCCCAGGTGCCGGAGTCCGCCGAAGAAATGATGGAGGCAGCGCTGAATCGAAGGATGCTGTGAGGACTGGTGAGTATGGCGCGGCGCGGCAGCTGGAGATGCGACGCATAAAGAAATGGTGTTCTTTCCAGGTCCGGTGGCCAGATGGATCCGGAATCAGGTGAGGAATTCGAAAATAGCTTGTTTTCTAACCTTGTCCCTTTTTTTCCTCTTTGTTTAGGAGCTTCCAGATTCGAGGCGGGCGTGGCAGAACACTGGATGCAGACTGCAGGCACGGTGAGCGTTATGCTGCTGGATGCAGAATAACGCGAAGCGTGTGCTGTTGTTCGGGCGTGGTTTAAATAGCCTCCAAAGTAGTTCCAGGTAAGAAGTTCCCTAGAACCATGCCAGAGTAAAAAATAGTCCCTGTAATAAAATAGTCCCATCCAGGCCTCACGTTGGCTTGGACTCACTAGCAGCATGGTCTGCATCAGGTAAGTAAAGTCTATGAGCCTGGCGCCTATGGCCCCAGGACTGATTTCTATGATGAGCCTGGCACCTAAGGTGCCAGGACTGCACCCAAACAGCCCCCAGCCGGGGCTGTTGGGGTTTTAATAAGTATCTGGATGCCTGCTCCCGCAGCTGATGGGCTTGGTCCTGGTGTCCGGGGGTAAGCATCATGACAGCCACATGCCCCAAGACTGGAGGCCCAACCCTGGTTGTCGGCTTCTACCTTTGTCCTGTACAACACGCTTCGGCGCATATGCTTTGTCTTCTCCACTCCTTGGCCGATTCTGCCACTGTTTCATTGGCTATGATGCCCTTAATGCAGCCAAATCACTTGTGTTACGATCAGTCTCTCGCCTCGGAGTTAGCTCAGTTGCCCTCGTGGGTTCGGTTGCCTTACTTCGGGGGCTTGCACCACAAGGAGGAAGCTTGCTTGGAGGGGGCGGACAGGTTGTCTCTCTCCTGGTCGATATGTCACCCCTTGATTAGCTGCTCTTACGGGCACCAACACCCGCTCTTCTGTCCTAATGGCAGGCACTAGTCACTGTGCTGGCGGTCCACCCCGCAGCGGGGCAACCGAGAGGGTGGGTGGGTGACCTGGGTCCTACCTTCACCAGCGGGTTATTGTCCCTCTGTGTACAGCACTCCCTGCGTTTGGACCTCTCTTTGGATCCTTCCCCCTTGCAGAGTGTCTTTCTTGGGTCGTGCACACTCTCCCCAGTTTCAGGGTTGGTGTTATGTTCGTGACCAGGATTCTTTGCCCAGTGTCTGAAAGAAGGGCACACGGCCCGATGCTGGGGGCCCAACCTTTCCAGTAATCTGTCTCCCTGGAGGGTGGTTATGCTTTCTTGAGCGTGTCAGGGTCACTGGGGTTCCTTGCACCTCTTGATCCGATTTGTGGTGAGCACTTATCGGCTCAGTCCAATTTGTATACAATGGGGTCATTGTTATTCCTTTAATGTGGGATCCGTTCCGTCCGCCACCATCAGTTTACATTCTTTCCATTGAATCGTGGCTTCCTATGGAACCCAGTACGATGTGAGGCCCTCCTTCACAGATCTCAAGCGGATCTGTGGTCGTGGCGCTAGTGGCTGACTTCTGCACCATGCCGAGTTCAGTTCACTTCTTCATTCCACGCGGCTCGCTTTCACGTTCACTTTTCTTCCGTTGCTCTGCTTCCTTGCTCCTGTGAATCTGGTCAGTTTTTTCACGATTCTCTCTGTTCTTTCGCTCATTCCGTGGGGAGAGTTTCACGCATCAATGTACTCACATTATTTTTGGGGGGTCTCAAAGTGGGGGCTCAGACCACTTTAGGGACCAGTAGGCGAGGAGCTCACGCAGAGGCTGACTGTATCCACGTGCGGGGGCGCCAGGGGTGGTGGCCTCCCCCGTATCTGCATTTTTAACCACCATAATATACTGAGATGTTTGATCCAACATAATCTTATCATCACATATCTAAATACCCTATTTAGCTTGATGGTTACATGTCCTCAGATTCAAATATTAAGGATCATTCTGTGAAGCTAATTCTTCTAGACATCAGATAATCCTTAACAGTTAAAAAGTGAAAATATCGATATGCACTCCATTTAAATCTAATATTTGATAATGTTGTTTGAAATATCAGTAGGGATTTTTTTATGTATTTTTAGGTGCAGAGGAGATAATAAACAAATCTAACAATCGAGCAGCCGACGCGAGAGACTACAGAGCAGAACAAATTTCGACTTTGGGATTTGTCCCTATAACTGTTTCAGCCAATGTTCCTATGGACCTTTTTGCTACTGGCCTTGATTTGATAAAGGCTCGTGGGAGCCGAAACGCGTAATCGAGTAGAGGGCTCGCACATTAGATTGTGCAAACAGATTGTGCCATTAAACAATCCAACTCTACACTGGCGCTGAGCCCTGGAGTTTTTTCATCTTTTCTGAGATAATAAACAACCCTGGCATATGGGTTGTGACAAATGAAACAAGAAAACAAGTTCCCGTATGTGGGAACTCCCGTCCTCTGCACTCTATCAAAGAGGCTCAGTTAAGAGTCCTAGTTTATAAAGGAATATACAGTTTCTAATATTAGCTCCCTTTATATAAAAGAAAGAAGATTTTTTCATGTCTTTAGATGCAATCAAAATTAGGTGTGAACATACATATGCATATATCAATTGTAATGCGCATCACAGTGATTTAAGATACACAAGAAGTGTCGTAAAACTTGATTCTTTTGTTGTAGGCCCAACGCGTTTCATGAACAGTCACTTCTTCAGGGGCAAATCACAATTATTTTTCATGAAAATCTCTGAAAAATGTATATTTAAATAGTACTCATTAGTATGCATTGACGCTTAACATACAATCTTTACAAACAGCAAACAAAGATTATTCATATTCATATCTTCCTGTAAATGAAATTCCAGACTCATTGGTCTACATAGTTTTTTTTCGAAAAGTCAAAAGATATGATAAATGATAATAACCATAAAAATACTAACTCTTCTCACATGTATTGATATATCCGTATATCCTACATTCATGATTTTTATCATCAAGTGAACAATAACTTATCCTGTATGTTGCATTGTTTAGAACAAAAACCCATCAACAATTCCAGTTTGCAAATGATACACATGGGATATGATCCCTAGTTATGTGCTAATTCAACACTTAAAGGGTGGAAATATCTTAAACCTAATATTATGGTGGCTACTTACCACAGAGTCCTCAGTAGGATCAAAACAGGAGTTTTAAATTGAACAGAAGTCATTAATAGCGGCCCATGCAGCTCAGGTAAGTAAGAAGGATAAAGGAATCCTAAAACATAAAACATAAGTAAACAACAAATTATGTTTTTAGAAAAAACAGGATAACAATGCGTAGTTATCAGAGGTAAGTGCAAGGCTGCTTACCATAAATCAATATGAGCAAGTCACTCCTGAATACAAGGATCTTCCGAAGTTTAGAGTGAGTAAAGTAAATTGGACAGCCACTACGAGCAAAGTCCAAGGAGCCGCCAAGGATTTCCTGGAAATGATCAAAATGCCTGTGATTAAAAAAAGGTGCAGGTAAGTCAAAGGTGTAAGTTAGCAGAAAGAGGTCGGGAATAAGCTCATCCTCTCGAACTTACTAGAAAACATATGCGCAAGGTCTCTGCTGGACCGCCAAGTCTCTTCCCGGATGAAATATACAGGATTGCAAGGTTTTATATACTGTGAAATGAACGTAATGCCCTAGAATGGCGTTTGTTCGTGAAGGCGTATGACGTATCACTGTACGTCACAATGTCAACATTGTGACATATCAGCGCGCATGCGTCCATGCAAAATATTTAAGGATAAGAAGTACGTCATGCCGAAAGCAAGCAATATAATGAACATTCTAACGTTTATGCAAGTGATCAAGACCTGATACGTGGTCAGACAATATTATTTTCCTCCATGTCACAGGAAAGTTAAGCTATCACATTTGAATGTGCGTGCTCATAATGCGATCTCTTAGATAAGCCATGGAATACGTAATCTGGTGGTTAGAAAAGCGCCCTCCGGCATGTTTAGCAATAGAAGAACTTTAGAACACTGCAGAAAAAAATAAGCTCTAGTAATCAATTAGGGAGAAGAAGTCATGAACTGGATAAAAGTAATATTAATGGAATGTTCGCGAGGAACCAAGAGTAAGCTCTGGCATTCTGAAAATCAGAAATGTACCAGTAAGAAATAGGGTAGTAATCTCATGGGCATACCAAACGACTAATGAATTAGTGTTGGGCGCTCTAGGGGGGTCAAAAATAAACCCTTGTTCCTAATGTAGAGCATGATTAAAATGGTTATGTATATTATATCCCTTGATGATGACTGAGACAACTGATGAGTTCGAAAAAGAATGCTTCAATGAAGCAACATATTATGCATGTAGCCGCGGGCTATTTCAAGATTAAAACATACTAGAGACTGGAGATGGTATATCCCTGTCTTGCTTTAAGCTCACAATCTAGTAAAAAGTCTAGTGAGGGATACTTGAATATAACACATTCAAATACTATTGACAACTTCTTTGATGTTACGGTATATGTGTAAAGGTAATTTCACTCTCAATTCCCCATTTTAAAGGAATGGACCCAAATAAAATTCCGTATTGAGCCCTAATGGTGCCAGTGAATCCAATCTATGAATCCATGAGAGTTCTTTTTGAGCCAGGCATTTAGCTAGATCACCACCCCTGGGCAACTGTTTTACAATTTCTAGGACCACCCATCTCAACTGTGAGATGTTGTGTCTGTTTTCTTGAAAATGTCTGTAAACCGGGGATTTAATATTGCATGTTCTGATGTTGGATTTATGTTCTCTTAGTCTTTCTTTGATTTTTCTTGTGGTCTTGCCCACATAGTACTTGCCACATGGGCATTTTAAAGCATAGATCAAATGCTTACTTTCACATGTTGCGTAGTCCTTGAGATTTATTTTCCTGCCGATGTTTGGGTGGCTTATGTGGTCCCCTTTGAGAATGTTTGAACAATGCTGACAATTTAAACAGGCAAACGTTCCTTGTTTGGGTTTGGTGAGAAATCTCTGATGTGATTTTTGAAGTTTTTCAGCTTTGATGAGTCCATCCTTAAAGTTTCTTCCTCTCTTATAGGCTAGCATTGGTGGTTCAGGGAATAATTTATTTAAGTTTGCATCTGCTTTGATCAATTCCCAATTTTTATGTATTATCTTCTTAATTTGGAAACTTTGGCTCGAGTACTTTAGGGTATGGATCAGTCTCATGTTTTCCTTTTTTGATTTTTCTTTGAGTAAATCTTCTCTGTCCAATCCTCTTGTACGCTCAATAGCGGTATTTAATGTTTGTTCTGGAAATCCTCTTTTGTTAAATCGTTCTTTCATGTTTTCCAATTCACCTTCAAGTTGTGTTGTACTGGATGTTATCTTCTTGACTCTGAGGCACTGGCTGTATGGTAAGTTTTGTTTCAAGTGATTAGGATGAAAACTCGAGAAATGTAACGTACTATTGGCATCTGTAGGTTTTCAATAAATCTCTGTCACGAATGTGTTATCAATTCTTGAGATACTGACGTCCAAGAAATGGATGTTTGGGTTGCCAATTTCGAGAGTAAACTGTATTTTGTCATGGCAATTATTAAGGTAGTTAAATAATTGTTGTAATTCATCCTGAGAACCTTTCCAGATCCCAAAAATATCATCGATAAATCTCTTCCAGAAAATCAAATTTTGTTTCCATGGTTCTTTGTCAAGTATATGGGTTGTTTCAAAAAGGTACATAAAGATGTTGGCGTTGGCAGGTGCAAACGATGAGCCCATCGATGTTCCCGAAATTTATAAATAATATTTTTTTTTGAAGCGGAAATAGTTATTATATAAGATGATATTGATCAATTTGATGGCGAATTCTTTATGTATGTTGATGTTGTCATGTTGAAGTAGAAACCATTTCAATGCTGCAATGCCCTCTGCATGTGGGATAGAAGTTTATAAGCTGTTATCATCTAATGTAAACAGTATGAGTGATGGTTCGTCAGTGTTGATTTCTTTCAGTAATCGAAAAAGTGAGAAGTGTCCTTAAGGTAAGTTTTGTTTGTTGTACTAGAGGCTGCAAAGCTTGGTCAAGGTATCTAGCCAAAGGATGAAAAATGCTATCGGTGCCAGCTTCAATTGGTCTGAATGGTGGATCACGCATATTTTTGTGAATTTATGGAAGTGCATACAACACCAGAATTATTGCACATTGTTTAATCAGAAATGCACTGGTTTTGTCAGATATCCAATCATAATTGAGTGCTTTGTCGATAGTCTTTTGGATGATAACTTTGATATCCATAGTCGGGTCATTGTCAAGTACTATAAATGTACCTTCATCTCTCAGTAGTTTGTACATCGTAGTGTCCATCATTACCAAAGTTCCGCCTTTATCTACGGATTTGAGAGTAATCGAGTCATCCTCAGATAGCTCTTTGATCAATTTGAGCTGGTGTCTCCTGATGTTTAATCGGTTAGAGGTGCTGAATTTTAGTCGTTTGAATTCCTTGATGGTTTTGTGTTTAAATAGATTAATCGCCAGATGGTTTATCTGTGGATGGAATGTGCTTTTCTTTTTCATTTCTAAAAATTCATGCTTTTTACGTGATATGCATGTTTCCGGGATGTTCTGAAAAAAGACTTTAAGTACCATCTTACAAATTAATTTGAAGAGATTTACTTCTTCTTCAAAAATTGTGGCCTGATTGGTTGGAATAAAGGAAATGCCTAGTTTGAGCGTGCCTTCTTGTGCTTTAGTCAGATGTTTTGATGATATACATAAAGAGGATTTCCAGAACAAACATTAAATACCGCTATTGAGCGTACAAGAAGACTGGACAGAGAAGATGTACTCAAAGAAAAACCAAAAAAGGAAAACAAGAGACTGATTAATACCCTAAAGTACCCGAGCCAAAGTTTCCAAATTAAGTAGATAATACATAAAAATTGGGAATTGTTCAAAGCAGATGCAAACTTAAATAAATGATTCCCTGAACCACCAATGCTAGCCTATAAGAGAGGAAGAAACTTAAAGGATGGACACATCAAAGCTGTAAAACTTCAAAAATCACATCAGAGATTTCTCACCAAACCCAAACAAAGAACGTTTGCCTGTTTAAATTGTCAGCATTGTTCCAGCATTCTCAAAGTAACATACGCCACCCAAACAGCGGCAGGAAAATAAATCTGAAGGACTACACAACATGTGAAAGTAAGCATTTGATCTATGCTTTAAAATGCCCATGTGGCAAGTACTATGTGGGCAAGTCCACAAGAAAAATCAAAGAAAGACTAACAGAACATAAATCAAACATCAGAACATGCAATATTATATCCCCGGGTTTACAGACATTTTCAAGAAAACAGACACAGCATCTCACAGTTGAGATGGGTGGTCCTAGAAATTGTAAAACAGTTGCCCAGGGGTGGTGATCTAGCTAAATGCCTGGCTCAAAAAGAACTCTCGTGGATTCATAGATTGGATTCACTGGCATCATTAGGGCTCAATGAGGAATTTTATTTAGGTCCATTCCTTTAAAATGGGGAATTGAGAGTGAAATTACCTTTACACATATACCGTAACATCAAATAAGTTGTCAATAGTATTTGAGTGTGTTATATTCAAGTATTCCTCACTAGACTTTTTACTAGATTGTGAGCTTAAAGCAAGACAGGGATATACCATCTCCAGTCTCTAGCATGTTTTAATCATGAAATAGCCCACGGCTACATGCATAATATGTTGCTTCATTGAAGCATTCTTGTTCGAACTCATGAGTTGTCTCGGTCATCATCAAGGGATAAAATATACATAACCATTTTAATCATGCTCTACATTAGGAACAAGGGTTTATTTTTGACCCCCCCTAGAGCGCCCAACACTAATTCATTAGTCATTTGGTATGTCCATGAGATTACTCCCTATTTCTTACTGGTACATTTCTGATTTTCAGATTGCCAGAGCTTACTCTTGGTTCCTCGCGAACATTCCATTAATATTACTTTTAGCCAGTTCATGACTTCTTCTTCCTAATTGATTGCTAGAGCTTATTTTTTTCTGCAGTGTTCTAAAGTTCTTCTATTGCTAAACACGCTGGAGGGCTCTTTTCTAACCACCCGATTACGTATTCCATGGTTTATCTAAGAGATCGCATTAAGCGCATGCACATTGTAAAATGATAGCTTAACTTTCCAGTGACATGGAGGAAAATAATATTGTCTGACCACGTATGAGGTCTTTATCACTTGCATAAACGTTAGAATGTTCATTACATTGCTTGCTTTCGGCATCACATACTTCTTATCCTTACATATTTCTCATTGACGCATGCGCGCTGATACGTCACAATGTTGACATTGTGACGTACAGCGATAAGTCATACGCCTCCATGAACGAACGCCATTCTACGGCATTACGTTCATTTCACAGTATATAAAGCCCTGCGATCCTGTATATTTCATCCGGGAAGAGACTTGGCGATCCAGCAGAGACCTTGCGCATACGTTTTCTAGTAAGTTAGAGGGGATGAGCTTATTCCCGACCTCTTTCTGCTAACTTACACCTTTGACTTACCTGCACCTTTTTTTAGTCACAGGCATTTCGATCATTTCCAGGAGATCCTTGGCGGCTCCTTGGACTTCGCTCGTAGTGGCTGTCCAATTTACTTTACTCACTCTAAACTTCAGAAGATCCTTGTATTCAGGAGTGACTTGCTCATATTGATTTATGGTAAGCAGCCTTGCACTTACCTCTGATAACTCTGCATTGTTATCCTGTTTTTTCTAAAAACATTCTTTTTTGTTTACTTATGTTTTATGTTTTAGGATTCCTTTATCCTTCTTACTTACCTGAGCTGCATGGGCCACTATTAATGACTTCTGTTCAACTTAAAACTCCTGTTTTTATCCTACTGAGGACTCTTTGGTAAGCAGCCACCATAGTATTAGGTTTAAGATATTTCTACCCTTTAAGTGTTGAATTAGCACATAACTAGGGATCATATCCCATGAGTATCATTTGCAAACTGGAATTGTTGATGGGTTTTTGTTCTAAACAATGCAACATACAGGATAAGTTATTGTTCACTTGATGATAAAAATCATGTATGTATGACATACGGATATATCAATACATGTGAGAAGAGTTAGTATTTTTATGGTTATTATCATTTATCGTATTTATTGACTTTTCAACAAAACCTATGTAGACCAATTAGTCTGGAATTTCATTTACAGAAAGATATGAATATGAATAATCTTTGTTTGCTGTTTGTAAAGATTGTATGTTAATAGTCAATGCATACTAATGAGTACTATTTAAATATTAATTTTTCAGAGATTTTCATGAAAAATAATTGTGATTTGCCCCTGAAGAAGTGACTGTTCACGAAACGCGTTGGGCCTACAATAAAAGAATCAAGTTTTACGACACTTCTTGTGTATCTTAAATCACTGTGATGTGCATTACAATTGATATATGTATATGTATGTTCACACCTAATTTTGATTACATCTAAAGACATTAAAAAATCTTCTTTCTTTTATATAAAGAGAGCTAATATTAGCAACTGTAAATTCCTTTATAAACTAGGACTCTTAGTTGAGGCTCTTTGATAGAGTGCAGAGGACGGGAGTTCCCACATACGGGAACTTGTTTTCTGGTCTCAATCCTTAAAAGTTACACATATTTTTTCCATATAACACTTTTATTGTAAATTAATTGTATTGTTCTTCACTGATCTATCATAATGTTAGTCATTCAAAATTTGAATATCCATGTCCTACTGCAAATATCATAAATGTTGAGTTGTATCAAACGTTTCCTACCAGTTCCAGACACTGAGTCAGGTAACTCCTCAAGTAGTAATGAATTTAAATAAAACAGATTGTCTCAAATATAGATATCAGTGTGTCTATCATGCTGGTCAAGTTACACTATACAGTAGTCCCAAATTACCCATTATATATTTTATAAAAACACATTAATTTCATCATCCGAGTTTAAACCAATGTTTGTGCTACTTAATTTGCAAATCATTCTGAGTTCAAGGTGGCCTAATAACAGTTTGCAATCTCCTCCTCTCTTTCCAATATTAGCTTGTAATAGTCCAATAAATTGTATTTGCGCTCTGTCTTCCAACTGATAGTTCACCAACGGTATTTGTGGATCTTGATTCCTTAGACTGTGCATGTTTTCTCGAATATGTGTTCTTAATTGCCTGATAGTACTTCCAATGTACAATTTCTTGCATACACAAATTGCTGCATTTACAACATATTTTGTTTTGCAATTAATTAAATCCTGAAATGTCCACTTGTGGACCTCCCTGACTGGAAAAAGAATCACAGTCTGGGTGAGCATACTTGTACATTGTACAGTTACCACATTTGTGAAAACCCTTGACCCTCAACCACTTGCTACCAGTGACTTCTGTGGCTTCTGCTGGCTTAAGATATGACAGACTCAGTTTGGTTTTAATAGTGGGAGCCCTGGTATATATAAACCTGGGATTTGTGTCAATGTACTTATGAAGATCTGCATCCATTATATCTAATGCCAGTGCTTTTGTAAAATTCTATACAAAATCTTAGTATCCCTAGAGTGTTTTTTAATGATATTGATAGAAGAATTGTAATTCGTTTTTACTTTAGACACTGGTGCATCATTTCATTGCAATCCATATTTAGAATTTTGCTATGTGCCTTCTGGGCACAATCAGTAGAGTATCCTCTTTGCTGAAATCTTTGTTTGAGCAAACTACATTCCTGCGCAAATATCTTATCACCGCTGCAATCGCGTCTAGCCCGATTGAATGCATCCTGAATATTGATGGTCGACTGTTTGTGACAGCTAGTTGCAAACAAAGTAGAATTTACTTTGGTGGGTTTTCTAAAAGTTCTTGTTTGTACCTTACCCAGTTCAACATATATATGCAGATCCAGGAAGTCAATGGGGGTTTGGTCCACATGGCCAATCAGTTCAAGTCCAAATGTGTTGTCATTAAGATGTCTCACAAAATGATTGAATTCTTAAGTAGCAGACCACACAACAATGACATCATCAATAAATGTCCTCCAAACCTTGACATATTTGTTAAAGTCATTATTAGTCAATACATGCGTTTTCTCATACTGCCCAATGAATAGGTTTGCCAAAGAGGGTGCTCATTTTGCACACATTGCAACCTCTTTAGTTTGCAAGTAATCATCATTAGCACCGTAGGCGCAGGAGCCAGCCAATCAGGTGGCTAGGAACGCAGACTTGAACCGCCGGTTCAAGCCTGCATTCCAAGCCGTCTGACGGCCGGCTCCCCCCGCTGCCCTCTTCCCACCCCCCCTCACACTCCATCCCATTTTTTTTTCACCCCCATCCCCTTACTTACCTTATTTCAGCAGCGACACCGCTCCTTCTCTTCGCCTCCCGCAAGCTGCCATGGAAAGGGAAGAGGGACTCCATAAGGAGCCCCTCTTCCCTTTCCATGGTGGCCCTCTTGGGAAAAAATGTTCCTTCCTACAGCGGGACGCTGCATGCATCCAGTTGTAGGAAGGAAAATCCTTTTTTTTTAGCACCCCAGGTTACCGCTTTGACACCACGGGGTGCTAATGGCCTTCATCCCCCATTCCAGAGGCTGGAATGGGGGATAACGGCCTGCAGCCCTGCTTACCAACCCTTGCTTCGCTCAGGCCGATAACTTGGGCTGCTGGACCGTTATGCCCCATTCGAGCCCCTGGAACGGCGGATGAACGCCACATTAAAATTTAAGTTGTTATGATTTAATGTGTATTTGAGAAAATCCTTTAACATTTCAATGTGAATGTAATTTGATGCTGAATGATTTCTAAATGTATTTTCAATTGCCTTAATAGCACATTTTGGTCAATTGAAGTATATAGGGTTTTAACATTGAGTGTGCCTAGTAAGAAATGTGGTTGCCACACTATATCCTGCGTGGTATCTCTGATATATGAGGGTAGAATCATCACCCCCTGTCTGATGGCATTATTTATATACTGTTATAATCCTTCTGTAACCCATCCTATTCCGCTCATTATTGGGCGGACTTCAGGTAAGCTATCAAATGCTTTGTGGACCATGGTGAGGAAATATATTGCTGGCATGATAGGTTCTGTTACAAGCAAACAACGTTTATCCTCATCAGTAAATACTCCTTTGACATGCCATTTAGCCAAGAGATCTAGCAGTTCCTTCACTACAACCTTAGTAGGCTTGGACATAAGTTTCTCATAACCCCCAGAGGTTTCAAAATGTTGTTGAGCCATATGTATGTAGTCATTCCTATTAAGGATAACCACATTCCCCCCTTTATCTACTTCCTTGAATCAACATCTTTAATGTATTGATGGCGTATTGGAGTGACAAGATAGTCACATGTATTTTGTCTTTTAGATTCCAGCTCAGTGACATTGACTGAACAGTTTTGCTTAACAAACTATAGGCTAAACATTTGAAATTCTAGGTGAGTTATGATCAATGACATGTCACATTAAATAGGGAATAACTTCACCTGACTTCATACTATGACACATACTAATATAAGGTGGAATGATACACATTTGGCATAGACACACTATGGTGATAATAACCTAGTGCATGCCATAAAGGTGTGGTGGGTGATGCTCTTGCACCAATACATGAGGTTTTAAAGAGGTTCTAAGAAACTAGGTTGTGTCTGACACTAAACGTGGTTTCAAGTTCAAAGGAATGTAAGAATACAATGATTAAAACTAGCTAACATTTATTGTTTTCTCTGTTTTTCTCTGTTTTGTGTCATTTGTGTTTTTTACTATTACGGTGTGAAATTGGTATATTGATCTGTGATTATTGTTATTCTATGTTTATGTAACTCTCTGATAATTGGATTTGCATTATCTTTGTAATTTGGTTTGTCATGCGATCAGCAACTGCCTTGAATAGAGAGTTAGTCTTGAGAAAGACCTATGGGTCGAAACACGTGATGACTATATTTTCGAGAACATGATTTTAAGGGCATAACAGCTTTGTAATATGATGCAATGTATCTTGTGATATTGGGAATAAAAAATCTAAGCTATATAAAAAAGACTATATTTGTCGAGGGCATGATTTAAAGGACATGACAGCTGTGTAATATTTATGAACATAACTTGTGAAATTGGGATTTCAAAATTCAAGATATATAATTTATGGTAAAGCGCAATCATTTATGTTGATAATCTTTGAGTCTTAATTTTACTCCATAACCTGCTACTTGAAAAAACTGTACATCGCGCCTGTATCACTGAAACTTGGCTTATTCATCTGCTGTCAACTTGTTAAACAACTCCTTGCAGCCTGAATGCAATGCCATGCTACAAAACAGGTCAAATAGTGGAGTGGTGGATAGGATAGTAAGCCGTATATATAGCAAGATCCGTATTCTACTTGCAAAAATGATCCTATCTGCTAAAATCTCTTGAACTGAGTTCATCACTGATTTCATGGCTAAAACCTTGTCTTTATGTTCACCAATCTCTTTAGATAGAGGCTTTAATGGATGGCTTGAGAATACTACCATTTCTAAATCCAAAGCAATTTTAAGCTTCCTGGCAAATGTTAATTTAATACAACAAATTAATCAACTAACACAAAAATATGGTCACAAATTGGATGGTATTTTGTCTTTTAATGGAGCCATAAACATAGGGTCAGTTGGTAATTTAGCATGGATAGATCATGCTCTGATTCTGATATCTATTGCATACAATCAAAATGCAGACGCCTCTGTGAAGGTAAACTCCTTGATTATGACTACTGTGAATTGAATCGTAAAGCTACTGCCTAAACAGAGATTGCTGACTATTTACAAGTCATAATCATATAAGCGTCTGTTTTTGAGGAATTGGAACCTCGAAGATCCATCAATACCCAAATTGAATAGAACACTCAAGTGGAATAGCAGGGGTAAATGTTTCAAGTTGAAAGCTACTAGCCAGGCATTAAAAGTCACCTGCCACCTATGTTCTTCATATACAAAAAGCATACCACTTCTTACTCGCCAAGAGTCAATTGCCACTTGACAATGGCTAGTGACGAGTGCATATTTTGAGTCCTGGGCATAATCAAGAGTTAACAATTCACAAACTAAAACTCTGGGAAATTAGAAGAAGTTGGTGGCAATCAAAAGTATTGGCATGTCCATTCACGCAGATGGTTAGTATGGTGTCCTGTCCCCAGCACTCTGAAGATCATAGGGAGAACCGCCCAAAGCACCTAAAGCCCTTTGAGGACAGACTGTTAATTGCACCACGAAGATGTATTACGAGTGCCCCTTCTGTGCTTAAAGATCCGTCAGGATATCTTACCACTGCTCCAGGGCCTTGGTACTGAACCTTTTAATTGGATATTAGCCCACTCACAATACGTTTAAGGACAGCCATGAGGTGGTACCTAAATATGCGGGAAGCCTGACATTGCAATTAGAAGAAAGCACAGGCAGGTTAACTCATGTGGTACACTTAGAACAATTTCACTTACACGGGTTAGCCCACCCATGATGCTCGTAGATATATGTTGGTAACCCCCATTGCACTTATAACTACTTAAGTTAGCAATTGTAACTCACAGTGGTTGCATGCAACTTTACTTGATATCACGTTCATTAGACTTCTTTGGTTAGCATTTGTAGAACGTGGAAGATATGTTGTAAGATGATAAAAGTAACCAGTCTATTTCGCTCAGAGAACCACATTGGCATAGATTCTATGTTAGCCTGTCTGTCCCACCGGAAAAGGTGTTCTAGGACAACCAGTCTATTGCACTTGGTAGGTGGTCCATAGTGCCTAGAAAAGTCTACAAAGGTAGCTGGCTTTTTCTTCCTCACAGAAGATCGGATGGCACAGCAACATCAAAGATCAGCTCCATCAGAGCTTAAGGTATGTATAAATGCACCACTTCGGTGGACATCTGCCGCAGGCATGCCTATCCATCCACGCACTTTAGAATGCAGCTATGACTATGACAAATTCGGTCTAGCTGGTCACATAACCGCTTAGCACTGAAACAGCAGACTTGCCTAGCCCTGCCATTAGAATACAGCGACAACCTACGACGAATTCGGTCTTACTGGGTAAATATTGAGTCTCCAGCACTAGCCCTCTGTCGTGAGTTCCCTTAGCACCCGCCCACGTGCCTGACCTCTTGGGTTGCTTACTAGTGCCTAGCCAGCCCTCCAAATGCACACACACATCTTAAGCCTCCTCTTAGAACTTTCCCATACCTGAACTTTCGGTCCCAGAGGGCATTCCCAGCACAAAGCACATTGAGGCCAAACAAATGGGAAAAGGCGCTATATAAATGACGACTACAATACAATAAAAAATAAATTAGCCCTTAAAACAGCCATTCGACACTACAAAATTATTTTTTATTTTGTTTTATTACAGGCCGAAAACCGGACTGGCATTAGGGTGTGGAAACACAAAACACACATGACACTACAACAATAACATAAGGCATTTCCTATATGATTGAAACAAAAAAAAACGATAGGTAACAAACCTAGTGCTATTCTCAGATAACCTTTCTTTTTTTGTAAGCTTATTTTATTTTCTTACAATCTCCAATCAAATGATATAGGAAATACAGCAAAGGATCATAAACGCTGTAACATCTGACTAGTTACCTAAAACAAGTTGATGGATGTGGGAGATCACAACGATTTTCAACGATTTTAACTTGTGCCACCCCCCTCTTCAACATAACATAACAATGGTGGCGTAACAGAGTTTCACAAGCTTGCCATCAGTCTCTCCTCCAGGATTCTCCCTCCAATGGATGGGGTATTGATGGACCACCTAGAGAACTGAGATGTTGTGAAGCAGATTGGTCCTAAAATAGTTTGGTTCGCTACCCAAAACATGTTCATAAAATGGGAGACACTCTCCGAGAAACTTCTGGTACATACCAATGGCCAGTGCACATACATTCTCCATTGCCATGATTCCCCATATCCTAACCTACCACATGGCCAGTATTGGTCCCTGTTCTGATTTCCAACCATGGGCTAGTGCAATCCTTGCAGCTGTCAGCATGCGTGTGATGAGGGCAGCCTGCGTCCCACTAACACCATACAGACCCTCGGCCAAACGCGTCCAGTATTACTACCATTGGGTTGTGAGGCAGCTGTATTCCCAGTATGTCCTTAATATGGCTCAGGATTTCTTTCCAGAAGACTTGTGCCTTTGGACACGATCACCACATGTATCCTAGGTCCTCCACCTGCCCACAATTCCACCAACACAGAGGTGATACCTGGGAGTTGATGTTATGTAATCAGTGTGGGGGCAATGTACCAACAGAAGCATATTTTATATGCTGACTCGTTGATGGCCGTACATTTGGATGCTTTATGGGCTCTATTCCAAATCTGGCTTCATTCCTCCTCAGTTATAATGACCCCCAAATATTGCTCCCATTTAGCCATATATGGCAGGCTATCCCCAGACACAGCTTTATCTAGCAGACATTAGAGTCTTGTAACCCCTTTCTAAGGTAACCCTTCTCTAATTGTGATTTCTAAACCCATAGGCATTCTCGTGGCTGCCTCGCTGACCACCCTGTGCAAGAGCCAGTGTCTGATCTGTATGGATCAGAACCGTTCCTGTTCAGTCATGTGGAATTTTGTTTTACAGTCTTCAAATTGCAGTGGGTTGCCCGCTTAATAAAAGTAAGCTAAAGTTAATGTCGCTTGGCCAGCCCAGTTCGCCCAAGAGTTAGAGGACCTACCCGGCCCAAAATTGGCATTATGCCCCACTGGGGTGTATGGCCCCAGCCCCGGCTTCAACTTTTTTCCTTGTAATGTCCGATCCCAGTAAGCTTATGCACATTGAGTGGTTTCGAGTAATGGGCCTACCGCTGCACGTGCCGAATGTTCAAGGAACCTAAGATGTCCTTGTGGAATATCAGTAGCGCTTTGCACCAGCCTTTATGAGGTACAGACAAGGAACATTGCAACACTGGAGCTAAATGCGCAGCCAAAAGGTAGCGGGACATCTCGGGGGGCCCCCAACACCGGTGGTCGAAAGAGGACCCACCAGGGCACCCTAGGCTTCTTTCCAGCCCAGATAAAGCTGAGGAACTCCCTCTGCAGATTCTTTAGCATTTGAACAGGGTTCCGGACTGGAAGGGAGCCAAACGCATCCAAGAATCTGGGCAATAGGGTCATCTTGACTGCCACTATGCATGAGAACCAAGAGATTTCTTGCATATCCTATCTCTTAGGATCGGCTATCAGTGTTTTCCATAATGCTTGGAAATTAGCAGCAAATAAGTCCCTGTACTTCAGGGTTAGTTTAACTCGCAAATATTCTATTTTGTCCCGTTCCCAAATCAGGGGGAATCTCCTACTCCATCTATCTAGCAACCCAGGGTCCTCTGTGATATTGAGTGCTTTCGACTTTGAGTAAGGAATTTGGAATTCTGAGACCTCCGCAAACTCTTCTAGGAGCGGCATCACCTTTGGGAGAGAGCGCACCATATCGCGGAGGAACAGCATTATGTCATCTGCATATAACAAAATCTTGTGCGTGTCCCTCTTTACAGTGACTCCACAGATTTCCCCGTCTGCCTTGACTGCCTGCACCAGCGGTTCCATGGCTATGGCAAAAATCAATGGTGACAGTGGGCAGCCCTGACGTGTGCCCCTTCATACCTGAATTGAGTTCGAGAGGCCACCGTTGAACTGCAGTTTCATGGAGCAGTTCTGAAAATTGGCCAGTACCATGCATGTGAAGACCGGCCCACATCAGAACTTCTCCAGGGTTAGCCTCAGGAAGCCACAGTCCAGACTATTGAAAGCTCTAGTAGCGTCAAGCCCAAGTATGAACAACCTTTGAGCCGTCCTCCGTCCCCATAGTGCTCTATTTACCACCCTTCTAATGTTATCTTGGGTGTGCATTTCCATGATGAAACCCGCTTGATCTGGATGTATGATCTTTGGTAAAACCCCCATTAATTAATCGCTGAGCCAAAATGTTCGCATAGAGTTTGGCGCCCCCATTAATTAGTGAAATATAATGGTAACTGGCGCATTCAGTGGGGTCCTTCCCCGGTTTATTTATTTATTTATTGAACATTTGTATGCCAACTATACAGCAAAAAGGGGGGCAGGGGAGAAAAACAACAATAACGGTTCTACTAGGCCTTGTGACATTTGGATCATGCAAGTGCAGTATCAAGAGGTGCAGGAGGAGGGTATTTTAAGGTAGTCGTAGAGGGTTCCATATCCCAGAGATCAGACCCGTATCCCTAATCTGATTGAATAATTTTGTTAAAGGGCCAGTCAGTATGTTTCTAAATGTTTTGTAATAGGTGTTCCCCAGGCCAACCGGTCCCGGGGTCTTATTATATCGAAGGGCTCCAATGGCCAAACCCACCTCTTCCTCCGTAATAGGATCATCCAAAATCTGTCTTCTGCCGTTATTCGGGCAACTCTAGTTTCCCCAGGAAGGACTGTTGGGTAGTAGGGTTTCAGCCTTTTCAGTAGTTGGGTATGAAAAGCCTGCATAATTTTCAATTTTTTGCCCTACCCATTTGTAGCTTTCCCTATGAGTTTTTCAATTGGGTTATGAAGTGTTTGGCCCTTTGCTTCCTCAGTTTTGCCACTAGAAACCGATTTGCCTTGTCCCTTCTCAGATAATTAGATTGTTTAGTTTGGATTAGGAGCTGTGCCGACCTGTCCGCCAGATGGGCTTCTAATTTTGCCCTTGCTTTCATCAGCGTCCGCCTCGCATTCACAGACACACAGGATTCATGTAAGCCATCTGCCTCTTTCACCTTCCGCTCCACACTGATAGATTGGAGTCCCCTTTCCCTCAAGAAGGCGGCTGTCCGAGCGATGAACTCCCCTCTCATCACGGCCTTACTGTCATCCCAAATCCTAAGCCAGTACACGGTACCTGTGTCGTTTTCTTGGAAATAACAGTGCATGGCTGTTTTGATATGTGTTCTTAATGCTAGGTCCCTTAATATCAATTTGTTCAATCTCCAGTATTTATGCTCTACCGGGGAGGCGTGAATGGTTCGACCCAGAGGATAACATGGGCGTGGTCTGTCAGGTATCGCGCCCCAACTGCTATCTCTATTACATGTGGTATAAAGGTGTCTGATACCAGAATCATTTTGATTCGTGAGAACACTATATGTGCTGCAGAATTGTGTGTGTATTGCAGTTCCTGCTGATGAAAGAATCTCCACAATTTTCAATTATATTAAGTTCTCTGAAGAAGTGCGTTAGCGCCTGTCGATGCCTACGATTGTTGAGGGTGGGCGGGCAAGGTTTTTCCAGAGTCGGGTGCATTATACAATTAAAGTTTCCCCCCTACCACCACCTGGTCCACACACCACCCTGCCAACTTTCCCAGCAAGCCCGCCCAAAAATGTTCCTGTTTCTCATTAGGTGCGTATATTGCGTATATTGCTACCAGGGTGACCAACTGACCCAGCAAAAGTCCCCCAAGAACCAGATATTGCCCCTCTGGTTCTTTGTAAAGAAAACATTTGGTGAAACACATGTCCATAACAATCAATATCGCCACCCCTTTCTTTTTGGTCCCAATGGAGGCAAAGAATTGTGAGGGAAATGTTATGCCTCGTCTTTGAAGAGCAGATGTGTCTCCTGTAGCCAGAATGCAGAGGCTCGCAGCTCAGTGAAGCGCCTCAGAATTGAGCATCTCTTGAACGGCGAGTTTAGGCCCTGAACATTCAGGGAAATCATGTGCATCTCACCATCATCCAGCCATAGCACATTGTGTCCCGTGGAGACCAATTGAAACCCCACCCGAGCAGCGTTCAGGAACCTTGTGCACCACCACCATACCATTAACAATGAAAAACAAATAATCCCCCCCAATTTCCCTCAAACGTTCTAATCTCATCATGATAAATAACATCACCAGCCACCAGGTTCTAAGGAGCATCCCGAGGTAAATAGGGGTAATTTCCGATGTCCCGTCCGCTCCCCCCTCACCTCATCTCCCTCCAAGACTTTCCCCGGTATAACCCATGACACCCTGCAAAACATTGTGAACCATATTCTATCATGTGGGTGGATTAGCCTCAGAGCCCATCGTTCAAAAGTGCCTATCAGACTCAGCAGCCTCTTCTGAAGCTCCCCCAATCAGTGGTCAGGTTGGAGCCATGCCCCGTGCAGGCGACCCATCATCCATCCGGCTCTCTTGGTCAATGGTGTGGTGCTCGTATTATTATCCGGATCAGTCACAGATTCTGTAGGTCATGGTGCTTGGTCTCCCTCCATCAGTTCTGCAGCGTCTTCCTCCTTAGTGATGGTATATGATTGGCCTTGTCATTTAAAACGCAAATCACAGAGAAATGACCATCAGTAATGAATGTCCTTCGCCTTGAGCCAGCTAGTGAACATCCACAATCGCTTCCGTTTGTTCAGTGTCTCCTGGGCCAAGTCCTGAAAGATCGTAAAGGAGGTGTCCCGGAACTGCACCAGTTCTCGCTTTTGTGCCGCTCTCATGATCTCCTCTTTCACTTAAAACAGGTGGACTCTGATCAGAACATCCGGGGCTAGGTTCCTGCGCAGTTTGTAGGAAGAATAAACACAGTGGGTCCGGTCCAAGACAATCTCCCGCTCTGCTGGGGCTTCCAATAAGTGTTGGGACAACACTGCCATATATTCGGGTAATTCTGCGTCCGGTACCGACTTGGGGATCCCCCAGATTCGAATGTTGTTCTGCTGAGATCTATTTTCGGCATCCTCCTGTTTGTTGAGGACCAGTTCCATCTGCTGCTCCAAGGTGCCCACCCGTTTTGCCAGCTCATTATGGTCACGCCCTTCCTTGCACAGCGCAGATGCCACCTGGTCGACTCTCCTCTCCATGGCCAGCACATTCTTATTGAGATCCACAATAGCTTTGGTGAGGTCGGCTGCACTGTCCTTGATATCTTTCTTGAGTTCCATCAGTATTGCCAGCAGATCAGATCACCTTGTCGCCGGGTCATCTAACTCCGTCTGGGGAGAGCGGGCGAGTGTACTTGTGCTGCGTCAACTGTTGCGGGCGTTTCAGGGTATCGGTCCCCTGTGTTAATGCCTTTATGTCTCCCGACATAGGTCCCTTCTGCTTTGCAGATTGCTTCGACATGTTATCAGGGTTCGGGATATGCAGGGTACGAGAGAATGCTCTGTGGCACTCCAACAAAATCTTGTTCCTGACAGCAATGCTGGGACCAGGTGTCTCCCCAGCTCCCTCGAGAGCCACCACAGCGCTATCCAGCCCCAGGTGCTGGGAGCCTAATGCACTGGTCTTTAGTGGGGGAGCCACTGGTCTCACAGGTTGATGATTTCCAGCCATGTAGAATATGAAAAGTAGCCTCCTGCAGACTATGTCCACCTTTCAGGCAACTCCAGGTACTCCGGTCTGGAGCACAGCAACCATGCATCTTCCCCGAGCGCTCATTACGCTCGTAGCCACTTGTCCATGCGCTGCTGCCCAACCCGGCTCCAGGGGACTAATGTGCACCCCGACTCCCCCAGGCCATCCCTGGATCCTGCATAGAGCCTTCAGGCCTGGGTGACCACCTGCCCACACTTGTGTCTGCAGGACCGCACACTAGCAAGGGAGCACAGGATGTCCCAGACGCTCAGCCGGTGGATCCCACGCTGCGCTGTCAACTCAGGTCCCGTTCACCATTCAGATTTGCTCTGTGAACCATGCCCTGCGCCGCCCCAGGTCTCAGTCTCCGCTCCTGCCCCTAAAGAACAAGCAGGCTTACTTCAGGCGGAAAGGAGAGATCAACACTGCTGGGCTTGGCTGCACTCTTCCCTCGGTTGTTAAGCACCACACGCGACTGCCATCATAGATTTGCCAGGGTCCCGCATCATGCAGCGATTTTCTGGCTTCCCTTGAGTCGATCAGGCTCATACCTTTGGGCAACCACCACTGCCCACTCTGACACCGTTCACACCGTTTTTAGAGCGATTCTGACTTTCTAGCGGGGGTAGGGGCTCATAGAACGGGTACAGCTGTAGGAGCTCACTGCAAGAGCATTCGGTGGTGTCTGCAGCTGGCCTCGCCATCTAACTGTTCAAAATAACTATTTAAGGTTCTTCAGGAGCTGGCAAACTCAATTATTCCTTGACCACATGGTGTAGTATAAAAGCATGTTAACATAACATAGCAATTATGCAACACCATTGTAACATTACTTCTTAATAAGGAGGAGACTGTTAGACTAGATCTGATTAAGAACACACTTGCTGTGCACTGATTGGAATGCAAACTTCCCTAAATGGAAAAAGGATGGCACCAGAGGTTGGTTTGGAGACATTTTGCTCCTTTATCCAGGCCATTAAACAAAAATGAAAAAAAATAAACATCAGGTTCCCCAAGAGATTCATGTCCTAGTTTTAAAAAACTGATACCACAGGACCAAGTGGCTGTAACAGTAATACAGTTTGGTGATATCTCAGCTTATTTACCTCTGAGATGCCACCAATCTTATAATGAGGCCCTATGTTAGGCCAATATCTTGTTCCCATATTTTCGGTAATGTACTGGAAATTATAGTTACCCATAAGCTCTAGGACTATGCTGACAGAAAATTGATCCTGGACCTGTTTCAGTCCACATCTTGACAGGTAAAGAAACTAACAACTGTAGTTATGGCGATGCTGGATGACATATGGAGGATAGTAGATGAAGGCCAAAGCTCAGATTTAACGCTTGCAAGTAGTTATTTGCAGATTGAAAATCTTCTTTGTCTAGTTTAAGCATAGGCTAGGTTGCAGGTTTTGCCAATCCAAATAGCTTTCATAAGCTGCAGGATCGGGCTGGGCATGCATTGCAAAATCATTGCAAATCATTGCATCTCCTTCACTGGCTGCATGTTTTGCTTCCAGTGGCCATCAGCTCTCTGGGGCCTGAGGCACCACTCTCATTGTGGGCATTTAACATCACTGTATCGTGGCAATTCCAAGATGGCCACCGCGTGCACCGTGAATTGAATGGTGCTTGAGTTCCTCCTCAGCCTGCCCTCCTTCACACCCATTGGACAACAGCACCTTTGAACTATCCTATCGGGGACCGGCAGGCTTTAGCCGGCCCCCACACCAAAGGCCCACTTCCTAAGGCCCTGTTTGCTCCCTGTCTGCTGCCGGTTCGGGCATGAGGTCTCACTGGCACCCTCTCAAGCACCTTAGGGATGGCGCTTTCACATTTTTTCTGAACCCTGAAATATTGTGAGACTATTACTTCTGTAACCATGGGTTAGTCACCCCTATCCCGACATTCTACACTCCTGACTTTCCACCTTCACCCCATCCCACCCTTGTCCCCACGCGTATTGCCTGCGACTGGTCTGTGTTTTGTATCACTTGTTGCCATTCTGAATTTAGCTGTTAATACCATCTGTTGCTACTTCAAAGTTAGCTGTTTTTACCATTTGCTGCTATTTTAAAATTAGCTGTCTTTGCCATTTGCTGCTATTTTGAAATTAGCTGTCCCCAGCGACTACCCTGTGCACCCCATCCTGCTTTTCCCCGCACCCTGTCTCCCTCCACCCTCCCTGCACTACTCTCTCTTTCTTCCCCCTCCTCCACGACACCTACAGCACTCTCTGTCTCTCCTATTTTTTCTAACTGATTCTCCATTGACTATCCTACCCTTCTCACTAACTATGGTAGGAAAAGGTTCAAGAAGGATATCTTGGCCTCTAACTCTGGTCTCCCTATCGCTGACACCTACTCCAATGCTTCTTCCAGACTGACCCTCACTGACATCCTCTTTCTCCTTCTTTCCCCAGACCTTTGGCCTTCTCACATGGTCTCTGTACTGTCTACCTTCTCTTCCTCACCCATCAATGTTGCCACTCGGTGGGAGGCACTCCTGGACCTCTTCCACTCCTCTAAGGTAATCATTAATGTCTACTTTAATGGCACCCTCATAGTCCAAGGCCCTCAGGCCAACCTTCTCCTCTTTGACAGACGCTTCCCACGCCTCATCAATTTCCTTTCTTCTCCTGCTGTTCCGTCTCTCCCTTCTTCAGCTTCCTTACCTCCCCCTTCTGTCTCCTCCTTGGCTACCTTGCCCTCTCCTCCTTCCTCTTCTGCCCACCCTCGGGCTCCTTCTACACCTCTGCAGGGAGTACCTCTGATGTGTACCCCTCCCCGGAAGTCCTTCATGGATGGCAACCTTCTCCACTCTCTTTGCCACTCTCAACTCTCGCTCAGCTGTCAAACACTCCCCTGACATCTGCCGCCTCCTCGAAGAACTTGGCCTCAATGTCCTCAGTCTTCCTGAGACATGGTCCATGGCCAGATCTGTCACAAGCATTTACACTCTCCTCCCTGATGGCTACAAGATCCTCTCTGCGCCCAGACCCAACAGCTTCAAAGGTGGTGTAGCTTTGATCTTCCCGGAGTGGATTCCTGCCTCTGTCATTCCTATGCAGGCCTACTCCTCTTTTGAATGCTTTGTCTGTAGGCTTTCTCTCTCTCCTGGCTACCCTCTTACCGTGACTACTATCTATCGGCCACCTGGTCAGATCTCCTCCTTCCTCTCTGAGTGGGCAGATCTACCCTCCTCCCTTCTGGCCTCGACCACTCAACTCCTACTTCTTGGAGACTTCAACATCCATCTGGATGCATCTTGTCCCTCCTCTGGACTCTTTCGTGAGCTCTGCGACTCTTTCTCCCTTTCTATTATCCACTCTGGCCTGACTCAGGACACACTTTAGATGCTCTGATCTCTTCAGATGTCCCCCTCTCTATCCTTCTGACCACTCCTCTCTCCTGGAGTGATCACTTCCTCCTTTCCTCACATCACTCCCTGTCTAGCCCTCAGGCCAAGCCAACTCCATCACTGCCATCTAGGGTGTGACAGTTAAGGCTTTTGCTAACACTTTCTCTATCCCTCCTCCACCTCTGGCTGACTCACACCCTGACACAGCCCTTTCCATGCTCTACTCATCTATCTCTGATAGTCTTGATGTTCTTGCCCCTGCCATGAGGATCCACTTGAAGCCCAAAGCCAAGTGTAACTCTTGGTACGACTCTGACCTAGTTACCCTTAAACGCAAGTGTAGGGTGACTGAGAGGAAATGGCAGGCTTCCTGTGCATCCTCTGACAAACTGGCCTGCCGCCTGCCCCAAAGGCAATACTGGCTCCTTGTCCGCACTAAGAAGAGAGCCCATATCCAAGCCTGGGTCTCTGCGGCATCTAACAACTTGGCCAAACTCTTTCAAATCTGCAAGGAGCTGGCCAACCCTGCTGCAGTCTCTACCTCTCCTGTCGCCTCCCAGGCCCTCTGCTTGGCCCTTGCCTCTCATTTCATCTAAAAAAACAGGACATCCTGTCCACTCTCTCGTCCTCTCCTCCTCCTCTCCGTTCTCTCTCTGATACCTCTGGCCCCCACGCAACCGCCTCTCCTTCCTCTTTGTCATCTTTTCCTTTGTTCTCCCCTGACGAGATTTCCAGACAAGTCTGATCTATGAAAATCTCATCAAAACAGGTTCTTGCTTGTTCGTCCAAAACCATCCAAGAGAACATTGACACCCTTGCTCCTGGCTCTGACCGACATCTGCAACCCCTCATTTGCCTCTGGAGCCTTCCCCTCCCCTCTGAAGTACTCTTTTATACAACCTCTTCTCAAAAAACCACAGCTGACCCTTCTTGCCTGGCTAACTATCGCCCGATCTCTATCACTCCTTTCCTGGCCAAACTCCTGGAAAAGCTGGCCATCTCGCAGGTTAATCTTCACAACGATTCTGTTGGTTGTCTCCATGACCATCAGTCTGGCTTAAGAGCTGCCAGAAGCACAGAACCTGCTCTCCTGAACATCCATGAAGACCGGCACTTCAAACTTGATTCTAATATCCCATCTGTCCTCATCCTACTTGATCTTTCTGCTGCCTTTGACACGGTCAACCAGGTCATTCTGCTCAATCGTCTCTGTGATAATCTGGGTATCACTGATCAGGCCCTGGCCTGGCTGGCCTCCTTCCTCTCCAACCAACCCTCCCAGGTCCAACTTGGGTCCTTCCTTTTCTCTATCTCACTTTCTACCTGTGGTGTCCCCCATTGGTCTAACCTCTCTCCCTGACTCTGCAACCAATACCTGTCACCACTGGCCCTCTGCATTGCTGCTCTCTGCTCAAAATTTCAATGCTATGCGGATGACACCCAACTTGTTTTCAGGCTCCCCTCTGCCACCTCTTCTCCCTCTCTAATCTCAGACCGTCTGTCTGCAATCCAGGAGTGGTGCACCGCCAACAACCTCTGCAATGCCAGTTAGACAGAGATCTTCCTCATTGGCACACCTGCACCTTCATTTCCTGTCACACTCTGGCCGGCCTCTCTTGGCCCTCTCCTTCGTCTCACTTGCAAGGCTAAGAACCTCAGGTCATCTTTGACTACACTCTTTCCTTTTCTTCTCACATCTCTGACATCTCTAAAAAGTCTAACTACCAACTTCACCTCCTCAGAGGTATTCTTCCTTTCCTCTCCTTGCCCCAGCTCATTGTCTCCAGAGCTCTGGTTCTCTCTAGGCTGGACTATTGCAACAGCCTCTTTCTAAACTGCCTACATCCACTCTCCGTCCTCTTCAGCTCATCCAGAACAGGACTGCAAGACTTGTCCTTGGCCTCAAGCCCTGCAATCGTATCTCTCCAGCCCCGAAACCTCTTCATTGGCTCCCAGTGGCTGCAAGGATTAAATTCAAGACCCTCTGCATCTCTGCATTGTCCACAAGGCTTTCTGGGGCATGGGTCCCCAATACCTTCAACTCTCCCTCCGTAAATACATTTCTACTCGAGCTCTTTGCTCCTTTACCTCCAACTCCCTCGGGGTCAGTCGCTTCTCCAACCAACGAGTTGGGGGTAGATCCCTTTCCTCCGCTGGGGCCTCCCTCTGGAACAGCCTCCCTGCTTCTCTGAAACCTGAGGAGAACCATCTCCGGTTCCGGTAGCACCTCAAGATCGTCCTCTTTGCTTCTACCTTCCCTTTTCCTCTCCCCTGCTAATCTATGTGCTTTGGCACCGGGCATCTGTTTACCCTCTGATGTCAGGCCCAGATCCCTGCCCTCACAGCCACACACCCGCACTGCCTCCTGGCAACCCCTGCATTTGGGTCTGTATCTGCAACCCTACAGTCCCCTTCCAGCACTTATCAGCCACCTGTTGTCTACACCTTATTCTCGCACTTACCACCTGCTGGCCATACCACCTGTTGTTGTTCTATCTCGTGTTCAGCACTTTCCACTCCCCCTGCCTCTCACACTTTCCCCCTTCCCTCTCCCCTGCACTTGCACATTCTCACTATCACTGGGCTTAGTAAGATTGTTGTTTTGTCCTCCCTTTTTTCCCCACCCCTGCCTTGTCGCGCTCTGAAACACCTGTGTATGGGCACGATACAAATCAAATATCATATCATATCATATCATGCATATGTAGCACTGCTGTTCATGTCGCTTTTTTTGCTGCAGAAATAGAACTTGAAGTAGCCAACAGGAACAGATGGTCTCTGGTGGAGTTGTACCAGGTCTTTTTCCAGTGCCTCGCTCCAACATTGTGTGACCTCATTAATGATTGTAGAGATAGAAAGTTCCTGACTGAAACAATACATGAAACACTGATCACTGTGGTCTCTTGACCGAATAAGACCACACCCAATGTGGTAACTATAGACCTAACTTGTTATTAAAAGTGGGCATTGTGAAGGCATCATGAGGCAAGACACAGACAAATTATTCCCTTGTCTTAACAAAAATTATTTATTTAATTGTCAGGATGGAGTAAGGCCTTACTTGCCCTAGGCTAAGGTGGGATTTCCCTACCTAAAGAAACTAACGATAGTCTTTTAAAAACATTTTTAATATTTATATAGCGCCAACTTACCCATAGGCCTACGAGCGCAACAGTACATACAAAACATAAAACAAAAAACTACAATATATTCAAATAAGGATCAAAACAGAAAAGAGCAGATCAGTCAATAGCGATTCTTATACTTGTGGTATATGATAGTCTTCCCAGTGAATTACAGCAGCTTAAAAAATATGGAAGATTATTGTGTCCACACACATATAACAATACAGTCAGAGCCCTCGGTCAAGGACCATTCCTTGATATGAACCCTACGCAAAAATGTAAGGTCCAATGTTCTGATACAGCTCCCCCAGCTTTAAACCATAACCAGGCCAGGACTTTATTCCGGAGGGCTTCTCTTGGCTCAGGACTTTCCACTTTACTCACATTAACAATCACCAAGTTCCTATTATCTGTGACTAGGCTTTTTAAATGAGGATCCGCAGTCTCAGGCATTGAGGCCTTCCTAGCTCGTATATCTCTCTTCGTCAGGGGGCATGTTGAGTTAGGCATAGAAATAGTTACCAGAAGAACTAGATGGTTGTGAATAGCAAAACAAGCTGGAGGAATAGAGTCAGAGGGACCGGATGCACCAGAAACCAAGTCTTGTGGCATAATAGGGCCTGCAGAGGACACGTTATTAAAAATGACCAGGTCATGAAATAGCTCAGCATCCATTTGTGTACTTGTCTCTACTTTCCTAATCATCACCACTGTTGGAGAATAATCTGTTTGACATTCCTTAATGGCCGTTTCTAAATGAGGGATAAGGGTGTCAAATGAATGCATCCAGGCTTGGAAATCCATGACACTCTCACATTTGTTCAAGTCATAGATGATTCTTTCCTTTACAGACTGCCAACCTCTGGCAACATTCGTTCCTAGATCTTCTAGACTAAAACTGGCGTGTACTTCAGCAATAACATTATCCATACTGTTGGTAGGGAGTTCCATTGTATTCCTCAATGGCAGGATGAAACTAACAGTTTTCCCGGCTGAAAGTTCAAGAATAACATCTTCGCACTGGGTCTGAGGGTATAGTTGGCCCGTATTATCACTAAGTTGTCCCACAATGGAAGTAGACTCTGTTTTCAACTCTAGGTTGAAGGTTAAAGGACTAGTTATATAATAAGGTTGGAGATTCATGAGTTGGTGTTTTTCATTTTGCAGACGTAATTTACGTTGAGCAATTCTGGCCAATGCGTCTCTCATATGACAGTCACCCGGCGCTGGAGAGCCACCCGACAATTCGCGAGAGGGCTGGTTTAATGAGCCCTCACGCATGTCAAGAGGGCGAGAAGCTTTGGTGGTAGCATTCCATTTAGGTTGATCAGAAATGGAGCACATATCAACAGGTCTCGAAGTGAAATTTGCTGTTCCAGCCTAGTAATTCTTATAAACAATAAGTTAAATTAAAAGGGAAAAAGAGCAGCAATAACACACCAAAAAGAACTGAGAGTAACAACTTGGCTCAATACCATAAAAGCCCAGGAAAATCGAACGTGTGTGAGAACAGGTCACTTTTCAATTCACACACGGAAACTAAAAGGGCCCGTCTTCAAAACCCTCATCCTGGGTACGAAAGGCCTGTGATAGCAGTAAAACTCACCAAATATATACTGGATTAGAAATATCTCCTCCCAGTATCAATGGGGCCACAGGCAGAAACTCCACCCACGCCTTATTCTAGGCCACGTAGTAGGCCACACCTGTTCACTGTTATTTTATTGCAGAAATAACAGTGACGTACAATTACAAAGTGTAATAAATATTGCATGGTAAAATATTGAAATGTATTTTACATGCACATCCTACTCCTAAACTCTCCATGTCTCCCTCCCCTTTATCCCAATTTAACCTAAATGTGTATTTTATTTTTTACACCTAAACCCCACCCCTATCATTACATATTATTTTCTTTATTTCAATATTTTTTCTGCTTTTAGGTATTTTTTACCCACTCTGTTTTTTCTTGCAATGTTTTTTCATCTTTGTAAATACATTCTTTATTATTTCCTACAATATTATCACTGGATACCGACCACACCACCCCGGCAATCCCTGTGACCATTGCAGACTGCGCAGACACAGGGCAGCCTTCTTGAAGAGCCAGCAGTCCCTGAAAGCCCAGCAGTAAGTCTTCAGGATACTAAAGGATTTGAAGTTGTGTCATTAAGTTCAACTCAAAAGTCTGTCTCTGTTCAAAACCTATAGTTGCCCTATATACAATGTATATGTATAAAATATACAATGTGTATGGATGTCAGCACCAAAAGAAACAGTGTTAAAAATAAAGTTTGGAACTTCTTCCAGCCCTGACTTGTTTCAGTTTCCTCTTCCCCTTCCCCAAGTTCAAACTATTTCCAAAAAGGTCTCAGGGTTCCTCTCACCAGGTTCAACACAATTCCAGGATATCTAAGGGTTCCCTTACCCAGGTTCAACACAGTTCCAAGATATCTCAGGGTTCCCTTCCCCAAGTTCACCACAGTTCCAGAAATCTTGGGTTTCCCTTCCCCAAGTACAATACAGTTCAAGTTTCTTGAATTCCTTGTTACTTCCAGTATACATAGGTAATTCTTTAAGCCCTTTAATAGTACACATATATCAGTTCTTTCACTTCAGCACTTATTATACCACACAGCCTTGGATCTTGGCTTTCATTGGTTCCTTCCCATGTAGGGGCTTCTCCGTTTAAGCGAAATTGTTGGACCACACGGTCCACCCATTACAGGTCATGCAACCGATAACCCATGACACTTTGTGATGCTCTTGATTTCCCTTGGTTCGTTCAAAAACCAGAGAGAGAGTCACTCGGTCTACGCGCAGTTGTTGAACCACACGGTTCACCCATTACAGCTCACACAACCAATGACTCGTGATACGTGGTTACCAACTTGTGTATCTTCTATGTCTACCTGTATCAAAATGTCAACGCTCCATGCCACTTTTCGTTAACAGTTACCTTGTTTTGCCACTACGTGTTGTCTATTCCTTGGATATCTCTGTGCTCGCATTTGGTTCAGACTTTCTTTGATACACTTTGCATTTCAGACACTCTGTCAGGCCTTTTTCTAACACAGGTTGCCTCTCGGAACATTTGTCGGTAATCAACATTTGCTTTAGTGTCCTCCTTGGCAGTCTTTCTGTGGTGTTCATCCTTTTCCACTACTTTGCTTTGTCCATCAATGTTCATTAACTTGCCTTTCACAGTGGGGGTACTGCTGAGCAGCAGCGAATGAAGGAGTAGATCTGTGTCGCTCTGTGTGGCCGACAGTTTGCTGATGAAAATATCCTTCTGGGGTTACTATAAGTCGGTGGAGTAGCCACAGCTCTGCAGGGGAAGGTGCCGGCTATCATCTGGCACACTCCCGGCAAGATCCGAAGTCGGGAAGTGCGTGTTAGAGTGATGTGCTGTGAAGGCTGTCGGAAACTGCGGTGAAGCGGCCGCCATCTTGTCAGGGGCCAGAGCATGGCGGTTCAGCATGCCGTGGCGGTGGCGGTAAACCCTCTTAGGAGTTGGTAACAGCAGCATCGAAGTACAGGTGGGCCGAGGCGGGCTACCGCTAAATAGACCGGGAAAGACAGACAACAGGCACAGAGGGAACGCTGTGCCTGCTGCAGGGACACGCTGCGCATCTCTCGCAGTGGATAGGAGAGCAGTGGGCCATACCTGCAGCCCGGGCTGCAGAGCGTCTGGCGAGCACCCTGACGCTGGTGCACGTGCATGGCAGTGCGGGCGCAGAGCACGGCTGCCAAGGAAGAGCCTGTTCCCGTCCTGTACTTTCTCTGCAGCAGCTGGCCTGGAGGCAGGGAAGGTAGCAGGAGACCAGGGAGCCCGCTCTGAGGAATTCCGCAGCAACAGCCCAGGATCATTCATGGCGCCCCTTCCCCCCAGCACAATAAAAGGACCATTACGGAGCAGAAGGTGAGGACGGACACTACAAGGGGAGCCCAATTTAAAAACTGTAGGTATGCCCAGGTGGCGGTGGGGCCCCAGTGTTGTGCATAGAACAAGTGGCACATCCTAGCGGGCAAGGACTGGGTAATGGCGTAGGCCCGGAGTACGGGTGAAGCGCCTGCCCCAATACCCAGAAGGACCTCCCTGGCGGGGAACACCTGCAGGGCTGAGACATGCAGCAGAACTAAAGAAAAGCCCATTATTTGGCAGCACAGAGGAGTGAGGCAATGGGCCCTAATACAGGTGCAGAGGCAAGGTAGGAGGTGCCCCCCTGGGGGCCAGTGGGCATGAGGTGGAGTGAGATGGTGGAGAGGGCCATCCCTGCCCAGACATGGTCAAAAGGGGGGTGTTTTGACAACAGTGGCCAAGGCAGGAGGTTTGAGCAGTGCGGCTGCAACACTAATTGCCCGCATGGGCGGAAAGACTCTGGAGAGGTAATGCCAGATGGCAGCGACAAGAGAGTAGGTGCAGGTTTAGAGCTACCCTACCGGGAAGGGCCTCCCTATCCAAATATGGCAAAGGAAAAAGGCAAGAAGGCCACACAGCAAAACAAAATCGACCAATTTGCGTTAAGCAGCCTTGCCGCGGTGCAGCCTAACGCGAAGAGCAGTGCCCACAAGTAAAACCCAGCAGAGGACCTGACCACCTCACTAAATGACATGATGGGGGCAATCGCAGAGTCCCGGTCCTCGGTGGAGGAAAAGATTGATGGACTGGCGTCAGAGGACTCCTTTCTGTGGCAGGAGGTCCGTAAGCTGGCATCAAGAGTGGGTAAGGTGGAGCAGCGGATATCGGACATGGAGGATGCAGTAAGGAAGATCAAGAAACAACTCATGGCAGTGTCCCAGAAGCTCAATGTCTTGGAGAACAGAGCAGAAGATAGCGAGGGAAGGTTGGGGCAGAACAACCTCCATGTCCTGGGGCTGCCAGAGAAGGTGGAGGGGCCCAGCATGGAACTCTTTTTAGAGTTGTTGTTAGTGGAACTTATGGCACTGAAGAAATTATTCAATTTCTTTTCTGTCGAACAAGCCCATCAGGTGCCAACGGGAAGGCTAGTGCCGGCAGCCCACCCACGTACTGTCATTGCAATGCTTTTAAACTTTCGGGATAGGGAGACTACCCTACAGATGGCGAAGGCGACCAGCCCGATTATATAGAACATCTCTCGCATTGGCTTATTTCCTGATTACACGAGTGAGGTGCAGAGGGACAGGCAGTCCTTCGACTCAGTCAAGTGAAAACTACTGTCCTGCAGCATTAAGTATGCACTCTTATTCCACTCGCAACTGTAGGTCTACCATGGGGCAAAGGCAATCCTCTTCAACACACAACAGGAGGCGTGGGAGTGATACGATAGAATGTCCAGCCAGCGATGGCCCATGCGCCACGGAAGGAGACGCAGCGACCAGGGACTGAAACAGTTCCATCATTCACCCCACTATATTCTCAGGACCTTCTCCCTCCAGAGGAAGCAGGTGGGACAATGGACCGAGGGGAAGAGGGCTGAATGGCAATGGACTAGTGGCACCAGGCATGGAAACATTTTGGAATATTGAAGCTTTATGTTGCAGCAACTCAAGAGATTTGGTCTCTGGAGTACAAGAGAACTAGGACAAGCCCAGTTTGGGCCATTTGCTAAATTAGCGGGGCTGCGCTCATGGTTGAGTTAGCAGACTTGTGCAGGTTTCACAAGGGCCCAGGGCGACAGGTGCTTCTGTTGGGGGAAAAGTGCAGGGTGGGGGAGTTGGGGATGTTTTTTACTGTTTTGATTGTTTTGGGTTTCACATTGCTTGGCTAGGGCAGGTGGATCTTTAGATAGTGGTTTGTAGGGTGGACTTGAATGTGGAAATAAATGGGAGAGTAGACCCCCCCGGGGCCAGCTGTCTCGCATCTGGTTTTTGGGGAAGATGCCACATAATAAGGGAGTCACGTCGTTAACGTGGAATGTATATGGGGTGTACTCAGGCATTACACGTCGGCTAATATTGCAGTTACTCAATAGGCGCTCCCCCGAATTTGCCCTGCTTACCGAAACCCACCTGGCGGGGACGCATTGCAGGTTCTTTATGCGTACAAATTATAGAGTGGCCCATCATGCTGGCTTTGCCAGAGAGGCAAGGGGCATCATGCTTCTAATACATACGTGGGTGCCATTCTCGGTCATGGATTCATGGAGGTGAGAATGAATCCTGGTGGGAGGTTTGTGTTGATCCAGGGGGAACTGTGGGGGCCATATGGGGAATAGTGGCGGTCTATGCACCATGCACCTTACGTGGTAGTTACTTAATGATCTCCAGAAGCATATAGTTCTGGGGAAGGGGGAGAGGTGGATCCTGGGAAGAGATTTCAATGGCGTGATGGACACTGGACTCGATAGATCGCAGATGGGCCGCAGGATTCTGGGGCACCCTACTAAATTATGCATCTTTGCTACAGCAATGGGTTGGCTGGACATGTGGAGGGCAATGTATGCGAGGGAGGCCAGGTACTCCTTCTTCTCTGGGGGTCACTCCTCTTTCTCTAGGTTGGACTATCACTTTATCCCACAGGGCAATAGCCATAGACTGCTTGCTGCAAAAATGTTACCTAGGCGGATTTCGGACCACTCTCCATTATTAGTTACACTCAAGAGTGGGCGTGAGTCATCAACAACCCCTTGGAGACTGAACTCCTATTATCTAGGCTTGCCTGACTTCATTGAGGCCTTAGAGCACACTATGCAGGAATCATTTTTGATCAATGAGGGATCAATGGCATGTCCGGTTACAGTCTGGGAGGGTTACAAAATGGTCCTCCGGGGGGAGGCGATCTCTCTCATCACAGCACGACGAAAGCAGCATGCACTACTATAAATGAGGCTGAAGTGGCCTCTTAGAGAGCAGAAGCGGCCCAGGTGGCTGCTGATCCCCTGTAGTGTAGCTTAAGCTATGGAGTGCCCAGGAGGCACTCCAAAATGTAACGTTGGACAATGCAAAGCAGACGCATTGGTATAGGCGCAGTTGAATTTATGGAGTTGGAGACAAAGCGGGTAAGATGCTCGTGTGGTTGGAGCGCGGGGAAAGAGGTTGTTGGCAGGTGCGGGCTCTGCAGAGTGAGACGGGGAGGTTCTGACGAGAGATGTGGACATAAAACAGGCATTTGAGAGATATTATGAGTCACTATACAGGGCTCCGTCGGGTGGATCAGGGGGTGGTGCAGGCGGGGAGGTGGACCCCTTGGTCCACGCACAGCTGTCTATGCAGCAACGGGAGGGTTTGGAAGCAGAGATCTCGAAGGAAGAGGTGGTGGCCCAACTCCTGTCGGGTAAGTCTCCGGGCCCGAATAGCTTCCCAGTGGCAATCCACGGGCTGTTTCTGCAGCGTAAAAGGGATGGGATACTGCAAGATGATCTGAGGAAAGCACGGATAGTGGTTCTCCCCAAGATATGAAAGCCACTGGAATATTGCACCTTTTATAGGCCAATTTCATTGATAAATGAGGAGGTAAAGTCTCCTGGCAAATAGTCTGCAGAGTGTTATAAACAACTTGGTTCACCCGGACCAGTGTGGGTTTCTGCCATCAAAGGCCAAACCGCATGAATTTATGCAGAGTGCAGCTGGCCCTTGGTCAGGCCTCCACTATCCCTGGTCCGCTGGCATTATTGCTGGATTTTGAGAAAGCCTTTGACTCTGTGTTCTGGGACTCACTTTGGAAGACTAATGAAAGAATGGGCTTTGGGGAGAATTTCTTGAGTTGCGTGCGCTTTCTATACAAATCACTGGTAGCTGATGTGCGGGTTAATAGGGTTTGCTCCAGGATTTTTCCCCTGGAATGGGGAATGCAGCAGGGCTGCCCCCTATCCCTCCTGTTCTTTACCCTCGCGATAGAACCGCTGGCCATGAGGCTTAGGTCAAACGCAGAGTGGGTGTGTTTTAAGTGGCCCTGAAGCGGAGAACATAGGATAGCTTTATATGCAGATGATCTACTGATCTATATGGGCGACCCGGCTGTGCTCTGCCAAGTGGTGTCGAAGATACCGTGCAAGTATCAGGGTGCCAGCGGCCTTAAGGTTAATTGGCAGAAGTCAGTATTTTTCCCCTTTCAAGGTGGAGATGCAGCGCTCCAACTTTACTGCCCGTATCAGATATCTCGGACAGGTTTCCGGTATCTAGGTATTCAACTGGGAGAACACCTCTCAGACTTTTTAGACCTGAATCTGCTCCCGATAATTGGAAAGTTCAGGGCGGATGTCATGCACTGGCAGTCCTTTCCACTAAGTCTGATGGGCAAAGCAGCCCTTTTCAAAATTATATCCCTACCCAGGTTTCTCTATGTACCACAGAACGCCCCGTTCTCAGTATCCAAGAATGTATTCAAAGAAATAGATGGGGTTCTCTGGAAGCTGTTGTGGGGAGGTAAGCAGGCCTGGATCGCCCTGAAAACTCTCCAACTGTCGGTTTGGGAGGGGATGAATAACTCTACCTTTCTTCCAACAATACTACTGGGCAGCACAGCTGGGAGTTGTAAATGATTGGCTACATGGGGACCTGGGGTTACCCCACATACAGTCTGAAGAGGGTTACATGGGGGCCAGGAGCCCTATGCAGGTCTTATATGCTAGACAGGGGAACGGGAACACAACGTTCATGTTCTAAGCTGGAAACACAAATAGTGTCGACTCGATAGGTGTATTACCACAAGAACTGCACTCTCAGTAACCTTATACTTACTCTAATACTGTTTATTGTTATAACGCAGTGACATTATATGACTGTACAATATAATGACAAAAATATGGGCTTTAAAGCATCTGGTTGTTTATTTGTATGCAAATAATCCCTAAAAGGATGTTTTTTAACCCTAATTCTCTCCTTAGCTTGAAATAACGTATGTTATTTACCACAAAAAGCGTGTGATCTACTGAATGAAAAACAGATTTACCGTATTACAATCTGTTAGATGTATTGTGTAATACACCTGTAAGTGTTTAGAGGAAGAGGTAGCCTGACTCCCCCCACAGCCCCTTTGTAGCAAACTCGTCCTCCTGACTCAGGCCCCTCTATAACAAAAAAGAGCACCACCCAACCCCCCTTTTTCAAAAACCAAGGATGAAAACAGAAGCAAGGATAGAGTCAGGATTAGTGAGCAGGTCTTCATTGGTGTTCAGGAGAGCAGTTTTCGTGCTTCTGGCTGCCCTGAAGCCAGACTGATGGTCATGGAGGCAACCAACAGATTCAGTATGGAGAGTAATATGGTAGATGGCCATCTTTTACAGGAGTTTGCCCAGTAAAAGAGTGATAGAGATCAGGTGGTAGTTTGTTGGAGAGGAAGGATCGGCAGAGTGCTTTTTAAGGAGGGGGTGCACAAGGGAGTGCTTAAGTGGGAGGGGAAAGTTCCAGTGGCAAAAGAGTGATTGCAGAAATCGGCCAAGGCTGGAGCGAGGGTGTCAATGTGGTCCTTGATGGTTCTGGAGGAGCAGGGGACAGGGGCGTAGGAGACACATAAAATCTGGGGGGACAGGGGACATCTTGGGGGCTTTGCTTTATTTATTTATTTATTTATTTATTGTGTTTTAGTCAAAGAACTCGACTTTTCACAAAATTAGAATTAAAATAGCAGTACGTATTAAATTACAAATATCACTGTATAAAACAAGAGAAAAGAAGAAAAGAAAACAGAAGAAAATTAAAGGATGCAGCAGCAAAGAACATGTCTTTGTATGTTGCATTTCTGGATTTTACATCTGACTATGAGCTCATGGTAAGAGAGAGGAAATAACAATTACTTCCAGTGGGCCACAGCTAGGACGCCAGCTCGTTAAGAGGCAGATCACCTGTAAGTGGACTCCTGCCAAATAAAGGAGTTGAAGCCTTTTCTACCAACTGCAAGTTGCTACTTTTTTGGTGTGGGGCAAGGAGACGTGTGTGTCTCTTGGAATGGAAAGATGGGGGTTTCAAAGAAAGAGGAAATCTTGTTTGCACCTCTGAGTAAGCCCTGTTATGGGAGTAGAGGGACCAGGTGTGTGATGTTGCTACTTTGACTGTCCTCTGGGGGGTGGGGGGGTACAGCAAACAAGGAGGATGAGCGACCGCAAGCCCACCCCCTTATTAGCACTCCCCAGGTCCGTGGCCGGATGTGTCGGACCCAGGCGATGCCTTGTAGGTGGGGTGTATGTGGACCCAGGGGGTGGCCAGAGGGGCAGCCCGCTATGTGGGCCGCCCCTCTTGTGCCCCTGTGAGGGCCAGGCCAGCCTCTCACAATGAGTCTGGTCCCTCTTATTCCATCTCATGGTGGCTTCAGAGCCTTTGCCTTTGTTATTCTGAATGCAGAGCTGGACTCTGTTCCTTTCTCGTTTAACATTTGCTGCAAAGCCTGATCTATTTGATTCTCTCATATGTTACAAGGACGGCAGAGCATGGGTCCTCTGCCCTGTTACATTATTCAATGAGCCCCTCTGGCCTTTCTTTGCCTCTCCCTTGTCTCACTGCTTGCTTGCTTGCTTAATACATACCTCCTTGCTTGAACACTCAACATATTCTCCCTAACACAGCAAAGGCAGCTGCAGTCTGTCTTAACTTCTATTTGTTCCGTGTCTTGAATTGGCGTCTTATTTCCGCTTTTCTGTCTGCAGGGGAAAGGCATTTGCCGGTCACTGCCATGATGTTTCTACATGGCCATAAGAGGGCAACAGCTAGCCAATATTGGAAGAACATGGGCATATCATGCCAGAGGCTGGCAACTGCCTTCCTAATGCCTACACAAGAGACACAACTCTTGCCTTTGTTTCTAACAGTAATTCAGTGGGTGAAGAAACGCAAGAGCACACATATTGCTTATAAAGGAAGGGGATGATGTCACACTTGGTTAAGACATTTTGATCACATCAGGAGCTAATTTCCAGCTGCAATTAAGCGATTACCTTTTAGACTTCTGGCTTTAATTAACGTTAGTATCACCTGGAAAGCACAGAGGTTGCTCAACAGGGTTCCTGAACCACGAGGGGTACCCTACTCGTGGGCATGGATGATTGGAGGTCATTCTTGCCCTGTTTTGGAGCCTGGCCCCTACAGCCATGATTGGGGAGGGGCCTATTACTTTTGGTTGTACGTACCCTTTGAGGGTGGGCAGACATTGCCTCCTGCTTTAGCCCACTAACAGCTCTGCTTTGCAACTTTATCACACATACCTGTCAGGTGGCATGTAACTCAATGCTACTAATGTTATCAGCCTCAGAAGTCTGGAATCCTTTGGCACATCAACTAGGGTACAGGCTTGCCACCTGAGACTTACCCATGTCTGAGTCGCCATCTGTCGCCCTGTGGGGAAGACACACACTGAAAGAGCAGGGCACAGTGCCCTTGTGGGTTTTTCACACTTCTTCCTCGGGGTGGGCACAATACACTCCGCAGAGAAAGTGGCACATGCTGGGCAACATTCTCCCACTTTGACAATGTCACCCAAAGAGCAAAAATGGCCATTAGAAATACCTCTGTCGGCTTATTATTGCGCAATCAACACTGATGGGTTTCAGCACCTGCTTAACACGAGATAGCAATTAAGGGCATTTGCCAACACACTCAAGAAGCACAGGACACCCTCTTACCAGCGACATGCCATGCTCACTCATTCTGATCACGAATTGGCATTTATCTGGGGTCATGTTAAATGTATTTATTTATTTATTTATTACATGTGTAGCATCACGCAAAACCCACAAGCATCAAGGAGCAAAGTAAACTGCATGGAGTGGACCACTTCCATTGGTGCACATTTTTACTCTTCCGCCACAAAATGGAAGATTTTAGCGTAAAAGGCAGGTGAAATCACATTGCTTTTCCACTTTGGAAGAGTGTAAATACCTCACGCAGTTAGCGATTGCTGGCGGAATTGACAATGGGTTCCTCTGGACTCTGCCCGCTTTTACCAGGTTTAATTTCCAAGCAGATCCCAGAGGAATCCCTTTCCTTATGTCCAGCATGAGAATCCATGCTGGCAGTAAGGCCGCATTTGTCTGGTGGAGCGGGAAATACAGGGGGTCATGGTGTGTCCACTCGGCTCCCGAACTCCACCCAGAAAATGCACGAAAATCTGGCCAATTAAAAAAAGCGACAGTAGTAGTGGTTTCCACCACTTTTTCTGAACCAATTGATGTGGAAAATGATGTGTTGCATCGGAAGCTGAATGCATTCACTCTGCCTATTATCCCACCGGAAGATTAAGCCAGGTGCTGAACACAGGTGTTACATATTCCTGTGCACAATCTGCATTTGGAGAATTAACTAACTGAGCTACCTTACAAATGATATCTCCCCTGGGGCTTTACTGTCTTAACCCCTTAACTGCCATGGGTATTTCCCCCCAGTGCCAAGGCCTTTTTTGGTGATTTCGGTATGTTGCCATTCAATCCTTTTGAACTTCTTTGTTACATGAGATAACTCGGCCAAAGTTGGCCCCTTTTTTCCCACATGTAGGCGGTCGTAAGGCCACCCAGGAATCCTAGTTTGCTGTAGGGGGGTGAGAGAAAATAACCAAAAAGGAGAACATTTGGTTTTTTTCAGAAAATGCCAATAAAATGTTGTACAAAGAGCCTGTGGTATTTTCCATGTAAGAGCTAGGAACAAATGGTATGCTGTGCCGGATTCGCCATTTTCCAGGCTTTCAAGAACAAATTGAGTGGAAACCAAAATAACATATTTTGATATGCTAATGAGCCGTTTTGTGAGAGGTAGGCGATTTTGGTGTTTTTTGTCCAATAGGACATGCGTGAACAGAATGGAAGAAAAGGGTAGGAAAGCTGAATGGGAAGCCAGAAAGGCATACATTCCTGAAAAGTAGACAATATTCCAAGTTTAGGAAGGGGTGATTTGCACAGGTCAGGCAACAACTATGTAGGGAAAGATTCCATAGTTTGGAGGGAAATCAGGAAAATGACAGGAAAAAAAACACAATTTGCGCACATTTCATTCAGGTCACCCACCGAAACAAGCAGCCAACAACACATTGCCTACCTTCCCGCGTTCCCACAGGTTTCCCGATGAAAACGGTACCTCACATGTGTGGGTGCACCTACCTGGGTGCAAAGAGAAAAGCCTAAAACACTGGTAACCCCAAGTCTTTTCGCACAGCAGATTTTCAGGAATTTTGCTCATGTGGACAACCTACAGATTTGGGGCTAAGTTGTTGAAGCCACGAAGGAAGATAGGGAACCCCATGCATTTCCGAAAAGAAGACAGCCGTAGGAATCCAAAGAGGTCTGACTTGCGCGAATCGCCCCATAATTTATGGCCCACAATCCCTGACAAAGTCTGAAATTTGGTGGAAAAAACACAATTTTTACTTTGTCTGGGATTGTGGGTAATACATTCTCGGGCGATTCAATCAAGTCAGACGTCTGTGGATTCCCACGGGTGTCTTCTTTTCGGAAATGCATGGGGTACCCTGTTTTCCTTCGGGGCTTCGACATCCTAGGCCCAAATCTGTAGGTTGTCTCCCCAAACCCTTTGGGGGTTACCAGTGATTTAGCCTTTTCCCTTTGCGCCCAGGTAGGTGCACCCACACATGTGAGGTACCGTTTACATCGGGACACCTGTGGCAACGCGGGAAGGTAGGACATGTGGTGTTGGCAGCATGTTTCGGTGGGTGGCAAGAGGGAAATGTCTGAAAATTGTAGTTTTTTTACCAAATTTCAGAATTTGCCAGGGATTGTGGGTAATAAATTCTTGGGCGATTCGCGCAAGTCAGACCTCTGTGGATTCCCATGGGTATCCTCTTTTTGGAAATGCATGGGGTTACCTGTTTTCCTTGGTGGCTTCGACACCCTAGGCCCAAATCTCTATGTTTTCCACATGAGCAAAATCTGCTCTGCCGAAAGGCTTGGGGTTACCAGTGGGTTCGCCTTTTCCCTTTGCGCCAAGGTAGGTGCACCTACACATGTGAGATACCGTTTTTGTCGGGACACCTGTGGGAACGCAGGATGGTAGAACATGTGTTGTTGGCGGCGTGTTTCAGTGGGTGGCCAGAGTGAAATGTCTGAAAATAGTGTTTTTTTCTACCAAATTTCAGAGACATTTCCCTCTGCCCACCCACCGAAACACACATGTGTGTGGCCATCTGCCCCCCGGCGGGGCAAATCGTACTGCCCCAGGCATGAGTGGTGGCTCTGCCAATATTTGCAGTGCCCCCCACCCCAAATGGATGGGGGAATCCCATGTACCCCTTCCTAGGGGCAGAAATCTGCCCCCAGGGAAGGCTAAATAAGGTGCCCCATCCACTTAGGGTGAGGGGAGAGGGCCACCCCCCTTTCAAGCACAACAAATCCTGGTGGTTTAGTGGGCTCCCCACCCCCACTCAAAACAAGTTATAATATATATATTTTTGTTTTGCCCTTCCTTAGGGGCAGATGGCACATGTGTGTGACCATCTGCCCCCAGGGGGGTGGCAAAACGTACTACCCCAGGCTTGGGGGGTGGGGTGGCTCTGCCAATATTTGCAGTGACCTCACCCAAAATGGATGGGGGCATCTCATGTACCCCTTCCTAGGGGCAGAAATCTGCTGCCAGGGAGGGCTACATAAGGTGCCCCCTCATCCATTTATGGTGGGGGGGAGGGCCGCCCCCCTTTCAAACACAAAAAATCCTGGTGGTCTAGTGGGCCCCCCTCCAAGTTATAATAGATATATTTTAGTTTTGCCTTTCCCTAGGGGCAGATGGGCACATGTGTGTGGCCATCTGCCCCCAGGTGGGGTCAAAGCGTACTGCCCAAGGCTTGGGAGGGGTGGCTCTGCCAATATTTGCAGTGGCCTCTCCCCCCACCCCAAATGGATGGAGGGCATCTCACGTACCCCTTCCTAGGGGCAGAAATCTACCCCCATGGAGGGCTGTATAAGGTGCCCCCCATCCACCTAGGGTGGGGGGGGAGGGTCACCCCCCTTGCAAAAATCCCAGGTGGCTAGGGGTCCCACCCGCACCCACCCCACCCAAAACTACGTTTTAAAAAAAATAAATTTTTTGTTTTGTTTGCCCCCCTTCCCTGGCGGCAGATGATCACCCATCTGCCCCCAGGGTATTGCCCCCATGCTTTGGGGGCCAGGGGGAGAGGGCAGCTTACATAGTAAGCAGCCCCTCCCCCACTTCAAAAACACGACACACCAAACACATATTCTGGGGGGGATAAATGACATTACATCCCCCCCACTTAAAATTGTGGGGGGATTTGTCCCCCTGTCCCCCCCATGTCCTACGCCCATGGCAGGGGAGCACCTACTTGGACGACACTTTCATAGATCGGACTTGTCTAGAAACATTGTCGGGAGTGAACATGGGAAAAGAGGAGAAAGGAGGATGAGGGCTAGAGGTGGCAGTAGAGGGGAGGAGAGAGGGAGAGGAGGAGGAGAGAGAGGACAGGATGTCCTGAGTTTTAGTGGTGAAGTGAGAAGCCAGTGCCATGCAGAGGGCCTTGGAGGGAAGATGAAAGGTGGAGACTGCAGTAGGATTGGCCAGCTCCTTGCAGAGTTTAAAGAGTTTGGCCATGTTGTTAGAGGCCGCAGAGACGAAGGCTTAGATGTAAGCTCTCTTCTTGGACAAGCAGAGAATCTGTTCTGCCTTTGGAGCATGCGGAGGGCCTGTTTGTCAGAGAATGCGCCTGATGCCCTCCACTTGCTCTCAGCCACCCTACACTTGTGTTTTAGGGTAGTGAGGTCGAAATCATACCAGGAGTTGCACTTGGAGGTAGGCTTCAGATGGATCCTCATGGCAGGGGCAAGGATATCAAGAGTGTTAGAGATAGAGAGATGTAGGTTAGAGAGGGCTGTGTCAGAGTGTGAGTCAGCCGCAGGCATAGGAGGAGAAGAGAAAAAGTGGCGAAAGCCTCGACTGCCACACTCTTCATGGGCCGGATAACCGAGAAGGTAGGTGGCAGTGCTGGGGTCGGCTTCACCTGGGGGTCAGAGTGCGTAAGTTGGGAGGAGAGCAGTAAGTGGTCAGTCCAAGAGAGAGGAGTGGTGAGAGGGTTAGAGAGGGGGATGTCTGAGGAGATGAGAACATCCAGGGTGTGCCCGGCAGATTGTGTCTGGCCCAAAGGTGGAATAGAAAGAGAGAGAGAGTCGCAGAGATTGCGAAAGAGCCCTGAGGAGGGGTTAGAGGCAACCAGATGGATGCTGAGGTCACCTTGGAGGAGAAGTTGAGAGGTAGAGGCAAGGAGAGAAGAAGAGAGGTCAGCCCACTCAGAGAGGAAGAGGGCGACCTGGCCGGGTGGCCTGTAAATGGTGGCCACAGTCAGAGAGAGTCAAGGAGAGATAGGAAGCCTGCAGACCAGGCATTCGAAAGAGTAGTTGGTCTGCGTAGGAGATTCCTGGTGATTGCCTTGGGACTGATTAAGAGAGTCGGGATCTCAGGATTGCCCTTGGGTGGCCAGCTGGGTGGCCGGGATGGACATGTGCATGGCCTTGGAAAGACAAGTGTACAATTCCAGACGGTGCCCTGCATAGTTTGTGAAGATCTGGCGCAAATGGGAGAAGGGGGCCAGCGGGTAGGGGAGATTTATGGGATGGGGCATTGTTGGGTGCAGTCATGATTGATACAATTGACAGACCTTCACAGGTAGCCCTGCCATTGCACATTATTTAATGTATGCTTGTCCATGCTGCTATGTCAATCACTATTGGTTATGGTTATTGTACTCTTTTCTTTTTTTTTTGTTTTTCTGAGAAAACGAATAGAAAAGGTGTTACACTTAATTCATAAGTGCTCATTACGGGATTTCACTTTGTTCATAAATGCTTCTTAACGGTTTTCACTGTGTTCATAATTGCACATAACTGCACATCTTTTGCTTTTCACTCGTGCTGTATTTTCATATAATTTCCATATCTTCTCTTTAGTTAGATAATTGGCAGTTTGTTTGTTATTCAATATTTTTTCATTCAGTCTCCAAACCCCTTTCTCAGAAGTTATCAATTTGAGTGATAATAGCAAATGTCCAATTCCCACCCCTTAGAGCTCTTTGGTATGAGTGTTCCCTTTCTCACTCTCACCGGTTCTCGACAGTTCCTCTGGGCATCTTTCTTCTATTCTCCGGCATCCACTTTCTTACCGGTTACGCGTTGGGAGTTCCAGCGAGCGGCGCTCACCACCTGTGAACCTCGCTGCAGCGGCCCACGTCTCCTCAGAGTCTTCTGTGTGCTAGCTCCAGCTGGGTACACGTGGCATAGGGGATTACAGGGGCTCTGACCTTTTCACAGCCTGGACAGGTCGCAGTGCCTCTCTCACCCTGCTGCAATACACAGCATCCTCTCCACTGGCCCCTCTCCAGCAACTCCTTGTCGCACTGCTGTGTCTTTCTTGCTAGGCAGGTCCTCTCTTCCTCTCTGCCGGTCTCTCCATTTATACACCTGTGGCCTCTAAATTGGTTGCAGGGGCAAGTCCATTGCCTGACCACAGTTACACCTATTAAGGGGACATGCGTGACCCTCGCAATGGTTTTCCTCCATAGTTCTCTTCCTCGTCTCAGTACCAAAGTGGTGAAATTAACTAGAAGTGTGCATTACTTTTTTAGTCTCTTGTGGGTACTCTGCCAGTGCGTACATTGCTTAGGGTATAGCGCCATGATGCCTTTGGGCGACCATTGCGCTTTACAAGTGTCAATAACATAACATAAAATTACTCCTAGTTGCCTCTTCCTCATCCCAGTCTTAAAAGCATATGATTGTGGGACAGTTGGTGTGTATGGAAGGGAAAAAAACCTTAATGACAGGGTGTATTATTCCTGGTTGTTTAATTCTTGGTTTGGGCTGAGTCTGATATGTCTTGGAATCAATAAATGGAGTTTGGGGGTGTTAACTTCGTCCATATATCTTCCATATAAAGAGAGGATCTCCTAGTTGCTCTCTTTCTTGTCATTTTATAGTAATGGTCCTCCCGAGTGTCGTTTTGAAAGAATGGGAAGCGGACCCTGCAACGGAGGGTTAATTATAAAACGGGAATGGGGAATACGAGTGCTTTGTTGATGCTAAATAAATGTATCTAGGTGACTGTTATTCTGTGAAGGTGTCTCATTCCTGGTTTATATTCCAGACGGGAAGGACCTTTTAGGAGGGGCTTACATCCTTACTCCAATCTGAACCTTTTGACACAATGCCACCAGTGCAGACGAGGAGACAAATATAACAGCCCAGCAGTATCAGTATTTTCCTATAACTATTGTATTAGGGTTTGATAATCTACAAAGAATTGAAGTATTCCTGAGCATTAATAATACACAAAAACAGTAAAATATGTGGCACTCTTGAGCATACTAACTCACATTGTTAGAAAACATTTGTGCAGTACCTGATGCCTATTTGGAAAATGTGGACTATTGCACATCTTAAAAAGAACACATGGGTGGGGACAGACTTTTCAGATGACAAAAAAGTGTACTGATTGTTGATTAAATTGGACCTACGTATTCGGAGAGGGTCACTGAATCCTGAATGCAACCATCTATATTTGACTTCTTTCATGTTGTGTAAAGTCTTGATATTTGTCTCATTGACATCACCAGGCCTTTCTGCAGCCATAATGCCTGGTAGTAGTAAAGGAACAGACTCCTTTAAAGTCATAAAGTACAGTGACCTGAGTGGTTCAAGGAACAACTTTAATTAACACTGGTCCATCCTACTGGACCTAATGGTGTGAGGATGTCTATACATCGGGCACTGGGTGTGGGGATACATGTACACTATGCACTGTGCAATATTAAATGACACATGCGCAATGATGAATGTCCACCCTGTTTTGTTTAGATGAACAACCAGTGTATTTAAAGTGAAGATTTCAATGTGATAAACAAACCCTCCACCACCCTCACCCTTCTCCCCCTCCCACCACAACTCCCAAACACACCCTCACCCCCTATCCCTCCCACCACAACTCTCAAACACCCCTTCACCCCCTTCCCCCTCCCACCACAACTCCCAAACACACCCTCACCCCTCTCCCCCTCCCACCACAACTCCTAAACACACCCTCACCCCCCCTCCCCATCCCACCACAAAAACCCCACACTAGTCCCATAGGGTCCACATAGCCCACATGTGGATGGCAGTATTGTCACTGTGCGCTCCCAGAGCCAGGGGGAGGCATGTCCTGGCGGCGCATCGCACAGAGGGACCGATGGAGCGGGCTGGTCTGGGTTGAGTTGCTAGTTGAGGGGGTGTCCTCATGCTGGGGCTGTTGTGCAGGATGTGCAGCCATCAGAGCATCTGCTATCCGGCCAAGAACCTCACAGAGCTGGTTCGTGCTGTCTGTTATGCCTGGCCCAGTGCCCTCAGTTCATCCCGCCACTCCTCCCTGGCCTGCCAATTGTCCTGCATGAAGTCAGTGATCAGGCCTGTGAGCTGTTCAGTCCGCTGTGCATCAATGGCTGATGTTGTGGCCCTGCTGGGGATCAGGCTCACATGTGTTTCCGGGGCTTCCGCAAGGAAACTGGCCACAGGACTGGCATGTCCCTGTGTTGCTCCTTGCCCAGATAGCTTAGGTGTGTCGGTCTCACCCGAGTCACTATAGGAGACCTGGGGGTTGGTTTGGGCATCAGGGGTGTGGACGTTCCACAGATGGAAATGGGTCTTTCGGCAACATCGAGGGGGGCCGTGGCTGCCACCTCCCCAGCCACACTCGACTCCTCAGACCGCGGTGTAGGGCATGTGTCTGCCGCCAGTGCAGGCTGGGGTGGGGCTGGTGCACCCTCCACGGGCCTCGCTGGAGCCGGTGGTGTGCCTCCAGGTGTTCTCTTCCTCGCAGGGAGACGGCGGCCCCTGCCTTGGCCCTTGGAGGTGCTAGGCCGGTTGCTCTCCTGCTCCTCCCTGTCATGCTCACTGCCTGTGGGGGTGGAAGAGAGGGACGGCATGAGTGATGATTTGAGAGCCAGCATTTGGACATGGCTAAAATAGCACATTCAGATATTTGTGGGTTATCGGCATTTGGGTGGGGAACGGCACATTATTCAATACTTGGGTGGTAAATGCATGCATATGTCTGTGTCACTCATGTTGGCCGGGTACTGTGCTGGCTCACATGCACACTGTCTAAATCAACTGCCCTGTGTGCCTCACGAAATGGGCCATTTTGTGTGGTATGTGTCATATAGGTTACGGCCTCGCACCTGGCACTAGCCTGGGTCTCACTTGCTTCGGCATGATTTAAAAGGGGGGGGTGTGGCTGACCATGCCGTGACTACTTGGCCAGACCTTAGCAGTGACTTTCATAACATTGGCGTTGGCAGTATTGACTTTGGACACTCACCTCCATCAGCGGATGACGTTGCCCCGTACTCCATTTCTCCAACCCCTTCGATGGCTTCGGGCCTATCATGGCCGCACATGTCTCCTCCCACGGCATTAGTTTCATGGGCGAACCTGGGCCTCCTCCTGTCGAGGCTTCTATTACCAGAGAGGATGCTCCGCACCCTTAGCCGCAGGTCGTCCCACCTTTTTCTGCAATCCTTTGTGGTGCGGGGGTGTTGCCCACGGCGCTCACCTTCTGCGCCACTAGAGCCCAGATGTCTGAAAACAGTGTCAGCATGCTCGTGGAGGGTATCCACCAGCATTTGGAGTTCGTCAGGGCTGAACCGCTCCTTTCAGAGGCGGGCAGCTCCCTTTTTTGGCGCTTTGGGCATTTCTCGTTCATAATGGTATCTTTCCGGTATGTCGAAAGTGTGCCAGAGGTCCTGTCTGGTGAGGATGACAATGGATTGGGTTTTTAATGATGGCCGCCGTACCCCTTCCAGTTCCTGTGCAATGACGCTGTTTCCGGTTCTGCATTTTAACGGTGACTGTAAATAACGGTGACCGCTATTTACGGTAACCACTAATGCCGCGTTGCTCTAAGGCGGTAGTGTTGGCTATGGTGCGGTTCATGCCGGTAGGGGGTTTCTCGTCTGTTTTTGCGGCATGGTGCTATGTTAATTACCGGCATGGCGCAAAGCTCATGCACGCAAACTCGTAATAGTGCACTTTTAGCGGTCTATCACCAGCTCGGACACGCTATTTGCACCATGACGGTAATGGATGGAATTTACCACCAATCTCGGAATGAGGGCCATAATCTCGAATTGCAGGCGGAGGTCATAGAAAATAGGTCCGGGGGTCCAATATCTGCATCAAATGTCTCACGGGGGACACACAGGACAAAGATCTAGCAGAAGTAGTCAAAACCAGCTTTGTGGGACTTTTGTAACCCAACGCTAACCTGGAGATAAATTTTGACAGGATCCATAGAGTTGGTGCCAGCAGACAAGAACCATGGGCAAGACCGCGGGATGTCCTGGTAGCCATCCAGGACTACACAACCAAAGAAACAATACTCCTCAAGGCAAGGAAAGCGAAGCAGTTTACTTACAACGGAACAGAAATCTTCCTCTACCAATCAACCCTCATCAAGAGGAAGAAAATGGCCCAAATCCTGGCGTTTCTGAGAGACCGAGAGGTCTGATGCAGATGGACGTTCCCATTTGGCGTGCTCTTCGACTGGCAAGGGAAGCAACATAGGATAAAATCATACGAAGAAGGAGCTAGCCTCCTGGGGATCGAAGACGAACACCAGACGCAAGGCCGCCCATCAGAGGCCCAACAAAACAACCCGCAGACCCTGGGAACGGTCTACAGTGAGATCCAAAAGACCCAAGAAGGCGGTTATTAGCCACTCCTCAAAGGCCCCGCCGTGGGAAAACCTCAGGACTCTGACTAGCCTCATACGGGGATCCCTGAGTGAACATGCACTTTTTCGTAGGGGCCCACATCAGCACATATCGCCTGGGGAGGGCACAAGACAAGAGGGTCTACCTAAAGCCCCGTGGGGAGGGAAGGGGAGAGGGATCCTTGGAATGGGTTCTGGCGTACTCGCGAAGGATAGTTCTGGGTTCAGTCATGGCTTCAACACAAGGGAGGGGGAGGGTATCGGGGGCAGAGGAGGGTCTGTGAAGTTTGGAGGGATCAAGGCAGAGGGGGCAGAGAGGGGGAGGGAGGAGGGATCAAAGGGGAGGCCCCAGAGGCGAGACCCGAAAGTCAGACAACTATTAAAAAAGTAACGCCTGCATGATGATGGTCACTAGTAACAAACCTCTATCCCTAAATGTCAATGGTCTAAACTCACCACTCAAAAAGAAAAGAATAGAGAGATACCTAAGACGGGAAAGCCACAACATAGTAACCCTACAAGAAACTCATGTCCACTCCCGAGACAGAGTCAGAATTAGGTTTTGGGAGTACACCCGACTTTTTCAATTGCCGCAACCCAATAAGAAAGGGGGCGTTCTCCTGGCCCTGAAAGACGTGCTGGACTTGATGCCGACCGGGAACGATAGTGATGATCAGGGGAGATACCCAGCAGTAGCTCTGACGGGGATGGGGGGAAGTCTACACAGTAGCAACATTATACACCCCCAACTCGGGACAGGACGCATTGATCCAAAAAGGCATTAAGCAGACTTGAGAAATTTGCACAAAAAAAACATTATTGTAACAGGGGACTTCAGCTTAGCGCGGGACCCCACTAGGGATAGAAGCAACAGAGGTCTAGGGGCACGAGGGAAACCAGTGGGGACGCACAGATGGAAAATACAAGACCTGGCCCTGGTGGACGCGTGGAGGGAGTTAGAGGGCCACCAAGAGGGCTATACTTTCTACTCCCATGTCCACTGCATGCACTACAGGGTAAACTACGTATGGGTATCACACGGGTGATCTCGGTGGATACAATAATACAGTATGACCACATGCCCATAATAGTAAACCTAAAAAGGAACCGACACCCGGGGGTCTATGGAAGTGGCAATATCCAGCATCCCTGTTCAGAGATGAGAACCTGACTCAAGAGGTCACGGAAGGGATAGTGTCCTTTTTTGAGACCAACAAGACCGAAGAAACGAGCCCACAGATTAGATGGGACGCCTTCAAGGCAACAATAAGGGGCAGATTATCACCATCAAAGCAAGGAGGGATAGCGAATTGAAGCTGGAGTAGATGCTACTAGGGGCTAAACTGAAAGAGATAATGTCCCGTATGGGGACGACCCCGAGTGCGGACACTAAGAGAGAGTACAGGGCTACAAAGGGCCAATTAGACCTAACACAAACGAGGGTGGCGAAACGCACCCTCCTATCTGTGAAGCAAAAATATTACATAAAAGCAAACAAATCGGACAGATTATTGGCCAGGCTACTGAGGAGGGAGGAAAAGGATAAAACTATCCTGAAAATAAAAGTTGACGGGGACAAGGTTAGTTCTAATAGTAAGCACATTGAGTGAGAGTTTGTCAGGTGTTACTCTAAGCTCTACAGTTCAGACTACCCTTCACCATCGCTACAGGAACTCTATCAAGGAAAGATTGATCTGGTGTGACAAGCGGAGGAAGAAAGGGATGCCCTGTAGCAGGATATAACCTGCAATGAAATCCGGGAAGCAATAAAAGCCCTGCCCGTTAATAAAACCCCAGGACCAGACGGCATCACCTTTGAGTTCTACAAGACCCATAGGGAAACGTTAATACCCCACCTGACCAATTTGTTCAACCAATTTTGCTTAGCTCGGGCCATCGGAAGAGGCAAAGGTGGTCCTTATCCCCAAGAAAGGGAAGGATCCCACAGACTGTGGATCGTGACGCCCAATCGCCCTGATCAACGTAGACGCCAAGATTCATACGAAAATTCTAGCAACTAGACTCGACCAAATTCTCCTCTGCATATTCCAGCCAGATCAATCGGGGTTTGTCAGGGGACGCCAAACCGGCGACAGCATTGGAAGAATTGTGCAGTTAATCAAAAAAGCGCACAAGAAAGGAATCCCGCCCTCCTCATGGCCCTAGTCACTGAGAAAGCCTTTGACAGGTTGGAGTAGGGATTTCTGTTCGCAACCATGGAAAAGATGGGCTTTGGAAACAAATTCATGGACATGGTAAGGGCCAATTACTAGCATCCCCTCCTCCGACTGTCCATAAACTGCCAGGTCTCAGAACCAGTAGCAGTGTAGCGGGGTACAAAACAAGGGTGCCCTCTGTCACCCATACTCTATGCAATACATTTAGTACCCCTCTTGGCAGCGGTGAGAGCTAACAAAGAAATTGTGGGAATGTCCTTTTGGGGAACATCACACAAAATTGCAGCCTTCGCTGATGATATGCTCCTAACAGTCACCCAATCAGAACTCTCATTGGGGGCAATAGAAAACGAACTCAAACAATTTGGGGGGTACATAAATCAGAGATTCTCTATCTCACTCTCCCGAAGGTAGTAATACAGGAACTCAAAAAGTGCTCCCCTTACAGATTGGTGGCACAGGCCATAATCTATTTGGGAATCAAGCTAGCCAAATCCACAGAGGAGTTGTATCAAGCAAACTAACTGCCCTTGTTAGAAAAGCTCACGAGTAAGCTGATAGACTGGGGTCCCTTGTCCATAACATGGCTGGCGCGAAAAAATGTCCTAAAAATGGTTATACACCCCCAGTTGCTATATTTCTTTTCGGCCCTCCCAGTCAATGTACCACCTGCCCTATTCAGGACTATCCACAAAATGACCAGCAGATTTGTCTGGAAGAATAGAACACAGAGGGTAGCCACCAGGGTGATGAAGATGCCCACATCTATAGGAGGGCTTGGGGAACCAGATTTTAAGGCCTATTATTTGGCAGCCCAGATTAGAGTTGTACAGGATTGGCAGAAAGATGATCGGGATAAGATCTGGAAGCCGATGTATAGAGCAGTAGCCGGGGAAAATCTGGAGGGGATACTCTAGAAACCCAAGGTGGATAGACCAGCCCAAATGTACAGCAGCACAATTCTCTCCCTGGTGGGAGACTCGTGGAATGAGGCCATAAAGCAGGCACACATCACCTCCTATCCATCCCCATTCACGCCGATATTCGGCAACCCACAATTCACCCCGGGGTGTAAAACCTCCACGTTTACCAAATGGCAGGAAGGGGGCTGTCAAAAGATCAGAGACATGTTCGAGGGGACCCAGGTGAAACAATTTAACCAATGTAAATTAGACTTCGCTCTGGGGTAAGGGGAGCGATATCCCCTTCCCCCAGCAGCTACACGCAAATAAGGCACTGGCTCCACCACCCCACCATGAAAGAAGCAGGGACACGCCAATGAACCCCCTTTGAAAAAGATCTGACCACGGATCCCAGAGACAGGCGGGTGGTAGCATCAATATATGTGCAAATAAAATCAGGAGAGAACCCAAGGACTCAAAGACCTTACATGAAAAGATGGGAGCTGCCCCCGGGGCACACAATAGAGGAGATCGAGGGGGAAAAAAATATGTTCAAACATCCCCAAACTCACGAGATCCCTCAAAATACAAGAGATATGGTTAAAGAAAGATGCTCTTTCAGTGGCACTTAACACCAACGAGACTCCACAAAATGTACCCGGAGGAATCTAAAACATGTTGCCGAAACTGTGGGATGGAGGGGACGTGGAGCCACATATGATGGGACTGCCCCACAATCGCTGAATACTGGGGGGTATACAAGAGGCAATAGTTCAAGTGCTGGGGGTGGAGGCAATAGTGGCTTGGCACTGATAGGCCTTGATGAGTCTTGGAGGATGTGCCCTAGAAAGCTGATCGCAAAGTATACGTCATCTTTATGATGGCAGTGGCTCTAGCGTTGGCCTAAAAATGGAAGTCCAAGCACCCCCCCGATGCAACATGAATGGGTAGGGAGAATCTCGAACTTCGCAGCCCTAGAATGGCTCACATATTCCCTCCAGGGAGAACACCAAGCTCATCGCACTGGTCAAGGGTCCTGGACTTTTTACAAGCAGGTTCAAGGGGAGCCTGGTGCCCAAGGAAAATGTGCCTCCTCTGCTTAGTAGGTCAGCCCCAGATGGAGTAAAAATGGCGAGGGATTTCCCGTGGCCCGACCTACAGGGGTATGCACAGCAATTGTCCCCCAACACTGAGGATCAGAGTGCCTCAGGAAGACTCTCTTCACCTGCGGAACTCCGCTGGACCAGATGTGGGAAGCATGGAAGGGGGTGGGGGGCGGGGTATAATTGTTGTTGTTATGTTATGTTTAAAAATTGAAATAAAAAGTTATGTTAAAAAAAAAGAATTGAAATAATTTAAAAATAACTCCAATTTTTTGCATTTGGAATTTTGTTCATAGCTTTGGTATCATATATCAGCATTGTTATCTGGGTGGGGCAAGAGTGTTGTACAGTTGTGCACATCTTAAACCACAACCGCCCAACAAGACCAACAACCTGAATGCAGTTTCTAACAACTCTAACCTACTCCCGCTAAAAGGAGCACTTCTAAACGTTAGATCCCGAGTCGCCCACTCCATAGAGACTGCCGACATCATCCTGACCAACAACCTGGACTTCCTTGCTGTGACTGAAACCTGGCTACATGACGCTGCGGGACCATCTATTACCTTAGCTATCCCTGATAATTATGACATCCTCAGAACCGATAGACCTAACGCTCGAGGAGGTGACGTGGCGTAGCTATCATCTTTAAATCCTTGCTTGACATTAGACTAGCCACCTCTTCTCCGCTAAAATCATGTGAGCATCTCACAGTCAAACTGCAAACATCCCCTAAGAGCACAATTACGATGCATCTAATAGACAGGCCCCCAGGTCCGCCTGGTTCATTTGAAGAAGATATCACATCCCGAAAGCTCCAAACCCTCAGCTCAAATTATCATCCTTGGGGATTTCAATCTTGTGTTTAATGACCCTCATGACACCCCAGCTACTTCACTGGCTACTGCACTAACTGAGCATGGCCTCTTACAACTCTGCTCCCAACCCACTCACTCGAAAGGCAGGACTCTCGACTGGGTAGCTGCTCTTAATTGCAATATCACCCTTAAGGACCCCCTACCTCTCGTCTGGACGGATCACCACCTCCTTTCGCTAGATATCAATATCAACAACCTAGTGCCCAAAAAGTCTTTTATTGCACCGGCCTGCCCAACTAGGAACAAGAGTAACATTACAGTTGAAGCCCTAGTACCCTTGGTAGTCCCCTCTCTGAACGCTCTACTAGCCACAGCCGACTTGAACCTGTTGGTCAATACCTACAACGAATCCATGTCTAAAGCTATCAACATCATTGCCCCACTGAAAATACGCAAAGGGAAACCGGAAACTCACCTGAACTCTTGGTACACCCCTGAGCTCAAACTACTCAAACAACAAAAAATTAAACTTGAAACACTGTGGAAAACAGTTCCCTCATTAGAAAATAGAACTAATCTTACTAATATTACCACTCTCTACAAAAAAGAGATTATACAAGCCAAAAAAGAATCAACTCCAGGATAACTCAGGCAGGCTCTAGCACGAGAGAACTATTTAACAAAGGAATTAGAAAACCCTAATCCCTCTACAGATACCTGTACTAAGGATACACCTTGGTGCACAGGTATCCAGAATGCCCTCGCCAACAAAATCACGGGACTCCAAACCAAAATTGAAAATAAACGACAACAACTCACTTATGGCTCAACCTCTAGTCCAACCTCACCATTGCCCACAGCTATTAGCTCAGACTTCACATTCAAAAAGGTAACTATACCTGAAGTACAAAGAATTATAGCCTCCTTGAAACCTTCGAACTGTAAGGGGGACAGCTGCCCCGCTCAGATTATAAAAGACGCAGCTAGGGATCTATCCCCTTTAATTACCAAACTAATAAACCTGTCATTCACTAGTAACGCTGTCCCAAACAATTTGAAACAATCATGGGTTCTACCACTGTTAAAAAAAAAAAACACTCCACCCATCTATACCTACCAACTATAGACCTATCACCACCATCCCGTTCTTACTAAAAATCCTTGATAGAGTGGAGTGGCCTACGTACAAATTCAAGATTACCTTGAGACAAACCAATTATTAGGAATTCGTTAGTCTGGCTTTCGTCCTCAACATGGAACAGAAACGGCCCTTGTTGATCTCAAAAGCCAGATCGACGAACTCAAAGATAAAGGTAGGGCTGCCATCCTTCTTCTCCTAGACCTCTCCGCTGCCTTTGACTTAGTTGACCATTAAATCCTATGCAGCCACCTGTCATCGGCAGCACATATCTCCCACTCTGCGGTCACTTGGATCCAATCCTTCCTTGCTAACAGGACCAATGCGTGTCTTCTCACTGTTAGCAGCGGCCGACCCGATTCCCATCACCTGTGGTGTCCCACAAGGTTCTTGTGTTTCGCCTACTTTGTATAACATATTTACAAAGCCTCTATTCGACAAGCTGGACCATCTGGGTGTCACTTATACCAACTATGCAGATGACACCCAGATACTCCTAACTCTATCCGGTAACTGCAATTCGGACGTCAGCCGGATCAACAAAGTCTTCTCCATCATTCAGGCATGGATGGCCACACATGGCCTTCGCCTGAATGATGACCAGACTGAACTGCTCCTTGTCGGATCCCCTAACACCATCCAGAAGCTCAGCCCCAGCTATACTAGCTTCATTATTGACGGAAACACTATTCCTATCGCGAAAAGTGTAAAAACCCTCGGTTTCTATCTAGACACCAACACTAACCTCTCCAAACAAATCAACATGACCGCCTCAGCCACTGCTTGCACAGGTAAGCTGATCAGGGCCTGTAGACCTCTGCTAGCCACTAACAGTTGCCTCACATTAGCCAGAGCACTTATGCAGTCTAAACTGGACTACTGCAACAGCTTATAAGTAGGCGCAAACAAATCTGTAATCAACAAATTGCAAGTCCTCCAAAACAACGCACTCCGAGCTGCTCTTAATATTCCTAGGAGAGAACATATCTCTGCTATTAGAAAATCATGTAAATGGCTCTCTATCCAACAAAAAATCGATCTAAAAACTATTTGCCTCACCTACAAAGCCCTAAATCACCTTGCCCCTCCTTATCTAACCAATAAATTCACCTTGAAACCTGCTACCAGAATCACCAGATCCACCAACACACTATGCCTGGTGGTGCCCAAATATACCCTAAAAAGAGCCGGCGGAACGAGTTTCCCGTTTCTAGCCGCCCAACTCTGGAATACACTTCCACTGAACATCAAATCCATCCCCACCTTCCAACCTTTCAGAACTCAGGTCATCACCTGGCTACTAAATAAATACTAACACCACCTTAGGTCCTTCGGGACACCTCACACACATACCAGCACTCACCCACCACCACCCTGTATCTATTGATACTAGCTTCTACAGCTCCTGTATCTCGGTGTACCTACATAAATGTTTAGCGACATATCATATTGTCTGTTTGCTATCTGCATTAACTGTATTTTTGTAAATTGTATAAATGCTGTACAAATATTCCAATGGATTCACCTATGCCTGTAACCATATCCTTGAGCGCCCATATACCCCTGGGTCTGGAGCGCTATACAAATAAAATAAACAAACAAACAAACAAACAAACAAACAGTGTCTCCCGTTTATGAGGCCATGGGCAACAGTGGAAGTTTATCTTCATAATAGGCATTACAGCATGTAAAAACAAGACATTGGGCCTCATTACGAGTCCGAGTAACCCAGCCGGAATCGTAAAATATTAGCGGTGCCACCGGGAGATTACAAGTCCGGTGACCCGGGAAGTCAGGCGCCGGTAAAATGTAAGTGCCCATTCCAGAGTCCTGTAGGACTAAGTGGGAGTGGGGACTTGGAGGCGCTGGCAATGTTGTTAGTTGTGCTGGCGCTTCCGTGAAGGGTCTGCCTACCATGGCTGCTGCGCCCAGTAGGGTCAGACTTGTTTCCGGACCGGCAAACTTGTAATGAGGCCCATAATGCCTTTGGCTGTGCTTGTTACTAAATCTATATGTGCAACCCCTCCTCCAACTGCTCCACAACCATGTGATATAAATCAGCATATACACCGACGTTACACAAATTCGACTGTGACTGGATAAAAATAACAAAAACTCCTTTCCAGACTGGTTTGCAGACTGATGTGTGCAATTAGATGGTAGCTACCAGGCTAAAATGTAAGACATCAAAAAGGGAGGATTTTTTGTGTAGCTCACCTAGGACTTACTGGCTGGCTGTCAATTCTGGTACCTGCTCATTGACCAGCTACAGAAGTGCATAATCGTGGCATTTTGTTGGACAATTACTTACAAACCCAAATTACCAAAGTCTGTCAAGCCAGTTTTGATCAGATTAGAACACTCACATTTCTTCTGCCTTTTTTTACCTTCTCTTTATTGTGCAACTTCCCTTTCCTAGGTGAAATACGTTCCACAGCTCTTTACCCATTTTGCGCAAATAGAAACCACGTTAGTGCAGTTGACTGATACTCCAAATACTGCAATTATATATTTTTTAAAACAGGGACATGAACATTGTCTCCAACATAGCTAAACTCGCTATGAAAAATATGTATCAGTTATATTGGGCCACATTACGAGATGGGAGGCACCATGGCTGCCTCCCATACCATGTCCGAGTCCGGTCTCGTTCAATGGGGACTTACCGGTGCATTCCGACCCTGGCGGGACCGATAAGTCCCCATTGAAGAAACCATTCCCCATTCCCATAGGGCTCAATGGGGAGGGCGCTAATAAAGGGCTTGGGAATGGCAAGCCCGTTATTAGCGCTGTGGTCCCTTAGCGGGACCCGTAAGGGATGTGTGGTCAGACCACACGTTCCTTACGGTTCCCGCTAAGGGACCTCGGAATTGGGCGGTAAGGGATTACCGGCACCGGTCTCCTTACCGGTGCCAGTAATCCCTTACCGCCCATCTCATAATGACCCCCATTGGGCCTCATTACGAGATGGGCGGTAACCATGGTGCTATTAGCACTATGGCTGCCTCCCATACCGTTTCCGAGTCCGGTCTTGTTCAATGGGGACTTACCGGTGCATTCTGACCCTGGCGGGACCGATAAATCCCCATTGAACAAACCATTCCCCATTCCCATTTGAGCCCCCATAGGGCTCAGTGGGAATGGGGAGGGTGCTAATAACGGGCTTGTGAATGGCAAGCCCATTATTAGCGCCCTGGTCCCTTAGCGGGACCCGTAAGGGACGTGTGGTCAGACCACACGTTCCTTACGGTTCCCGCTAAGGGACCTCGGAATTGGACGGTAAGGGATAACCGGCACCGGTCTCCTTACCGGTGCTGGTAATCCCTTACCGCCCATCTCATAATGACCCCCATTGTATCCAGAGTTTTCGTGTTATGACCATGTGCACTTATCTTTCAAAATTATGTTTGCTACAAGTTCAAAGATTTATCACCTACGGTGTCCAGTTAAAGTTTTCGAAAACAAAAGGATCGAATGCAAAAGGTGATAGTGCATTCGACCGAAAACCAAAGGATCGAAAAGAAAATCAAATTTAGCTTTAAAAGGGGGTTTGGGTGGGGGACCCCTCTCCCCCAAAAATAAAATGTCCATCCTTTTTTTCGGTCGAATTGACTCAACCCTTTTGTCATTAGATCCTTTTGATTCGGTACTATGACCTATAACCATCACCTACCTATGATTTAATATTCTACACTCTTTAGAACAGATTGCCCTATAAAGGCAGACTATGGGCCTCATTACGACCCAGGCGGTAAGTTACCGCCTGGGCCGTGACTTTACCACCATGGCGTAAACTACGTTTACGCCATGGTGGTTGGCGGACTTACCGCCCCATTCCGAGGTCGGCGGGGCGGTAAGTCCCCAATCCCCATTTACCCTTCCCCATTCCCATTTTTGCCCCATAGGGCATAATGGGAGTGGGGAAGGCGTTAATTACGCCACCGTAAATTACAGTGGCGTAATTAACTCCATGGTCCCTTAGCGCCATGGATTTTAACACCTGCTAAAAGCAGGTGTTAAAAGCGCCATGGCGCTAAGGGACCTCGTAATTGGCGGTAAGGGGTCGGCGCAGCTAACGCTGGCGTTAACCCCTTACCGCCAGGGTCGTAATGAGGCCCTATGTCGACTACGCAAATTTACTGTAGAAACTGCCCTACATCTTTTGACTGCATGCCCTAAATTGAGAATACAGTATTTAAAATGTTTATTTACATTTTACAACTAACGGTGAGTTCATTGAATCTGACCAGTTTTGGAGTAGCATTTACAGTGCTGAGTCTCTAGTGGTTACAACTGCTGCATTTCATGTTTGGAAGGAGGCTTTGTCTTATTTTCTTTTAGAATCAAACCCTTCTAAATAAGTGCATGCTAACCTTCCTAATTTCCCTTTAACCAATGTCATTATTGCATGCTATTAATTTGCTTGCATGATTGACCTAATATTATGCACATGACGCTTTGTAATCTCTGCTGCTATTTGGATTTAATTGATAGTTTCTGGGTTATTTAAGAATGTAACTGGTGGATGTATTATTTTATTGCTACGTTGTAACGTCTTTGGAAATGTTACTGACATTTTATTGATGGATTTTTTGAGATTTTTTAAAATACTTTATTGTGCTATGTTTGATTGTATTATTTAATTATGTGCTTAAGGTTTGTTTTATAACCAAATGCACACAGCATGCATGGATTAGTGAAATGTGGCCTATCCGTGTCTCCAGAAGAAATCTGTATACAAATTACAGCTAATCCAAAATACTGTAGCCAGAATTCTTTTGTGATTACCGCACAGCACTTTCAAACCCCTGCTCCGAAACAATTTAGGTGGCTACCGATGGCAGAGAGAATACAATTTAAAGCAATATTTTAAGTACCATGTATGTGCTTCAAGGCTATATACAAAAAAAAGAGATTCTTCAACTGAAATCTAACACACATATGATAACTCAAATCTTCTATCTTTGTCACATCGATCATACAGTTTTCCAAATGGCGGCAAGGTTCCTTTTCTTGCCAACCTACAGTGCTCTCAAACATGGTGCATCAGGCTCCACACAACTTGTTTAAACTCTTTCTATTCTTCAATGTATTAAAGACCAATCTGTTCCCATTAACTGACTTAATGTATTAAGCTAATGTAACATATAAGCACAATGACATCACAGCAGCACTTGGAAACAAGGTTAAACAAATATAGGGCCTCATTACAACCTTGGCGCTCACGGAATGAAGGGAAAGACCCGCTGGATTGTATGGTGTATCGCCCTATATCACTACTAAATGTTGACGGGAAGATTTGGGGGAAAATTTTGGCAACCAAGTTGGCAGAGGTAGCGCTGCAACTGGTCCACCCAGACCAATGTGGGCTTGTTGGGGATAGGAATACCTCTGGCAATATTACTCGTCTCCATCATGTCATGGACCAAGTGAAGACACAGGAACAAGACATGGCGATAGCCTCCTTTGACGCCATGAAAGCTTTCGATTCGCTGGAGTGGAAATGGTTATTTCAAGTATGAAGGGGATTGGTATTCGGGGAAAACATCTGTAGATGGTTGGGCCTGCTATACAGCAAACCAATGGCAATAGTGAGGAGAAATAACTGGGTATCTGGGACATGGGAACTGGGTAGGGGGACACGGCAGGGATGTGCAGCTTCCCCATTTCTATTTGCAGTGGCCTTGGGACCCCTAGCGGCATTTCTGCAGCAGGAAATGATGGAGGCAGGGATTGAAGGGGGGAAGGGGGTCTGAGGCATGTAGTTTCACTATGCTTTTGTATGTATCAAATCCGAGGGTATACCTGCCGGAATTACTGGAAATATTGATGAATTTCCAGCATATGTCCGGCTTCCGTATCAATGAAGAAATATCAGTTTTTATTCCGCTGGGAGGGCTACAGGATTGCCAAACGGAGGACCTACCGAGGCTGGGGATAAAATGGGAAACAGAGTAATTTAAATATTTGGGCATACGGGTATTCCATGAAATAGACAAGACGTTTGTACATATCACAGGGAGGGTGCTGTCAAAGATGGAGATTCGGTTCAATTCTGGAAGAACTTGCCTCTCTCCCTGATGGGTAGAGTGGCACTGTGCAAAGTGGTGATCTTGCCGCGACTGCTCTGCTTCTTCACCAATACACCATATGTGGTGAAAATAGTTTTCTTTAAAATGCTGGACAGCAAAGTGGGGGAGCTATAGTGGTACCAGGGAGCAGGAGGGTATCTCTAGCGGTATTACGAAGGTTTAGGGAGGAAGGTGGACTGGGTCTACCAGACTATGGGAAATATTTTGTGGCAGCGCAACTACAATCAGTGCTGTCATGGGATCAGTCAGGGGGAGAATTTGAAAGGGCTGATAGGGGACCTGCCATCACATCGGAGAGGTGCAGAGCTGTTGTGGCATCCAATGGGTAATAAGGGTATGTCCATTGTGTTTACAGCGGTGAGGGCGATATGGAAGAAGTATGTTCGCACGAGAGGACCCGGGGGGCTGTATGATGGGAATTTACCTTGGAGCATGGATCAGAAACTACGGCAGGCGATTGGAAGAGCAGGAATACAGAGGCTCCGAGAACAGGGGTGTGAGAAGGTGGGGGATTGATTTGAGGAAGGGAAGTTGCTTTTGTGGATTGGTGTCTCAAGTACGGGCTGTCAAGGGGCCTGTTTCTGACATATAGATCGGTTGTCCGGGGGCTAGCGGAAATATGGGAGGGAATCCCAGAGGAACCGGAAGTGACCTCACTGATGCGGGTGCTGCTGGACCAAACGGGGGACAGGGCAAAGATTTCTCAGATTTATTAAAGCCCTACAGGAAGAGGAACTTGAGGGGGAACGGTAGGGGAAGGAAAAATGGGAGGCGGATATGGGATACCAGATTTGGGAAAAGGAGTGGGTACAGATATGGGGACTGGTCCGGAAGGTGTCACGTAATGCCCGATTTCAACTGGTCAAATTTAATATCATACATAGAACATATGTAACCCCAGTTAGGCTACAGGCAATGAATAACGATTTGTCGGATAAGTGCCCCAGGTGCTGCAGAGGCCCGGCGGGATTCTGGCACATGATATGGGACTGTGGAGTAATGGCTGGGTATTGAGATAAGGTGGTTAAGGGGGTGAACAAATTGTTGGGGACCAAATCCAGAATGCTGGCAGAGCTTGCGAAGGATTTCTGACACTATTGCCTCCAACATCAAATCTCAGTAGCAGCAGAGTACCTTGCAGGAGCACAGAACATTGTAGCAGACTGCAATTCACGATATCTGGTAGACTCCAGCGTTTGGATGCTACACCCTTAAGTGTTCAGGCATTTACAGGACACTTGGGGCCCCCTAGATACAGATCTGTTTACATCCAGAATGAACGCGCAGACGCGCAGGTACTTCAGTTGGAGGATAGATCCGGGGGCAGCGGGTACGGATGCATTTCTACACCCATGGAAAGGGGCACTGCATTATTCCTTCCTGCCATTTGTCATGCTCACGAGGGCCCTAGTGAAAGCCCGCAGGGAAGATGCAGAGATTGTGATGGTTCTACCATTTTGGAAGTCCAAGGCATGATGTCCAGTAGCGATGGAACTTTCTTCGGATTTTCCGAGGATAGTTCTGCATCGGCTGGACCTTCTTCTCCGCTTGACCCCGCAGCATCACCCGTTAATAGAAACAGGCTTGCTGCATTTGATCACCTGCAGGGTTTCAGGAAGAGATGGGAATTGCCAGACATTTTTCAACTCGCTGCAGACTGCATCAGAGACTCCCGGGCGCCTTCCACCATTAGGAGCTATGGCACCGCATGGGACTGTTGGTCCCAATGGTTGCCGGAACAAAGTCTGGATTCCGTTTCAGCCCCTGTAGTACAGGTTTTCAACTTTCTTGCAAGTAGATTTCAGGACGGCTGCACCTACAGAACGGTAGGGGTCTATAGATCAGCGTTATCAGCAGGACACAACAAAGTGGAAGGTGGCCCAGTCGCTGAGCACCCAGCAGTCATTCGACTTCTAAGAGGGATGAAGTTGAAGAAACCGCCAGAACCTAAATACGCGGTTTTATGGGTCGTCAGAGACATCTTTCGCCTCTTCCTCAGATAGCCAGAAAACGACATTCTTTCCAGCTCTCAGCTTTCAGGAAAGCTAGCGATGCTGCTGTGTTTAGCAGCCTGTCGAAGAGTGTCTGACGTCAAGGCCCTAGAAATAGTTAGGAAAATATTTTACCCGGAAGGGGTGGCTTTTAACATAGCGAAGATAACAAAGAGCAATTCCAGAATCATTTCCTACCCTTACTTTGCGGAAAATAAAAAGATATGCGTAGCAGAATGCATTAAAGATTATGAGAAGGCGACAGCTCATCTTAGACCGCAAGGCGTAACACTGCTGCTTATAGCGCGTAGGAAGCCTCATCATGCCGTAGCCACTGCAACGATCGCTAAGTGGGTCAGAGAGGTCATGCTGGGATAGACTTGTCCTTATTTGGCGCGCATTCTGTTAGAGGGGCGATGGCGTCTAGAGCTTTCGCAGCAGGTGTTTCCCTGCAAGACATAGTGAAGTCAGCAGATTGGTCTTCAGAGTCTATGTTTAAAACGTTTTATTTCAAACCAGTATCAGATATGACAAATAGAGTGGTGGCAAGCTTTGAACAAGCATAATGCTCACCTCCTCTCTTGACATAGAAAGAAGATTGCCCATGCTTATAGCGCAGGCCAGTCTTGATTCTATTAAAGACACGGAGGCAAGCATTATATCCCACCCAGAATGGCAAAACACTTGATGAAAGTTATGTAGTTGCATATTGCACAAAGACTTTGGCGCATTCCCACCCTCAAGGTGTTTTTTTGTGTTGTCCCGTAGCCGATGAACAGAAGGCGTCTTGAGAGAGACTGACGGGCCGCAGGCTTGGATCATGACAAGACGAGTTGTCCCGTTGGACCTGTCCTGTGGAGCCGGAGTGTCTAGTGATCCCTTGGACGTCCAGAGCATCTGATGGATTTGTTTCAATAAGTTGGACATTAATGCATGGAATTCTGTTATGGACAAGGAAAGAGGAAGGGACCTGTGGCTGGAGGATCTTATACCCTGGGAAGGCACCTGAAAGGTGGAGGAGAGGAACCTCAGGACTACAAGAGGCTAGGAGGATCATGGAACTAGTAGTACCAAAAGGAGAATGTTTTGAACTTTGACTTTTAAACATTGCTTTTACTTTTTCTCACAGTTCCTGGAGAAAACAGAAAATACCAGTTTAAATGTTTGTTGTTTTTAAGTGCTGAAGTGGCAGCAATAAAGAAAGTAAAGCATAATGCTCGCCTCCGTGTCTTTATTAGAATCAAGACTGGCCTGCGCTATAAGCATGGGCAATCTTCATTGTATTGTGAACTCTGATCAAGCCACATTTTTCACATGCCAACAAAGCAAGTTGTTTAGAAGTCCTGCTTGAAAAAAGTGAAAGCATGGATATGTACTGCATTCACCAGGGTGCCTGCACATAAGGCCTAGAATGGGGGATTGCTGGCAGACTGGCGCTTCAATGTGAGCATGTTTATTTGCAAAATAATTTAAGGTATAGCAATGAATTGCATCACAACTCTCTAATGGGTGTATTACAAGTATCTCTGTTCCATGACCATTCAGCAAAGTTTAAAGGTTTAACATCACTCTCATAAATAATATATATGCTTTTTGATTGCAATCACCTTTTGAAACAAATATACACATTTATATGAAAAAATGCTAACTTAAGTGCCCTGAAGATACGTAGGTGTAGTTCTGGGTTACGTTAAACCCAGTATGGCATGAGATGACCTTGCCTTAAAAAGACATCAAACTTGAAAATGCTCTATTTAACTTAACGTTGTAGTTTAGCTTTTGAAAACACTTTTATAAATGCAATTAAATTCATAAAAATGAAATGCATTAAAGCTTTCAAACAGAATTTACTTGTGAGGAAAGGAAAACATCAGGCAATTGTTTGTAGTTTGGTAGGTATAATGCACCCCTCTTCTGTTTAGCTAGTTTACTATATATCATTTAGAGACAGTAAATAACTGTATATTTTCTAACGGCAAATGCCCTGAGGATACCAAAGTGTAATTTTGGGTTGCATTAAATCCAATATAACATAAGATGACCTAGCATAACGAAGACATCAAACTTGATGAGGCTTTACTTTTCATGTACTTACAAATCAAAGAAGTTTAACACATGTAAAAACTATTTTTTTTAAAAAAAAACTTTGGTTTTATTAGCATTTTCTTATTATAACAAACCGGGCAAACACAGTGGTACATATAATGCAATTGACTGGCCCGTTTAACCCTAAGTCCCCCCCTCTCCCTCTACCCCCCCCAACACTGACCCACCCCCCCCTACTATCCTACTAGAACTTCAGGTTTGCGAGACTGTTCGTGTTCTCTTCCCTTCTTGTGCTTAGGAGAAGATGTGATAGGCGACCAATTTTTGCTGTCTGAGGTAGAGTTGCCGATCCCCCGGGCCGTGGGCCCTCCGTCCAGACCCCGCTTAGGTCCGAACCCCCTTCCCCGGGCATGGGGGAGTGTTTTGTGTCAATGGACGTCCCATCCCCAGGACTGCTGTACTCCGTACCAGTTGGCCAGGAAAGTACCCGAGTCATTGTTCACCATTGCCGTGAGTTTGTCCATCAAGAACATGTTCTTTACCTTCTGCTGCCATTCCTTCTTGGAGGGGGTTTCCGGACCCTTCCACCTCTGTGCCAGGGCCACCCTCCCCGTCCGCAACATTGTTTCCGTCATCCTTGAAAATCTGTGTATTTCCATGTCCTCCGGGGGAAGACCCAGCAGCATCGACAGCGGGTCCTGGGGGAGAGGTTCATCTGAAACCTCTGCGATCCAAGCTCAAACCCTTCCCCAAAAGTCCTGGACCCTTGGACAAAGCCACCATATATGTTTCCTAGATCCCCTCTGGCCGCATCCCCTAGGGCACATTGGAGATACGCCCGGGAACATTTTAGATAGTTTCACTGGGTCCCTGTGCCACCCCTGCAGTATCTTGAAATTATGCTCCATGTCTGCGGTGAATAAATTTCCGTGGAAGGCGATCTTAAAGATCCTCGACCAGGCGTCCTCCGAAAGGGTTCCCCCCGCCAATTTCTCCCAATATAGGCGGAAACTTTGTCTCCCGGGGAGGTTAATGGTGTTCAAAATTTTGTAGATGCTCGATACCGCGCCCTTTCTCGAGGTCGCCATGTCCAGAAACCTTTCAAAGGGAGTCAACTGCCTCTTCAAATTCTGGCCCCATGCTTGGTCACACAATATGCCCTTGAGACGAAGGTACTCGAAGCGAAGATGGAAAGGGACCCTTGACCAAATGATTCTCTCAGATCATCGTAAGCTAGGAATTCTCCCTCCCTGAACATCTGCCCTGCCAATTCCATCCCCAAGTCTGACCAGATCTGAGAGTTCCGGAACCCTCTATTGCCCAGGTTGAGGGGGAGACTCCAAAGGGAGGACATCGGGGAAGGCCATGAGGTGAGATGGGATGTCTGTGGGCCTTCCCTCCAAATTTCCCAGAGGACTCTTAGGGTTGGATGGGCTCTTAACTTTCTCGGGATAGTTTTGCGCGGGGCCCATAGGAGATCCCTGACCTTCAAGGGATGGGTGTCCATATCCTCTAGGTATGACCAGTACGTCCTCATCCCTTCTCTCATATGTTCTAAGAGGACCCTCAACTGGGCTGCTCGGACGTAGAGGCGGAAGTCGGGAAGCCCAAACCCCCCCTCCTCCCTCGGCAGTGTCAGAGTTGACCTCCCCGTCCTCTGGGTTTTCCCCTGCCAGATGAAATCTCGGACTGCGTTCTGTAAATCTCTAAAGGTATGCTCTGGGACAATGGTGGGGAGCGCTGTAAACAGGTATAGAAGCCTTGGTAAGACATTCATCTTAACCGCTGTCATACGACCATACCATGACAGGATCATCTTGCCCCATCTCCGCAGGTCCAATGTGATCCCTGCCATTATGGGGTCATAGTTGGTGGGGGCTAGTTTAGACAGATCCCTGGTAAGTATGAGTCCCAGGTATCGTATGGAGGTCCTACCCACTGCAACCCCTTCCAGCCTATCCAACGGGTCTAACTCGGGGTCTCGTTCTCTCATTGGGAGCAGGACTGATTTCGTAGCATTGATTTTTAGCCCAGAGAAGCGGCCGAAGGTGGCCACCAGGGACAAGAGGGGGGGAAGCGAGGAGGCGGGACTCACCATGTAGGCCAGGATGTCGTCTGCAAATAGGGATAATTTGAATTCCATTTCTCCTCTGCTAATTCCCCTGATGCCTGGGTGTGCTCTGATCGCTATGGCCAATGGTTCCATCGTAAGGACGTATATCAAAGGGGAGAGGGGGCAACCCTGCCTGGTTCCCCGTGAGAGAGGGAAGGACCCGGACAACGACCCGTTCACTTGGACCCTTGCCGTGGGGGCTCTATAGAGTGCCGACACCCAACTCCGGATGTGAGGTCCGAAACCCATTTTTCGGAGGAGGAGTTCCATGTATCTCCACTCCACCCTGTCGAAAGCTTTTTCGGAGTCTAGGGAGAGGACACATGCGTCCAGCTCCAATTCCTGCGCATAGTGGAACAGGTCTATCGTTTTGCGGATATTGTCCGACCCCTGCCTTCCCCTTATAAAGCCTACTTGATCCCCGTGGACCAGCCTCGGCATTATCCCCTCCATCCGCTTTCCCACAATTTTGGCCAGGATCTTCACGTCCGTATTAAGTAACAAAATCGGCCGGTACGAGGAGCACACCTCGGGTCCTTTCCTTCCTTGGGCAGTACTGCTATAATAGCCCCCATCATCGAGTCGGGGAGAATGCCCCCCTCTAGCACAGAATTGAAAACCCTCGCCAGGTGTGGGGCCAGGGCGGAGTGGAACCTCTTGTAAAAGTATATCGTGAAACCATCTTCCCCCGGGGAGGTCCCCACTTTCATCCCGCTGATTACCTTGTCTATCTCCTCCTCGCTAACCGGACCCTCCAACCCCTCTGACGTCTCTCTCGTTAAAGCGGGGACTTGAATGGACCCCAGGAAGTCTTCTATTAGGGAGTCTCCCTCATCATATTCTGAGGTGTACAAAGTTTCATAGTAATGACGGAAGGCCTCCCCAATGAGGGGGGAGTCATAACCCAATGTCCCCTGAGCGTCCTTCACCGCCTTCACCATTCTGTTACGTTGGACCTCCCTCAGGTTCCAGGCTAGAATACTGTCTGCCTTATCCCCCTTATCGTAATATTTTTGTTTCACCATCTGGAGGCTCCTCTCTGTTTTATGCAGGAGGAGGTCCTTCAGTTGGAGTCTGTAGTCCTCCAGGGCGGTGACCTGGTCGCGCTCAAGGGGCCTTTCCGGGGAGCCGCGTGGCTGGAGTTGGGTTATCTTTTCCCATAGAGTCTTTTCCCTGGCCTCCCTTTCCCTTTTCTTCTGGGATCCTATTTTGATAAGAACTCCTCGTAGGGTCGCCTTGAAGGCATCCCACAATGTGTGTATGCTGACCTCCCCATTATGGTTCAGCTCAAAAAACTGTTATGGCGTCTAGCACTTCCTGCGCGAGGACCTCGTCTTCCAGTAGGGCATCGTTACATTTCCAGCGTCCTCTGCGCTCCGTGTGCCAGCCCTCTGCAATTGTGATCCGGACCATATCGTGGTCCGTCCAGGGGACCGAGTCAACTCTGTAGCCCGAGATATATGGGCGAAGTGTCTCGTCCACCAGGATATAATCGATTCTAGAAAATGAGGTGTGAATGGCTGAGTAATACGTGTATGAGGGGACGTCAGACCTAGGGGACGGGATGGAGTCCACCAGGCCCAGCTCTGCGTTAATTCTCTGGAAGTTGCGCGCCATGGCCTCATCCGCCGGCCTGGTGGCTGGGGGTCCCAGCCGCTTTCTATTTGAGGACGGGTCTAGGACCATATTAAAGTCTCCCCCCACCACTAGCCTGCCGGGCACAAAGAGTTTAAGCCTGTCCCTTACTTCCTCCCAGAACTGGGCTTGGCCCTCGTTTGGACCATATACGACTGCAAGAGTTAAGGGGGCGCCTTGTAGTGAGCCTCTTACCAGTAGGTAGCGACCCTCGGGGTCCCTCAGTATTGCCTCTTGTTCAAAGCCTGCGCTCCTCGCTAGCAAGATGGCCGCTCCCCTCTTCTTAGATCTATGCGATGCACAGAGCATCTCGCCTATTCCTCCTCCCCTCATCTTGGGTTCCTTTCCCCGAGCCCAGTGTGTCTCCTGTAAGAAGAGCAGGTCTAGTTTGGCCCTTCGGAACTCTCTAAAAACTAGGGATCTTTTTGTGGGGTGTTCAGACCTCGCACATTCAAGGTACCCACCCCTAGGGCCGGCAGACCGTCAGCCATAGTCTGTGCAACTCTCCGACCGGTCGCCCACATCCTGACAAATCCCCTGTCTCGCTTCTTTAGTCTCGCATCATGATGAATTGGATATCCCCTCCCGCCCACCAAAAGGGCCCTAAAACTGACCCCCAACTTCCCCCCGCCCCGTTCCCTGAAAAAACCACCCCTGCCACCTTGAGAATACCCCCCTCCCCCCTACCCCCTACCCGGCGTCCAGCCAGTTAGTTCCGCCATTGCTGACATTTGGCCGGACCACCAGCCTGTCCCCCTCGTTTCCTTGAGCCCCCACTTTCCCCCCAGGCTTTGTGCCATCAGTTCCCCCCATTATACTTGCTGTTCAGAGTGGGACTGTCTTTGCTGTGATATCACGTACTTCCAATCCTACACCGCAGCTAGTCGGGATTCCCACGTAGTCAGCCCTCCGGGTCCCCATGTTCGCCTCCCTGTGCGGGCGGTGGAGTATTCAACTTTTTGTATTTCCGCGAGGCGGTTCTCCGTCTCCTAGCGCCCGACTGGCCTAGGCCGCCCCTATCTATTGCTTCTGGGCCTATTGGGGCTCTGCGGGGGTTGGAAACCACCACGTAATCTTGTATGGCCCCTCTTATATCTTCCTCAGTGGTCAGCATTGTTCGTTGGCCCATATATTCGAAAGACAGGGAGAAAGGGTACCCCCACCTGTAGCACACCCCCTTCTCCTTGAGTAGCTGTGTTAGGAGGCGGCACATTCTGCGCTTTGCCAGGGTGTAGGAGGAGAGGTCCTGGAAGATGGAGACCTGGACGTTGTTGTAAGTTATGACCCCCGCCTTCCTCGCTTCATCCAAGACCTTGGCCTTCTCCGTATAGTAGTGGAATCCGCCTTACCTCCTGCTCTATGCACTCGGTCGAACGTTGGTTCTGTGGTCATTTCCTCCGCAAACAGCAGGGTAATGATGTCTCTCACCACTCGGGTTAAGTCCCTCTCTGTTTCCCCCTCCGACTCCGGTATCCCGAAAAATCTTAGATTGTTCCTCGTTTCCCTGTTTTCGTAGTTGTCCATCTGCCTGGCTCTCTCCTCGTCTCTTTTCTCCAGGGCCGCGAGCCTCATGTCTATGTGGACTTCGTGGGCTACTGACGAGGACTGGTTGGTTTCCATTTGCAGGAGCCTATCCTCCACTTTGTCCACCCTCTGATCCATTTTTTCGAACTTCTGGGCAGTGTCTGAGCGCATTTCCCTAATTTCCTGTAGAATGGAGGCGAAGCCCTTTTCCATTGCTATCGTGGAATCCGTCGTGGTACCCGGATGAGCCATGCCGCCGGAGCCCGTGGGGCTGTTATTGGGTCTTTCCGTGTCCCTGTACCGGAATTCCTGTAGGGTCCTCTGCCAGCTCATGCGCCCCTCTGCCGTGCCCCCCGCAGGGTCCGCCGTTGTTCGGATTCTTTAGGGGGTTTCCTCGGGATGGTCCTCAGGCGGGCACTCGCCCCTCCCGCTCTGGGCGGGGGCCTCGCACCTGGGACTCTCCTCGTCTCATTGCAGCCTCATAGGGCGGGGGGGTGGCAGGCGGGCACACGCCCCGGGAGTGGCCCCCAGGGGCCTCCACCTGTTTGCACAGTCCTGCCTCCTCAGCGTGTTGAGTCTAAGTTCATGCGCTCTGATCGGAGCCTCGTTGGGCTTATGTTGCTGGGGAAGGGTCTACTGCAGAGGGGGGAGTTCATGCGCTCTGATCGGAGCCTCGTTGGGCTTATGTTGCTGGGGAAGGGTCTACTGCAGAGGGGGGAGGGCGAGCTGTGGCCACGGCTGGCTGGCGGGTGCTGCGTGTTCAGTTGCGGGGGTTGTTTCCCCAAGATATGCCTCCTCTTTCTCTTGAGATGGCCCGTTTCCTGGTCCCGGATGCCGGATCTGGGGGCTGCCCACCCGTGCCTCCCGCTGGGTCCGCCCCGACGGGTGAGTGCTCCGTCCCCGGCCCATTATCGAGGAGGAGGTGGTGTGGGCCCAGGGTGCCTCACATCCGCGGGCCGCTTCCTCTTGCCCCCCGCCGAGGTCCGTTGGGGGAGGGCCGCCTTCCCACTGCAGCCGTGTCTGCCTTCTGTGGTCTGCTGCGGGCCGGGTCTCCGCACTGGATCCGCCTGCCTCGGCGCGCTGCTCCTTTTACCGGGCTCCGCAGCCCGACGGGAGGACCCAGGACCCGGGTGCCGGAATTGGGTGCTGCCCGCCCACGTCCCCCGCCCGGCTGACTCCGCCGGGGGTGTGTCCGGTCCCCGAGGGCGAGGAGGGAGAGATGTGGGACCCGATCCTCGTTCGGGGGCCCCAATCCAATGTGCAACTGCCGGGGAGGGCAGATGCTGGCGTGGGAGCGCCTCACCTCTGCGGGCCGCCTCCGCTTGTTTCCCGCCGAAATCCGTTGGGGGTGGGCCCGGCCGGTGGACCTCCTTGACTTTGCGGTCCCGTCCACCTCCTGTGGACTGCTGCGGGCTGGGTCCACACGCTAGCCCTCCTGCCACGGCTCTCCTCTCCTTTACCTGGGCTCCGCTGCCCGAGGGTAGGGCAGGCTCCCCGGCGGGCCGATTCCGTTCCCTGGGCACTCGGGCGCGCCCTCCCTCTCGGTCACTGCTCCGTCGTGGCCCGTTCTCCTGTCCCCGGGGGCCTCAAGCCTCGCTCTTTTGAGCCGGGGTGCCTTGGGGGGGTCACCACTGTAGAGCTGCCCCGCGGTCCCGCCTGGGAGGTCTGGGGGGGGCTCAATCCCCTTGAAAGGCCCAGTCTCGGCGGGAGCTCGGCACCTAGGCTGCCATCACCTATGCGCCCCCTGGTGGCCTCCGTAAAAACTATTTTAACGTTGAAATTGAAATAATAAAAAGGAATGCTTTAGAACTTTGAAACAGTCAGTACTTGTAAGGACAATATAAAATCATGCTTCCGTTTGCAGCTCAGTAACCATTATGGCCCTTTTCCATTTTGCTATTTTATTACATAATAATAATTGGAGACAGTAAATATGTCTATATTTTGTAACTGTAAGTTTAATCTTTTGTTATGTGCAATGGTTTGGGTGTAATTATAAGAATATGTTCTGGCATTCCTGTAGGAAGCACAAGATATCCATGGAAGAAATCCCAGCCATGGAAAAATTCTCTTCTAAAATCACATTCTTTGAAACGCCCTCGCATTAACTATGAAAAGGACGTTGTGGTGCAACGCATTTTATCAGCAAGACTTCATCGTATTAAAGAGCTAAAAAATGAAGTTTATGAACAACAACGGACTCTAGAAGCAGTACAAATAGAGAACACGATTTTAAAACGGCTTCAACTAAGACATATTAAAGCACTGGGGAAATTTGAATGCACAGAAAATGAGCTGCATCAACTTATAACAAGACATCACAGTGAGGTACGAGCTCTAAGAGGACTTCTTAGGAAATCTCAAGAACAAGAGCGAAATGTTTCCAGAAAGCTTAAGGATGCTGACGGTGAGTTGTTAAGAACAAAGGACAATTTGCACAAATTGCAGAAACTTTCAGAAGACAAGGATCTAGAAGAGAGGGAGGAGCTTAGTATGAAAGTAGTAGCTCTTACTGGAAGACTGGAGGATGAAGAGAAGAGAATACAGGTAAAAACGCTTTTAATGTAAGGGGACTTTTGTATTCATAATGATAATGTTATTTTGTAAAAGGACATTTTCATCATCTGTACATACTGTGCTTAATAGTCTATAAATGATCAAAACTCCATAGTCATGTTTTAGATGTATATGCTGTTAGATTATCCCTGTCTGAAGATCATCCTCGGACGTGTATAAAAATCCACATCTTATCAACGTAAGTTATTGATTTTCTGATCATGGGGAAGCTTTTTTCTTTAATTGTGGATTCAGAAAAAATACAATATTACGGCTGTTACACCAAGCAAAGGAAAATACACCGACACGGGCTTGTAAAAATTCCCAGAATCTTTATTACAAAATTGAACAGTAGTCAACAAAGTACACAAATAGCTATTTGGCTGTCAATACATCACAGAGACCACCAGCAGGGTTCAATGTGAGCAGTGAACAGAATTTGCTAGCTGGACATCGGCGTATTTATACAGTTTGTTATAATGATGTCCAGCCTCTTACAAGTTAATAATACATTGGGCTAGGGTCGCGCCGGGTTCACTTTCCTAATTTACATATCTCGTGCATGCGGTTTACTTTTGAATACATTTACTAACACACTCTATTATTCTTTAATTTAACGTTACACTCTTTACGTATCGTTTTAATACAGATCAAACAAATGTTTCGCATATCGTATTTGGATAGCATTACTGTTCTTGTATACTTGTAGTTTAACATTTGCTAATTCAAGTAATCCCCTGATCCCGAGGTCAACAAAGGACAAGGTCTACATGACCCTAACTTGTAGCCTGAAGGCAGGTTGCACATTAACCCTCCTACAGAGGTTGAAGCGGTTAAGGCAAGAACAAGAGCACACGAGACGGCCATTTTAGACTACAGGGTAACTTTGTACAAAAAACTAAAATGGCGGTTCTAACTTAAAATGGAGGCTCGATTCACTTGGGGTCACGACCTTGTAATACGGGTTTCCTCGCAAAGCGACTGGGCATAGGCCAACATATACGATGAGGACGAAACAATATCATATCAGTTCTAACATAATGACTTCTATTTTTCTTATTCATATTTTGACTGACACTTTATTTTGCTTTAAAATGTCAAGTGTGTACATTTCATGACCTGTTCTTTTGACATATATTGAAAAAATATTTGTACTTCTAATTTTAACTATTTAGTGACTCATGTTATTCCTCTCAAATTGTTTCTTGACATTTAGATGTTTAAAGAGGAAGTTCGCTCAAAAATGGTATTGGCCCATTCGATTGGGCAAGTATTTTTGAGCATCGTAAAAAGAAATCCAATGCATCTTAGCTTCGCTTTTCTCATATGTACAGATGTGAAACTGATGCGTCAGGTACTCCCATCTTGTGCAAAACTTAACCGATGATCAATCCCCCTAAATTCAAGTGCCCTTGTGGCAGTAATTTAGGTACTCCCATCTTGTGCAAAACTTAACCGATGATCAATCCCCCTAAATTCAAGTGCCCTTGTGGCAGTAATTTAGATCACCCGCCCCTCAAGCTGACATCCCTAGTCAAAACGATTTTTATAATTTTTTTATTTTTTTTAAACAGGCTTTTTTGAAATTTGTGGACAAACATACACAATCGACAACTGCATAAGTTAATACACATACAAATTACCAAATCTTGACCTGCCTGGCAAACGTCACACTGGAACAAGAACATTCACAAACCCCACCCACAACTTCCCCCCCCCCCCCCATGTTTCCATTCGGGTCTCGATGCTTCTGTGATACATGTCCATACAGTAACTAATCAGTGTGCGCTTTTGCGGGGGGTTCTGGTCTCAGCTCCAGATCTGGAACGGTCGATGTGAACAGTGTTTGTGTAAGTGTGTTCCATGCCGTGATCCCAGCATTAGTGTCAGAGGGGCTCACATGCGCTGCTTTCAGCCAAGCTACAGTCTCGGCTTGTGACCACTTTTTAAGGTCTCTCCACCACTCTTCTAGGCGAGGGCCCTTCGGAGACTTCCAGGCCATTGCTATTCGCTGCTTGGCCAGTATGTACACCAAATCGTTCATTTTAGAGATGTGGCGTAACTGTTTGTGGTGCATGAAGCGGCCGAGCAGGCAGGCCTCAGGCGATATCGGATTTATAATAAGGCCTCTCTCGCCCATTCTGTATGTTATCGCACCCCATTACTGTGACACCTTATGGCAAGACAAGAACATGTGCAGCATATCAGCATCTGTGGCATCGCATCTGGGGCAATGTTGTACCGCGGCCCCAGGGAACTTTGATATCTTGAGGGGGGTCATGTATGCTCTATGCGTTACATATAATTGGATCAGTTGCAGCCTCGAGTTCCAGGACACTGTCTTATGGTATCGTAGTATCTGTGCCCAATGCGCATCCAAGAATGTCATCCCTAAGTCTTCTCCCACTGGGACCTTATAACAGTGTCGGGGGGAGGACCACTCTCGAGGAGGAAACCATATATTCTGGGTGTGTGGGCCTTTGGCTATATCATATATTGTGTCATTTGAGGCGAGCGCCTCTGCTGTTTCCGTATACGTAGGCCACCTACGCGTTATCAGGTTCTTCAATGTACAATACAACAGGTACTGGCCACGGTGGAGTCCTGTGGTATTAGCCAATTCCAAAAAGGGAGTAAATGAGGTACCTGTAAGCAGGTCCCCTATTGCGGCAATGCCCCTGGGTTCCCAGTGTGCACAGACACCCCGATGTACCTGTGATGCCACAGGAGCCAGAGCGGCCAGGGGGATCTGTATGAAGAACGGGTCCTTCATTTTTATTAGCGCTAGTGCCCTATCCTACAGCTGAATCCCCAGCAACACCAAGTAGGGTTGGCATTCAAGTTGCGACCGTTTGCTCCACTGCAACTCTTTCAGGAAAAGGCCCGGTGCGGCTGGCTGTAGGAGCCTGGTGTGTGGGGTGGGTTTGTTAGGTAGCCAGACAACCACGAATTGGAGCTGCCCTGCCATATAATACAGCTCAAAATGCAGGACTATAATGACCCCACCTCATACTGTGTCTGTAGAGAGGCTAATGCAATCCTACATCTACCGCCGTGCCACAAAAATCCCCTGCACAAGGAATCTAACGTTTTAAAGAAGGCCCTTGGGATACTATATGGGATGTTTGCAAAGTAGTGTAGGAGCTTAGGGAGGACAACCATTTTCAACAGTGCCGCTCTACCCATTACCGACAGGGGCAGCTTCTTCTGGAATGTCATGGTATTCTGTATCCCTGTCAGGGTCTTCAGCATGTTGTTGTCATGTTTTTTGACCGGGTCATGAAAAATATCCACCCCCAGGTAGCGAAATGTAGTGAAATGTAGTGGCGCTCCACTTCAGGGTCAGCACAGGCAGCTGGCTGAGTCGTGTCTGAGCTAGACCAGCCAATGGGAACAAAGAGGGCTTGTCCATGCTGACTGTGATACACGAAAACTGAGCAAAGCTGGCAAGGGCTTCAATTATCATTTCTAAATTATCTTGGGGGTTTTGCACATATATGAGCATGTCGTCAGCATACATGGAGATCAGGTGTTGTGTACCCATGATCGGTATACCAGCCGTGATATACTCTGCTCACAGGTATGCGGCAATCGCTTCCATAGCGATAATATACAGCAGCAGGGACAACGAACAGCCCCATCTAGTGCCATTCGCCAACACCCATGGCTTAGAGAAATGTCTGCCCATTCTGACCCTAGCCCCCGGGTCCTTATATATGATTTCCACCCACCTCAAGTAATACAGGCCGAAGCCCAACCTCCGTAGAGTCATGTCAAGAGCAGCTATAGCACACAATGTCTCCCAGGAGGCAGTGCTATGCATGATATGATGTAGGCGTCCAAGATTCCAAGCCATATTCCTGCCTGGCACGTAGCCCATCTGATAAGGGTGTATCAAAGTGTGAATTACTCTCTTTAGCCTATTGGCCAATGTCGCCGTCAGGATTTTGCTATTCAGGTTAAGCATGGACAAGGGTCTATACGAGCCGCATTCCTGTGGAGGTTTGTTGGGTTTCAGCAGTGGCACTATTACTGATTTCCTTATAGTAAGTGGAAGGCGGCCAGAGTCGTATGCCTCGTTCAAGGCCTTCAGAAGGTGGGGGGCTAAGTCTGTGGCAAATGCTTTATAGAACTCCCCAGGCAAACCATCCCAGCCCGGTGGGCAATGCCCGAATAGTATTAATCAATTCCTCGTCCGTGATGGGGGCCAGGAGCTCTCCAACCGCATCTCCGTCTAGTCCAGGAAGATCTATCTCGCCTAATATTGCCTCTAAAATGAGGTCGAGGGTGTGGTTGTTTCCTGATATAAATTCTGGTAGAAATAAAAAATGACTGTGTTAATGACCTCCTGTGTGTAACACATGGTGCATTGTACCGTCTGCATAGAACAAATGGGAGTACAATGTTCTTACTTCTTGCATAGCCACGCGAGTAGTCTGCCTGGTTTGTCTACTTCTGCATGTTGCCTCTATACATACCTAGTGTAGCTATGTTTCCCTAATCGCTCCCAGCAGCTCAGGCATTGTTGGCGCAGGGCCATTCCGTTCCCATCCCTGTTACCCAGGTCTGTGTAGGATTGTGTCAGTGCTTGCAGTGCGTCCTCCGCGGCTGTCAATTCCCTGCAGAGTGAAGCTTGAATGCCCCGTGAATTAGCCATTGCGGTGCCCTGGATGACCACCTTCAAAGCTTCCCATAGGGTATCTGCCCCGGGCACACTGCCTTTGTTGTGCTGGTAGTATTCCTGTATACACGTTGGGATTGTGGGGCTCGGAGGCACATAGCGCCATTGCAATTGTAGTTGTATGTGGTCAGACAGCACTGTACTTTTGTATTCCGTAGTCATGGAGTCTTCCATTAAATCCATTCCTACAAAGAAATAGTCTAATCTGGTATGATCCGCATGGGCCAATGAGGTATGGCAAAAGTGCCTAGCTTGTGGGTGAAGCGCTTGCCAGATGTCCACGAGCTCAAATGACTTTAGTAGCGACTGTAGGGCTCTAGCTGGCGGGGATGGTTTCTGGGCCCTGAAGTCCGACCTATCCATACCAGGGTGCGGGACACAGTTAAAGTCGCCCCCCCATATCACAGCGCCATCTAGGCTACAGAGTTTGGAAGAAGGCTGCTGTGTTACGGTTGGGAACATATGTATTTATTAAAAAGACATCAACATTCTCTAACAAGCCCTGTACCAGCACCATTCTGCCCTCATTGTCAGTCCTAGAGGGTACTGTAGGCGCTATCCAGGTCAGCACCCCTCTGGCATACACCGAATATGTTGAAGCAAAAGTCCCTCCGCACCCCTTTTTCCTGGTAATCAATGCTTGCTTTTCGGGCGTGAGGTGCGTTTCTTGCAAAATTGTTCAGTCCCCGGACATTCCAGATTAACAGTCTTATATCCCCAGCCATCTGTGCATGTTTATCGCCAAAAAAACCTGTCCCTCCGAACCTCTACCGACCGTGCCCTACGCCAAAGCAACATGACCGGACCCGGAAAGAAGTAAAAAAAAAAGAAAAAGGAATACCTCTGCCTGGAGATTACCGTTAGCAACACAAATTCCCTTATAACTCCCCCCCCCTACCCAAACTAACGACAGTCCCCCAGCTGTGGAGCCCATGCTCAGGCGTAACCGCCCTTCGCCCTAGCCTTCAAGAAGCCTCCCCTAGGTCATGTGCAGTGGCTGGGCACTGAAAACGGGTGCCCAAAAAAAGAGAGGAAGTACGACTAGGGTGTGCCTCCTGCCAAAAAAGCAAACAGGGCAGTGACCATGAACCGGAAGGGAGATCCGTCCCCACCGACAGCATTGTATGGACTTGAAGCCTTTGTTGGATGGCTATCAACTGCTCCCACAGTTCCAATGCCCTTGCATTCCACCCGGGAATCAGGTTCTGCATGTGTCTGCTTTCGAGGTCCCTGTATTTTTAATTGATGAGGAGTCATCTTCCTTCTGTGGGTTGATTCTCTCTCTGTCCCTCCACTCTTGCACCTCCTCAGGTTGTTCAAAGAACAGGTAGCGGTTCTTGTATAGGACTTCAAGTCTCGCAGGCTATATTAGCATATACTTCAGGCCCGCATTACGGAGCCTGGCTTTGGCCGAAGAGAACTGCCTCCTGGTCCTCTAGACTTGGAACGTATGAATGTATAATCCGGGTACACCGCCAGATGTGCCAATGCCCTTTGCAAAGTGCCGCCTTGCCTGGAGTAAGACAGGATCTTCTCCCGGTCTCTGTAGTTCAAAACCTTCACTCTAATAGGACGTGGAGGAGCTCCAGGTGGCGGTTTCCAGACTAGCGCTCTGTGTGTCCTTTCGATTGTAAACCATTGAGAGAGGTTTCCAGCTCTGATGTCTTGCAAGAATAGATTTTCAATGTAGGTCGTAGGTTCAGCGCCTTCCTCCCCTCCCGGTAGGTCCACAATGCGTACGTTGTTCATTCGTGCCCTACCTTCAGCCTCGTCCGCCCTATTCTTTAGGAGGTCGACTTTCTGTTGCAGAATGTGGATTTGGGTGCTGTTGTCCTGTGCATTGGTCTTGTGGTCCTGCAGTTGGGACTCCAATTCAGTGGTCCGTTCAGATAGGTTTTGCACGTCCTGACGTAGCAACCCAACGTCGACTTTCACCTCGTCGATCCCAGCTTGGATTTCAATTGCGCAATCGCCATCAGGATCTCATTGTTGGTTCCTCCAACGTCCCCTGCGCTGTCATGCATCGCAGCCATCTTGTCATTCGGCTTTTGGGGCGGGGGTACCGCAAGTGTCTTTTGGTTGCCCTTCACTTTAGCGGCCTTGGGAGGCATCCAGCATGCCGATGCTTAGCGTTGTTATATCCGTTTTGTAGATGCGATTGCTGCCGAGACCTAGCGCTCCACCCCTATTTCTGCCCCCGCGCGTAGTCACCGAGGCCTTCCCACCAGCTCCGTTCGAAGAGTCCCTTGGGATCAGGACCAGGGTGTATGAGCAGCCGTGTAAGTGGCTAGAGGGCAATCCCATCAGTTGGTCTCTGACTCAGGGTTCGCTGACCCAACTGCTGAAAGGGTATCATCAGAGGAACCCTTGTAAAATATTGTGCCAAGGTGTGTTACACATCTTATTTCATTCACCCTCTTGTCCATGCCCCCAGCAGCCATAGAAGGGTTTCTCCCGATATCAATAGGCAATTGGGCTGCGCAGGGACACCTCAACGTTTGTCTTCTTTTTTTAAAATGTATTTTATGTTCTTCTTATGCCCTCTTATGTTCAGCCCAGTGTGCCCTACTGTTCCATGGGGGCTCAGATTCCCAAGATATATGCACTAGGGGCCGTTGGTTGTATAGCAGGTTTAATACAGTGGGCCTCATTACGAGGTATGCCGGTAATGTGGTAATACCGGCATCGTTTACCGTCCCGTTGCATTCCGACCCGCAAACCCGGTATTAGCGGCACACTAAACAACGGTGCCGCTAATAGCGCCATAGGCGCGTACACGCGCACCTTCAGGGAGCAAATACCGGCATGCCAGTAATAGGGGGTAGTTCCAACCCACGCATACATGCAAATACCGGCATCGCGAAGCCGGTAATCACGGCCTGCACAATGCCGGCCATACAGGCATCTCAGACCACCCACAAACAGCAAGCAGGATACAAGGCAGCTGCCACAGGTGCACACAATCCCCACAGGTGGAGTCAATGGAGGCTGTGCCAGTATAAACTGAGCACACCCACACACCACAACCCCCCCCCCCACAGGTGTAGGCAATGTAGAGTGGCCCAGTACAAAAGGAGCACACATACACACCACACCCCTTCCTACACCAAAATGCTAACACTAGCATTTGCAATCATGGCACTGGAGGACATGCCTATACTGCTACAACTACAGCAACAACAACAACAACTACAGCAGCAACAGCAACAACTACAGAAACAACAACAGGCAGCACAGAGGAGACACAGGACGAGAAGGAGGGTGAGACAGGGCCAGCAATTACCACCAGCGCCGCCACCAGTGCCTCGTAGGCAGCCACCAATCCCTCGCACCAGACCCAGCCCATTCAACCTAACCCCTGAGCAGATCCACAACCTGTACTGGGTGGACAGTGACACCATCACCACCATAGTGGACATGTTACAGAACGACATTGCCAGCCACATAGGAGTACGTACTGCCATCCCCCCACTACTAAAGGTGGTGTCTGTGCTACACTTCCTGGCCACAGGCACCTACCAACACACAGTGGGCCAGCTGCATGGCATTTCACAACCACTATTTTCACGCATGCTGAACCAAGTGCTGGATGCCCTCCTGAAGCACGCAAGCACCCACATATCCCTACCACGGACTGCCCAGGAGATAGCCGAAACCAAAGTAGGCTTCCATGCACTGGCAGGCATGCCCAATTGTGTCGGTGCCATCGACTTCATCCATGTGGAATTGGTAGTCCCCCATGCCATAGAGGCAGTGTACCGCAATCGCAAGCAATACCACTCCATCAATGTGCAAATGGTATGTGACTCCAGGAAGATCATCACCCATTGCTGCGCCCGATTTCCTGGATCAACACATGATGCCAAGTTACTGGGTAATTCCACGCTACCCCATCACATGGAGCGACATGCCGGACCACGTGCCTGGCTGCTTGGTGAGTTGCACAACCGTCCCATGGCAGTGCTTTGGGGTACTGATGTGTGGGGATGCATAAGGGGGGGAATACTGCACCTGGGTGGGAATAGCCGGTGATTGGAGAATGCATGCAGATCCAAAGACTCCTGACCTGAACCAGTCAAACGGTACATGACACTTCACTGGGCCACATATCACAAATAATGCATATCGATGAGAACAAGTAAGAGGCACAACCAGGCCATCATGGTGATGGCAAGCAATGCATAAATGAACAGGATGGCAAGTGTGGCAATGTGGGTGGTGTGACCATGCATAGTAAATAATGAACAGCATGAATTGGAGTCAAAACATTGTTGCACTACCACAGCATATCTGCCTCAGCATGCATGATTACACCCTGCATCATCTATTGAACGCCATCCAGACTACCACACCTCATGACAGTATATATTGCATCTAGATAACATGTTTTCATGCTTACAGGGACATGTGCATGGCCACACCAAATAGCTGCCGCCATGACTGTGCTCCCTGAATGTGGCAGTTCAAAGTGACACACACCTATTTGAATCTGCTTGCAGGTGATGGAGGATATCCCTTTAGGCCGTGGCTACTCACCCCTGTGCGTAACCCGCAGAACAGCCATGAGGTGGAGTACAATCGTGTGCACACCCGTACCTGTGTTGAGATTGAGCAGACATTTGGCCTGTTGAAGGGGTGGTTCCGCTGCCTCAGCAGGTCTGGTGGGGCACTCCTATATAGGCCTGAGAAGGTGGCAAAGATCCCCATGGCCTGTGTCATGCTGCACAACACGTGCGTCCGGAGAAATGTACCACTGCCACCTGACATTGACATGCATGGGCTGGGTGAGGATGATGAGGATGGAGACGGAGGTGAAGTAGCCCCCCTGCCAGTACGTGATGCACGGGATGGCCATGCTGTACGCCAAGCACTAATTCACAAATACCTCTGAAACACAGGGACTATGAAAGATTTGTGTCAGTCAGACACTGGGCCAATGTGGACATGCACACAGGGAATGTTGGGAGTTGGGCACTGAACACCGTACCACATTAAATGGATGCACAAAAAAATAACACTGTCCAGCCATGGATTTTTCTTATCACAACGTGTGTATTATTTACAACAGCAAAAATGTGCCCACGCCCCCCTCCCAGACTCCCCCAACAAACTCCCTGACCGCCTCCAACAAACTCCCTGACCCCCTCCAACAAACTCCCTGACCCCCCCAACAAACACCAACACCCCCAATAGACTCCACAAGATGCACCCCTTCACCCCCAACCTTGTGTCCCACATTTCAGGGGTGCGCGGGAATTATCACACGCCATTTGGCTTGGTACGTGTATTACAGGGGTGCGTGGGAAGTTACACACGCGATTAGGCTGGGTGGGTCTTCACAGGTGTTCCCTGTACACCCTCCACGGCCCCTGCAGGCAGCCCACAAAACAGGGGACTACCCTGCACACCTGCTCATGTCTCCCACCACCCCCACCCCCCACCATCCAGGGGCACCCTCCACCAGGCCCCCATTCTTGTCTCCCACCACCCCCACACCCCCAGTCACCAGGGGCAGCCTCCACCAGGCCCCCACTCATGTCTCCCACCACCCCCACCCCCCAGCAGTGCAGGGGCAGCCTCCACCAGGCCCCCACCCATGTCTCCCACCACCCCCACCCCCCAGGAGTGCAGGTGCAGCCCCCACCAGGCCCCCACTCATGTCCCCTATCACCCCCACCCCCCCCAGTCACCAGGGGCACCCTCCACCAGGCCCCCACTCATGTCTCCCACCACCACCACCCCCCAGTCACCAGGGGCACCCTCCACCAGGCTCCCACTCATGTCTCCCACCACCCCCACCCCCCAGCAGTGCAGGGGCAGCCTCCACCAGGCACCCACTCATGTCCCCTATCACCCCCACCCCCCCGCCACCAGGGGCACCCTCCACCAGGCCCCCACTCATGTCTCCCACCACCCCCACCCCCCAGCAGTGCAGGGGCACCCTCCACCAGGCCCCCACTCATGTCCCCTATCACCCCCACCCCCCCAGTCACCAGGGGCACCCTCCACCAGGCCCCCACTCATGTCTCCCACCACCCCCACCCCCCAGTCACCAGGGGCACCCTCCACCAGGCCCCCACTCATGTCTCCCACCACCCCCACCCCCCAGCAGTGCAGGGGCAGCCTCCACCAGGCACCCACTCATGTCCCCTATCACCCCCACCCCCCCGCCACCAGGGGCACCCTCCACCAGGCCCCCACTCATGTCTCCCACCACCCCCACCCCCCAGCAGTGCAGGGGCACCCTCCACCAGGCCCCCACTCATGTCCCCTATCACCTCCACCCCCCAGTCACCAGGGGCACCCTCCACCAGGCCCCCACTCATGTCTCCCACCACCCCCACCCCCCCAGTCACCAGGGGCACCCTCCACCAGGCCCCCACTCATGTCTCCCACCACCCCCACCCCCCAGCAGTGCAGGGGCAGCCTCCACCAGGCACCCACTCATGTCCCCTATCACCCCCACCCCCCCGCCACCAGGGGCACCCTCCACCAGGCCCCCACTCATGTCTCCCACCACCCCACCCCCCCAGTCACCAGGGGCACCCTCCACCAGGCCCCCACTCATGTCTCCCACCACCCCCACCCCCCCAGTCACCAGGGGCACCCTCCACCAGGCCCCCACTCATGTCTCCCACCACCCCCACCCCCCACCATCCAGGGGCACCCTCCACCAGGCCCCCACTCATGTCTCCCACCACCCCCACCCCCCCAGTCACCAGGGGCAGCCTCCACCAGGCCCCCACTCATGTCACCCACCACCCCCACCCCCCAGCACTGTGGGGCACCTGCCAGCAGGCCCCCACCCATGTCACCCACCACCCCCAGCCACCAGGGACACCCTCCACCAGGCCCCCACCCATGTCACCCACCACCCCCACCCCCCAGCATCCAGGGGCAGCCCCCACCAGGCCCCCACTCATGTCCCCTATCACCCCTACCCCCCCGCCACCAGGGGCACCCTCCACCAGGCCCCCACTCATGTCTCCCACCAACCCCACCCCCCCAGTCACCAGGGGCAGCCTCCACCAGGCCCCCACTCATGTCTCCCACCACCCCCACCTCCCAGCAGTGCAGGGGCAGCCTCCACCAGGCCCCCACCCATGTCCAACCCATGTCTCCCACCACCCCCACCTCCCAGCAGTGCAGGGGCAGCCTCCACCAGGCCCCCACCCATGTCCAACCCATGTCTCCCACCACCCCCACCCCCCAGCACTGTGGGGCACCTGCCAGCAGGCCCCCACCCATGTCACCCACCACCCCCACCCCCCAGCCACCAGGGGCAACCTCCACCAGGCCCCCACCCATGTCACCCACCACCCCCACCCCCCAGCATCCAGGGGCAGCCTCCACCAGGCCCCCATCCATGTCTCCCACCCCCCCCACCCCCAGCAACCAGGGGCAGCCTCCACCAGGCACCCGCTCATGTCCCCTATCACCCCCACCCCCCCCCGCCACCAGGGGCACCCTCCACCAGGCCCCCACTCATGTCTCCCACCACCCCCAACCCCCCAGTCACCAGGGGCACCCTCCACCAGGCCCCCACTCATGTCTCCCACCACCCCCACCCCCCCAGTCACCAGGGGCACCCTCCACCAGGCCCCCACTCATGTCTCCCACCACCCCCACCCCCCACCATCCAGGGGCACCCTCCACCAGGCCCCCACTCATGTCTCCCACCACCCCCACCCCCCCAGTCACCAGGGGCAGCCTCCACCAGGCCCCCACTCATGTCACCCACCACCCCCACCCCCCAGCACTGTGGGGCACCTGCCAGCAGGCCCCCACCCATGTCACCCACTCCCCCACCCCCCAGCCACCAGGGGCACCCTCCACCAGGCCCCCACCCATGTCACCCACCACCCCCACCCCCCAGCATCCAGGGGCAGCCCCCACCAGGCCCCCACTCATGTCCCCTATCACCCCCACCCCCCGCCACCAGGGGCACCCTCCACCAGGCCCCCACTCATGTCTCCCACCACCCCCACCCCCCCAGTCACCAGGGGCACCCTCCACCAGGCCCCCACCCATGTCCAACCCATGTCTCCCACCACCCCCACCTCCCAGCAGTGCAGGGGCAGCCTCCACCAGGCCCCCACCCATGTCCAACCCATGTCTCCCACCACCCCCACCCCCCAGCACTATGGGGCACCTGCCAGCAGGCCCCCACCCATGTCACCCACCCCCCAGCCACCAGGGGCACCCTCCACCAGGCCCCCACCCATGTCACCCACCACCCCCACCCCCCAGCATCCAGGGGCAGCCCTCACCAGGCCCCCACTCATGTCCCCTATCACCCCCACCCCCCCGCCACCAGGGGCACCCTCCACCAGGCCCCCACTCATGTCTCCCACCACCCCCACCCCCCCAGTCACCAGGGGCAGCCTCCACCAGGCCCCCACTCATGTCACCCACCACCCCCACCCCCCAGCACTGTGGGGCACCTGCCAGCAGGCCCCCACCCATGTCACCCACCACCCCCACCCCCCAGCCACCAGGGGCACCCTCCACCAGGCCCCCACCCATGTCACCCACCACCCCCACCCCCCAGCATCCAGGGGAAGCCCCCACCAGGCCCCCACGCATGTCCCCTATCACCCCCACCCCCCCGCCACCAGGGGCACCCTCCACCAGGCCCCCACTCATGTCTCCCACCACCCCCACCCCCCCAGGCACCAGGGGCAGCCTCCACCAGGCCCCCACTCATGTCTCCCACCACCCCCACCTCCCAGCAGTGCAGGGGCAGCCTCCACCAGGCCCCCACCCATGTCCAACCCATGTCTCCCACCACCCCCACCCCCCAGCACTGTGGGGCACCTGCCAGCAGGCCCCCACCCATGTCACCCACCACCCCCATCCCCTAGCACTGTGGGGCACCTGCCAGCAGGCCCCCACCCATGTCACCCACCACCCCCACCCCCCAGCCACCAGGGGCAACCTCCACCAGGCCCCCACCCATGTCACCCACCACCCCCACCCCCCAGCACTGTGGGGCACCTGCCACCAGGCCCCCACCCATGTCACCCACCACCCCCACCCCCCAGCATCCAGGGGCAGCCTCCACCAGGCCCCCACCCATGTCCAACCCATGTCTCCCACCACCCCCACCTCCCAGCAGTGCAGGGGCAGCCTCCACCAGGCCCCCACCCATGTCCAACCCATGTCTCCCACCACCCCCACTCCCCAGCACTGTGGGGCACCTGCCAGCAGGCTCCCACCCATGTCACCCACCACCCCCACCCCCCAGCACTGTGGGGCACCTGCCAGCAGGCCCCCACCCATGTCACCCACCACCCCCAGCCACCAGGGGCAACCTCCACCAGGCCCCCACCCATGTCACCCACCACCCCCACCCCCCAGCACTGTGGGGCACCTGCCACCAGGCCCCCACCCATGTCACCCACCACCCCCACCCCCCAGCATCCAGGGGCAGCCTCCACCAGGCCCCCACCCATGTCTTCCCACCCCCCCCACCCCCAGCAACCAGGGGCAGCCTCCACCAGGCCCCCACCCATGTCCCCCTGCCCTCAGGTCCTGACGATACACAATCATGGCAGTAATGGGCAGCATACCCAGCACAAACACCCAGGCAAGGATTGCATCCACCCACATAGTGAATGCAATTACATGACACAACCCCAATGGCAAGTATGTAAATGAACACATGTCCGTCACACACACATACACAATGGCTGCAAGTGAATGTCAAAACCCATATCATGACATGTATGAAACCAAAGACAAAATAACACAAGTGGAAGTAAAAATAAAAAATGTATTAAAGATCAAAAATAAGTAAACAAATCAAACATACAACTATGTGGATAACAAAATAAATGGTCCATGTCGGAGAACAAAAGTAAAAATCAAAAAAAGAAAAAGGAATACAAAAACAAATGTTGACCAAAGCAATATCAAGTAGAAGGAAAAGAATGAAAAACCATTTCCACATGGTGAACACAATAATGAAAAAAAGAAAATGTTCCTTCAGAAAACAAACTAAATACAGGAATGTACCAGGGTCCATGAGCCCAACACCATAAAGGAAACCTACTACTACCTAATGAAAAAAATATATACAAAAAAGTGGCCATTGTCCGAGCGGTCCAAAATAATAAAAACAAATAAAGGAAACCTAACACTAACTAACTATATAACTATATACAAAGGCAGCGGGCAAGTCCTGCGGCTCACTTGTTGATGTTGCTGGCCAGGGCATCATCGAACTCCATGTCGATGTCCTGGAGGCGGGACTCTGTCCTGGCCCCGAGGTCTCGCAGGGATAACCCCATGTTCAGCTCAAACTCCCTGCGAGCTTCCTCGAGGCACTCAGCCCGCCTCAACGCCCGACGCATGGAGAACTCCGCCCTGACCATGGCGAGCCGCTCCTCTTCCGCCCGCTGCCGCTCCGCACCTATCCGCTGGACCAACTGCTCCCACACGGAAGACACCACCATCCCAGGGTTGCCCTGCCCTCCGGCCGATGCCTGCCCCTCTGATCTTGATGGCCCCGAGCCATGATGCCTCCCACGTCGAGCCCGCTGCTGCCTCCGACGCCACTGCCTCTGCCAGCACGACGGCATCCAGGCTGATGGAAACCACCGACGCCGTCGTGCACGTGCCCTGCCTGATGATGCTGTCACATCTTCCATCTGCTGGGGTCCAGTTGCTGTGTTGTCCACCCCTGCTGGACCTCCGACTCCCAACTGTGGCAGGGATGGGATCCCCACCGAGCTGGCTGCATTGGTCGGGGCAGGTCCACAGGGGGCCCTGGTGGCATCTGGGCTGGAAGACGGCAAGGAGAACGACTGGTGTATAGCCTGCACAGAGGAGGAGAGGGCCGCCACATTGGCCAACACATGCAGGAAACCCCCGAACATGGCCGATCCCAATTGGGCCACGTCGGCACGGTGCACTTCGTGATGACGTGCGTGCTCCTCCCGGGAAGCACGCACGGCATCACGAATCACAGCCGTGCGCATCGCGACCCCAATCAGGACCTTCTCCGCACGGCCAGGGGTTCTCACGTCCGCAGGTGGAGGGGAGTCAGGTGACATGGACATCCCCTCTACCTGCGGACGGGCCTGGGACGGGGCATCCCTGCTGGTGCATGGTGGTGCACTCACAGGGTCAGGGACAGCGACATGCACAGGCCCCTCCATGGTGACCTGTGCTGCCTCCTGCCACTGGCCCTGGACTGCACCACTTGCACCAGCAGGGATGCCCCCACCAGGCCCCATGTGTGCCCCAGTGGCGGCCTCCTCCTCCTCTGTGCAAACCACCAACCTGGATGGCTCCTCACCGTCTCCCACCGTAGCAGGCCCCTGTGGGGGCTCACCCACCCCTTCCGCTGCAGCCGTGGGGGCATCCCCGCCGCCTTGCTCCACAGCGCCGTCTCCGCCCTCTTCTTCACTAGCCGCTGCGTAGAGGGAGACAAAGAACACAAGCATCAGGGTACTGTACAATGGTCCCCTAGACAGGAAGCAATAGCAGATGACCACCACTGTCAAAGTACACTTCCATCATGTTCCTCCACAACACATGGGTCAGTCCAGGCAAAACACACACAGTAACAGGCATGCTGCATGCCATGGACATTTCCATGCATGTCCAATGGACTCTTGAAACATTCAATGATATGGAACTCACATGCATCATGGCTCATGCCTTTCACATGCACACACTTCACCTCAGTCACATCCATCTGGCCCCAAACACAACAAACACAGCGGATACAAGGGCAATTTGGCTGCTTCACTGAATCTGTGCATTGTCACACACATGTGTCATGCATCCATGGCATGCACAAGTCACAGACACGCAGGTCAGCCACACAGACATGGCTACCACATATGTACCTGGCATCAGCACCCATCCCTCGCCCCCACCCATGTCCCGGTACAGAGACTGGCATGCTCTCATGTCCAAAATCTGCATAGGGGTCCCCATGCGGCATTTGAACACATGCAACAACCATGTGGGTCACACATCACTGGTTGCACATGCATTACCATGATGTCCATGCACACATACATGCATACATGGCCTATGGCACACATACAGGCAAGTATCATAGACCCAGCACACAGCAACATGCCCTGTGTCACACAGTAATGCTTGGAAACTTACCGCTCAACTCCAGACGGGCCTCCCTCTCAAGGATCTGGGCGTGGAGCGCTGGGCGTACGCGTTCCAGGACCCTCATCTGGATGGAACTCATGCGGCCCCGGCCCCCCTCCACGAGGCGCCGGGCCTTCACAAGGGTCCTGGACCTCAAGTCCTCCCAGCGCTTCTTGATCTTCTGGACGTTGCGGGTTGCCACCCCCTCCGCGTTGATGGCAACCACACAGTCGGCCCAGATCCTCTCCCGTCCATCCTTGCTGGCGCGGGACGATCCAAAGAGGGCATCATACTGCCCCAGGACATGCTCCACCAGGACACCAACTTCGGTGGCAGTGAAGCTGGTGCCCCTCTGCCCCTCTGGCCTGGGGTTGCCACTGGTGCCAGATGTGGAAGTGCCCGACATGGCAACCCCAGAGGCAGGTGTGGGTGGGCAACTGGGTCCTGAGGCTGGGCTGTGGAGCGATGTAATCCCAGTCGGGAGTCTTCAGTTCCAGCAGGGGTGGACACAGCAACTGGACCCCTGCAGATGGCTGATGTGCAGGCACCAAATGGCAGGGCACGGTGGCAGCAGGCAGGCAGGCAGCAGCAGATGGCACGTGGGAGGCTGCTCGGGGCACGGGGGGCAGTAACTCGGCCTTCTGGCAGGAGCGTGGTCTTCCGTGTGTTTTCGCGTGGCCAGCTTGATACGGAGTGATTTGGCACGTGAAAATTCGGCACGTCAGCGTGAAATCTGAGGAAAGGCCCTTAGCGCGTAAGCGCGTAAGCACGCATACGCGATTCTATTGGTCCAGAGTCCCTCAGCGCGTAAGCGCGTATGTGACGTGACCCGCACGGGTGTTCCCCACCCAGCACGTGATGACGGAGCACACGTGTAAATACTGCACGTCAGAGTGTCATCGCGTGTAATTGGACAAAAGTGCACGTACACGCGATTGGCCTATGTATGTGTATTTCAGGGGTGCGCGGGCACTTACACACGCAAGTACGTCAGCGCACCTGTATCCCGTTGTGCGTGTGAATTTCCACACGCTATTGGACTGGGAACTGGATTCCAGGGGTGCGCGGGTCACACGCTCGCCTAGAACACGCGCAAAGCATGAATTTGCGCACTTTAACAATAACAAGCCAGACGCCAGGATGAACATACCGTTCCTAGCAGCAGTGGCAGTGGGCTACCAAAGGAGGAGGAGGAGGATAGTCAGGGCCAGAATATTCACACCCAGAACCAGCCTTTTCGGGATGCCTGATGACCAGGTGTATGGAAGGTACAGGTTTCCACCACACATAATACTGGACCTGGTGAGTGAGTGGGAGGATGACCTCACATCACCTACCCTGTGCTCCCAAGCACTCAGCCCCCTGGAGAAGGTCCTCAATGTACTGCACTTCTTAGCCACTGGATCATTTCAGCGGACAAGTGCCATAGTGGGTGGGGTGTCACAGGCCACCCAGTCACGCTGCCTACACCAGGTCTTGAACATCATCACTGCACGCCCATCAGTCCGCAGGCACATATACCTGCCCAGAACACCTGCATAAAGGCATGCTGCCGCCCTGGATTTTTACGGTGTGGCACGATTCCCCAAAGTGCTAGGTGCCATCGACTGCACCCATGTGGCTCTACGTCCCCCCAGGGCATCTGAGCACATCTATAGGAACCGCAAGCACTGGCATTCCATCAACGTGCAGGTAGTATGTAATGCCAAGGGAATCATCACCTCAGTATATGCCAACTATCCCGGCTCCACCCACGACAGCTTCATTTACCGAATGTCCACCCTATGCCGGGACCTAGATGCTGGGCGGCATGGCGAAACATGGCTGCTTGGTGAGTATGTATGCCACTGCACATGCATGCATGTTGGATACTGAGCAAGGTCACAACCCCACCAATGATACCAATCACCACCTCCACAGGGGACAGTGCCTACCCTCTCAGCCCCCACATGATGACGCCAATTCGGAACCCCACCACGCCACCCGAGGTAAGATATAACACAGCCCACATTACAACCCGGGGCATAGTGGAGCGCACATTCGGAGTGCTAAAGTCACGCTTTCGCTCCCTTGACCGTTCTGGCGGGCAGCTGTTATACGCTCCCCCAGTAGTGTGCAGGATCATAGTGGCAGCATGTGTCCTGCACAACGTTGCAACACGCCGGGGCCTGGCCGTGGACATGGTGGTGGCCCCACATCCCCAACCACATGCACAGCCGCTGCGCATGGGAGGGGAAAGGGCACGTGGGGAGGCAGCCCGTACACAGCTAGTGGCTAATTACTTCACATAGAAATCACACCCCTGTGGAGTGCACACTGCCCTGGCACATTCCATCTGACAATCAATGATGACTCAACCTGACACTGATCCTGAATGTCTGGAGAATGAACCGTGAATACCATATCAGCCTGAGATTGTTCACCTGGAAGTGTCACAATGTGTGCATCCCTACCCACAAAGACACCACCAATGCAGTTTTGTGGAGTTACACATTCAAGCAGCTAAAAAGAATACCCACTTGCAAAATGCAACAAGAGGACAGTGCCATGTCAGCCAATCCAACCCCAGCACCGCCACACGACACACCGTGCCATGTCATGCTATTTGCAGGCAAACAAAGTAATCCCCACAACATGACACTAGTGTCACTATGTACAGTGTCCCTATTAGAAACCTGCAACACCTGAAATGCTCACAGCTATGCCGGACCAACAACATACTTGAGCACGTACTACCATTAACATGACATCACAAATTTTACATATTAGTAGTCTCACCACCTGGAAATGCCTGCACTCCCACCACCACCAACTGTGCAGTGTTGGCGCCATGTAGAGTTGTAGGTGCACTGCTGCCAACATGGACCCCATCTCCAGACTAGAGGTCCTTGTGTAGACATGAGGAAGGGACCTGCAAATTGGGAGGTAGACACAGAAGATGAGTTACACATCAATGCAACATGCAGTGTACAACACAACAGCAATATGCACTAGGAATGTATACACAGTATTGACTACAGACTGCCCACACAGCTCATGGGAGTCCAACGTCACTGTGTAATTCACTGTTACTTGGGCACACCCTTTGCAAGCCCGTGGAAACGGGAAGCAGGAGGGGTGTGTGTGACTCAAACCCAAGCATCTGAACCAAATACATTACAAGCCTGCATGTGCCCAGCCACAATGCAGCGTATGCCCACAGGAACCACGGAAGCCAACAAATCGTCCCAAAAAAATAGGGAATAAAATAAATAACAATAAAAATAAGAAACAATCAAAAATGGCCATTGATGGGCCCGGGGGGGTTGGGGAGGCCACCCAGGAGGTCCGAGGACAGGATGCACACCAGAACCCACCTGCGTGGATCCTGGGAAAATAAAACACCTCCATGGGCTCATGGCCCACACGGCTACCCTGTTGTGGGAGTATCACTGCTGTCGCTATTATCACCCTGTGCAACTGCATCCGGAGGTGGTTGCACTATGGGAGGCAGCCCACGCAAGGCCCTAGTCTGCTCCTCCATGGCTGCAAGCATGCGGGTGTGGTAGGTCTGGTTCTGGAGGATGAGTGTGCGGAGGTCCCCATGCAACAACTCACGGGATGCCCAGACCTCCGCCCTCATTGCCTGCATCTCAGCTGAGAGCGTACGGGTGAGACGCTCCAGCTGCTGTTCTGTCCTTTGGTGTGTTGAAGCCTCAAGCTCAACAAGAGTCGTCCTGAGGTGAAGGAGCTCCTGCCTCAGGGCTTCCCTGTGGCCCTGGGACTCAATGGAGATGGCCTCCTGCAGAGTCGCCAGTGCCGCCCGCCTGTCCCTGTTGGACCCCAACATGTCCTCCCTGTGTGACTGGCAGATGGAGTCGGTTGCCTGCTCTAGTCGCTCCATCAGCCTTTCTGGGGGGACAATGGAAGTGGCCACCCTATCCATGGCCTGAGCCATCATCTCGGATGATGCAGCCTGTTGGGTTGCCATACCGTAAATGGATTGCTCCCATGCGGTATTGCCAGGTGGCGTACGGCCACCACGTCGGCGGGCACCACACCTGTCTGGGGCAAGGCGAACTGCGCCTTGCTGTGCCGGCACTGCCTGAGGCTGCAGGACTGCATTCCCCCTCTGATCTGCTGGCCCAGGAACAGGATCAGATGTCGCGGAGTGTGACCCTGCATCCGTAACCACCAAAGGCGTAGCTGCCAACACTGACATCCCCATGGAGGGTTCTGACCCTGGTGCAGGTGGGTGAGACAGAACAGAATCCCTCCCTGGAACACTCACCTGCGACGGCACGTAGGTCTCATCCGAATCAACACCTGAGTACAGCTCCGGGGAGGTGCAGCCAGAGACACCCCTTGAGAGCACGACCTGCAGCACTTGTGGGTTCTCCCCCACCACCACACCACGTCCCTCACTGGTGGTTGGTCGGCCCTCGGACCCCTCCTGGGTCTGCACCATCTCCACAACCCCAGCAGTATCAGGTGCGTCTTCCCCTGCAAAGACATGAAAACAAAGAAATGGAAACAGGCATTAGCACCATGGCACACAATGAGGGCTGAGAAGCAAGAGAACCAGTACTTGATTGACACATGTCCCACATGACTAAAACCCTCCCATGCATGCACCCTCACTGCGTATGAAGTGCAGGCAAATGGCACACACTGATGACACCAAGATGGAAAATGAACACATTTTCTGCATGCTGCCTGGCAGTGGCATCACACATTGGCCTGTGATTGCCAGGTGAAACACACATGCCATCACACAGATGGCATGTACCATTGCTATTGAGTGAAGATGGAGAGGAGGGCAGCACCTATTCATTCAGTCCAGTTCCCGCATGTAATTGCTTTTCTAATTCTAACAGGTCAGATTTTTCACCTGGAGCTGCCAGTCTGAAATGGTCCAATTGCACAGGGACATGTGTGTACAAATGATATCCAGGTAACAACGTCACTCCACTTCACCATAGCCATGTCAGACATGTGACTAGTGGACAGCGACATGGCTAGTAAAAGTGGGGGAATGCAAACAATCTGACTGAATGAACAGTGAAAAATAAGCAACAATGTTGTGGCAAGGTGACACTTCAAGGGCAACTGGCGTGCAGTTGGGCTAGATGTCTACTGTTGGCAGAAGGGATACTGCTATGGCCAAATGCAGCTGCGCAGGAAGTATTGCATGAAGCACATGGCTGACCCATACGACTCAGGCGCACACACTCTCACCTGGCACACAAACAGAAGCCCTCACACACACACCATGCACATGGATGACACACACATGCATGTGCACTCACCGGACAATGCCTCGTAATCAGCCAGATCTCCCACGCCTTGGATCTGTACCTCCGTGACGTAGGTCCCAGCGACTGACTCATGTGGAGTGAGTTCCATGTCTACTACTGGAGACCCACCTCCAGTCACTAGAGTTGCGGCATGACTTGAGGCCAGCTTACTCTTTGCCCTGCGCTTTAGGTCATTCCAGCGCTTATAGCAATCATTGGCTGTGCGCCTCATGATTCCAAGGGCACTTACGATGTCCGCAACGGTCTGCCAGTGTGCCTGGCGTTGTGCAGGTGTGGTCTTGGATCCTGCAACAATGACCATCTCGTTGTCATGTCCGGACACATACTCGACAAGTGCATTCAGTTCGTCATCCGTGAAGCTGGGCTTCCTGGACGGGCCGGACTGTGTAGCCGTGTCTGGGGCATCAGCCTGTGCCGGACGAGCACTCTTCCTCTTCCGCTTGGAAGGTGGTGGTGATCCTGAGTGTCCTGCGCCGCTCTGGACACTAGGGGCAGGAGCCCTGGTGGACTCTGTATCAGGAGTGTGGGATTGCACACTCAGCATGGGAGTTGGTGCAGGCATTGGCTCTAGTGTGATGGTGTCAGGGGGAATGTCAGCAGCATGGACTAGGACCGACACTGTCCTGGCTGGGTGTGTGAGGGCTGGGGTGGATGGAGCCGCAGCTGCCCCTGCAGCCTCTCCGCCCTGCCTCCTTGGTGCAGCAGATGACCTTGCTGCCCCAGATCCACGTGGCATGATGGCATCAACGTGCACCAGCGCACGTGTCGTAGCCCTGCTGACCTGGAAGTCAGCCATGGAGTCAGCCAGGTCTGGTGCCACAATGGGCTGGTCCAACAAGGGCTGAGCATGGATGGTGTCAGCCACATCAGCCTCAACGGGAGGGGGGGAGGGGGGGGATTATGGGTGCCCGTGACTGGTACTCCACACATGGGGGGACAGGCTCACCCTGCAAGTTACGACCACGTCCCCTACCGGATCCACCACGGCCACCACTTGTGGCTCTTCCACCTTTGCCACCCTTACGGAATCCTCGCCTCCCAGCCATGGCACTGATGTTAATGTGCGTATGGGAGTGGATGTAGACTATTGTCCTGGGCATTTGGGGGTCAAAGGGGTTGGGTACCAGATGGTAATTGTACCCTAGTGCTCTAGCAAGGCTGAATGTAACCCCTGGGGAAAGATGACGGGTCACGCAACGCACAGGAGGCCCAAAAAAGGGAGATGACGTGCACGCAACCCCTCCTAGACCACGTGTGCAGAAAGAAAAACCTGCACTACGCTGTGGCACCCAGTAACACAAGAATGAACGTATGCGTGTCACACGCAGCCTAGAATGACCTCTGAAGGGGTAGGCTACACACGGGGCAAGCACAGATGTTAGATACGTGCGTGACTCACCGTCTGCCTGGTAAACGAGCGTGTAAAAGGAGCACGTTTGGTTGGCAACACCCCCGCCAAAAGAAGATTTGTACGCTGTCTGAGGAGACAGGACAACAGTAGAAGGGAACACTGTTTGAGGGAACAGGCCCAGGTAAACCAGTAAAAGAGAAAAAAGAGAAAAAGCTGTCAGAGGTAACAGGGAATACGAACTTGAAACGCCGTGAAATAAATCGCGTGTGAAACGACAAGAAGTACAGAATTCACCCACTCGCTCTCCACGAAAAGCACGTACAAGGAAAACGTGTTCTACACGTACCTTTTATACAGGCCCACACGTCCAGCGTCACTTACGCGGCGTGTACGCGCTAGGGCCATTTCCACCAATTACATGCTTTGTCACTTCTGCGTGTAGGGCCATTTCCACCAATTACACGCTTTGTCACTTCTGCGTGTAGGGCCATTTCCACCAATCACACGCTTTGTCACTTCTGCGTGTAGGGCCATTTCCACCAATCACACGCGATTACACTCTGACGTGCAGTCTTTCCACGTGTGCTCTGTCATCACGTGCTGTGTGGGAAACACCTGTGCGGGTCACGTCACAGACGCGCTTACGCGCTGAGGGCCTTTCCTCGGTTTTCACGCTGACGTGCAGGATTTTCACGTGCCAAATCACTCCGTACCAAGCTGGCCACGCGTACGCACACGGAATACCACGCTCCTGCCCGGAAGGCCGAACTACTGCCCCCCAGAGCCCCGAGCACGCTCCCACCTGCTGCTGCCTGACTGCCTGCTGCCCCTGCACTGCTGGGGGGTGGGGGTGGTGGGAGACATGGGTGGGGGCCTGGTGGAGGCTGCCCCTGGTGGCTGGGGGGTGGGGGTGGTGGGAGACATGAGTGGGGGCCTGGTGGAGGATGCCCCTGCACTGCTGGGGGGTGGGGGTGGTGGGTGACATGGGTGGGGGCCTGCTGGCAGGTGCCCCACAGTGCTGGGGGGTGGGGGTGGTGGGAGACATGGGTGGGGGCCTGGTGGAGGATGCCCCTGCACTGCTGGGGGGTGGGGGTGGTGGGTGACATGGGTGGGGGCCTGGTGGAGGATGCCCCTGCACTGCTGGGGGGTGGGGGTGGTGGGAGACATAAGTGGGGGCCTGGTGGAGGCTGCCCCTGCACTGCTGGGGGGTGGGGGTGGTGGGAGACATGGGTGGGGGCCTGGTGGAGGCTGCCCCTGCACTGCTGGGGGGGGTGGTGGGAGACATGGGTGGGGGCCTGGTGGAGGCTGCCCCTGCACTGCTGGGGGTGCAGGGGGACATGAGCAGGTGTGCAGGGTAGTCCCCTGTTTTGTGGGCTGCCTGCAGGGGCCGTGGAGGGTGTACAGGGAACACCTGTGAGGACCCACCCAGCCTAATCGCGTGTGTAACTTCCCACGCACCCCTGTAATACACGTACCAAGCCAAATCGCGTGTGAGAATTCCCGCGCACCCCTGAAATACACGTACCCTGCTGAAATCGCGTGTAAAACTTCCCGCGCACCCCTGAAATGCATGCGCCCAGGCTATTCGCGTGTGGAACTTCACGCGCACCCCTGAAATACACGCGCCCAGGCTATTCGCGAGTGGAACTTCCCGCGCACCCCTGAAATACACATAGCACGCTGGGAGACATGAGTGGGGGCCTGGTGGAGGGTGCCCCTGGTGGCGGGGGGTGGGGGTGATAGGGGACATGAGTGTGGGCCTGGTGGAGGCTGCCCCTGCACTGCTGGGGGGTGGGGGTGGTGGGTGACATGGGTGGGGGCCTGGTGGAGGCTGCCCCTGCACTGCTGGGGGGTGGGGCTGCAGGGGGACATGAGCAGGTGTGCAGGGTAGTCCCCTGTTTTGTGGGCTGCCTGCAGGGGCCGTGGAGGGTGTACAGGGAACACCTGTGAGGACCCACCCAGCCTAATCGCGTGTGTAACTTCCCACGCACCCCTGTAATACACGTACCAAGCCAAATCGCGTGTGAGAATTCCCGCGCACCCCTGAAATGCACGTACCCTGCTGAAATCGCGTGTAAAACTTCCCGCGCACCCCTGAAATGCATGCGCCCAGGCTATTCGCGTGTGGAACTTCCCGCGCACCCCTGAAATACACGCGCCCAGGCTATTCGCGAGTGGAACTTCCCGCGCACCCCTGAAATACACGTAGCACGCTGGGAGACATGAGTGGGGGCCTGGTGGAGGGTGCCCCTGGTGGCGGGGGGTGGGGGTGATAGGGGACATGAGTGTGGGCCTGGTGGAGGCTGCCCCTGCACTGCTGGGGGGTGGGGGTGGTGGGTGACATGGGTGGGGGCCTGGTGGAGGCTGCCCCTGCACTGCTGGGCGGTGGGGGTGGTAGGAGACATGGGTGGGGGCCTGGTGGAGGCTGCCCCTGGTGGCTGGGGGGTGGGGGTGGTGGGAGACATGAGTGGGGGCCTGGTGGAGGCTGCCCCTGCACTGCTGGGGGGTGGGGGTGGTGGGAGACATGGGTGGGGGCCTGGTGGAGGATGCCCCTGCACTGCTGGGGGGTGGGGGTGGTGGGTGACATGGGTGGGGGCCTGCTGGCAGGTGCCCCACAGTGCTGGAGGGTGGGGGTGGTGGGAGACATGAGTCGGGCATGAGTGGGGGCCTGGTGGAGGCTGCCCCTGGTGGCTGGGGGGTGGGGGTGGTGGGAGACATGAGTGGGGGTCTGGTGGAGGCTGCCCCTGCACTGCTGGGGGGTGGGGGTGGTGCTGGGGGGTGGGGGTGGTGGGAGACATGGGTGAGGGCCTGGTGGAGGCTGCCCCTGGTGGCTGGGGGGTGGGGGTGGTGGGAGACATGGGTGGGGGCCTGGTGGAGGCTGCCCCTGGTGGCTGGGGGGTGGGGGTGGCGGGAGACATGGGTGGGAGCCTGGTGGGGGCTGCCCATGGTGGCTGGGGGGTGGGGCGGGTGGGAGACATGAGTGGGGGCCTGGTGGAGGCTGCCCCTGCACTGCTGGGGGGTGGGGGTGGTGGGAGACATGGGTGGGGGCCTGGTGGAGGATGCCCCTGCACTGCTGGGGGGTGGGGGTGGTGGGAGACATGGGTGGGGGCCTTGTGGAGGCTGTCCCTGCACTGCTGGGGGGTGGGGGTGGTGGGAGACATGGGTGGGGGCCTGGTGGAGGCTGCCCCTGCACTGCTGGGGGGTGGGGGTGCAGGGGGACATGAGCAGGTGTGCAGGGTAGTCCCCTGTTTTGTGGGCTGCCTGCAGGGGCCGTGGAGGGTGTACAGGGAACACCTGTGAGGACCCACCCAGCCTAATCGCGTGTGTAACTTCCCACGCACCCCTGTAATACACGTACCAAGCCAAATCGCGTGTAAAACTTCCCGCGCACCCCTGAAATGCATGCGCCCAGGCTATTCGCGTGTGGAACTTCCCGCGCACCCCTGAAATACACGCGCCCAGGCTATTCGCGAGTGGGACTTCCCGCGCACCCCTGAAATACACGTAGCACGCTGGGAGACATGAGTGGGGGCCTGGTGGAGGGTGCCCCTGGTGGCGGGGGGGTGGGGGTGATAGGGGACATGAGTGTGGGCCTGGTGGAGGCTGCCCCTGCACTGCTGGGGGGTGGGGGTGGTGGGTGACATGGGTGGGGGCCTGGTGGAGGCTGCCCCTGCACTGCTGGGGGGTGGGGGTGGTAGGAGACATGGGTGGGGGCCTGGTGGTGGGTGCCCCTGGTGGCTGGGGGGTGGGGGTGGTGGGTGACATGGGTGGGGGCCTGCTGGCAGGTGCCCCACAGTGCTGGGGGTGGGGGTGGTGGGAGACATGAGTCGGGCATGAGTGGGGGCCTGGTGGAGGCTGCCCCTGGTGGCTGGGGGGTGGGGGTGGTGGGAGCCATGAGTGGGGGCCTGATGGAGGCTGCCCCTGCACTGCTGGGGGGTGGGGGTGGTGGGTGACATGGGTGGGGGCCTGCTGGCAGGTGCCCCACAGTGCTGGGGGGTGGGGGTGGTGGGAGACATGGGTGGGGGCCTGGTGGAGGATGCCCCTGCACTGCTGGGGGGTGGGGGTGGTGGGTGACATGGGTTGGGGCCTGCTGGCAGGTGCCCCACAGTGCTGGGGGTTGGGGGTGGTGGGAGACATGAGTGGAGGCCTGGTGGAGGCTGCCCCTGCACTGCTGGGGGGTGGGGGTGGTAGGAGACATGGGTGGGGGCCTGGTGGTGGGTGCCCCTGGTGGCTGGGGGGTGGGGGTGCAGGGGGACATGAGCAGGTGTGCAGGGTAGTCCCCTGTTTTGTGGGCTGCCTGCAGGGGCCGTGGAGGGTGTACAGGGAACACCTGTGAGGACCCACACAGTCTAATCGCGTGTGATAATTCCCACGCACCCCTGTAATACACGTACCCAGCAAAATGGCGTGTGATGATTCCCACGCACCCCTGTAATTCACGTACCCTGCCAAATCGCGTGTGATAATTCCCGCGTACCCCTGTATTACACGTGCCCTGGCTAATCGCATGTAAGACTTCCCGCGTACCCCTGTAATACACGTTCCCTGGACAATCGCGTGTTGAACTTCCCGCGTACCCCTGTAATACACGTTCCCTGGACTATCGCGTGTTGAACTTCCCGCGTACCCCTGTAATACACGTACCCTGGCTAATCGCGTGTAAAACTTCCCACGTACTCCTGATATGAAGGTTGCCCGCTTTGCGTTCCTTGTTTGGCAGCCCTGTAAACTGGTCCAGGGTTAGCGCAGCCCTTTGCGATGATTTAGCGATGTTGATGGCTTTTCCTTGCGCGAGGGCGTTCTTGGTGGCTTACTGGCGCTGCTGCAGGGTCGCTGCGATTCTCTGCGCCACGGCTGGTTTGGGAGCATGGAATCCATGAATTCGCTGTGCGCGGAAATCGGTTTTAGCGCACGTGCCTGGCGCACACAATCGCACGCGGACACTCTGCGCCAGCCGCTTGTGACACTTTTCTGCGAAATTCTATGAATTACCCTATAAAGACTTTTGCGAATAGAAGTGATAGCCAGAAAACATGGCATGCATCACATTTTTTCTATAACTGTCAGCTTGCATCAAATTTGCCTTGATCGGTCGATTAATCCCTGTATTTGTATTGTGTAGTCACATTTCCATATGGTTCTAATGCACTTAGGTTCCATCTCCAATGTTTGATAGACGCACATGGTGTTCCGTTAGTGAGAAGAAAGAAGTCCTTTCACTTTGAAATGCATCACTTTATGATCTACACGTATTCATACCGTAAATGCAAACATGTTGCTTCATATTACAGCCACTGCAAATGGACAAACTGGTGCCTGACTATCGTCCCAGAATATAGATATTACGGATGCGTTGTTGATGGTTATTGTGCAATTGTGGTTTAAAACCCATCCATGGGAAGATTGCATCCATGACAAACGCACATATCCACGATTTACCTATTTACATTTTGGATAGGAAATATATATTTCAGTACTGTAAGGGGTCAGAAATGTGAGGCGGACAAGTAGATCGTTTTTTCACAAGTAGCCATTTTTTAAAAAATAATAAAGATGAGATAAATGGCTCGCTTTCCCTAACCCAACTAGGATTTCCCTACCGGTCAAACTAAGACTACAGGAAAACACTTTATTTGTTTATTTGTATTTGTAAAGCACACTAACAGCCCCCAGGCATCGAGGCGCTGTTGCAGAAATTGTCTTGTTTGCACATATTTGTTTTAGTTACGTAGGTATACTTGGCTCATGGTTACAGTGAGCATAAAAAAAAAAATTGCCTTGGTTGCGTAGGGAGATCTTAGTACAGGAACATGATTTAGCTCTTTGTTACAGTGAGCGTGATATAGTTCTAGTGTACAGTACACCAGTAAGCTGATATGAGGAACAGCCACATTCATAGGGTGAGGAGCTTAGGCGAACAGCAGGGTTTTGATTACTTTCCTAAAGGCAAGGTGAGATTCAACCTTTCTGGCTTGGGGAGGGAGGGCATTCCAATGTGTTGCTGTCAGTACTGGAAAGCTGGATCCTCCTGCTCGCACGCTCCTAGTTGTAGGAACAGAGATCATGTTGGCATAGGCCATTCTGTTGGGTCTGGTGGGTACCTGCTTGACAACTCTTTGAGCCTGGTATAGGGGTGCTCGGTTGTTAACACATTTGTGCGTTAGGGCGAGGGCTTTAAAGACTATCCTCTCTTTGATGGAGAGCCAGTGAGCTTGCATTCTGGTATCAGAAATGTGTTCCCTTTTGGAGATGCCAGTGGGTGCTCTAAGGGCATTATTCTGGACTGTCTGCAGTTTGGAGAGGTTTTGTTGGAAGTCCCTAGGTAGAAAGCATTACAGTAATCTAATCTGGATCTGATTATGGCTCTTGCAATGGTAAGACAATTTACCTTCGAGAGATATGGTCTAGCAGCGTTGATTAGTTTGGAGTGATGGGCGGGGATCGAGGCAATGGCATTGGCCTGCCTGTTCATAGAGAGGTCCGAGTCCAGGTAGATACCCAGGGTCTTTACAGCTTGTAATACTGGGATTGACAAGTGGTCAATTATAAAGGAGCTGTATTGTTTGTCCATTTTCTTGAGCGTAGCCGGTGATTCAATTATCAGAAGCTCGGATTTATCCCCATTGAGGCATAACCAGTTTTGGCACTTTGATATACAAAGGTATCTGTCCCTCACACTTAAACATACAACAAAATCATACAGGTATCAAATGGCCATTCAAAATCAATAAAATAACAGTAATATTCAAACATAACCTTCGTAAACATGTATCCTTGTGTTAGGCAGAATCATATGCAGTACCCTTTTGGAACACCACAATTAAGACTACAAGTGACAGTACAACTTCACCTTTGGTACAAGCCTGTACTACACAGTAAATTGGTAGCGATGGCTGAGCAGCCAGACTTATCTCAAGAGTAAAGCGAGCAGTATCAATAGTTACACAAAGAACAGCAATTACTATGATTCAGGCAAATACTGACTCAAGGTTTCTAAGTAAAAGAATATATATTTATTTACTCAACAGTTGTATAACATTTCACTATTCTAAGCAAGTCAAAAAATCACAGTCATAAATACACCACACCACTTCCCTTAAATTCCAGACAAGTTAAGCTCACACAATGAAGTGGGAGCAAAATAGCACTCCAGCAATTTAAAAGGGAGGGAAAGACAAAGTTATTAGTAATTAGGCAAAACTACAGGTAAGTAAGCAGGGCAACTGAACAGGAGAGACTAGAATGTTAAAATCAGATAGAAAAGGTTTAGGGCCAAAGTCAACGGTTCAAAAGTCTTTTGCTCAAGATAATGGGTTCAGTGTAGTTTGTGGTAAAGCTTGTGGCACAGATTCTGGATGAGGTTGGTCAGTAGAAAAGTTAGTTGAAAGAGAAGAGAAGGACAAGCCCTCAAATTGGAGAAAGATTTCAAACACTTTCACCGCGGCTGAGCGAAACGCACAACCGGATTTGCACAGTACCTTAAAACAGAGGGGGAGCTGTAGCTCAGGCGGATGTTCCTGGTGGTTCCTGCAGGCTCACGGTTCCTGAAGCGACTGTCGGACTGACACGAAGTAGGAAGACTGGAGGGTCCTGCGCCACCCAAGGAAGAAGCCAGCAGCAGAGCAAAACAACGAATAAAAGGTGCGCTCCTTAAAACCCAAGCAGGGTCTGACCTTCCTGGCTATCCGGCCCACTGTAGCTTTGTACAGCAAATACGACCAGAGGAATGGTCCTGGCTTGTAGTTTGGGCAAACTGGTTGGTCCCACCAGCTCAAGGGAAGTAGTTTCCTGGAGGATCTTCTCTGTCGTCGGATTTGGCAATTTGGACCTGCAGCAGGGCTTCACCGGGTGGTTCAGTCGTGGTAGGGGCCATCTTCTTCCAGTTCCTCGTTGGTTCTTTCGTTCCAGTGGCGACTCTGCTCTTCCCGTCCAGAGACCTGCTTTTTATGCAGTTTTCCCCCATTCATACAGCCTGGCTGTCAATCACACAGCAGGGTGGCTGGCCTGGCCAGGCCTGTCCCCTTAGCCAATCAGACAAGAGTTACTAAGGCAACCCATGGCAGGGGTCCGAAGATCCCTCCACAGCATCCTGATAGACTATCAGGCGCCTTAAGGAGGGCTTCTGTGCAGAAGCCCGCTAAAGACAGCAAACAAAGGAATCATCCCCAGTTTGGCACGCAGAGAAAAACACGAGAAAGACTTTAACAAAAAGAAATGGTGAATAAACACAGCCGGAACCAAAATAAAATGTATTTGGTCAAGCGGGTTTATGTTCGAGGCTACTATAATAGCCTGGAACAATACCACGTTTATATAATATAATCGTGGCAGGAAAGTTAGGGTAGATACCACTGCCACCAGCCAAGTCTTAAAGTTAAGGGAGCGAAACAAGGCTCCAAGAGGCACAGATAAAAAGGGATATGAGTTAACCATTTCCAATACTCCATGTAAGATGCGGTGTACTGGGTCTGCAGTTTAAAGTGACTATATAAAGTTAATGGCAACTTTACCTGTTTCAGGGGACAGTAGTCAGCCCCAGAAAAATGGAGTCAGGGGGAAGTCTCAAAGACAACCCTGTGTCACTGCACTGAAGGTGCTGTGTAACACACACAAAAAGTGGTGCACATGGAGTAGGTGAGGCTCCAGTGCCCAAGATCACACAAGCAGTGAAAATGCACACAGCAAAACACATGTAAGAGTGGGAAAAAGGCTCACACTCTTACCAGGTGGAAAAAAATAAACCCTAGAAATCCAGCAAAGCTGCTGGGGGACTCTTTAGGTAAGGGAAATCAGCCATTTATGAGAATTCTCCCTAACATGGTCTATGTAAATAAAGCTGTAGAGAACTTGTAAGTGACACCACAGTTTTTCCACCTAGCGGGCATTTAGTGGGACATAAAATTGGATCCCCTGTCGGATATCACTCCCTTAGGAAACCCTACTCTGGTAAAAATACCAAGTAGCGCCTTAGCCACAGCCTGAGCCGTAACAGTCCTCATAGGTATGGCTTCAGGATACCTAGTAGCATGGTCTGCTACAACCAGGATAAACCTGTTTCCTGAAGATGTGGGAGGGTCAAGGGGACCAACAATGTCGATGCCCACCCTCTGAAAAGGAACTCCCACCACTGGGAGAGGCACCAGGGGTGCCACATTCTTGGCTCCACTCTTACCAGAGGTTTGGCAAGTGTGACAGCTCCTACAGAATTTGTCAACTTCTGAACCCATCTTAGGCCAGTAGAAGTATAGGGAGAGCCTTTCCTTGGTCTTTTTGAAACTCAAATGACCAGCCAAAGGTATCTCATGGGCCAACTGTATGACCTGTAGTCTGTTATCTAGGGGCACTACACGTCTTTTTCAGTCCCCAGGGGTAGACTCAGTCGGTTCACTGTAGAAGAAGCCATCTTCCCAGTGCAACCTATGCTTCCCAGCTTCTTGCCCATCAAGCTGAGAAGCTTCCTTTTGTCGAAGACCTTCAAGAGTAGGAGACTCTCTTTGTCCTCTGCTGAAGTCTGCCCTCTGGGGTCCACCTTCTGCCAGTAAAGACTGCAGCTCAGGATGGTCAACAATATCCAGATCTCCAACTAGAGTTATGTCTTCTTCCAGATCTGACTCTTCAGAAGCTGGCTCAACCACACAGGGTTGTACCTCATACTTAGCCTCAGCAGGTGGAGGAGTCACAGGTGTGACTTTGGACAATCTTGGGGATGTCCTTGTTGGTAGAACAGGGGTGCTATCTGCTTTCTTCTTGGAGGTCTTGGGTTTCCCCTTTGCCTCTTTCTTTCCTGAAATAGCAGTGAGCAATTCCCGTGGACGCGGGGTGATAGTTTTCTCTATCCATTCCCCTGGAAAGCCTCTCAAGGTCTTCTCCCTTGCAGGCCTAGTTAGATCCTGTTTCCTTTGACTGGGAGGCCTAGGGGTACCAGACACAACTCCAAGAGTTTTCTGGTCATTACTCAACAGGACTCTCCCAGGCACTTCACTCTGCACACTAACAGGTATCTTGACAGTCATGTCATTGCACTGGATAAGAGCTGGTAACTGGGGATGCATTTGTACAGGGTCTCCAGCCAACTTGGTTAGGCATTTGGGTGCCTTATCAACATCCTCTACCTTGAAAAACTATTAATCAACCACAGTTATGCTGGCTCTGATGGCAGGAGTCTCCCGGCCATGCACAAGAACACTATCTTTATAATACTCTTTAGTATTATCTGGGATGGAATTATAGACATCTAAATTCTGTTGCTCCCACAAACCCAGGGACACTAAAGAAACACTAGCTGAGACTCTCATGGGTTCATCAGCCAGTAGGTGAAAGTTTCCACTTGCCATAGGTACTTCCTCCTCTGGAGAGAAGGCTAAGGAGACAGTGTGGACCCCTGAAGGTGTAACCTTACATCTGGAATCCCCTTTCTCATGGTCAGTTGACCCACAAACATAACATTCCTCAAATGTTTTGATGAATGGGGGTTTGTTATGACCTCTATCTGGTTTGGGTCCAGATGGTGCACTAGCCTGATTCGGTTTCCCTTGTGGCTGACCCTTATTGTTTTGTTTGGGGCCCTCTTTTGGATTGGAGGTATTAGAATTCTCCTTGTTATCTTTCTTTGGCTGCTTTCCCTCATTCTTCTTCTTAGTTGCCCCAGAATCCTTGTGAATAGCCCTGTTGGCAACCCACATCTCAGCAGCCTTAGCTAACTTCTTTGGATCTATCTTCTTGGAATCAGCCAAGTGCTGTCTGAGCTCAGGAGAGCAGGCATCATAAATTGACTCCAACATAACAAGATTTCTCATACCTTCATAAGCGTTTACTCTGTAATCCTTAACCAACCATGTAAGTATTTCAAACATTCACAAAAACCAGGTAGCCCAAGGGGTACCATCATGCTTTGTGAGGGCCCTAAACCTCTTAAGGTACTGGGAAGGGGTCTTCACAAATCTAGCAATTAAAGCTAGCTTCACACACTCATAATCCATCCTATCCACCTCCCCCAACTCCATCACAACATCAGATGCAACAGTGGGTAGCCTAGAGAAGAGCCAAGGAAGCAACTGATTCCCTGTAATGTCTTGAATCCCATGGTTATAGTCAAACATTGCCAACCAATCCAAAATATCAAGCTTAGCCTCATACATACCAACAATTTATTTAGGCATATGGGGTCTCTTAGGGCCGGAAGACCTAGAAGACTCCGCGAGAGAAGCAATTTCAATAGACAACTTTTCATTTCTAAGGCATTATTCAACTCCATTTCTCTGAGCTTAAGTTCTTGATGGTTTGTTCAGTTTGAGCATTAATATGTTTGAATTCGAATTCAAGCCTCATCTTTTCTAGAGCAATGACTTCAGGACTGAGTGTAGGACCTGGTGGGGACCCAGTGGAGAAAGGTAGAGGTTGCTGAGCAGGTAGAGGAGCAGTAAGGCCTACATTGTGAGACACATCTGCCTCATCTAACTCATCCATAATAACAGACACATAGGGCCTCATTCCGAGTACGGCGATAACCAATGGCGCTATTAACACCTTGGTTGACGCCGTACCCGGACCGGCAGCGCCTTGGTGGATGGCGGAATTACCGCCCCATTCCAAGGTTGGCGGGGCGGTAATTCCCCATTCACCAAGGCTCTTCCCCATTCCCAAATGAGCCCCCATAGGGCTCAATGGGAATGGGGAAGATGCAAATAATGGTGACCGTTCATTACGGTCACCGTTATTGGCGTGGAGGCCCCTTTGCGCCCTCGACTTTAACACCTGCTCAAAGCAGGCGTTAAGGGCGAGAGCGCAAAGGGAACTCGGAGTATGGCGGTAAGGGATCACCGCCACCGGTCTCGTTACCGGTGGCCGCTATCCCTTACCGCCATACTCGGAATGAGGCCCATTATCATCCTCATCATTTTCCACATTTGCTAGAGGGTCAGGTATTTCAGACCCACTCCCCAGACTTTGTTACACTAACAACCTTTCAATTAATTCTGAGTTTGTGCCTTTAACCGAGGGATTCCTTTCTCTACACATATTTTTTCAGAGAATCCACAGTGTAACTAAGGAGGGTCTCCTGGCTGGAGCTTTCCATATCAGACATGATTAAAATTGCTTTTTAGTGATGTTTAGCCTTGTGGTTAGTTGATCCAAGGTTATAGCAGTACTCTAAGTGTAATCACTATACTTGATCCTCACCGCTATACACCAGTGTTAGGCAGAATCATATGCAGTACCCTTTGGGAACACCACACACAATTAAGACTACAAGTGACAGTACAAATTCACCTTTGTTACAAAACTGTACTACACAGTAAAGTGGTAGCGATGGCTGAGCAGTCAGACTTATCTCAAGAGCAAGTGAGCAGTATCAATAGTTACACAAAGGACAGCAATTACTTTGATTCAAACAAACACTGACTCAAGGTTTCTGAGTAAAAGAATATACATTTATTTACACATCAGTTGTAAAACATTTCACTAAAGTAAAGCAGTTGAAAAATCACACTCTTTTTTTTAAAAACCTGATTTTTATTAACATTTCTTATATCAACAACCAACAGCATTCAACCAATGGAAACAAAAGTAACTCTGACCCTCCGCTCCCCCTCCCTCCATCCCTCCATCTTGATCCAGGAGAAGCTGACCATCTCATTCCTATCTCAGCATTTTCATAAAAAGCCATAAAGAGTCTCAAGGTCTCATCCTTCTATTCGAGGGTCACTGGACGAACAATTCTCCCTTCGCCCAGATTATGGATCTGATTCTTCCTGAGGTTCTATAATTCCGAGCAACGTCATAGACTTCGGGCACCAAGCTCTGTATGCCCCCTCCTTTAGATATCCTATCAATTCAGCCCAGTCCATCCTGAATTTCATATGCTCTCCTTGTATTGAGTAAGTGAGCCACTCCATAGCTAGCACCAACCACATTTTTGTAACCCACTCGTGCTGGTTTGGCTGGGTAATTCTGATGGAACTTTTTAATTAAGCGAGGTGCATGGATGCATTCACTAGATTCCCATGATCTGTCTTGAGGGATGTATCCCTTCCAATCAACTAAGTAGTATTGTTTGGATCTGGTGTATTTTGAGTCTAGGATATCCTTTACTTCAAACTCTGGTTCTCTGTCAACTAATACTGGTTTTGGTGGTGTTGTAACCCGTGTACCGGGTTGTACCGGTTTCAGGAGTGATACGTGAAACACAGGATGAATCTGCATAGTGGGTGGTAGGGCTAATTTAACTGCCACTGGATTTATTATGGATTCAATAGAATAAGGTCCCAGATATCGGGGACGAAAGGTCTGAGTCCCTTTTATGGGCACATATTTTGATGCTAACCAGACCTTGTCTCCAATTTGATAGTCGGGGGGCTTTACTACGATGTTGGTCAGCGAATTTCTTTTGTCTGTTCTTGGCTTGGAGTAAATGTTCTTCTGCTTCTTTGAAGGCCTGTGAAATAGTCGTATGTAGGGTTTTAACCGCTGACATTTACAAAGGGGTTGGGAGGTCCAATTCTGAAGTACGTGGATGTCTACCATATTTAGTGTAGAAAGGGGTTTGTTCAGTGCTGGTGTGTAATGAATTATTATAGGCATATTCAGCTATCCGTAACAAGTCCTTCCAATTTCTTTCCACTTGATGTAACATGCAACGTAAGTATTGCTCGAGGGTTTGGTTTGTTCTTTCTGTTTGGCCATCTGTTTGAGGATGGTGACTTGTGGATAGTCGAAAGTCAATTTGTGCCATTGAACAGCATTTCCTCCAGAAGATGGATACAAACTGACTTCCTCGATCTGAGATCAAGACCGATGGAAAGCCATGTAGCCGTACGATTTCCTCCAGGAATACTTTTGGTAAATTGGATGCATTTGGAAGACCCTTAAAAGGAATAAAGTGTGCCATTTTAGAGAACAAGTCTACAACTACTAAAATGGTGTTGAATCCTTGACTAGGAGGTATATCTGTAATAAAATCAAGGGACAGTGTGTGCCAATGGTTTGAGAAGACCAGCTGGTTTCTGCTTTTGGGACTTGTTTTGTGCACATACACCGCAAGATTGGATAAATTCTATGATGTCTTTACGCCATGTGGGCCACCAATAGTTTAGTTTTACTTTAGCTAGAGTTTTGTCAATTCCAGGATGACCTTCAATCAGGGAGTCGTGATAACCTGAAATAACCTGCTCTTGTAAATCTTTACTTGGCAAGTATAGACAGTTCCTAAAATATGGTAACTGGTCTTTAATGGTGTAATGTTCTCCTTGAGTACACCACTCTTGTGAGAAAGTGGGATCCATTAAGAGTTGGATCTTGTTTTGGAGTTCACCCTGTGTCAATGTTGTCGTAAGACCCAGGAGTTTGTTTTCTGGAATGATGGCTACTGGATCTGGAGTTATGTATACCTTTTCATCAACGCCCATGTGGGACAAGGCGTCAGCCTTTCCGTTTCGGACTCCTGGCCGTTAGGTGATCACATAGTCATATTCAGAAAAAGAAAAGATCCCACTGCAGTTAACGGGATGATTGAGCCTTTACTGTTTTTAGGTATTGCAGGTTATGATGATCAGTTATGACTGTGACAGTATGTCTAGCACCCAGGAGATAGTGTCGCTATGCCTTGAAAGCTGATGTTATAGCCAAGAGTTCTTTGTCTGTGATAGCATAGTTGAGTTCAGGAGGCGAGACTTTTCATGACCAGAAGGCCACAGGGTGGAACTGCCCAGTTCCTGGGTCCCTTTGTGAGAGAACCACTCCCATAGCCATGCTAGAGGCATCTGTTTTAACTATATAAGGGAGGTCTGGGTGAGGATGCCGTAGAACTGGAGCAGAAGTGAATTTTTTCTTAAGTTCTTGAAAGGCCTTCTCTGCTTCTTCAGTCCAATGGAACTTTTTATTGTTTTTTTCTCAATAGTGATGTAATTGGATGCACTATTTGGGAAAAATCTGGGATGAATCAGTGGTAAAAGTTTGCAAAGCCCAACATACTCTGGATTCCTTTAAATGAAGTTGGTGACGGCCAGTTAAGAATGGCATCTACCTTGTGCCTATCCATTCTGATACCTTTTGGTGTGAGGATAAAACCAAGGAACTCCACTTCGGTGACATGAAAAGAGCATTTTTCAAGTTTAGCATACAGTTTATGTTGGCAGAGTTTGTAAGGACGGAGCGGACATGGCTGACATGGTATTCTTTTGTAGCAGAATACATTAAGATGTCATCAATGTAAACCAGGGTGCAAACGTCGATTAACTCCTGCAAAACATCATTCATAAAGTACTGGAATGCAGCAGGAGCGTTGCAAAGTCCAAAAGGCATTACCTGGTATTCATACAAGCCGTATTTGGTACGAAAGGCGGTTTTCCATTCGTCTCCTTTCTTCACTCGAACAAGATGGTACGCCCCCCTAAGGTCCAGTTTGGTATAGATTTGGGGGTCTTTGACTTGATCCAATAATTCAGGAATAAGGGGCAGTGGATAACGGTTTTTTACTGTGATCTGGTTTAATGCAGGATAGTCAATGCAAATCCTCAAATCTCCTTCCTTCTTTGGTACGAAGAATAAGGGACTGGCTGCCGGTGATTTAGATGGGCGGATAAATCCATTTGCCAGGTACTGATCAAGATAAGATTTCAAATGGAGGTTTTCTGGTTCAGTAAGTGCATAGATTGGACCACAAGTAATTTGCGCACCAGGTATGAGGTCGATCTGACAATCGTAGGGCCTGTGTGGTGGTAAAGTATTGGCTTGTTCTTTCTGGAACACGTCTTGAAAATCTTGGTATTCATTTGGTAGAGTACTAGTCACACCTAGTACAAGCGCCGCCGTACTGGGAGTAGCAGATGTACATAAGTCTGTTTTCCCCTATTCTTGGTAATAACAGGTGCAAGCACAATCATCGGAAAAGGCCAACTTCTTGGCACGCCAATCTATTAGAGGATTGTGAGCTACCAACCATGGCATCCCTAAGATTAGTTGAAACTGAGGAGCTTTGATGAGGTTGAATGCAATAGATTCTCGATGGCCATCCTGGCACAGTAGGGTTAGTGCTGCTGTGCATTGGGTTACTGGTCCGGAAGCTATTCTGTCCCATCAACTGTAGTAACTTTTTCAGTAGTCGACTTAGAGCATAAGGGAAGCCCCATCTCTGCTGCCGGATCTTGGTCTACATAATTCCCAACTTCTCCGCTGTCTATGTATGACGGTTGTTGGTGATTGATCAAAATTACTGGTAATGCAAAGTGTGAGGTCTGTGGCTCATCCTTCTCGCTCGACAAGCAGACCTCTATGCTTGCCGCGCTTGGCAGTTTTCCGACTCCTTGTTATTATCTTCCTTCTCTGTGGCTCCAACAGTTCTCCTTGGTGGTTTCACTGGACATTCTTTGTGGAAGTGGCCTGATTTTCCGCAATATAAGCATAATTGCTGTTGTCTTCTCTTGTCTCTTTCAGTTTTAGTTAAAGGGGGCCGTACACCTCCAATTTGCATGGGTTCTACCGTGTTTTCCAATGTACTTGGAACATTATCCTTTGACGGGACATACACAGCTCGAGTGTCTGACCTTATACAGTCTGCTTTTCGGTCTTGTAATCTGTGATCTAATTGCACCACAAGGTTGATGAATTCTCCACAGTGTTTAGGTGGGTTAAACACTTGAGCAAGGACATCCTTTAGTTCCCCTCGTAGACCCCGATGAAATAGTGTGGTCCTTTTTTCCTTAGGCCACCCAGCTTCAACTACTAGTCTGTTAAATGTTGCTCTATATGTAAGCAAGTCTTGACTTCCTGGACGGAGTGACAAAGGTTCGTTGTCTAATGCTTGGCCTCGGGTATGACGAGCAAAGAGTTTTTCCATTTCCATCTAGAAACCCCTAAAGTCATGTAACAACGGGTTATCCTGACTTACCAATGGTACCGACCAATCCGCAGCACTGCCACTCAGATATGACAAGACAAAAGCAACCCACGCTTGGTCGTTAGGAAAAGCCCCAGGTCTGCAAAGGAAATGAAGACGACACTGGTTCATGAACGTTGCATACTTCTTGGGGTCCCCTGTAAATCGTTCATGTGGAGCTAAAGGAACTGCCCCAAGAAGGGATATTTGTACTTGATTGGTGGAAGAAGTTGGTATAGGTGCTGGCGGAATGTTATCAGGCAATGGGGTCTGGCCTCATGTGATTGGAGCAATTGTCTACTTATTTCATCGGTACGACCCTTAGTAATAATCAAATCCCTCCTAAGAGTATTGGTTTCTTGCCTGGCTGAATGTACTTCAGCGCGTAATTGTCCCAACAATTGAACTAACTGCTCAGTCTCTGAAGTCTCCATGACGCCCAGGTGGATAATATTATTGAGGCTTTGCATTCTGTTACGCTCACCTGGTATCCACGGGGACGCCACCCTGCCCTGGTTGGATGATTTGCACTCTTGAACCCTCTCCTGGTCCCTTGGTAAGGCCTCTGGTTAAAGATCGGTCTGCAATATAGGAGAGCTGGATTCAATACCAGATTGTCTTTATGTTTTCCCACCTCCCTTGGCCTCAACTCCTTCCTCCCCCTTGGGCCCTCTCCTCACCTTAATATTGTGAAAGGTGGATCCTCCGTCCTGCTCCTCTTGGCAGGGGCGCGCAAATGTGGGGGGCGAGCAGTGGCCAAGTTACTTTACTGGTGCAAGCCTCCGTGTGGGAATCCAGGCCTGCTGCGACTCCATAGGTTTGCTGCTTTACGGTCTTTATATGCAGTTCTTATGTTCCTCTTAGTTCGAATAATAATGTCTTGCTTCTTTCCTTTTAGGTATGGAAAGGTATTTTGGTGTTGTCATGCAGTTTGAAGATGAGCATGGACCGGTAGGTGAAAGCGCGGTGTGCGCGATGCTGTCCGGTGAGTAATGCGCGATGCGCGGCGCTGTTTCGTCTTTTATATTGCTAACCTGTGTCTTTTCTCTCCTTGCAGGTTGCGATGTTCCTCGCTGAGCGCCGTAATGTTCCAGCAATGATAATGACCAGGAGATGACTACCCAGGTAAGAATTGTGTGGCTTTCTTCATTCGGGAGGAAACGTGAGTAAACGCTTACTAATGATGTCTTTCTTTCTCCTCTTTCCAGGTTATGGTATTCCAGGATGCATGCGGTGCCGGATGATGGAGTTCGTATCTTCAGCTGAGTGGAAATGAAGTTGGCGATGGATTGAAGACAGGATACTCTTCCAGGTAAGTTTTGTTGTGTTCTTTCTCTCTCTGCAGGTCCTTGGTTTCAGGTAAACTGGCATCAAAGAACTGGTCACTGTGAGCGTTACGCTGCCCACAGCAGAATAACGCAAAGCATGTTCTGCTATTTGGGTGCGGTTTAAATAGTCTCATGTAAAATAGTCCCAGGCCTGCCACACCCAAAAGACTAGACAGCATAGCTCAGTTCCTTGTAACTGAGCTATGTGTGTGCCTTCATGTTGGCTGAACCCCACAAAGTTAAATAGTCCCAAGTTAATAGTCCCATTCTAATGTTGGTCTTGATGATGGTTATGAGCCTGGTGCCAAATGTGCCAGGACTGACTCCAAGAGAGTCTTGGATGAGGTTTTAAGGCCTTTGACCTGGCCCTAACTAGAAGGCTGACTTGCCAGTGAGGGCCAGGGGCAAGGGTCATGACACCTGATGGGAATATCACCCATGATTCCCCCCTGTCCCATCAAGTCCAGCCCTCTGTTCTTGCCCCCAAGTTCCCTAAAGTGTGGACCACTGCTTGCCGTATTCGAGCCCGGAATGTGTTTAATTTTGGGCATTCCCACCAAATGTGAGCCCAAGTGCCGATTCCCCCACAGGCTCTCCAGCATTCCCGGGACAATGTCGAATAGATCTTATTCAATCTGATCGGGTTTAGATGCCACTGGACTAATAATTTTACCCAGATCTCGCGAACCTGGATGGACCTGGTTAATTTTGGTGTTTGACTCCACAACTGTTGCCACTCCTGCTCCCCAATGACTGACCCAGTGTCCTCCTGCCATTTCTTCATGTATTTCCTGGATGGGGGGTTTTCTCCCTCCTTTATCTGTAGATGGATCCCATTTCCCCCCTATCTCCTGTGTGCGTATCTAAATACTTTTCAAAAGGAGTTAGCAATCGTGTGCCTGCCTGACGCATTACAGGGTGGGAAAGCCAGTGTCACAGTTGTATATACCCATATCTGTGGCGCTCCTCTAAATTAAAGTCCACCTTGCACCTCTCGAAGTCCTTAACTTTACCCTCCTGGTACATATCCTGTATCATTCGACTGCCACCTCTCTACCATGCATCAAATATCATGTCCTTGCACCCTGGAGTGAATTGTGGGTTCTCAGAGATAGGGGTATATGGGGAAGGGAATGTGGTAATATGGGATCCTATTGCTGAAGCGTCCCACGCTTCTCCCACAGCCGATGTAATATCGCTTGCATACATTTGGGGGGTTCTATCTGCCTTTGTCTTCCAGAGCATTCCCTCCAGATGCCCTGCAACTACCGCTCTATCCATTGGCCCCCACATCTTGTTTCGGTCGTCTCTCTGCCAGTCTCTAATAATTCTGATCTGAGCTGCAAGGTAATACGCCCTAGAGTCCGGCTCGCCCAATCCCCCCCCGGGAGCTAAGGGTCCTCATGAGAGATGCTGCCACCCTCTGCTTTTTTCAGTTCCATATGAACCGACACATAATCTTGTGTAACATCCTGAAGAAACTACGTGGGACTATTATTGGGAGGGCCGCAAAATGGTATAGAAGCTGAGGTAAAATTGCCTTCTTTAGTACAGTAATACGTCCTAGCAATGTAATGTTTAGGGGACCCCAGTCAACTAGTTTTGATTTCATTTTCTCTAACAGGGGGAGGTAATTTGCCCCAAAATGTTACCCAACAGTCCTTGTAAAATGCACTCCTAAATATTTAATGTGCTTATCTGCCCAACCAAAGGCGTGTGAAGTTCTAATATATCGCTCAGTGGATGGTGATAATCCCAAACTTAGTATTTTTGATTTACTTGGATTTATTTTCAGGCCTGCAACTTGCCCAAATTGGTCAATTTCCTCGCAGAGCACCCGGAGAGACATCTTCGGGTCTATCAGCGTAAAGAGCAAGTCGTCTGCAAAAGCAGCTACTTTATGCTCTTAGCCTCCAAACGGTATGCCTTTTATGTTTACTGTGGCCCTAACAGCGGCCAGAAAAGGTTCCAAATGGAGAGCGTACAGCAGCGGTGAGAGGGGGTATCCCTGTTTTGTCCCGTGCCCAACCTCCACAGGTCCAGATATTCGACCATTGATCGCTAGTCTAAGGTTTGGATTTTGATAATTAGCCATAACCCGGTCCATAAACTTAGGGCCAAACCCCATTCTAATCATTGTGGCTCGGAGGAAGCTCCACTCCACCCGATCAAACGCCTTTTCGGCATCTATTGCCAGGGGGAGAGCCGGAACCCCCTTCCTGTGGGCTTTTTCCGTCAGATGTGCTATTCTCCTTACATTGTCAGCTGTCTGGCGACCCCTTATGAACCCTGCCTGATCGGCCTGTACTATTGTGGGCATGATGGTGTCCAATCTAGATGCCAAAACCTTAGTGTATAACTTGGCATCAACATTTATTAAGGAGATTGGTCGGTACGCCCCGCACACCACTGGATCTTTACCCTTCTTGTGTATAAGAATCACCTTTGCCTCCTCCATTGACCTTGGTAATAACCCAGTTGCCCCTATGTGATTAAATAATCTAGTGAGATGGGGGATTAGGATTTCCTTATGTAGCTTATAAAATTCAGCTACAAAGCCATCCGGGCCCGGGGCCTTGTTGGTTGCCAGGGCAGAGACCGCCATTCTACCCTCATCTACAGTTATTTCCCCTTTCAATCTTCTATCTGTATAGGTCGGAGATTAACTCTTTCCAGGTATCTCTCGTGTGCTCTGGGCTCCAGGTTGCGTGAGGAATAGAAGTTTGTATAACATTTACGGAACTCCCTCTCTAGCTTGCTGTTAGAGCTATATGCCTGCTCCCCCTCTCCCCTATTTTTCAGAACCGTTTTATCTCTCTCTTCCCTACGAAGCATTTTGGCTAACAGGTGATCTGATTTATTCGCCTTAATATAATATTTTTGCTGCAAGCGCAGCAAGTTCCTTTCCGCCTCTCTAGAGTGGATGAGATTCAGCTGGGCCCTGAGTGTACGAACCTCTCTTTCAATAGCCCTTGTTTGCTTCTCGGCCATCTGTGCTATTGCAACTTTGAGTCTACTATTCAGCCGGTCCTCCTAATCGCATCTCCTGTTCCCTTCTCGCTCTAATCGCTATTATTTTCCCCCTTATCGTAGCTTTGAGGGCGCCCCACCATATTTGTGGCGTGGTATATTCCCAGCAGTTATGATGGACGAACTCTTCAAGTTCTTGTTCAAGTTCCCGGACCAGGATTGGGTCCTTAAATAGTACCGTAGGATATCTCCAGCTCCACAGACCAGGTGCTCCGCGTGGCCTAGTGAGTCCCAATATAATGGGAGCATGATCGGAGATCGATATGGGGCCTAGTGTGATATCTGTTATGTTTCCTACGAGAGAGCTAGAGACCCAGGCGTAATCAATGCGCAAGTGGGTTTTATGTGCATATGAGTAGAACGTATAACCGGGGTATCCCCCTGAGTTTCTCTCCACGCATCAACCAACACCAAGTCTCTCATCTCCGCTTTTAAATCCCCCGAGGGCCCACACTGCGACCCCCAAAGCAGCCTACTTCTATCCTTGTTGGGATCCCATGCCATGTTAAAATCCCCTATTAATATAATGCGGCCTACAGCAAATTTATTCAATTTGGTGAGGGTTTTCATCATGAAGGAATCCTGGCCAGTGTTGGGCGCATAGATTGTTGCAATTGTATAAACCTCTCCCCTGCCCTCCAATACCGCTGCCATATATCTTCCCTGGGAGTCCCGCTGCGAGGCCTTAACCGCCAGGTCTACTCCATCTCGCACCGCAATAACCCCCCCCCCTTTTTTAGCGGACTGCGTGGCCTGTAGCAGTCTAGCATATCCCCGCAGTCTAACTCTGTGGGAGTCCTGGGTTTGAATATGCATTTCCTGCAGCGTAACTACATGGGGCTTCTCCTTTCGCACATACCTCTCAACTTTCTGCCTTTTATGTGGGGAGTTTAACCCATTAACATTCAAAGACAATATCGTCAATTGCTCCATTTTAGAAGGTAGTGGCATATTGGGAATGTGTCCCCCATGACCCCCAGGCTGGGCTTCCCCCAATTGTTATTGTCAGGACCTGGTTATATGATTTGAGGAGCTTCTTAAGAGTTACAATCTCCTTGATCAATAAATTGCCCTCCCTTTCCACCAATCCCCCCCTCCGCTTCTCCGTTGTACCCCTGGGCAGGCTCAGCTGGCAATTTGCCCCCCTCGTGTCGATTCTACGAGAGCTGAGCTCTAGCATTTTCCCAGTCTGAAATAACGCAGGATTATCCCATCTCATACCAAGATCTTCTCCCCTCCCTTCCCCGCCAACACCTCGCTGTGAATCTGATGTTTGCTTATGATGGTGCCCTTTTCTTATCTTGCAAGTGCCCTCCCCGGACTTGCTTTGCTACACACAGTTTTCTCACGACCGGGCAAATCCAAATGAGCCCTCCATCCATTCGTTTTGAGTCTCGTGTGTCGTTTTTTGCTCGTTGTGGCGAGCTGAAGGATGAACCTGTTTCGCTGGGCGCTTAGAGCTAACTTTCGTCCATTCTCATGGTTTGGGTGTTTTGCGGCAGGAGCTTGTCACAGCCGTGCTCGGCAACTGTTGCTCCTCTATTCCCAGTACCTCCAATCATTGTTCACAGGTCGTTATCTTGTGTTGTCTGCCCTGCCAGGTGAAAGACAGTCCAAACGGATGAGACCACCTGTATTTTACTTGTTGTGACCGTAGGTGCTTCAAGACGGGAATCATTCGCCTTCTTTTAGCTAAAGTCACCTGTGCTAGGTCTTGGTATAGAAAAATCTCTGATCCATTATAGGTGATACTACCTGCTTTTCTGGCCTTTTGCAGAATCTTCTCCTTAGCGACAAAGCTATGGAAGGCCACCAATACATCTCTCGGTTTTGCACCCGCTTCAGGTCTAGGAGGCCCCACTCTGTGGTTTCTATCGAACTGAAGATCCAAGCCCGCCTCATCTTCTAGAAGGTCCATAAAAATGGTTGTTAGAGTTTGCACGAGGTCTTGGGTCTGAACTGTCTCCGGGGGGCTTTAACCCGGATAGTGATTCTTCTGGATCGATTTTCCAATTCTTCTGCCTGCAGCTCTAGGTTTTGAGTTGCCACAGCGAGGGTCTCCAACAGGTTTTCCGTCTTCCGTGCATCTTCTGCCATCTCCTGTATGGCCCGTTCCTTAATATCAACCTCCACTTTATTAATGTCCCGCTTGATTTCCCTGAGACCTTCCGCCAGGTCTTCCCTGAGGGTATCCATCTGTCTTTGACCTGCTGCAGTAATTTTGTCCACCAACTCCTCCATTAATTGTATGAGCATCCCGTGTGTAACCAGTGCATCTTGGGGGTTCTGCATGGACCCCTGTATTGTATACCCCGTTCCTTCTTCTCCGGGCTGACCCTCCTCCACCTCGGTTTCCCGGGACCAGAGCCTGGTGAGTGTCCCATCATGGGCCTTTTTCGTGCTCTTTACCGCCAGGGGTTGATCCTTGCTTCTGTTCCTGGACATTGTGGAGGATATTTCTTTTAAACGCAGGTAGAGCCTGTGGTTTAGCTTTTAACATCAGTCCTCACACACTTCAATACGCTTGCTGATTCTAGTGCAGCAGAGGGGGGTGTGCACCCGGGTCCAGTGCAGTTCCGCCGCGATATGGGACCCTCTGGTTCCGGAACCCTTGCCTGACTCTTCTTTTACATCCTCTGATATGGCCCCAAGGGTCTGCGTGCTTCTAAGACTCGGATCGTGCCCAGGCTGGGTTACACAGATTTGCCCAAATCTCCCCTGAGGTATCCCAAGCAATGGCAGCCACCTCGGCCTGGGGATCTCGCTGGAGCCCTCCCACCCAGCCGTTAACCTGGGAGGTCCAGAGGGGCCCACTCCCTCCATCTGATCAGGCTCCCTGCTGTCCGTTAATGTGGGCTTTTCTCTGGATTCACCCCCTCCATCCCTCCTTACTTGCTGGGCTGCCTGCCCGTTGCTGAGAGGTCCCGCGGGGGGGCCTCCCCCTCCACTCCGCTCCTGCTTGCTCCCCCGGTCCGCTCACCGCTCCTCGCTCTGCTGCCGCTGAGGGGCCACACCTCCCACGCTTCCCGCCCGACCGAAGAGTCGGCTTCTCCACTTCTGGCGGCACTCACTCTGCAAGCGGGTCCTCCCCGTGGGCCAGCCTTCCCGGAGAGCCGACTTCCCGCTTCTGGCGGCTACCACTCTGCAAGCGGGTCCTCACCGCAGATGGTCCACACCGCTCTCCTTTCGGCCACAAGGTCCTCACTGCTGCTGACGAGGACCATCCCGCGCCGGATCTCCTCGCCACCCCCTCTAAGCCAGGCGCCCGCCGAACTCCGCCGTTGTTACTCCAGGAGCCCTTCACTTCAGCTGCAGATTATTTTTGGGCTCTCTGGTCCTCCGCTCCCTTTAGAGAGGTATGTAAAATCAGCCGGGGAGGGCTGTTAACGTTAGCTAACTCGCTGATGACACCGTCAGAGCCAGAGCGGTTCAGGGAGCTCAGGCAACGTGATGTTTATCAGTCCACGGCCATCTTGGAATCCAAAAAATCACACTCTTAATACACCACACCACTCCCAATAGATTCTGGACAAGTTAAGCTCAAAATGATGTGTGAGCAAAATGACACTCCAGCAATTAAAAGGGGAGGGAAAGACAAGGTTAGACTAAAATTGAGCAGCACCAACAGGTAAGTAAGCAGGGCAATCTAGAAAGAGGAACTACAGTGATGGAATCAAATCAAAAAGGCTTAGAGCCAAAGTCAGTAGGACAAAAGTCTTTTGCTCAAGATCACACAGTTCAGGGTAGTTTGCGGTTAAGTCTTTGCCAAGAGTTTGGGACGAAGTTGGTCGGTAGAAAAGGTAGTTTAAAGAGTAGAGAAGGACAAGCCCTCGGATTGGCGAAGGGTTTCACACACCTTCACCGCGGCTGGACGAAACGAACAACCGGATTTGCACAGTACCTTTAAATGGAGAAGAAGCTGTAGCTGAGGAGGACATTCCTGGCAGTTCCTGCAGGCTCACTGATCCAGAAGCGACTGTCAGACTGACATAAAGTAGGAAGACTGGAGGGACCTGCACTGCCCAGGGAAGAAGCCAGCAGCAGAGCAAAGCAGCGAATAAAAGGTGCGCTCCTTAAAACCCAAACAGGGTCCAACCTTCCTGGATATCCGACTCACTGTAGCTCTGTACAGCAAATTTGACCAGAGGAGGGAGTCCTGGCTTGCAGTTTGGGTGAACTGGTTATTCCCACCAGCTCAGGGGAAGAAGATTCCTGGTGGGTGAATCTTCTCTGTCGTTGGAGTCTGAAGATTCAGACCTGCAGCAGGGTTTCACTGGGCTGTTCAGTCGTTGTAGGGGTCCTCTTCTGTCAGCTCCTTGTCGGTTCTATCGTTCCAGTGGCGACTCTGCCTTTCCAGACCGAGAGACCTGCTTTTTAGGCAGTTTTCCGCCATCCACACAGCCTGGCTGTCAATCACACAGCAGGGTGGCTGTCCTGGCGGGACAGTCACCACAGCCAATCATACAGAGTGTGACATGGGTGTCCAAGGAGACCCTGTGCAGGGAGTCTCAAACCCCTCCCTCACATCCTGTCCCCCTCAGACATTCAGGCACCTAAGGAGGGCTTCTGTGCAGAAGCCCGCCAAAGGACGGCAAACAAAGGAACCAAACCTGGTTTGGCGCGCAGAGTAAAACACGAGAAAGACCTTTACAAAAAGAAATGGCGAATAAACCCAGCCAGAACCAAATAAAAGTAAATGGGGTACCGCGGATGTAGGTTTGAAGGTACTAACTTAGCCTAAAACAGTACCAAGGCTATTAACATAGACCACGTTAGGAAAAATAAGGTAGATACCACTGCCACCAGCGAAATCTTAAAGAAAGGGGAATGAAATAATGTTCCATGGGAGACAGACAAAAAGGGATTCAGTAGATAAGGGAAATTAGCCATGCTGGAAAATTCTCCCTAACACTCGCCCTTCCCAGACTAAGGGACAGGAGGATTTAATCCACTCCTGGATTAATCTCTTCACTCTAGTCGGTCATAAACATCCTAGAAAGACCATCAGCATTTTGGTGGTGACATCCTGACCTGTGCTCAATGGTGAAATCAAACCCTTGCAGGCAGATTGACCATCTTAGAAGTTTTGGGTTCTCCACTTTCATTTGCATTACCCATCTCAAGGGTTGGTGGTCTGTCTGAATCACAAAACTAGATCCATACAAGTATGGTCTAAACGTTTTCAGAGACCACACAATGGCAAAACATTCACACTCTATGGTTGCCCACCTTGTTTCTGGTTCCTTCAGTTTCCTACTGATGAAGCAAATGGGGTGCTCCCTACCTTTCTCATCCAGTTGACTAAGGACTGCACCTATACCTGTATTGGATGCATCTGTCTGCACAATGAAGGGTTGGTGGTAATCAGGAACTCTTAGGACTGGAGCGTGACAATGGGCTTTCTTCAGGTTTTCAAAGGCTTGAGTGCACTCCTCATTCCATCTAACCTTTTTATGGAATTTTGGAGAGGAGATTACATTCAAAGGAGAAGCTATGGACCCATACTTTTCCATGAAATTCCTGTAGTACCCAGTGAGACCAAGGAAGGCTCTCACTTGGGTTTGAATAGTAGGGGTGGCCCAGTTTTGTACAGCTTGTACTTTGCTAGGCAATGGCCTTATTTCACCTCCTCCTACCTCATGACTAAGGTAGACCACTTTGCTCTGACCAATTTGACATTTGATTGCCTTTATGGTCATATGGGCCTGCTGAAGAGCCTGCAAAATATATCCTAAGTGATCAACATGTTATTTCCAAGTAGGGCTGAAAACTGCAATATTATCCAAGTATACCATGCAGAAGTCCTCCATCCCATTCAGAACTTGATTGACCATCCTTTGGAATGTAGCAGATGCATTCTCTAATCCAAACGGCATAACCTTAAACTGGTAGAAGCCTGCTGGGGTTGAGAATGCAGTTTTCTCTTGGCATGGTCTGTCAGGGCTATTTGTCAATAGCCTGACGTCAGATCAAATGTACTGAGGTAGCTGGCTGTACCAAGTTTATCCACCAGTTCATCTGTCCTTGGCAAAGGATGGGCATCAGTCTTAGTGACTGCATTTAGAGCTCTATAGTCCACACAGAATCTCAACTCCTTGGATACTGCCTTTGGTACTAGAACAACTGTACTAGACCATGGACTTGTAGATGGCTCTATAACCCCGAGATCAAGCATCTTGGTGACCTCTCATTTGATATGGGATCTCACATGTTCTGACATTCTGTAACCAAAGCTTTTCACAGGTAGACAATCACCAGTGAGAATATCATGCTGGCCACAAGGGGTCAAGCCTGGTCAAAGTTAAAACAGGGAGGCAAACTGATTTAACAGAACCTTGCACTCCCCCTGTTGTTCAGATGTCAGATTAGAAGAGAGATTGACTCCTTTTATGTTCTCATCCAAAGGTTGGCCTGTGAGTAGGTCAGGTAGAGGTTCACTCTCCTCCTCCTCTTGAGCTGAAGCTAAATGCAAAGCTCCCACTTCTGGTCTCGAGACATATGCCTTCAAATGGTTGGCGTGAAAGACTCTGGGAGCCTCCTTAGGTCTGCCTAAGTCCATCAGATATTTCACCTCTCCAAGTTTGCCCACAACCTTGAAGGGTCCTATCCATTTGTCCTGCAAGGCCCTCTGCCCTGTTGGCACCATAACTAGTACAAGCTGCTCTTGAGTAAACTCAACCATGCTGGCCTTCTGGTCATGCCAATGTTTGACCAGAGCCTGACCTGCTTTTAAGTTATCACTAGCTTCTGCCATCATGTGTGACATTCTCCTCTGGAGACCTTTCACATAGTCAGTCACTCTGACTGGCTTGGCGGAAGGAACACTCTCCAACCCCTCCTTAATCAGGGCCAATGGACCTCTGACTGGATGGCCATAGAGAAGTTCAAAGGGACTGTAACAAACTCCCACCTGAGTGACTTCTCTATAAGCAAAGATAAGGCATGGCAGTAGAAGGTCCCACTTTCTTTTAATGGGTTCCTCTAAAGCACCTATCATGCTCTTCATAGTATGATTAAACCTCTCTACCAGTCCATTTGTCTGTGGATGGTAGGCTGCAGAGAACTTGTAAGTGACACCACAGTTTTTCCACATGGCGGGCATGTAGTGGGACATAAAATTGGATCCCCTGCTGGATATCACTTCCTTAGGAAACCCTACTCTGGTAAAAAAATACCAAGTAGAGCCTTAGCCACAGCCTGAGCCGTAACAGTCCTCATAGGTATGGCTTCAGGATACCGTTAGCATGGTCTACTACAACCAGGATAAACATGTTTCCTGAAGATGTGGGAGGGTCAAGGGGACCAACAATGTCGATGCCCACCCTCTCAAAAGGAACCCCCACCACTGGGAGAGGCACCAGGAGTGCCACATTCTAGGCTCCACTCTTGCCAGAGGTTTGGCAAGTGTGACAGCTCCTACAGAATTTGTCAACTTCTGAACCCATCTTAGGCCAGTAGAAGTATAGGGAGAGCCTTTCCTTGGTCTTTTTGAAACTCAAATGACCAGCCAAAGGTATCTCATGGGCCAACTGTAGGACCTGTAGTCTGTTTTCTAGGGGCAATACACGTCTTTTGCAGTCCCCAGGAATAGACTCACTATAGTCGGTTCACTGTAGAAGAGGCCATCTTCCCAGTACAACCTATGCTTCCCAGCTTCTTGCCCATCAAGCTGAGAAGCTTCCTGTTGTCGAAGACCTTCAAAAGTAGGACACTCTCTTTGTGCTCTGCTGAAGTCTGCCCTGTTGGATCCACCTTCTGCCAGTAAATACAGCAGCTCAGGATGGTCAACAGAATCCAGATCTCCAACTAGAATTATGTCTTCTTCCAGATCTGACTCTTCAGAAGCTGGCTCAACCACACAGAGTTGTACCTCACACTCAGCCTCAGCAGGTGGAGGAGTCACACGGTGTGACTTTGGACAATCTTGGGGATGTCCTTGTTGGTAGCAAATGGGTGCTATCTGCTTTCTTCTTGGAGGTCTTGGGTTTCCCCTTTGCCTCTTTCTTTCCTGAAATAGCAGTGAGCAATTCCTGTTGACGTGGGGTGATAGTATTCTCTATCCATTCCCCTGGAGAGCCTTGCAAGGTCTTCTCCCTTGCAGGCCTAGTGATCTCCTGTTTCCTTTGACCGGGAGGCCTGGGGGTACTAGACACAACTCCAAGAGTTTTCAGGTCATTACCAAACAGGTCTCTACCAGGCACTTCACTCTGCACACTAACGGGTGTCTTGACAGTCATGTCATTGCACTGTATGAGAGCTGGTAACTGGGGATGCATTTGCACAGGGCCTCCAGCTATCTTGGTTAGGCATGTGGGTGCCTTATCAACATCTTGAAAAATGATTCATCAACCACAGTTATGCTGGCTCCAGTGTCTCTGATGGCAGGAGTCTCCTGGCCATTCACAAGAACACTATCTTTATAATACTCTTTAGTATTATCTGGGATGGAATTATAGACATCTAAATTCTGTTGCTCCCACAAACCCAGGGACACTAAAGAAACACTAGCTGAGACTCTCATGGGTTCATCAGCCAGTAGGTGCAAGTTTCCACTTGCCATAGGTACCTCTTCCTCTGGGGAGAAGGCTAAGGAGACAGTGTGGACCCCTTAGGGTTTGCCCTTACATCTGGAATCCCCTTTCTCATGGTCAGTTGACCCACAAACATAACATTCCTCAAATGTTTTGATGAATGGGGGTTTGTTCTGACCTCTATCTGATTTAGGTCCAGATGGTGCACAAGCCTGATTCGGTTTCCCTTGTGGCTTACCCTTATTGTTTTGTTTGGGGCTCTCTTTTGGATTGGAGGTGTTAGAATTCTCCTTGTTATCTTTCTTTAGCTGCTTTCCCTCATCCTTCTTCTGCGTTGCCCCAGAATCCTTGTGAGTAGCCCTGTTGGCAACCCACAAGTCAGCAGCCTTAGATAACTTCTTTGGATCTGTCTTCTTAGAATCAGCCAAGTGCTGTCTGAGCTCAGGAGAGCAGGCATTATAAATTGACTCCAACATAACAAGATTTCTCATACCTTCATAAGTGTGTACTCTGTAAACCTTAACCCAACCAAGTTTTTCAAACATTCACATACCCAGGTAGCCCAAGGAGTACCATCATGCTTTTTGAGGTTCCTAAACTTCTTAAGGTACTGGGGAAGGGTCTTCCCAAATCTAGCAATTAAAGCTAGCTTCACACACTCATAATCCATCCTATCCACCTCCCCCAACTCCATCACAACATCAGATGCAACAGGGGGTAACCTAGAGAAGAGCCAAGGAAGCAACTGATTCTCTGTAATGTCTTGCATCCCATGGTTATATTCAAACATTGCCAACCAATCCAAAATATCAAGCTTAGCCTCATACATACCAACTATTTCTTTAGGCATACGGGGTCTGTTAGGGCTGGAAGACCTAGAAGACTCTGGGAGAGAAGCATTTTCAATAGACAACTTTTTCATTTCTATGGCATGATTCAACTCCATTTCTTAAGTTCTTGATGGTTTGTTCAGTTTGAGCATTAATACGTTTGAATTCCAATTCAAGTCTCATCTTTTCTAGAGCAATGAATTCAGGACTGAATGTAGGACCCGATGGGGTCCCAGTGGACAAAGGTTGAGGTTGCTGAGCAGGTAGAGGAGCAGTAAGGCCTACATTGTGGGACACATCTGCCTCATCTAACTCATCCATAATAACAGACACATTATCATCCTCATCATTTTCCACATTTGCAGGGGCAGGTATTTCAGACCCACTCCCCAGACTTTGGGCTTCATTACAAGTTGTGCGCAATGCGTTTAACGGCGCCGGTAATAGTGCCGGCGCTGTTAAACGTATTCCGCACTATTACGAGGTCCCTTCGCGGGACCCGCTGTGGACGTCTGGTTTTTCCAGACGTCCATAGCGGGACCCACGAGGTGACCAGGGAGCTAACAACGGGCCCTCTTGTAATGGGCCTGTTGTTAGCTCCCTCCCCATTCCCAGCGCTATGGGGGCTCGAATGGGAATGGGGAAGGACCGGGCCCAGGTTCCCTGAAGGAGGAAATACCGGGCCCTCCATACTCGGAATGGCCCGGTATTTCCCCATTCAGGGAACCTGGACCCGGACCCGATTTTGGAGGCAGCCAAGCCCTTATTAAGGGCATGGCTACCTCCAAAGTCGTAACGAGGCCCTTTGTTTCCCTAACAACCTTTCAATTATTTCTGAGTTTTTGCCTTTAACAGAGAGATTCCTTTCTCTACACAGATTTTTCAGAGAATCCACAGTGTAACTAAGGAGGGTCTCCTGACTGGAGCTTTCCATATCAGGCATGATTAAAATTGCTTTTTAGTGATGTTTTGCCTTGTGGTTAGTTGTTCCAAGGTAATAGCAGCACTCTAAGTGTAATCACTATACTTGATCCTCACCGCTGTACACCAGTGTTAGGCAGAATCATATGCAATACCCTTTGGGAACACCACACACAATTAAGACTACAAGTGACAGTACAAATTCACCTTTGGTATTGTAAAGACCGGAGGGGGGGTCTGCACTTCCGCTCTTTATATGGTAGAGGGGAGGCACAGAGACCCCTGCCAAGATTCTCTATTACGGTAGCAATGGACGAGCAATCAAGGCCTAGCTTTTCGGGAGGTGCAAGCTGGTTCTTAAGTACAGTGTAGTCCCCAAGCACTCACAAAGGAATGTCCACACACTGTATCGGTTAAAACACAGTTTTTATATAATTAATATTCAAAGTGATATACACGATCACGATAACTCAGTTTGTGCTCAGAAAATCAACAATGGTAAATATGTACAATTCTAAAGTGGTACCACTAACATTATTAGATCTTATTAAAGTGCATACGGTCAGAATGACACACAGATCAACATAAAGAGGAAACCAGCAGTAGAGAGAGGAAGGAAAGCAAGATGGTTGAACAATATGCAGAGTACTTGCCCCGTTACCTAGACACAGTTCTGTGTGGAGATCCCACGACCTGGGAAACCTGTAGAAGAAAGATGCAAGTCCAGTCCATATATTGTTCACCCTTAGACTTCCCAATAGTTCTGCAACCCCAAAGTACCTTGGTGTTGTAGCGTTCTGCGTCAGGGAAATCGACAACCCTTCTTGAATGTCCTCCCTTTCAGGCAGGAGTCACGGGTCGTCGAACGTCCGACTGAGAAAAGGTTGAGCTAGGATGGTGAAGTGGCCACGTCGTTCCTAGCGGCCCAGCAAGGGCGTCGAGTCGTCGGCGTCTCTGTGGTCTTTGGGTGGCGGGAAACCCACCGGTGGATGCTCCTCAGCGTGTCGACGGTCAGGCCTTCTCCAGCAGGTTACAGCGGCGACGATGCGGACGAGAGCGTCCTTGGATCAATGAAGTTCTTAGGCAACGCGAGAACGGCGGCTGTGGTCGGCGACGGCGGTCGGCGACAGTGGCGGACAACAGTCCGGGCGCTTCTCCTTGGAGTTCTGCAGCAGTCCCCGTATCGGGTCGGCAGCCTGTCGAAGGTCTGTCTACCAGGTAGCTTAGGCAAAGATCAGCTGTGCACGATGGTCCCTCGTAGCTCGGGAAGAGGGTGCCTTACCAGGTCCTCTCTGGGTCAGTTCTTGAAGCACAGCAGCTTTCAGATGGTGAAGGAGAGCAACAGCAATTCTTCTCGTCCAGCAGGGCTCAAGGTTAAGCTTCACTCCAGTTACTCGTCGTAGTGGACTTCAGCTTCTGAACACGATTCCTAGCAGTGAGAGGTCCCCAGATATACTGTTGATCTCCCATTCATTCCGTTGGGTCGCACTCAAGCATCCAATCACGACTACGGGCATTCATGCAGGCAGGCAGCCAATCAGGCACACAAGTTATTCAGGCCATTCACTTCTCTCCAGACACTCACAACAAGTTATGTGTATTGGGACAAGTACCGAGCCATTCAACACTGCAAGCTGCATTCATACCGGTTTCGTGCAGGGCTGTCTCAACCATTGTGTCAAACACCAGATACTAGACAGTCACAACATAGAATATATATTCTTCACACACTCTATTCACCCAGGTCCCACCCACAGGCGTACCCACAACATATGGTCGTTGAGAAGGCTGCAGCCAGTCTGGTTGGCACTTCCCCACACTACCATATAAGGAACTTCCACCCAACAGCTAGTCAGGGGGAAGGGACATAGGCAGGGCTTCCCGGGAAGATCAGGGTAATAGGTGATGGAAGGCAAGAGGCCATGGGGGCCATTTTGTCTCCATCAGGAATCTACTGATTCCAATGACAGGGCCTGGGTATCCCAAAATGGAGGATGGTCAAGGCACCAGTCATTTCAGCACAGAACTTCCACCAGCCCATACCCTGCTCTGTGGGTCACACACAGGTGCCCAAAAACATACACTAGGGGCACAGGGTTGTACCCCTACCCATGGGTGCCATAAGGGTATCCCACGGGTCCGTTTACCAAACCAAAAGGAGAGAGAGCTGCACCGCCAGGAGTCCCACATGAACTCCTGCGCGGAAAACACAACAAAACACACGATAAAAAGCAGTAAAGGACAAGGATACGGAGGCCCTGTCCCTCCGATGCATTTCCAGCATCACAGGTACAAGCCTGTACTACACAGTAAAGTGGTAGCAATGGCTGAGCAGCCAGACTTATCTCAATGGTAAAGTGAGCAGTATTGTTAGGCAGATTTATAGGAAGTACCCTTTGGGAACACCATACACCATTAAGACTACAAATAGCAGTACAAATTCACCTTTGGTACAAGCCTGTACTACACAGTAAAGTGGTAGCGATGGCTGAGCAGCCAGACTTATCTCAAGAGCAAGTGAGCAGTATCAATAGTTACACAAAGGACAGCAATTACTGTGATTCAAACAAACACTGACTCAAGGTTTCTGAGTAAAAGAATATACATTTATTTACACATCAGTAAAACATTTTACTAAAATAAAGCAGTTGAAAAATCACACTCTTAATACACCACACCACTCCCAATAGATTCTGGACAAGTTAAGCTCAAAATGAAGTGTGAGCACAATGTAACTCCAGTAATTAAAAAGGGAGGGAAAGACAAGGTTAGACTAAAATTGAGCAGCACCAACAGGTAAGTAAGCAGGGCAATCTAGAAAGAGGAACTACAGTGATAGAATCAAATCAAAAAGGCTTAGGGCCAAAGTCAGTAGGACAAGTTTTTTGCCCAAGATCACACAGTTCAGGGTAGTTTGCGGTTAGGTCTTTGCCAAGAGTTCCGGATGAATTTGGTCGGTAGAAAAGTTAGTTTAAAGAGTAGAGAAGGACAAGCCCTCGGATTGGCGAAAGTTTTCACACACCTTCACCCAAGCAGGGTCTGATCTTCCTGGCTATCCGGCTCACCGTAGCTCTGTACAGCAAATTTGACCAGAGGAGGGAGTCCTGGCTTGCAGTTTGGGTGAACTGGTTGATCCCACTAGCTCAGGGGGAGAAGATTCCTGGTGGATCTTCTCTGTCGTTGGAGTCTGAAGATTTGGGACTGTAGCAGGGCTTCACCGGGCGGTTCAGTCGTTGTAGGGGTTCTCTTCTGTCAGCCCCTCGTCGGTTCTTTCGTTCCAGTGGCGACTCTGCCTTTTTATGCAGTTTTCCCTCATTCATACAGCCTGGCTGTCATTCACACAGCAGTGTCGCTGTCCTGTCAGGACAGTGACCTAGCCAAGCAAACAGGATTGTGACTTGGGTTAGCAAGGGAACCCATGACAGGGGTCCTAAAACCCCTCCCTCACATCCTGCCGATCTAGACTTTCAGGCGCCTAAGGAGGGCTTCTGTGTAGAAGCCTGCGAACGGACAGCGAACAAAGGGACCAAACCTGGTATGACGCGTAGAGTAAAACACGAGACAGTCATTTTCAAAAAGAAATGGTGAATAAACCCAGCCGGAAGCGTATAAAAACGTATATGGTCTAGCGGGTTTAAGTGCGAGGCTACCAAGATAGCCTAAAACAATACCAAGGTTATTTAAGATAACTGCGGTATGAAAAATAGGGTCGTTACCACTGCCACCAGCCAAGTCTTGATGAAAAGGGAGCGAAACAATGCTTCAAGAGAAACAGACAAAAAGGGATAAGTATTAACCCTTTCCAGTACTCTATGTAAAATAGTTTGTACTGGGTCCGTGGATTTTAAAAAGACTAATAAAGTCAATGGCAACTTTACATGTTCTGGGAGACAGTAGTCAGTCCCAGAAAATGGAGACTGAGTTGGGAAGTCTAAAAGACAACCCTGTGTCACTGCACTGAATGTCCTCTCTAACACACAGTAAAAATATGATGCCTATGAAGTAGGTGAGGCTCCACAGTCTATGAACCCAAGAAAATGTTAAACACACACAGCAAAACACTTGTTAGAGTGGGAAAAAAGGCTCACACTCTTACCAGGTGAAAGAAATAAATCCTAGAAATCCAGCAAAGCTGCTGGGAGACTCAGTAGGTAAGGGAAATTACCATTCTGGAGAATTCTCCGTAACAAGTATCAATAGTTACACAAAGCACAGCAATTACTATGGTTCAAACAAACACTGACTCAAGGTTTCTGAGTAAACAAATCTACATTTATTTACATATTCATTTGTGAAACAGTTCACTAAATAAAGCAGCAGAAAATCACAATCGTAATACACTACACAACACCATATGAGTTAAGCTCAAAATGAAGTGTGAGCAAAATGGCACTCCAGCAATTTAAAAGGGAGGGAAAGACAAGGTTAAACAAAATTAAGCAACACCATTAAGTTAGTAGGCAGGGCAATCTAGAAAAGGCTTGCTACAATGGGGATTCAAATCAATAGGCCTGAGCCAATGTTAATGGTTCAGAGTATTTGCAGAGGATCACATAGTTCAGAGTAGTTCGCGGTCAAGTCTTTGCCAAGAGTTCGAAACGAAGTTGGTCAAAGGAAAAGTTATTTAAAAGAGTAGAGAAGGACAAGCCCTCGGATTGGCGAAAGATTTCAAACACTTTCACTGCGGTCGGACGGAACGAACAACTGGGTTAGAACAGTACCTTAAATGAGGAAGAAGGCTGTAGCTGAGGCAGACGTTCCTGGCAGATCCTGCAGGCTCACGGTTCCTGAAGTGACTGTCGGACTGACACGAAGTAGGAAGACTGGAGAGTCCTGCACTGCCCAGGGAAGAAACTAGCAGCAGAGCAAAGCAACGAATAAAAGGTGCGCTCCCTAAAACCCAAACAGGGTCAGGTCCTCCTGGCTATCCGGTTCACTGCAGCTGTGCACAGCAAATTCGACCAGTGGAGGGAGGCCTTGCTTGGAGTTTGGCAAACTGGTTGGTCCCACCAGCTCAAGGGAAGAAGATTCCTTGCAGATCTTCTCTGTTGTCGAAGTTTGGAGATTCGGACCCGCAGCAGGGCTTCACCGGGAGGTTCAGTTGTGGTAGTGGTCCTCTTCTTTCAGCTTCTCTTCGGTTCTCTTGATCCAGTGGCGACTGTCTTCCAAGCCCCAGAGACCTGCTTTTTTATGCAGTTTTCCCCCATTCACACAGCCTGGCTGTCAATCACACAGCAGTGTGGCTGTCCTGGCGGGACAGTCACCACAGCCAATCATACAGAGTGCGACATGGGTTTCCAAGGAGACCCTGTGCAGGGAGTCTCAAACCCCTCCCTCACATCCTGTCCCCCTCAGACATTCAGCCACAAAAGGAGGGCTTCTGTGCAGAAGCCCACCAAAGGAAGGCGAACAAACGAACCAAACCTGGTTTGGCGTGCAGAGTAAAACACGAGAAAGATGTTTACAAAAAGAAATGGCGAAGAAACCCAGCCAGAACCAAATAAAAGTAAATGGGGTCCAGCGGATTTAAGTTTGAGGCTACTAACTTAGCCTAAAACAATACCACGGCTATTTACATAGACCGCATTAGGAAAAATAGGGTAGATACCACTGCCACTAGCCAAATCTTAAAGAAAGGGGAACCTAATAATGTTCCATGGGAGACAGACACAAAGGGATAACTATTAACCCTTTCCAGTACTCTATGTAAGATAGTTTGTACTGGGACTGTACTTTTAAAAAGACTAATAAAGTCAATGGCACCTTTACATGTTCTGGGAGACAGTAGTCAGTCCCAGAAAATGGAGTCTGAGTGGGAAGTCTGAAAAAGACAACCCTGTGCCACTGCACTAAAGGTGCTGTGTAACGCACAGTAAAAAGATGATGCCTATGGAGTAGGTGAAGCTCCACAGTCTATGAACACAAAAATGTAAAACACTCAGCAAAACACATGTAAGAGTGGGAAAAAAGGCTCACGCTCTTACCAGGTGAAAAAAAAAAACTAGAAATCCTGCAAATCTGCTGAGGGACTCAGTAGGTAAGGGACATTTAGCCATGCTGGAGAATTCTCCCTAACACCTTGTAACCAAGGTCTGATTCTCTTCCCCATGATTGAATCAGGATTTTCCAAACCGAAGTTCAATAAAGAATGTTAATTTGAATAGCCAAGTTCTGTTTCCATACACAACACAAAGTTGTTTTCATTCCATAAGTCTTTCACGTGGCACTTGAATTATCTTATTGCTATGCAGGATTTATCACTACTCAAAATACTTGTCAAAGTTCCACAGTTCTTGCTTGATAAACCAAAAGACCTTTGGCCTTATCACGAGTGGACAGTATCCTGGCGGTAAATCTGCTGGGATACCGCCCAATGCAATTAGCGTTACCGCAACTTGGCTCGGGGCTATTAGCTCCGATCACAAGTTGCGGTGGCAGGGTAAGTCTCCATATATTTTCGTCCATAGGACTCAACGGGGCATTTTCGGCACAATTTACAAAGTGGTAATTGCGCGGCATTAATTGCGCTGAAAATGGGGGAAAGTCAGTGCATTCACCTCCAGCTCACAGCTGGAGGTGAATGCTCAGAGGTTCCCCCAAACTAGGGATTGGGCAGAGCAGTACTGCAGCGGTAATAGTTTTACCTCCACATTTTTACTGCTCCGCCCAACTCGTAATGAAGCCCTTTGTCTTGACAATTCCAGTCAGTGTTCAATATAATTTATCTTCTTGGAAGAACAACCAATTTCACATTTCTTCCACACTTTCAGCCAGTATTCAATATAGTTTCTCTTCTTCGAAGAACAACCACTTTCACATTTCTTCTTCACAAAAAATTAAGTTTAAGTTTTGTCAGGATGGTTTTTCAACAGTTCATCACAACACATTAATGGACTTGCCCTTTCTTGCCTCCACAACCTTCCACCACTTTCCAGTACTTCAATTATCTTCTTGTTTCACTAACCTGCCATGTCTAACCTGTAATAGTCCCATTCCTGGCATACTCGCCTGGCAGGATAAAACTCCTACCACTACTACAAGTACTCTATGGTGAGGCTGTTTCAAACTTTCCACACTTCAACCTTCAATGAGGAAAAGTTAGATCAACAACTGTTTCTTCAATAACACATAAACAATATCTCTCATTCTGATTACTTTTCCTGAGGCAATGCAGAATGTACTCCTCTCCCCTTTGATAATTCTTATATGGAGGGCTTCTATTCTGCCATCTTTGTTTTCCCTCAATTGCCTTTCTTTGACTTTGGCAATATTGGTTATACATTTCTTGTACAAATGATCTTTCTTTTAAACCACATTCACTTTGTATGAATATACTTCCCTGTTGGCTTTGGCAAAGGTTGTTACAATGTTCCTCAATTTGATCTCTTTTAATATAAGAGCTGCGCCAACTTGGACAATGGTGGATACAATGTTCCTCAACTCTGTCTCTCTTAATATAAGAGTTACTCTTAATTGGTTTCCATTCATTAGTTCAGTATTCAAAAACTTTATCTACAGTCAGCGGTCTGTTTCGGTGTGCCCCGGGGTGTCTTGATAGAGGCCAACTCATCAGTCTTTCCATGCGCTTCAAAGGACTTGCTGCTCCTTCTTCCATCGTCGGGTTCGCACAGGCGTCTGGAAGCACCAGTAACATTTTCTTTGCCAATGACTCCAGTAGCTGGAGCTGCTTTCTCAGCTCCATGTGCACTCCGGTGAACGCCACACACCGCAGTCACGCGCAGGACGGTGAGAGCTCCTCTTTCAATTGAGACAACCAGTCTTTGTATCACTTCCTGCTTCGTGTCTTCTGCATTCTAGAGGCTTCCAACCTCTGCTACTTTTTACACAACACAGTGTCCCTTTTCCACTACAGTAACGGTCTGCCTTGTTTCTCCTGTCTATGCTGCTCCCACTGCTTCTCCTTCTTCTTAATGGCATGCACCTGAGAGGGTTTTACATGTTTAAAAGTCCTGCTTAGGTGTGGGTCATTAGAAACACTAGACTGCACACTACAGTTCTGCACTTCTGAACTCCTCTTCCTCGTCCCAATACCTATAGCATTATGGGACTTGGAAGTCTCTAATGTTCTCGTTCCTTTTAACATCAATGGCTTCAATTTTAAAATAGGCCATTAAGTCTGTGGGATCATTAGGGACGTTGGTTAGAGGGCTCTCCCAATTCTCCTGACCTGAGTATCCTCCCATGTGATCCTCCTGCAGAACACCAACCCAGGATAAGGATCAGGAAGCGTCTGCCTTTCTCTGGCCACAAGAGAAGGGTCCCCAGCCAGGGTAATTTGGATGATCACCTCTGATTCATCACAGTACCCACTTTCACAAAGTAATATACACAGTACATAAATATGTTAATAAAAAATGTGCCGTACAATTTACACGTACGATGTCTAGACTTTTTGTCAAACTGAACATTCATTCCATATATCGTAAATCATGAAGCACACGTGATAACTTTTGTCGCATATATATTATGTAAAATTTTGCTTACATTATTTGCTGATTTTACATTGTCTCTCGGTAAGGATGCGTAATCGTTATGAAACTTAACTTTCTTATGTTCAGTTTCATTACAGTGAACCCTATCAATTCTTTGTAGCTATTCCACACATTGGGCCTCATTACGAGTCCGGCGGTAACCAAGCCGTAAAAACCGGCAGGTTACCGCCGGACTCGTATTACCATTCCACCTCCGTGATTCCCGGAATTAACGGGGCATTACGACCCCAGTGACCCGGGAATTCCGGAGGCGGAATTGTGTATGTCCCCATCCCCATGGAGTCCCTATGACGGAGCCGGTGTTTCCATTTCTGCCTGCAGGCGGGTGGTGTTAAACCCGCCAGGTCAGAACTGGTGGGAGTGACACCTCCGGCCTCCAGGACTCTTAATTAGCTGGTCCGAAAAGAATGGAGGTGGCGGTTTTACCACCACCGTTCTTTCCGGACCGGCAGGGTTGTAATGAGGACCATTGTGTCCATCAAATTGTTAGTACGGGGGATTCAAGGACAAATAACCAAGAGCAAAGGAAGGTTTTGTTTTCGGGAACAAATGCCACAAAAATGAACAATATTATTTTCTACTTTCCATTGCAGTGAAAATAAAAAAATATTTCAACTATTACACATAACAAAATATTTACTTCCATTTTAATGGTCTCCAGACACCCTGTCACACCCCGCTTTGGGCTGCTTCAACACATGCAGCTAGGAGCGGTGCAGAACACGGACGCCGCACATTGCTGTGTGCTCATGCCCACCATCCATCAAGTGCACTGAGGATGTTTGCATTGAGTGTTATAGATGCCCAGAAGGGAGGCCATCCTGCAGCAGTGGGGGTGGGATGCAAATCTGTCTGCCCATACGTTTATGATCGGGCTAGGTGGTGATTGCATTACTGTCGAAAGTGTACAGGGGAGACCCCCGGCCGGCCCATTGAGCCGGGGTTTGTTGCGGAGTACTTTAAGATGAGATAGCTACACCTTTGAGATGGATGGGGGTGCAGGTTTATTACTCCAGCACCAATCAATAAGGACAACTCAATGGTTTGGCAAAGGGAGTCCGTTTATTGACAGGTACAAAAAACGGGGAGTCATGGAAATCAACAGTGATGCGATAGTCTGTCTCGCTTCAACTCCAACAAACTTCATTCAAACAATAACATTTATACTCAAAACTCATCTTAATTGGCGTGTAACACTTAAAAGTTAACATGCAATTCTATTGGTTAGGAAAAGGTAACTTTAATATAGGTACTATGGGGTCATTACAAGTCGGGCGGTAAGGGATACCGGGCACCGGTAAGGAGACCGGTGCCGGTTATCCCTTACCGCCCGATTCTGAGGTCCGTTGGAGGGAACCGTAAGCAACGTGTGGTCTGACCACACGTCCCTTACGGGTCCCGCTAAGGGACCAAGGCGCTAACAATGGGCTTGCTAGTCACCAGCCCGTTATTAGCGCCCTCCCCATTCCCATTGAGCCCTATAGGGGCTCAATGGGAATGGGGAATGGTTTGTTCAATGGGGACTTACCGGTCTCTCCAGGGTCGGAATGCACAGTAAGTCCCCATTGAACAAGACCGGTGCCGGACCCAGTATTGGAGGCAGCCATGGCACAAATAGCGCCATGGCTACCACCAATCTCGGAATGAGGCCCTCTATCTGTATATGGTAACGGAGTGAGGAGATTGGATAAACTCTATCAGGGGGGCGTCTAGGCCCTTCCTTCAAACATTACTATGGTAGACGTCACTAGGAGTACGACGTCCCATTGTTTCTACTATCTATAGGACCCTAGATTATTTGGTCCATTGTGATTGGGTTGGCTTCAACCCCATGTATACATTTCCACTTTGCTTAGCAGAAAGCAGAATGGTCAGCCAGGTGCAGGGTGCCCCATGATTCACCCGGCCTTCCTTCAATCAATCATTACTTTAGTGGCTATGTGTCAATTAGTTAGCTGTGGTTGGCCTCATAATTGCATCTTCTTGTCAGGAAAAGTTATGATATCTCTGTCTGGGCAGCTGCCAAGCGTAGGTGTGAACCCATGCTTCTTCTCGCTCGGGTGGTCACGTGCTGCTCACATCGTGAATTTTCAGAGTTTCCCTCAATTTGTGGATTTAATTCTTATTCGGCTTGCCACCTGCCTAGGCCTCCTTATCTCGACCTTCCAAAGACAGGATATTCTGCTCTTAAGTTTCGATTATGCGTAGCCACTGTTCGTTCCTTCTGTTGGTCTGACCTTGGCTCTTCCTGGCGCAAGTTGCATTTGCTGAGTTTCGATTCAGCCGTTTCTCTTCTCGTTTCACCTGGAATACGAATCTTGTCCTGTTTGGCTTCTAGTACCTGAGTTGATTCTGCTTTTGTGTAAAGTGGACACACACTTATAATACTGTGCTTCGTTTTGAGGTAGATTGTGTATAATGGTGCTTGCCACTCTATTCTTCTACTTAGCATAGCAAGCCACACGGTTTTCTTAGCTTTCTTGTGGTTTCAAGCATATGTACAGGCGTTAGCTGATTGAATGACTTCATCCTGCGTTACAGCTTAAGCTTCTTTATATTTCAGCTTCGTTCTCGCCTTCTAGGCTCACAATATCCTTATTCATGGCATTTTCGTCTTTTGTGTCATCCTTGGGTCGTCATATCTTCTATCTGCGAGTCCGTACAGGCCTTCGTGACGTCACCATTCGTCTTCCATCAAGGCCATTTTGGTTTCTTCCGAAACGGTACTAAGGCAATCTTCATTTCGTCTTCTTTGCTGGTAGGGTTTTCTCAATGGATACCTTACTGTCCATGTTCTTCTGCTAGCTACTGGGCGGAGTCCTACTGCGGCTCTCTGCTGGTTTATTTGTTCATCATATGTCACATATTTTGGTGTGAACGTTCCTGATACTTCAAATTGGGCGATGGGAGTGCAGGCTTTATTTGGGACCTCCTCTACACTCCCCCCCTCTGGGCGATTCATCGACCACTTCCTCCTTTGGATTCATCTTACTTGGTTCCTCTGTACTCATCTTCACTTCATCGTCTGGGTTCATTCTTTCTTCATCTTCTGGGTTTGTACAGGATGGTTTGAAGAAGTGTCCTTTTGGAGTCCATCTTTATTACTCCTTTTAGGCGTCCTGCTGTCCTTACATGTTCGTCTTTATTCCATGTCATTAATTGACATTGTCCATTTGGGCTGCAGTAAATCCATTTTCCCACATAATTTCTGCGTGTCCTGGGATAAAGAAACTTTGTACCTTCAGGTGCATGCCCGCTGGCCTTCACAAAGTCTCTTATTTCATCATCAGTTAGATCTTTAGGCTTCCATCCTGGCTTGACATCAATCATGATCTTCATCCCTCCCAGAAACGTGAATGCATCTGCCATCCATTGTGGAACCCATGAAAACAGTGATCCAAACCAGCTGTCATCATCAACTTCGTCAGTTTCGTTGATCATCTGGTTCTGTAGCCTCGTCAGCATATAGCTTCTGTTAAAGTTCCATTTTCTTTGTCGTGAGAAGGTATACATGTGCAACATGATTTTCCAATTTTTCCACAAACTCCTCCATCCATAGCTGTGATCATGTCAAGGACATATCTGTTCTGGAGAGTCATCAGTCGGATTGCTCTTAACTCTTCCTTAATCGCATAGAATCCTTTTATGGTCATGTTGATCATCTGTAGCAATTCCCATCTGGTTATCTGCAACCATTTAGTATTTACTCCAACTTGGATTCTTGGCACGAAGAGCGTCGTGAACACTGATGAGGTGAGGCTGAACAGCCTGTGTTCATATTAAATGATTCTTCTGATTTAGCAGAGAAGTAATTTTCTCTCTTCATTCGAGTTATCAGTTCCACAGATCTCTTCTTTCTCAGGTGAACATCTGCTTTCGGGAAACTGTCAATATTCAGGTCACTTTTTGGGATCACCAATGCTGGAACGTGGACATTCACTATTGTGCATATGTCTCCCCAGTTTTTCGGCAGTCTGATGTATGCTTTGGATCCGCATGCCCAATAATGATCCATGATCACTGCAGTTCCATGTACCATTCCTGGAGTGTCAAACATTCGTCCACAGTTCTGGTTCTCTCCCATCTTCCTTGTGCCATTGTTCCTGAAGCACAGTTTTCGGCTTTCTAGGGGCACTATCTGCAAGGGTCCTCCTCTTATCTTCGACCCATGTCAGCAGTGTTGCAAGTTTCGGCCATACTGGCTTGCACAGTCTTTGTGAGTTTTCAATTGCATCTTTGCAGACTCCAAGGACCAACCATGCTCTGCAGATCACTACTCCCTTTCCCCATTAGTCTGGTGAAAGCACTGTTCCCCAAATCTGCATTTGGCATCTGTTTTTCCAAATTTGAGCCTCTTCTGGAGTTTTTCCTTGGACATTTAGTCTCGGGTTTACTTCCCATCTTATTCCTGCTCCTTTAACTCCAGGCTTCTCGTACCTGATCACATGATTCCTAGTATGAGCCCTGTTTCTTGTTTTAATGTCTTGGGCATAATCATCTTCATCGGGGTAAGCTGTTTCAGTTGCCCATATCATTGAGGCATCACTTCCCATGAACTGGCCTCTGGTTTTACACATTGCTATTTGTGAGAGACAGTGTGCTGTCGGGACATCAATTTCTACAGCTACGAAGATCTTGGATTTCCCCATGCTGTACGGTAGGAGTGTACAAACAAAGCACTCCCCTTCGAAATTTCGTCTTCCAACTTCCTTCATGTGCTGGTACCAATTGTTGTTTCCCAAATGTGCTGTGCTGTCCAGGTAGTCATTTAGTTCATTGTCATCTCCATGCATACTTCTTTTCATTCTTAATGTTTTCCTGTAGTTGGCTATGACGACATCCCTGAATGCATCGATATGGCTTTTTCTTGCTGGAGGATTCTCAGGTATCCCGGTCCATGGTGCAGGTTTCCTCATCTGTGCCATTTGAGTGAACAGGAGTCTGACAGCTCTTTCCTGGTCCTCATGCATCTTTTCTGTGCTACGTGCAAATGCCCCATGCCAACCAGCCTGACGCCGGTCCGGTATATGACTGTATTGTAGAACTGGTACTTGTCCCTTGTGTTAGGACATGTGTGCTTGGCAATACAGTCTCTGCAGTTTTGTTCTTCATTTCCTCTTGTAGTTTCCTTGCTCTGGCTATGTGCAGGAACAATGAGTCTACTATCATTTGTGTTCGTACAGAGAGTTTCTCTGAGTTGGCTTTTGTTTTCACAAGAGTTTCTGATATGACTGCTTCTGTTGATTTTTCCCTTAACTCTTCTTGTTTTCTCCCAACATCTTCTGTGAAGTTTCTTATGGCAGGTAGTCTCTTTTTTTCCGCTCCTTTGGTTTGTGGTTCTGCAGTCATTGATGGCTTGTTTCATATGCATTAAGTGTTTGTGTGCGTATAGTTGTCAGTGATTTCACTTCATTCACTGCGTGCCGACCTTGTCTCCGGCTTTTCTTTTTGTTCGTTACCTCAAGTGTGTGTGTATCATTGCTAATTACATTAATTTCAAGTTCATTCACTCCTCCATCAGATCTTATAGGAACTGGAATGACTATATAAGGTCTGGGTGCTTTCGTGGGTTTCATGGGTGCATCATCAGGTGGGTGCACTGAAATTGGAACGCTTTGTGCACCAATACAAAATTCAGTTCTGATGACAGTAAAATAATGATAAATATGATGCATAAGTACATTATGGTTCTATAAGTTAGGCGGTAGCATTTTCTTCCAGAGAAGCGGGGGCGCCTCTCTTCTTGTGGGAGGACCAGGTTGCTGCTCTGGACCCCCTTCTTGATCATTCAACAAATGTCAATGTTATTATTCCCTCACCCAATATCGTCTTTCAAGTTCTGTGTCTAAGAGTGTCAGGTGCTTCAAAAGTGTCTCCCCTCTTGTGAGTGACAAATTGTCTTTTATTTCAGGATGCATTTCCTTTGCTAGACTATTGAAAAAATCAAAATAAAATAACACTTCAGTGAGTTCTTTTACTGTGTGTGTTCAAAGTAGGTAAGCTCCCAGTCCACTCCTCGAATCTGCTTTAGTCCTGAGGACATATTGGACACTGATCAGTATGATGGAATAGGGAAAAAATAACAACAAGTATAACAAGTGAAGTTCTTGACTCTGCTCCCTCGATCTGTCCCTCGGCGGAAGGCTTCCTTAGAATCTCCTCAGATAGCTCCTCTGATGGTTAGAAAGTTCCACTTGAAGTATGATTCCATGCAGGAGCATTCCCATCTATGCAACATTAGCTGGATCTCTGATGAATGTGAGGACGTCAGCATCGATAGGTCTCCCCAATAGTACTGGAAAGTCAGTGACTAGGCAAAAGAGGACATTATGTGCCAATCTGCTGTCGTCTGGTGACAGGGACAGCTGTTCTGTCTTGGTGGGTTCAGAATTATATGTTTTTTCCTTGATGTAAACAATGTCTGCACTGTCCAGTCTCGTGGAGTGCGACTAGAATTCTGAACTTATTTAAAAGATGGCTCAAATGTTCGGTGTTTGCTGGGTCTCGAAGAAACATGAGTGTGTATGTTGTTCTCCCGATAAGAGTTGGACAGTCTTCGATTATGCGAAAGAACAGTGTGTTGATAAGTTCATTTATTTCCGCCTGTGTTGGGAACATCTAATTCTTTCTCACTATACTCAGGGAGTAGAATGAGTTGTTTGGCAATGACAGTGAGGAGTTGTTTTATTGTCTTTTCATTTTCAGGATCTTGTAAAAAGTCTGTGACACTGGTGAGCCTCCCTACCAATGACGGGTATGATCTTAGCACTAGCTCAAGGTAGGTGACTAGGTCCTTTGTGATGTCTCTACTTTGGGACACCATAAGTGATTCTGAATAGGGTTCCGGTGTGGAATGAGTCGGGATACTGTATTTGCTTTCCAATGTAAATGTCCTTTGGCATATTCTTTTCTCATCAAGGCTTAAGTGTGCTTAGAGGAAGTGTCTAATTTAAGCCACAACTTGCAAAAGGTTCATTGTCTTTGTCTGGCTGGTCATGCGTCCTTCTTCCTCGTCATGGATCTCGTCTGCACGTGCTGTGGTTCTTCCCCGTCGCTCGTCGATTCCTCTCGTTGGGGTGCAGACAGGGGGCCTTCTCCGATGTAGGGTTTGATATCACTGGGAAAAATCCAAGCTCTCCTGCCTTGTATCTTCACTGCGGATGGAGTGCAGTCCTCCACGATAAAAGGACCGTTGAATCTTGGCTTGTCCCACTTTGTATGGTTTTTCACAAGGACGGTGTCTCCAGGGAAGATGAGTGGAACACATAGACCTTGAACTGGGTCTTTTGCAGTGTCTCCTTCTGTGTTCTGTGCTGCGCTGCACCCTTTTCGTCGTCGCTGAAGCTGGTCTGAAATTACAGTAAGGCAAGATGTCATGCAGTTCAGGTAATTTTGCATTTCAGACCCTAAAACCTCTCCTGTTGACTGGGCATCACATCTAGCTCTATCTCAGGGTGTAAGGGGAGTTCTCATTCTTCTTCCTGTGGCTATCTCGTGTGGCGTAAGATGATGGTCGGAGCCTGGTTGGTTCCGAAGTGCATACAGTGCCAGTGGTAGGCAGTGCAACCATCCCTTCCTTAGAGTAAGCTTCAGCTTGGCTATCCTCTCCTTTAACAAGCCGTTGAGCTTCTCACAGATGCCATTACCTTGCGGATGATAAACTGACGAGAACTTGTGCTTTATACCAAGAAGCAAGCCAACCCCCCACCTTGGGAACACTTCCCTCACTAAAAATGTGGCCGTACAGGTAGAGCCTGGGAGCGTACATGGACCTGCCTCTATCCATCTAGAGAATGGACACACCACAACAATTAAGTATCTGTACCCGTTACATACTTGAATCATGTTGAGATAATCGAAATGCAAGTGCTGAAAAGGCCCATTTGGCCTGGGGATGACTCCTCTCATTACCTTTTAATGTGTGCCCAGTGGTGAATTGCTGGCAGATTATGCAGTTCACCATAAAGAATGCAACATGCTCTGCTAAATTCGGTATGAACCAGTCTTCCGCGAGCATTGCTGCTAGATTCTCTTTTGTCAATGCGCCGGGTAATGTAACTGCTCCAGCGCTATTTTTAATAGGGCTACAGGCATTACTGGTTTACTAGTACTGTCTTGTCGCCACAAGCTGTTAGAGGGGTTTAAAGAACGCCCTCGACGTTTCCACAGGTTGTTCTCTTCCTGTGGTGCCTCCCCTTGCAGTTCCATTAGCTGCGTTTGCCAAAGACTGTTAAAGGCTTCAGGTGTCGTTCGTGCAACCATAATTCTTTCATGTGTGTGTGGGCGATTTCCACTTCCATAATCGTCTCACTTTTGGATGCCATATGCTTGGCTTCTGTGTCTGCTGCTTGGTTTCTGCGTGAGATAAAATCTGTCCCCTTCGTGTGGGCGGAACATTTCATGACCGCTATGCCCACTGGGAGCTGTAGTGCCTTAGTCAGCCTGTCCAATAAGGCTGCATGCTGCACTGGCATGCCGTCTGCTTGGAGGTAGCCCCTCCTTTTCCAGCGTTCTAGGCCTGCATGCACTGTCGATGTCACATAGGCGGGGTCACTGTACACCATTACTTCCTGGTCTGCGTGATTCTCAATGGCGAGTATCAACGCCAATAATTCTGCAGCCTGTGCTGAATAATGAGATGGTATTTGTGCACTAAGAAGCACTCGAAATTCTCCATTTGCTGTGTCTTTCATTACAGCAATGGCTGTATATCTTTGTCCGTCAATTTAATCTATCCTCGAAGATTCGTCAACAAAGACGATCTCTCCTCCTGCCAAGGCATTTTCTTTAACCCTGGGGATTTCATCATAGAATTCTTCATAATTTGCACAGTCATGTATGGGCTCGCCTTCAGTGACTGGCTCTGCTATAAACACAGCTGGGTTCACTATCTTACATCGGACTATTTTTATCAATGGATTCGATATGATCACTTCATAAGCAGAAGCTCTCTGAGATGTCAATGTGTCCTTTGGTTTCTCCAGAATGGCAGATAGTGAGTGCTCGACGTACAATGTCATTGAGCATCCCATTACAATGGTTGTCGCCTTCTCTATGGCGAAAGCTGCGGCAGCTACACTTTGTTCGTATGGGAAGTGGCCTCTCATTACTAGGTCCAGATTCCCGCTGTAATATGCCAGTGGCTTGTACCCCAAATAGGTTCTTTGACCGAGCACTGCCGTCATGACGCTGCCATTTGTATGTGAAAACTGGTTAAATTCCTCTGCATAATTGGGGATCCCTAGAACTGGAGCTGTGCAAATAGTTCTTTTGAGTTCAGCAAACCCTTTCTCCATGGTCTCAGACCATTCTATCTTTTATTTCGTCACTTGGGCCTTCTTTAGGGCCTGAAGTAAAGGCTTAGTGTAAGAGCTGTAGTCGAAGACCCATGCGCTGACATAGTTGCATAGGCCTAAAAAGCTGTGCATCTGCTTTATCGTGTGTGGCTTAGCCGTGTTTAGTATGGCTTCAGCCCTTTCTGGGGTCACTTTCTTTCCTTCATGTGAGATCAGCTGGCCAATGTACAGCACTTCTTGTTGACAATATTGTAACTTCTCTTTGTCAACTTTATATCCTTTCTCAGCCAGTACAGTCAATAGCTGAACAGAATCGTGCCTGCATTGCTCTTCTGTTGTGCTGCCGATTAAGATGCCATCCACATACTGCAGGACGACACTTTTTAATGCAATATTGCTTAAGTCCATCTGCAGGACTCTGTTACAAATAGAGGGAGACTCACAGTACCCCTGTGGCAGCCTCGTGCTTTTCAGAAGCATTTGTCTGAGCGTAAATGACGTCAGATCTTGCGAGTCTCGGTGCAACAGGATTGAGAAAAAGGCATTTTTCATGTCAATCACCGTGAAATATTTTGCCTCAACGGGTATATTACATAGGATTGAGGACGGGTTACAGACTAGAGAGAACTCGGCCTGAACAATATTGTTTATTGACCTTAGGTCCTGCACTAGCCTTCAAGGCCCCCCTTTACTTTTGTTCACAGGATACACTGACGTATTACATGGTGACTCTGACATCACTAAGATGCCATGGTCCATCATGGCAGAAATTGTCTTGAAAATCCCCTCATCTGCCTCTCTGGACATGGGATATTGTCGGGCTCTTGGTAGAATTGCTCCTGGTTTCAGTTTAATCTTTACTTCCCCAACCCCTTTCAAGAAACCCACGTCATAGGGTCCTGTATTCCACCCTGAGACAGGCACCTTGGCTATGTCATCATCAAAATATTCAGGACGTTTTACTGCCAACATCATTCTCTGAGGTACTTCTCTTTTAATCATCTCTACTCAAAAGGTGAGACTCACTTCCACCATTATCTCTCCCATTTCTGCTTGTTCTTCAAACAGATCATCATTGGTGACGTCAGTCACTCGATATCCTTCTTCATTGGCAATTATCGCACACCATTGTCTGCCCTCGTCATCGTAACCGTCAACTAAGACCACTTTCCCTCGCATGTCAGCTGAGTGTATCGTCAAGGGAAATACTTGTCCCTTCTCCTCGTACATCGGTATTCTGGGTCTGAATAAGAACTCATCAGGGGTTCTCATGACTTTGTCGGCGAGGCCTGGCAATCCTGCCATAAGCACACGCACCCCATATACGAAGACTTCTGGATCTAATGGTATGGCCCTCATGGCTGTGTGTCCTGAGTATGCTCTAATCATTTCGCATACATTTGAATAGTGCATTCCTGGAGTGGAACATACTATGCCCTCCTCTGTGAACGAGATTGTCATGTTCAACTTTGTCATTAAGTCTCGACCCAAAATGTTTACTGGGGTCTGCCGAGAATATAATAGAGGTACATTTATTTCGCAATCTTCTATATAGACTGGATGTGCATTGGTAAAGGGAATTCGAGTGGTAGCTCCTGTAAAACTCTGAGTATCTATGACCTCGCGGGACAAGAAAGACTTGCCTTCACGTATGCATGAGCGTGTCGCGCCCGTGTCAACTAGGAAGGAATATTCTTCATCCCCTATAATGACATCCACCCTAGGTTCCCTGTGAGGGTCTGGTGTCACTGATAGGATAGAACACATCAGGGTTCCCAGTGAGCTGTCCTAGTTTATATACAAACTCAGTCCACTATGTACAAGTGGGTTTCCTCCATTCCCAGGGTTACTTCCCATTCCACGGTTTGGGGTCTGCCCTGTGCTCATTGTTTGTGATAACTGCAACGGCGCCTGTTGGGATTGTCCTTGTGGAAAATGTCCCATGCTATGAGATTATACGCCTTGTTGCGCTCCTGGCGCTTGTTGCACTGTGTGATTCTGTGGAATACCCTGCTGTAAAACTGCAGGTGTGTTCGTCATGCCTGCTCCTGTCCCTTGGCCGTTCTGCATCATGCCTTGGTTTCTGCATGTGCGCGCCAAATGCCCTGTCATTCTGCACAGCCAATAAACTGAAGGTGGTCGGACCATTTGCCCATTCAACATATCTTGGTTACCATTTTGCATATTTTGGAAACCTCCCTGATTGTTTTGGAAACCTCCCTGATTGCTCTGCTATCCTCTTCCCCTAAATCCTCTTCCCCTTGGATAGAATCCAGCATTGCCCTGATTATTCTGCTGCGGACTAGTCACCTGCTGCATGCTTGATTCAGCTGTGCCAGTTATCATGGCTCCCTCAAGAGCATATTTTGACAATTTCTTTTGCACCAATTTTGCTTCCTCACCTTTTTGAGTTGCTTCCTTTTTGCAATTCTTTTCCTGCAGCAGTTTACAAAAAGTGTGATGGTTAACTGTATTTCAGCCCAAGGTTTGGCTTCGATTCCCACCCTACTTGAGTTGTTTCTGCACCGGCTCTGGCAGCCCTTGGCACAGGATATGGTAAAACACAGGTACAGATTTCGTCCACGATTCTTGAGTCTCGAGCACCAATGCGTATTGGAAATTCTGTATATAAATGAACGGATCTTCAGACTCCTTCATTTTTTGAGTCATTATAGCTCCCATATTAGAAGTATCTGGGTATAGTACTTGTAGCGCTTTCCATACTGCGCCTCTACAATAGTTAAATGGAGTTCCGTCATGCGCGGTATTAATTGTGGTTACGCCAGGGTAGCCTGCTCGTGCCCACACATCGTCTGTTCTCTCACCAAGTATGGCGATTAGGAGACCCTTAATATCCCCTATAGCTAACGTGTTTCCTCCTGTCATATTTTCTAACTCGTGTATCCACTTTCCGGCTCCCGATGTCAGCATTTGAAGCTTATTTTTTTAATTTTCTCGATCCATGTGTGGCCATGGAATATATTGTGGTCTTATACCCCCCTTCTCGAGCAACGGAAATTGGAATGTGTAGCCCTCTCTCTCTTCTCTCATTGGCGCCTGTCTATTGCAGGGGTAATATTCCTGCATCGCTGTCTACCTGGCAATGCCCTTAGTCTGTCCACATAGGGCGGTGAAGACACCCCCCTCTGACCGTGTGATACTTCTTCATATCGGTCAGGCTGCTTGGCGGACTCTGATGCTCTCGGTGTTGGTTCGCTATTATCTGACCACCTTACTCCTTTTTCCCTTGGGAGTCGTCTTTCGCTCCGTCCCTCTTCCTCATTTTCCTTGCGCTCCTCCATTTCGGAGTCGGACATTGTCTTTCCCCAACTAGCGTGACTTCTCGTGTCCTCTTTGTTCCTACTTATTTCTAATCTGTCCAGGGATAGCTGTCTATTTCCACTACTTCAGGAAACCTCCTCGGTGTCTTACAGCTGAGTGCACTCCAGGCGCTCGTCTTCCTCCTCCCCATGGGGTATTTGTTCTAGCCCCATTTCATCATATATTCTGTTGATCGTTTCTCCGATGCTTCTGGTGTTGAAGTCATCATCAATATTTGCCCTAGACGTGCCTGTTACTGAATCGTACGCAGGAAAGAATCCCTCGATGTCTTCCCAGTCTACAACTGGAGCAGGTTTTTTAACCTTGCTCCCCAGATATTGAAGTTTGCGTGCTCTCTGTCTTCGCTTACGCTCTATGTCGTCATCAAATTCTTTGCGCTTCCTCGCCTCTTCTCTGACCCTATCTTTTTCCTTTCTCTTTTAATTTCTGCATTCATCTGCCCTTCCAATTGCCTCATCTCTTCGTCTCCTTATTCTTTTTTCACGTATTCTTTGCTCTTCTAACCTTTGCTGTTTCTCTCTGTCTTGATCGTAGGCTGCTATTGGGTTGCTATCGAGCTGTCTTTCTTGCTCTTCGCGATATAGCTGTTCTCGCCTTTGTCTGTCTTTCCTTCTTATCCTTTCGTCTCTTAACTCCTTTTCTTTCTCCTTCCTCTGTGTCTCATCTAACCTCTCCTTTTGTTTCGCGTCATCAATGCCTTTCCCATCGAGTTTTAGTAGAATTTGTCCTCCCATCCATTCGTCTTTTGCAAATGCTATCTCATCAGTTCTGTCTTCGCTCCCTTTTCATCTCTTCCCTTCTCTCTCCTTGTCGAGAGATGCACTTGTCTGTGCCTGATCTTTTCTTTCGTCATCACGTCTCCACTCGTCCCTTGGAACTGCAGAGGTAATATTCTTGTCCTTATCTTTCCCTTGCTTTTCAACACTACTATGTGTAGGTGACTCATATGCGGGGTTGCTGTACCCTGTGGCTGCTTTAAATTCTCTCAACGGTATAATCCCTTGTCCTTACTTTCTTCAACTTTTGTTTCGGGAGGGGCATGTGGCGTGTTAGGCGTCTCACCCCTCTCTGTGCATACATTAAGTATCCAATCTGCGATTCTTCCTCCTTTCCCTGTTCATACATTTTCCATAACTCGAGAACACCAAGGCGTTTTTCTAACTTCTTTCGTGTATACGTGGCATGCAAATATGTCGTCATATGTTGTAAAACGGCTTTAGATAAAGACCCATTATGTGGCCATGGCATAAACATCTTGTGGGTGGTTCCTTTAACCCACTCAGTACTATATTTCTTTAGCTTGGGTGCGTGCTTTGGCAACTGTTTGCATAAGTGTACCAATGGAGTCATGTCTTCCATACTTAAATCTGTTCCCTTTCCTCTTATATAACACTTTGTAAATGCTTTCATATGGTTTAAACAGCTTCTAAAAATATGAGCGAGCACCAAATATTTTATATGTTCCGATTTATTCAAAAACATCAATTCACATGCGATTTTACCTCAGCTATTAAATCGCACAAATTTAAATCAGTTCTCTAAGAAAAATATTTTGCATATGACGTCACAACAAAACATATAAGACAGACACTTGAGAGACTAGACGGACACCAGCTGGACACAGATATCTCTGCCTCTAATCATTACCCCTTGATGGGGTGTAAACATACCCCTTTCACAATGTCTTTAAACATTGTGATAGTCTAATTGTTCCCCATTATGTGAGACTCTAGGTACACATTTCTTCTAGCTGCTATATTAAAGCGCAAGAATAAGGCGGATCCTCTCACTTCTCGGGTGTCTGCCCCGGTAACCTCTCTCTTCTCGGGTGTCCTCCTCGGTAAAGTTTTATTTACTTTTTATTATTCTCGAGTCATTATCTCTTTGTTACCGCCTTCTTCAGCTTTTCGCCCGCTCAGCTGCCCGTAGGAATTGGGAAGGGAAGTGTGGGGGAACATGGGTCCCTTCAGGCCTTCACTGCAGGTTCTTTCTAACTACCACTGTCTACGGGGAGCTTCACGGTCCACTCAGCCGAATGGCAAAGGACTTGTGATATTGCTGAAGACCTAGAGTTACTTTATGTCGATGTTCAATAGGTGTCTTACTTTAATCAATAATCGATAGTCGAAAACCATCAAATCTCTGCTACCAAGTGTACAGGGGAGACCCCCCGCTGGCCCACAGAGCCGGGGTTTGCTCCGGAGTACTTTAAGATGAGATAGCTGCACCTTTGAGATGGATGGGGGTGCAGGTTTATTACTCCAACACCAATCAATAAGGACAACTCAATGGTTTGGCAAAGGGAGTATGTTTAATGACAAGTACAAACAACGGGGAGTCATGGAAATCAACAGTGATGCGATAATCCGTCTCGCTTCAACTCCAACGAACTTCATTCAAACAATAACATTTAGACTCAAAACTCGTCATAATTGACGTGTAACACTTAAAAGTTAACATGCAATTCTATTGGTTAGGAAAAGGTAACTTTAATACAGGTCCTATGGCCCTCACTATAATGTTGGCGGAATGTGCCGGTGCCGGTAAACCCGTTCCGCCCTATTACGAGGTCTCCTCGCGGGACCCGCAATGGGCGCCTGGAAAAACCAGGCGTCCTTACCGGGTTCCGCGAGGGGACCAGGGAGCTAACAACGGGCCCATTTTTAATGGGCCCGTTGTTAGCTCCATCCCCATTCCCATTGAGCCCTATGGGGGCTCGAATGGGAATGGGGATGGACCGGGTCCGGGTTCCTCGGACGGGGAATTACCGGGTCCGCCAAGGTTGCGATGGCCCGGTAATTCCTCATTCGAGGAACCCGGCCCCGGATTGCGGTATGGAGGCAATCATGCCGCTAAAAGCGGCATGGTTACCTCCAACCTTCTAATCGGGCCCTATATCTGTACAAGGTAACGGAGTGAGTGGATTGGATAAACTCTATCAGGGGGACATCTAGGCCCTTCCTTCAAACATTACTATTGTAGACGTCACTAAGAGTACGACGTCCCATTGGTTCTACTATCTATAACACCCTAGATTATTTGGTTCATTGTGATTGGGTTGGCTTCAACCTCATGCATACATTTTCACTTTACTTAGCAGCACACAGAATGGTCAGCCAGGTGAAGGGTGCCCCACGATTCACCCGGCCTTCCTTCAATCATTCATTACTTTAGTGGCTATGTGTCAATTAGTTATCTGTGGCTGGCCTCGAAACTGCATCTTTTTGTCAGGAAAAGTTATGATATCTCTGTCTGGGCGGCTGCCAAGCGTAGGTGTGAACCTGTGCTTCTTATCGCTCTGGTGGTCACGTGCTGCTCACTCCGTGAATTTGCTGAGTTTCCCTCAATTTGTGCATTTAATTCTTATTCGGCTTGCCACCTGCCTACGCCTCCTTATCTCGACGTTCCAAAGACAGGATATTCTGCTCTTAAGTTTCGATTATGCGAAGCTACTGTTTGTTCCTTCTATTGGTCTGACCTTGGCTCTTCTTGGTGCAAGTTGCATTTCCTGAGTTTCGATTCAGCCATCTCTTCTCGTTTCAGCTGGAATACAAATCTTGTCCTGTTTGGCCTCTAGTAACCAAAGTTGATTCTGCTTTTGTGTAAGGTTGACTCGCACTTATAATACTGTGCTTCGTTTTGAGGTAGATTATGTATAATGGCGCTTGCCGCTCTATTCTTCTACTTAGTATAGCAAGCCACACGGTTTTCTTAGCTTTCTTGTGGTTTCAAGCATATGTACAGGCATTAGCTGGTTGAATGACTTCATCCTGCTTTACAGCTTAAGCTTCTTTATATTTCAGCATAGTTCTCTCCTTCTAGGTTCACGATATCCTTATTCATGGCATTTTGTCTCTTGTGTCATCCTTGGGTCGTCATATCTTCTATCTGCGAGTTCGTCCGGGCCTTCGTGATGTCACGATTCGTCTTCCATCAAGGCCTTTTTGGTTTCTTCCGAGACGGTACTTAGGCAATCTTCATTTCGTCTTATTTGCTGGTAGGGTTTTCTCAATGGATACCTTACTGTCCATGGTTTTCTGGGGGTTGGTACTTCAACAGGTGTTGTTCTTCTGATAGGTAATGGGCAGAGCCCTACTGCGGCTCTCTGCTGGTTTATTTGTTCATCATACGTCACATATTTTGGTGTGAACGTTCCGGATACTTCAAAATGGGCGATGGGAGTGCAGGCTTTATTTGGGACCTCCTCTACAAAAAAGTATTTACAAACACATGTCAGTCTTTCTCCAATGTAAAGTCAAGCACCCCAACACAGCTAAACCTAACATTATTGTGCCTTTACACATCCAAGCCATCTCCTCACTTTTCAAAAAACAGAATTTGAATACACATCATGAAAACACACTTTACCACCTCAAACCCAATACAACGACTTCTGAAATTCTGTCCATTGGTTAAATCATTTCACCCTTGTGACTCTGCCACCTATTACAACATTACTCAATGCACCTACTTTACAACACCTGATAAGTATATTTCGAAGGGATTGTGTCCTCTGACGTATTCCTTATCTTTGATAATACGTTTCCAGCTTGCTGGCCTCGGAAATTTTTTCTGTAGAGGGCGCTGCGCATCGACGTCCGCCGCATCGATGTCCCTCGACGGCCATCGTATCGGCGCCGACGTCACCATGCGCATATATAGCCACGCGCTGCGTCCGTTGCTCAGTTCCCTTTTTCCACGCTTCGTGGGGCCTCGGAACGTTGTTGCTCAGTTCAGTCAGGATAACTCTATATCTACTCGAATAAATACCAACTCGTTCTCGATGGCATCTTCATCGGAACCGACAACGATGCGATCCGGCTTCAAGAAATGTCGAGACTGCGGTAAAAAAATGTCGATAACGGATCCACACAGGATCTGCTTGTGGTGCTTGGGAGCCGAGAACCATTGTTCGGAGTGTGAGGACTGCATGTCCATGACGGCGAAAGCCTTGAAGGAGCGCAAGGGGAAGCTCGAGAGTGGTAAGTCAGTCAAAACCTCCTCGAAGGTTTCTTCGGCTGAGTCGAGGCATTCATCTCCTCGCCGTCGAAAACATTCCCATTCTAGATCTCGACGTAGCTCCCACCATTCGTCGAGATCAAGACACTCAAAAAAGAGACGTCGAAGATCCCCTTCCTCGTCGTCTTCTGTTTCCCCAGAAAGGGTCTCCTGTCCCACAAAACACAGCTCTCAGACTGAGTGGGAGGAATTCAGAAAGAAAATGTTAAGCGTCTTTGAGAAAGCAGCCTCGACCCCCTCGAAGACAGCTGAGGGTGATACCCCGGATGAAAAACCCAAAAAATCAAAACGCCATGAGTCGCTGTGTTAGGCAAAAACCTGTGCAGTTCCCTCTGGGACCACTGCAAAAGATTTAGGACTGCAGGTGTTTGGCAGTAAACCCACTTGGTAGCAGTCCGTACCACACAGATTCACTTGGTAGCTGTGGCTGAGCAGTCAGACTTCCCTCAAGAAGCGTTAGGCAGTATACAGAGTATTCACAATAGGTCAAGAGCACACAATAGGACAAGTAAACACTGACCAGAGCTTGGTGTAAAAGAGATATAATTATTTATTTAAAACCACACCTAGAAAAACACAGAGGCACTAATAGTAAGCAATTCAAAAACACGGTCACTAAAAGATATACACTCCCTTAAAAGAGTATTAGACAAGTCTTAAGTAAAGCCCCACTTATTTTCAGACAGCGGTGAGCGCTTAACGTAGATGGCACTCTAATAGTTTGTTTTAAAAAGGGAGAGAAAAGCAGAGAAACAGATCCCAACACTTTTACAAGAACATAACAAGGGAGGAAGGTAAAGGAAAACCTTGAATTCAGAGTCAGTAGGCCGGATCCACTTTAAGGGGATCAAAACAAAATGTGTCCAAGGTCACATGGTTGCAGTGCACAAAAGTCTTGTAATGATTCAAAAAGGAGTTGGACCAAAGAAAGGGACCAGTTAGAGGGTCAAGGCGGCCAGCCCAGTCCAGAAGTTTAAAGAGTTATTATTACCTTGTTGCAATCTTTAGAAAGGGAGGCCTGGCGGACACGGTACCTTAAAGTGGTGAGAACGCTCCAGCGGGGGCAGTTGTTCCTGGCAGCGGATGCAAGTCGGTGCTTCGTCCGGGGGAAGAGAGGATCTCGTCGTGGAGGAAGACAGGAGTCCGTTGCACTGCCAGGGAAGAAACCAGCCGCAGAGTTTCTCAGGTACAAGGAGCGGTCCGGTGATTCGCGGTTCAGTGGTGAGTGGCTATCCGGCTGCCGGGGTGCTTGGGACGGGCAGTTCTACCACAAACCGGGCTGGGGTGCGAAGAAAGAAAGGTAAACTGGTTGTGCCCACCAGTCAGGGGAAGAAGCATCTCCAGCCGGGAGATCTTCTCTGTCGTCGAGAAGTGGTGAGTCGGTTCCGCAGGGCTCCACCGGTGGTGTCGTCGTCGTAGGTCGGCTCAGCTTCTCCCTCGTCAGATTCTCAGGTCCTGTGGCGACTTCTGAAGTTCCAGTCCCCAAAGCCCTGCTTTTATGCAGAAAAACCCCCATTCACTCAGCCTAGTTGTCACTCAAACATGCTAAGTGCTGAGCCGGCCGGCTCACCACTTGGGCCAATCACACAAGAGTGCGACTTGAGTTACCAAGGTAACTCAGTCCAGGGTGCCTAAACCCCCTCCCGCACCCCCTGTGGTAACCAGACAGAGTGGCACCACTTTTGGAGGCTTCTGTGGAGAAGCCCGCCAAAAAGTGGAACAAAGGGCTCGACTTGGGTTGGAGTCACAGAAGAGAACACAAACGCCATTTTAGAATCGGGTCTTGGCAAAAACTACCAACCGGAGAATTAATATTAATTAAATAAACCGGCGGTATGTTCGAGCCTATGAGAATTAAATAATTAAAGTTGGTAGCCTCGAACAATGGGAAAATCCCATAGGGAAATATTTGCGGTCGAATATAAAAAGTAGTTTCCACTGCCACTAGCCAAAACCCGATCAGGGGGGACGAAGATGTTCCCCCTCGACTAACAGACCCCGGGGCAATTGAATTGTCCTGACCAGTATGTCCACAATATGATGGTTTGTACTGGTTTCTGTTAATAATTTGGGACTAGTAAAGCCAATGGTGACTTTACATGCTGTTAGGCGATCCTCTGCACACCAGGCCACGACACATCAGAACACTGCCCACATTCCCCCAACACCTCCTCCCAAGCTTCGAGGCTCAAGTGATTCGGTGAACCCACAGAACCGAAAACTCCGTACCAGTGTACGGGCTCGATTGCAACCCTTTCTGCATTGGCAACTGCCTTGGAGAACGTATAGCAGAAAGGGCGGCCTCACGTCCTCACACCAGTCACGTGATACACTACGGCGTTCCCCATGTGATCTTGGTGGACGTCACATGATCCAGAGAAGTCACGTGACCCAGGGGCGATCAGTATAAAGGACTGAGAGACAGAACGCTCATTGCTTCTCAGCTGGCTTCGGACACTGTTTGGCGTTACAACTTGCTCCTTGTTTACCTTGACCACGGAAATCTATCTCGGACTCCCTCGGACACCCCTTGGTACTTTTGCTTGGAACTCTTTACCTGTTGCCGGATATTTGGACTGCACCTCGACTTGTCTTTGGATCATCCCTTGGTACCTTGCTGATCTTCTACGCCTTTTCCCTACTGGGGATTCAAGTCCAGCCCTGACTCCCACAGGTGGCTACTCTTCATCCACGCTGAACCTGCGGTTCTACCATTCCAGGGACCGCCGCATCTAATGAGCCTCGAACCTCCCTACTAGGTCACCTGGGTCTCCATTACACCAGATAGGTAAGACACTTTAGTTACTTGTTTTCCTTATTGTATTGTGCTTGCCTGGTGCTTAACCTCATTCCCTCTTGACAGCAGCATCGGTGTTCCTAGAGGCTCCGTGGATCCGAGAAGACATCTCTCACCTGTGGCCTCAAAGGTCGTACAGCGGGTTTCTATTTAGTTCCCCTGTGCGTCACTTGGGGACGGAGGTCTCATCGGTCTACACGACACTCAAGTCAGAACAGACTGAGAAGCCGTATAGTCGTGTCAGACGATGCAGGGATCCACGGATGAACCCATAGCTGCTTTGGTTCAGGCAATTACAATATTAAGGGCAGATATGGCCGCCGCAAACGCTGTGATCCATCAAAGGTTAGATTCCATACAAAGTGTTCAACATTCCCTTCCTGCAGACCCTGAGTTTGGCGATGCCAGCTCCTCCACTACGCCCTCTCCCGTTATTGCTCCTGTAGTCCCAACTCCGATGATACTTCCAACCCCTTCCCCCCTAGCTGCTCCTGAACGCTATCAAGGGGATCCCAAGAAGTTCAGAACCTTTATTAATCAGTGCAAGTTACATTTCCTATGCAGACCTTTGGCTTTTTCCACCACCACTGCTAAAGCTGCCTTCGCCCTTTCCCATTTGGCCGGAACAGCAGCCGCTTGGGCTAATCCCCTGTTAGAGAACAATAGCCCGGTTCTTTATGACTTTGATTTGCTGGTCCTAGAAATGGCCCGAGTATTCGATACCCGACACAAGGTACAGTCTAGGGATTTGGAGTTGTTGGAATTGACTCAGGGTAAAAGGTCGCTGATAGATTATATCACCCGATTCAATCAGCTAGTTGCGGAAACATCATGGCCAGAAAACAAGAGGGCGGTGGTTTTCTATAGGGGGTTGAGTAACACCATGAAAGATGCACTAGCAGTGATCCCTTCTATGCCTACTCAGTATCAGGAATTGGTTGATCTGGTCTTGCAGGTAGATGCACGACGATCGGAGCGTAGAGCTGAATTGGGGGCCACTTCCTCTCCCACTCTTGTTGGCACTCCTGCTTCCAGTACCGAAGAACCTATGCAAGTGGGTGGGTTACGTAGTCCTATTACAACATCTGAGAGAGAACGTAGAAGGGTGGATAATGCATGCTTTTATTGTGGTACCACTGGACATTTCGTGAAAGAGTGTCCTCGACGGCCCAGGAAGAGTCAGGTTTTTCGGACGGCTCGACCTTAGAACCGGAGAACAGGTCGAGTGTTCCGTCATCTTCTCCGGGTACCTCCCTTGCCTTTACTCGTGTTCAACCCATTTCTGTAAGGGCTACCCTATGTCCCTCTACAGGCCTTCTTCATGCAGTCAATATCATTATTGATTCAGGTGCCACTGGTAATTACATAGATATTGATCTGGCCCATTCCCTCAACCTACCTTTAGTGGTGAAAACACGACCGGAACATGTCCAAGCCGTGGACGGCTCTGCACTGGTTTCTGGTCCTGTCAAACAGCAAACCGCACCCCTCTTGTTAACCATACAAGAAGTACACACCGAAACCCTGAGTTTTGATTTGATCACCACACCCCAATTCGGCATCATCCTAGGGATTCCATGGTTACATGAACATAATCCGTTGATCAATTGGCAGTCAGGTACTGTAGTCTTTGAGTCTGATATCTGTCAGAATTATTGTCTTCCGGTCCATCAAGCCCCTGACACACCTTCCCGGGCCTTGGGGGCCTTAGCCCAACTCGCACTGACTGTCGACGATCCGGAGCTTGTGCATACACATACTGTTGGGGGGTTGGTATCTGGGATTCCGCCAGAATACAGAGAATTCGAGTCAGTGTTCGACCGGGGCTCGTCTGAGGTACTCCCTCCACACAGACCATATGACTGCCCAATCGAACTGCTTCCCGATTCCAATATTCCTTCGGGCAGGATCTATTCTTTGTCCCCTTCGGAGGAACTGGCGTTGAAAGACTATGTACAGAACGCCCTGCGACTAGGACACATCCGCCCCTCCACTTCACCCGCGGCAAGTCCTATCTTCTTTGTACCTAAGAAGGAGGGGGATTTACGCCCTTGTGTAGATTATCGACGTCTTAACGCTATCACTAAAAAGGATAGGTATCCCATCCCGTTAATCACTCCACTTCTAGACCATTTAACACACGCTTCCGTTTTCACTAAGCTCGACCTACGCGGCGCATACAACTTAGTACGCGTCCGCGAGGGAGACGAGTGGAAGACCGCTTTCTGCACTCGGTATGGCTTGTACGAATATCTGGTCATGCCCTTTGGCCTATGTAACGCCCCGGCCACTTTCCAACGATTCATGAACGACATATTCAGGGATATATTGGATGTATATATGGTTGTGTACTTGGACGATATCCTAATCTTTTCTCGTGACCTTGATGAACACGTGAATCATGTCCGAGAAATATTGACCCGTTTGAGAGAACATTCCTTGTTTGCCAAACCTGAGAAATGTCAGTTCCATAAGACAACTGTCGAGTTTTTGGGTTTTCACATCACCCCTGGGGCGTTATCCATGAATGAATCTAAGGTCAAAGCAGTCTTAGATTGGCCAGTACCTCGTACACTCAAATCCTTGCAGGCTTTTTTAGGGTTCGCCAACTTTTACAGACGTTTCATTTCGTCCTTTTCCACAATTGTAGCCCCGCTTACGGCCCTGACTAGTCCTCAGGTATCTTATCAATGGCAGAGAGAACAGCAGGAGGCTTTTGAGGCTTTGAAAACCGCCTTTACTACCGCACCGGTACTCCAACATCCTAATCCTGATCTTCCGTTCATAGTTGAAGCGGATGCCTCTTCCTTTGCCCTCGGTGCGGTATTATCACAAACATGTCCAAATACAGGCAAATTACATCCAGTTGCATATCATTCCCGTAAGTTTTCCAGTACTGAGTCTCATTATACCGTCACGGAGAAAGAACTCTTGGCTGTCATGGATGCTTTCCGTGTCTGGCGTCATCATCTTCTGGGGGCTAGACATCCCGTCACGGTATACTCCGATCATCGGAACCTACAGGATCTGGCTTCTTTGAAATGCATCAATAGCAGACAGGTCCGATGGCATCTTTTCTTTTCCGCCTTTGATTTCCATATCATGCACCGTCCTGGCATTTCACATGGGAAGGCGGATGCCTTGTCACGTTCTCCGGGAGGGGTCCAGTTGCCTACATTCCCCGACACTGTTCTCGGTAAAAGCCATGTGATTTGTCTCTGTACACCCTCATTGTCACTGTTAGATTCGGTCCGGTCCTGGAATAGCAATCATTCTGACCAGTTGCGAGAATGGGATCCTGTATATTCTGATGGTCTACCTTTCGTACATGAACGCCTGTTTCTTCCTACACCTGATACACGTAACCTAGCCCTTGAGTGGTCTCATGACGCTCCCTTTAATGCCCATCCCGGACAAGAGCGCACTTTAGATCTTCTCAAGCGTTGGTGTTGGTGGCCTTCTATGAAGCGCGATGTAGAGTGTTATGTCAGATCTTGTGCGGTATGTGCTCAGGCTAAACATCAAAGGGGTCGACCGGTTGGATTGTTGCTTCCACTTCCGGTACCTCCCAGGCCCTGGCATACGTTAACAATGGATTTCGTTACCGATCTCCCCAAGTCCAAAGGCTTTGACACCGTCTGGGTAGTGGTGGACACGTTCACTAAAATGGCCCGTTTTGTTCCTTGTAGGGGTATCCCTTCGGCCCCTGTCTTGGCGGACTTGTTTTTTGAACATGTGTTTATGTTATTCGGCCTCCCTTCGGTCATTGTTTCCGATCGAGGTTCACAGTTCACCTCTCGGTTTTGGAGGTCCTTGACGAAACTGTTGGGCATCGATACGAGGTATTCTTCGGCCTATCATCCGGAGACCGATGGCCAGACCGAAAGGACGAATCAATCGATGGAACAATACCTTCGTTGCCTCATATTGCAGTCCTCTTGGTTGGCCGTTTTGCGGCTTGCGGAGTTCGCGTATAACAACGCGGCTCATTCAGCTACTGGTTATTCTCCTTTTTACGCCCTCTATGGTCAACATCCCAAGGTTTTGCCGGTCCCTGATGCCTCTGGTTCTTTGAATCCTGCGGCCACGACATGTCTTAGGGATCTTTCGGCTATTCATGCAAGTACAGTGGTTCATCTCACTGAAGCAAAGGCCTCCATGAAGGCCCGTGTGGATGGCAAGCGTCGTGCTGCTCCCCCTCTGGTGGTGGGTTCTAGGGTCTGGTTATCTTCCCGGCATCTTCGACTAGTGGGTTGCCGGAAGTTGCTGCCTCGCTTTGTCGGGCCATATGTGATCTCACAGGTTGTTAATCCGGTGGCTTTCCGTTTAGTACTCCCCAGCTCTTGGCGTATCCATCCTGTGTTTCATGTCTCCCTCTTCAAACCCTGTCCCGACTCAGTCCGTCTTCGTACCCCTGTTGCGCCGGTGTCCTTGACCTCTCCTGATGTTTTTGAGGTGTCGGCCATTTTGGGTTCTAGGTGGTTTAGGGGTAGACTCCAGTATCTGGTGGATTGGACGGGTTACGGCCCGGAGGAGCGTTCGTGGGTTTCCGCGTCTGATTTGAACGCCCCGCGGTTGGTTGCCCGCTTCCATAGGGATCATCCGTCCTGCCCACGAGGTCGTGGGCCGTTGGGGGGGGGCTATGTTAGGCGATCCTCTGCACACCAGGCCACGACACATCAGAACACTGCCCACATTCCCCCAACACCTCCTCCCAAGCTTCGAGGCTCAAGTGATTCGGTGAACCCACAGAACCGAAAACTCCGTACCAGTGTACGGGCTCGATTGCAACCCTTTCTGCATTGGCAACTGCCTTGGAGAACGTATAGCAGAAAGGGCGGCCTCACGTCCTCACACCAGTCACGTGATACACTACGGCGTTCCCCATGTGATCTTGGTGGACGTCACATGATCCAGAGAAGTCACGTGACCCAGGGGCGATCAGTATAAAGGACTGAGAGACAGAACGCTCATTGCTTCTCAGCTGGCTTCGGACACTGTTTGGCGTTACAACTTGCTCCTTGTTTACCTTGACCACGGAAATCTATCTCGGACTCCCTCGGACACCCCTTGGTACTTTTGCTTGGAACTCTTTACCTGTTGCCGGATATTTGGACTGCACCTCGACTTGTCTTTGGATCATCCCTTGGTACCTTGCTGATCTTCTACGCCTTTTCCCTACTGGGGATTCAAGTCCAGCCCTGACTCCCACAGGTGGCTACTCTTCATCCACGCTGAACCTGCGGTTCTACCATTCCAGGGACCGCCGCATCTAATGAGCCTCGAACCTCCCTACTAGGTCACCTGGGTCTCCATTACACCAGATAGGTAAGACACTTTAGTTACTTGTTTTCCTTATTGTATTGTGCTTGCCTGGTGCTTAACCTCATTCCCTCTTGACAGCAGCATCGGTGTTCCTAGAGGCTCCGTGGATCCGAGAAGACATCTCTCACCTGTGGCCTCAAAGGTCGTACAGCGGGTTTCTATTTAGTTCCCCTGTGCGTCACTTGGGGACGGAGGTCTCATCGGTCTACACGACACTCAAGTCAGAACACATGCCCTGGGAGACAGTAGTCAGTCCCAGGTTATGGAGTCTATGGTTGGGTGTCACTATGACACCCCGGTGTTACTGCACGGAGGGTGCTGTGTAACACACATAGGAAAAACACATGAGACCCTATGGAGTAAAGGACACCATAGCCCATAAAACACATTACCAATCAAAGGAATACCATAGATCATGTCCAAGAGTGGGAGAAAAAGAGTCTCACTCTTGGCAGGAGGAAAAAAAACAAACTCCAGAAATCCAGCAAAGCTGTTGGGGGACTCACTATGTTAGGAAATTCAGCCTAAAGAGAGAATTCTCCCTAACATGCTGCACCCGGCGAAACATTCCACCCGAGAGCGCCACGAGCCATCGGGTAAGAAGGCACCATCTTCGACGCCGTCGTCGAAGATTCCTTCGACGCATGGATCGGCGCCATCAACGCCGTTGTCGAAGGGTTCTTCGACGCATCGGTCAATCGACTCGACGCCATCGTCGACGCCAACATCGACGCCGATGAAAGAGAAGACCAAGGCGAATCCACAGCCAACAGTGATTCCAAGGGCCTCCGGCACGACGACGAGACCGTCGTCGATGTCCTCGAGTAGGATCCCGATCCTCTCCAGTTTTCTCGACGCCGTTCTCAGCGCCTTCGAAGCCTGTCACATCGCGTCGACGACATTGACGTTTTCTCGCCCAATAATGACGAGTTTGGCTCCTTCTGCCTTAGAGATGGGTTTTACACCATTTCAGAGGTCTGAGTACCCTGGACTATCTTCAATTTATGAAGAGGGGGAAGATTCTGATCAGGAAACATTTGGGTTGCAGAGGACCACACTGCCTATTTCAGAGGATTTTACCTCTGAGGAAAGAAAGTTGAAGGACCTACAGGAGTCACTACTTGAGGCAAGTGGGCTGGACACTTCCCCAGAAGTGGAATTTGTTAAGCCAGACCCAGGGGAACATGCCGAAACACCCTATAGAACCCTTATGGCAAGAATTATTGAATTTATGGGCCTTCGCCTGTTTTTCAACAGGATGATCTGACAGACATATTAGACAAAGGTCCACAAGAGGACCCTGTGGTCCCCTTCCATGCAGCCTTACAAAGAAAATTACATCTAATTGGCAAACTCCTGCAGTTATCCCTGTGGTCAATAAAAGATTGTCAGCCAAGTATAGGGTAGCGGCTGCTGACCCTGAATACTTATCAAAACACCCGACTCCAGAGAGCCTGGTGGTCCAAGCGGCAACTTCATCTAGCAGTAGGACCGTTTACCCGACTGTCCCACAGGATAGAGATGACAAGAGGTACGATTCTATGGCGAAGAAAGTCTTCTCTGCTTGTAGTATGGCGTTGAAGTCCATCAACGCCACCTGTACGCTCACCAGGTTCAGTCACATACTGTGGGAGTGTGCTTCATCAGCGGCTGACTGCATACCAGAAGGAGAGGAAAAGGAAGCCTTCCTTAACATTATTAAAGATGGCAAAGATGCCATGTGCGAATCACTTCAAACTGGCATTGATTCCGCTGACAGTATCAGCAGGGCCATGGCGGCAAGTACAGCAATCCGCAGGCATGCGTGGTTGCGAAAATCTGGCATTGCTCCAGATGTACAGGCCAGACTTTTGAATATGCCCTTTGACTGCTCTTCATTATTCAGAAAAAAGGCTGATGACAGTCTGGAAAAGTTGCAGACTTCTAAAGCAGCAGCAAAATCTTTAGGAGCTGCTATCCGCCAAACTCCTGTTCGCCCCTCAGGAACCTCTGGGAGAGGAAAGTCCTTTCGCTATTATTCCGCATTCGGGAAAGGCAGAGTACAGCCTGCTCAAACAGGCCAAAGGAGATCCACCCGAGGTGGACGGGTCAAAGGTACTAAGGCCGCAGCAGCAGCAGGTGCCTCTTTACCCTCGGCATCTGCATCAGCCGCCCCCAAACCACTATGAGGTCTTTCCACACAAAACCCCTGTAGGGGGCAGGTTAACTCACCATCTGACGGAATGGCAGGCTATAACGTCAGATGCTTGGGCATTGGAGACAGTTGCCCAGGGTTACTGCCTACCCTTTCTACACATACCTCAGAGTCATCCACCGGGGAACAGCTCTCTAAAAGTTCCAGATCCGCTCCTCTTGCAGGAAATTATAGACCTGCTAGAGAAAGGTGCCATAGAACCGGTACCTGTAGCGGACAGGAACAAGGGCTGGTACTCCCCCTACTTTCTCATACCAAAGAAGGACGGAGGACTGAGACCCATCCTGGACTTACGAGAATTGAACAAGTTCCTCAGGAAGGACAAGTTCAAGATGGTAACTCTCTCTCAGATCCTTCAGGCCCTCCAGCTCCAGGACTGGCTGGTATCTCTGGACCTTCAGGATGCTTATTTCCATGTGCCAAAACACAGGAAATACCTGAGGTTCGCATTGGCGACTCTCACTATCAATTTCGAGTAATGCCATTTGGGCTGACCTCAGCCCGAGGGTCTTCACCAAGGTAATGTCGGTAGTGGCGGCGAGTCTAAGGAGGGAAGGGATCCACGTCTATCCCTACCTGGAAGATTGGCTGATCAGGGCTGTATTTTCGAAACAAGCCCAGGTCCAGCTAGATTATGTCTGCCACTTCCTTCACAAACTGGGCTTTTCCCTCAATTTAAAGAAGTCACAGATGATACCATCACAGAGACTCCAGTTCATTGGAGCGGTCCTGGACACTACCCTGGGAAAAGCCTCGCCACCAGAGGTGAGGGCTCAAGATATTCTGCAGATGGTCGCCAAGTTTCAAAATGCCCAACGTCTCCCAGCCTTCGACTTTTTGAGGTTGCTAGGCCTCATGGCATCCTGCATCTTCCTTGTGCCAGAGGCTCGCCTGAGACTGAGATCTCTTCAGTGGGCACTGAGAATTCTGTGGTCGCAATTCTCAGGGAGAATGACAGATCTCCTCCGGATTCCGGACAAAGTAGCCCGCGACCTTCAATGGTGGGCCTATCCAGAAAACATCTTGAAAGGAGAACTGTTTTGGCAACCATGGCCGGAGATAACAGTAGTCACAGACGCCTCACTCACGGGATGGGGAGCCCATGCCAACGACTTGACCATCAGCGGTCATTGGTCTCCATCGGAGTTCAGACTACACATCAACCTATTGGAGCTGAGAGCGATCAGACTAGCGCTGAAAGCTTTCCTGCCATCAGTACAGAGGAGAAATGTCCTGATAATGACGAACAACACGGTGGCCATGCACTACCTCAACAAAAGAGGAGGCGTAGGATCACTGCCACTCTGCAGAGAGGCAATGCAGCTCTGGTTTTGGGCAATTCGGGAAGGAATCTCTCTATCGGCAGTCCACCTAGCCGGAGAGAAGAACTTGACAGCGGACGCTCTGAGTAGGCAGAGCACAGTCTCTCACGAGTGGGAGCTAGCTCAGGAAGTCCTTCAAGAGATCTTCGCCCTTTGGGGAACCCCTCAGGTGGATCTGTTCGCCACAAGCGCCAACAGGAAGTACGATCTGTTCTGTTCAAGGGAATTTCCCCCGAGAGGAGCTCTAGGAGACGCGTTCGTAGTGGACTGGGAGTTTCCACTCCTTTACGCGTTCCCACCAATCCCTGTTATTCCTCAAATGATCAGGAGGTTGAGAAGATTCCGGAAAACCATGATCCTAATTGCCCCGGACTGGGCCAGGAGAACGTGGTACCCGGACCTTCTAGATATGTCCATCTGCCCTCCAATCTGTCTTCCACTCAAAGAGAATCTTCTCTCGCAGAAGGGAGGTCAGGTTCTCCATCCAGACACCAGAACCCTCAACCTTCACGCTTGGCTTCTGAAAGGGTGAGGTACAAGGATTGGGATCTCCCTGATGATGTCATGGAGGTGTTGCTTTCGGCCAGAGGGCCAGCAACGAAAGTCTTTATACCGCTGCCGTTGGAACAAATTTTGCAGCTGGTGTAGGGAAGAGAATATCGACCCTTTTTCATGTGGTACACCAACGGTGTTATCGTTTCTACTCTACTTGGCAAACTCAGGCCTTCAAGTTGGCACTGTAAAAGGCTATCTCGCAGCGCTTTCTATCTTCAAGCGCACTGCGGAGGAACCATCGTATTTCAAACTTCCTCTAGTAATACAATTTCTCAAGGGATTAACTAATGTTTATCCACCAAAACCATTCCAGGTTCCCTTATGGGACTTAGATTTAGTCTTAAACTTCCTAATGGGCACTCCATTCGAACCACTTCACTCTTGTTCGCTGAGATTTCTCACGCTTAAAACTGTCCTATTGGTAGCACTAACATCTGCTAGGAGGGTGAGCAAGCTACAAGCTCTCTCCTGTAAACCCCCACATACAATTTTCCACAAGGACAAAGTTGTCCTACAGGTGAAGCCTAATTTCCTCCCAAAGATGGTTTCTGAATTTCATATTACTCAGAAAATTACCTTACCTTCGTTCTACCCTCCTCCCCATCCGGGGAAAGAGGAAGAAAGACTACATAGGCTGGACCCAAGGCGAGCTCTCAGCTTTTACATCAGCAGAATGGCTAGGATCAGGCAAGCAGACCAACTGTTTGTAGGATACTCAGGTCACAATTTGGGACTACCATCTGGATTATTTTGGCCATTCTGGAATGTTACAAACTGGCAGGGAAAGAGCCACCCCAAAATCTTAGGGCTCATTCAACCAGGGGTATTGCAGCCTCTTCGGCTCTCCAAAGAGGGGTACCAGTCCGAGACATATGTGCGGCTGCCACATGGTCGTCCGCACATACATTCACAAAAGTTTACAACCTGGATTCCTCCACTAGTCAAGAGACCAGATTTGGCAAGCCCATATTACATTCGGTCCATCCCTAAAGGGATTCTCACTCCCACCTCCAATTACATGCCACTGCTATGGCAGTCTATCAAAGATAAGGAATACGTCGGAGGACACAATCCCTTCGAAGAACAAGTTACTTCTTACCTTGTAACATTCTTTTGATGGGATGTTCCTCTGACGTATTCCTTATCGCCCCTCCCATCCATCCCCGCAGTAATTCTTCCCCTGTGGTTGCAGCTTACGCTCCTTCAAGGTCAATAACCAATTCAAGCATGACTTTTCTTATGCTACAAAACGGAACTGAGCAACGGACGCAGCGCGTGGCTATTTATGGGCATGGTGACGTCGGCGCTGATACAGTGGCCGTTGAGGTACATCGACTCGGCGGACGTCGATGCGCAGTGCCCTCTAAAGAAAAAATTTCAGAGGCCAGCAAGCTGGAAACGTATTATCAAAGATAAGGAATACGTCGGAGGAACATCCCGTCGAAAGAACGTTACAAGGTAAGAAGTAACTTGTTCATTGCTGTTAGTTACCTAGCTATTCGCTTCGTACCTTCAGTGCAGATCAAAAACGCACAAACTCATTTTACAAATCCTCTCAGACAGATGGTTATAGCGCGAAATACAGATGCATGGATATTGATGGATAAAAAGTGGTGGGTTCATATATAGAGCGAGCATGGGCAGACCGGGAAGGGGGGGCAAAGGGGCCATGGCCCAACAGGCTGGCTGGAAATTTGCTCCCAGGGCCAGAGGTGCAAAGTACAAAAAAAACTAATAAAAAAAGACAAAATCCTTCACATTCCAGCCTGCCTAGATTGGGCTGAGTTTTGAAAGGTTTGTCGGCTTCTCTGTAGATGTAGTCAAGCAATCACCTTGATTTCTGCAATGTTGTAGGCTCCCCCAGGTGGCCTCCACATGTGGGCTTCCAAAGTGAGATGGAAATGAGCATAGGCCACAGGCGCATGTTCATTCTGCACATCGGCAAATTATGCATTACAATGACATACCACCATCAACACCACCCCCAGGGTAAGGGTCAGGAAGTGTCTGCCTTTCCCTGGCCACAAGAGAAGGGTCCCCAGCCAGGTTCTTTCGGATGATCACCTCTGATTCATCACAGTACCCAATTTTCACAAAGTAATATACACAGTACATAAATATGTTAATAAAAAATGTGCGGTACAATTTACAAGTACGATGTCTAGACTTTGCGTTAAATTGAAAATTCATTCCGTATATCATTAATCATCAAGCACACGTGGCAACTTTTGTCGCATAAATACTATGTAACATTTTGCATACATGATTTGCTGATTTTCCATTGTCTCTCTGTAAGGATGTGCAATCGTTACGAATGACAGAGCTCAGTAAAAGAAACGTAACTTTCTTAAGTTCAGTTTCATTACAGTGAATTTTATCAATTCTTTGTAACTATTCCACATATTGGGTCTCATTACGAGGCTGGCGGCCGCAGAATGAACGGTGCCGGTAAGGGACCGGCACCGCTGATTCCGGGCCGCCACATTACGAGGTCTGCAGCGGGTCCTGCTCTGGACGCCTGGCCAGACCAGACGTGCAGACCGGAAACCGCTAACAGTCTGGGATGCTAACAACGGGCCCGTCATTAACGGGCCCGTTTTTAGCATCCTCCCCATTCCCATTGAGCCCTATGGGGACTCAAATGGGAATGGAGATGTACCAGGTCCGGGTCCCGTGAAAGGGAATTACCGGGCCCTCCAATGTCGGAATGGCCCGGTAATTCCCTATTTTTGGGACCCGGTACCCGGTTTGGGGGTAGCCATGCCAGTAAGAACAGAATGGCTACCTCCAAACTCATAATGGGGCCCATTGCGTCCTTCAAATTGTTAGTACGGGGGATTCAAAGACAAATAATAAAGAGACCATTTATTGTGTGTTCTTGGCCTGCCAAAGGAAGGTTTTGTTTTCGGGAACAAATGCCACAAAAATGAGCAATATTATTTTCTACTTTCCATTGCAAGCTGTGCAGTGAAAATAATGAAATATTTCAACTATTACACTTAACAAAATATTTACTTCCATTTTAATGGTCTCAAGGCACCCTGTCACACCCCGCTTTGGGCTGCTTCAACAAACGCAGCTAGGAGCTGTGCGGAACACGGACGCCACACATTGCTTTGTGCTCATGCCCACCAATCGTCAAGTCCACTGGGGATGTTTGTATTGTTTGTTATAGATGCCCAGAAGGGAGGCCATCCTGCAACAGTGGGGGTGGGGTGCAGATCTGTCTGCCCCTATGTTTATGATCGGGCTCAGTGGTGATCGCATTACTGTCGAAAGAGTATTTACAAACACGTGCCAGTCTTTCTCCAATGTAAAGTCAAGCACTCCATCACAGCTAAACCTAACATTATTGCACCTTTACACATCCAAGCCATCTCCTCACTTTTCAAAAAACAGAATTCGAATACACACCATGAAAACACACTTTACCACCTCAAACCCAATAAAACGACTTCTGATATTCTGCTCATCGGTTAAATAATTTCACCTTTGTGACTCTGCCACCTATTGCAACATTACTCAATGCACCTACTTCACAACACCTGATAAGTATGTATTGCTAATAATTACTTAGCTCTTCACTCCCCACCTTCAGTGCAGATCAAAAACGCACAAACTAATTTTACAAATTCTCTCAGACATAGATGGTTACAGCGCGAAATACAGATGCATGGATATTGATGGCTAAAAAGTGGTGGGTTAATATATAGAGCCAGCATGAGCAGACCGGGAAGGGGGGCAAAGGGGCCATTGCCCAACAGGCTGGCTGGACTGTTGCTCACAGGGCCAGAGGTGCAAAGTGCAAAAACAAAATAAAAAAAGACAAAATCCTTCACATTCCAGCTTGCCTAGAATGAGCTGAGTTTTGAAAGGTTTGTTGGCTTCTCTGTAGATGTAGTCAAGCAATCATCTTTATTTCGGCAATGTTGTAGGCTCCCCTGGGTGACCTCCACATGTGGGCTTCCACAGTGAGTTGAAAATGAGCATAGGCCACAGGAGTGTGTTCATTCTGCACATCGGCAAAGTATGCATTTAAATTACATATTCTGTGACCCTGGATGTCAATGTTGACTAACAATGTGGCCCATAGACTTTCGTCTATTGTAATCGGCAGCCACTTGCCATGAATCCTACTTGCCTAGGAAGTTAGACTCTATATCTTATACTAGTTCTTCCTTGCTTTGATCCTCTATTCTGGTGAGTTTCTTGAGCACTTGTGAGTTCATTACAAAAAAGAGTTTAATAGCACCTTCAATAATAACCATGAATATTACAAGTGTGGTAGTTTGTGGTACTCATTTGTGGGCAGGGACGTTGATTCACCAAAATGCCTGGGGTAGCGGAAGTGACATCACACACCCGATATCACAGGAAGTGATGACCTCTTTAACCCTGGTGACGTTACTGGAAACAGCTTGCAAGTGTAAAACAAAGTACATAAATGTACGATTTTTAAATTACAAAATAGGTACAATAGCAAACAAGAATATTTTAGAAACCAGCAACATTTTAACAAGGGTGCTGCCTTCATATGTCATGGATGGGGGTCATTATATGGTAGGGTTAGAATCAATAGGCTCGACAAAGGCTGATGTACTGCCATAGATATAACATTTCAGCATTGTTGGCCAGTTGCTACCATATTATGCCAGTTATACCTGCACGTCAGGTATTGTCATTATATGATAAGTGGAACCCTTCGATTGCCAGTTGCTGCAATATTACAGTATCCAAAATTCAAATAGATGCAAGTCATCAACAATGCTCAGGAGCATTAATGCTTTGATTCATGATAATAGTTTGTTATTTATATAGCGCTTTTGCCAAAGCACTTTTCATAGTACATATTTAAATACAGTTATCATTCCAACAGAAGATAAGATGGTACTCATTTATCAACCTCTGAAGAATTAAAGGCTCAGTTGGCCTTGTTGGGATTCCAACCTGTAGCTCACACATAGACTGCAGCAGCGAGCGCTTAACCCGTTGAGTTATCTTACTGCTTTGCTATTACAAATACAATGCCATAATAAGAAAACATGTCAAAGCTAGCTGCACAAAATGTTGGCTAGACACGCAATAACACTTATCATGTTGGCTGTAGCCTTGATGATGCACAGTAAAATAAAGTCATGCAACAGTAAGACATACCTTAATGGGTTTCACCAAAATGACAATCTAACCACATAATAACACTTATCCTGCTTACTTTATCATACATGCCCAGAATAATATACCAGGCTACAGTAAGGAAAGGCAAGACTGGCTGCACCCAAATGCCAGTCTAGCCAGGAAATGACACTTATGATTGCTTTATCAGAGATGTCCAGTACAAAATGTCAAGCCACAGAAAATAATTGCTAGATTAGATGTACCAAAATGCTAGTCTAGCCACATAATAACACTTACGTAGTAACACTTATGATGCTTACTTCATTATCTAATCCCAGAAAATATGCCATGATACAGTAACAAATGACTAGACTGACTCTACCAAAATGCCAGACCTAGTCACAAATACATATCATGCCTTCTTTTTCATTGATGACCTTTATATATTAGTGCACCACTCCTCTCACGTGTCTCCTCTCCCTCCCACCTTCCTCCAACCCCCAAAATCAACTCCTTGGCCCAATACTACCTCAATGTCCCTCTTCCTGATCCCAGTACTTATATATGAGATAGGTGCTCCATAGAAAGTACTGGGACGATGAAGAGTGGCACTAAGAGTAATAAAGATTACTGGTAAGTAATCCAGGTATTTAACAAAAGCACACACTTTCACACACCACTTGCTAGCATGCATCAATTCACCATTCACTCGTACAAGCATGCCCAATCACTTAAACATCATGCACACACAGACACTACATGATATATACATACACATACATTACATAACACTCTCTCTCTCTCTCTGGCTCTCACACACACACACACACACACATACACACTTTTACATTTAAAAAATATATGTCCTTACCTCTCAGAATCCTTTGCTGCAGCTCCTCCTCTGCAGGCATGACTTTGGCTCCCATGCTCCTGCATTCACGCAAAGAACCAGCTTTGGTTCCTGCCATGTGCAGCACAGCACAGGAGCCAGAGCTATCCATGTCGTGGGTGGTGGGTCGGCTCGGATTTCAAAATGAAAACATTTATTTTTCAAGTCACTCGCACTGACTTCAAAATAAAATGATTTCATTTTCACAAAACTGAAATGGAAATAATGTATTTTTAAAGTCAGAGGGATTTCAAAAAGAAATTATTTATTTTCAAAATCTGAGACTCCCCTCTAGCCCCAGGGGTTGCAAAGGCAATTCCAGGGGTCTCATGCCAGGGGTTGCAGTTGTGACCCCTGGCTACTCCCAAATGACGTCCGTGCTTTTGGGCATGGTTGAATAACACACACAGAAACATCTAACAGTTATGTATTACTTATTAATAGAATAATACCATTACAGGTCATATGTTATGCAAATAATAGTCAATAGTCTCCCTGTTAGGCATTTCCTGGGAAAGGCAGTGAGAATGTGGGCACCTGAGATGCCATCATTTTCACCCCTTTCTAAAAATGTTGTGTTTTAAAGGAAAGCACCTGCGCTTCCTTGGACACACAAATACATGTAATAGATCGCTCTGCTTCCATGATGTGAACTATGCAGCCAACTGTACAAGAAAGTGCAACATTTCAGAACAATTAATGCGAAGTCCACTCAGCGTCTTTTGTTGTGTTGTCCAAGTGAAGATCCCATAGCTACAATTACCATCAGAATGTAATTCTTCTACAATCAAAGTTTTTGTGATGGATTACTGTCATTGTTGCATGTCTTTGGGTGTAACGCTTACCTCTGGTGCCCTTCAGGAGTGCCTGGAGCGGATTGCCGCAAGCGGGTTCCCCTGAGTTTGGATGCTTAGCCCAAAACACTCTCTCCCCTCTGCTTCACTGAATGACAATTGCCCAGCGTACAGTATGGTTGGGAGTGATTTGGTAGGCCCCTCAATGTCGTGGGTTTGATGATGGGCAGCACGCTGAGTGGATCGGCGAGTAAACAAGAAGAGAACGTAGATGCCTACTTGTGTTAACCTTTCCCCTCCTCCGCTTGATTTCCCAGGATGTACTAGCTGGCTAGCAGGTGGCCAGGCTCACCTTATTATTGAAGTTAGTTTCGGAGCCCAACGGTAGGCATCCAGTTCCAGTTTCCTCACTGGTGGTTGTGACCGAGGCCTGCTGCTGCGCACGCCATGCTGTATTAGAGGTGAGTTCCTTGTGAGTATCCTTGTTAAGCAGCAAGTCCTGCTGTTATAGATGTTCCTCCTGGTTATCGTCTCCGTGGTTTAATGTCCTTCTCTGTAATGTCTCAGAGCGCCTTAGATGTCCTTTTCTGTAATGACTTAGAGCGCAATAAATGTCTCTCTCTGTAATGTCCCAGGGCAAGCGTTTGAGGAGCAACACCATGATGCTTACTGGCTTTTCTTATTCCCTTTCAGGTCTGGCGAAACAGAACCTTCAGGATATTGCTGCGTTCCGACTCACTGATGTCCAGAACGTCCTTTGATGGCCTTATGATGCGTGGAGCGGGTACTGCAGGTGAGTGGGTTATAAAAGGGGCTGTGGTGGTGTTTACAGTAATATGCTGGCTGCGGTTGTGTTTCTGTGATAATGCTCACTGTGTCTTCTTTCTTCTTTCCCAGGTGCTAATACGCAGTGTGTTGAAAAGAGCCACACCCGGTCCGCAGAAAGTATGGGAATGACAGCAGAAGCTGCGGAGGACTGCAGGATCACAGAACAGGTAAACAGAGGCTCTGGCAGCATGCAGATGTTGCAGCATGTGGATTACTTAGAGCGGCAAGCGTTACGCTGCCTGCTCAACAGCCGAAGAGAACGGAAAGCACCAGGTGTGGCCCAGGGCGGGGTTATATAGCCCTGAGATACACCCAGCACCACTAGACCACCAAGGATTCCTAGTACAGGGAAAACTGGGGGCTATCTTGGTTTCTATATGGCATCCTGCTCTGGGTGCCATCTTGCTGGAGGCTGCTGTGTCTGTGAACTGCTGCCTCCGCCAGCCAGCAACCCATAGTGTCCAGGCCCTGCCTAGAGTGCGTGCCAGTGTTCTGTTAGGAATCGTGACAGCACTCTCCTCCAAAGCCCCCCTAAGGAGATCTATACCCGGCCCTGGTCGCCCCAGGTGAATGCAATGGTATCGAGCTAAAAGGCGAGGGGCATGTATGTTACCTGCAGGTTCCCAGGTTCGATCTAACACACTATATCCCTTCTAGTTGACAAGATAGTAGAGTTTTCGTCTTATGATTTTGGAATCTAGAATGTCTCTGACTTCATATTCAGCCTCTTCCCCTTCTACCTCTACTGGAGGAGGTTGTTTTAAATATTCTCTAGTGCCCGGGTGCATTGGTTTTAACAGTGATACATGAAAGACTGGGTGAATGCGTAGTATGGAAGGTAGCTCTAACTTAACTGCCACTGGGTTAATGACTGAAACAATGGGATATAGGCCAACATACCTTGGGTTAAACTTCCTGGGCCCTTTCAACTGGATGTGTTTTGTGGCCAGCCACACTTTATCCCCTACTTGGTACATGGGTTGTTTAGTACTCTTTTTGTCTGCAAAGCGCTTGTGAGCTGCTTTTGTTTCATGGAGGGTCTGGGTGGCCTTTTTCAGAGTTTCATTAATGCTAGTGTGCAGGATACTAACAGCAGGCATTTCTAGGGGTGCAGGTGGATTAAGAGCGGTGGTAGGTGGATCTCTTCTATGTAGAAAAAAAAAGCTATGGATGGAGTTATTTTACGCATATTCTGCAGCCCATAGGAGATCTACCCAACTGGAGTCTACTTGAGTAAGCATGCACCGCAAGTATTGTTCTAGGGTCTGATTTGTCCTTTCGGTCTTGCCGTCGGTCTGTGGGTGGTGACTGGTGGAACCCAATCTGAGCCTTGGCACAGCAGCTTCTCCAGAACTTGGAGACGAATTGGCTCCCTCGGTCGGATATCACCACTGATAGAAAACCGTGTAACTTGACGATGTTCATTAAGAATGTCTGTGCTAAGAGTCCTGCGTTTGGTAACCCTTTTAAGCTGATCAAATTTGCATTTTAGTCAAAAGGTCAACGACAACCAGTGTGGTGTTATTACACTTGCAGGGTGGTAGATCCGTAATGAAGTCCAAGAAGACTGTATGCCAGGGGGCCGGTGGAATAGACATTGGATGGAGGAGTCCCTACGGCTTGCTTCGAGGCGTCTTGTTCCTAGCACAGATGTCACAGGTCTTTATGTAATGCATGACGTCCTTCCGCCACGCAGGCCACCAGAAATTCTGCCAGATTTTTGCCATAGTCTTTGCAATGCCTGGATGGCCCGCTGTAAGTGAGTCATGGTAGACTTGAAGGACTATGCATTGTAGAATTTGGTAGTTATAAGCGTCCCTGGAAATATGGGAGGCCATTGTCTTCTGTTGTTAAGGTTCCCTGAGAGGCTCATGCGTGCACTTGGTCTGGTTTCATGTTTTTTTAACTTTGTCCTGTAGTGCCACTAAGGAGGATGTACCAACGCTAACAGCTCCTAACAACTTGTCTTAAGGAATTATTGGTACTGGTGCAGGATTCGCATACACCTCCTCCCCCTTGGTATCCCAGCCAATCCGAGAAAGTGCATCAGCCTTTCCGTTTCGCACTCCAGGGTGGTAAGTCACAGTAAAATCGTACTCTGTAAAAAACTGTGCCCACCTGAGTTGGCGGGGTGATTGAGCCTTGGCCATTCATAAAAATTGCAAATTCCGTCTGGTGGTCCGTGAGTATCGTGACTGTGTGGCGCGCCCCGAGGAGATGATGTCGCCATTCGGTGAATGCGGCTTTGATTGCAAGCAACTCCTTATCAGACACTGCATAATTCAGCTCGGCTGCATTGAATTTCTTGGAGCAGAATCCTACTGGATGCAATTGGTGAGTTTCCGAATCTCGTTGAGACAGGACCGCCCCCATTGCAACGCTCGATGCATCGGCCTCGACCAGGTACAGAGTTCATGATCTGGATGTTTCAGTATTGGAGCAGAAGTCAAATGATGTTTGAGTTGAACAAAGGCCTGCTCGGCTTCGGCAGTCCAACTGAAGGCCCTGTTTTTTCAGAGTAGTGAAGTGATTTGATGAACGATGTTAGAAAGGTCAGCGATAAACCGCTGATAGAAATTGGCGAACCCCAGAAAACTCTGGACTGCTTTGACTGAGGTGGGTGAAGGTCACTGGAGTATTGCTTCCATTTTGCGGTTATCCATCTGGATTCCTTGCCGATTCAGGATAAATCCCAAGAATTCTACTGTGTTCACATGGAAAGCACATTTCTCAAGTTTTGCATCGAGACGATGCTGGCGTAATTTTTCCAGACTGCCTTCACATGGTGTATGTGTTCTTCAAATGTCGAAGAGTAGATCAGGATGTCGTCTATGTATACCGTAGCACAACAGTCCAGCAATTCCCTTAAAACATTGTTAATAAAGAATTGGAAGGCTGCCAGAGCGTTGCACAATCCGAAAGGCATGATGGTGTATTCGAACAACCCAAACTTGGTGCGGAAAGCCGTCTTCCACTCATCGCCGGCCTTTACAAGTACCAAGTGGTACGCTCCCCTGAGATCGAGTTTAGCGCCTTTCACTTGTGTTACGCCCACCTGATAGCCCCAGGGGCACCTGGAAGGCTCTGAGATCTGGAACCCTGGATGCGTAGTTGCCCAGTGCTGAATAATGAATCTGCAATTACAGAAGGGAGGATTTGTGATAACTGTCTCTAATGGGTGAATCTCCACCTCTTTCTTGTGCAGGGACGCTTGACGTTTCTTGGTGAGCTGCCCGAGTTGCTTCACTGGTGCAGTACACCTTCCTTGGGCCCAGGCCTGCTGTGACCCCGAATCTACTGGTAGGCAGGTAGGTTTGCTAATTGTAAGTCTTTGTTCTGTTTATGGTGGGAATTCGTTATTGTCTTTATCTCCTTCTTTTCAGGTGCGAAGGTCTTGATGCTGTCGTGCCGGATGGAGAGGCACGTTCCTAGGTAAGAGAAAGCGCAACGCGCAGCGCCTTTATTGTCTTTTAAAGCTAACCTGTGTTTTCTTCTTCTTCTCCTCACAGGCCGCTGTGGTGCTGCGAGTGGATAAGAGCGTGATGAAAAACAGGCCCCTGGAATCCGTTAAGGTAAGTACAGTGCTGTGCGGTTGTTTAATATTGAAAGTGAACCTGAATATGTCTCTTTTTTCCTTTGCAGATTTTGCTGTGGTGCTCCGGATGGAAGCACAGCATAGCGCGATGGAATTCAGGTAAGACTGATGGAATTCGATATTTTGGAAGCGCGCGCATTCTAATACTGTTTTTCCTTTTCTCATTATTGCAGGTCGCGATGTTCAAGCAGCAGCTGTGGTATCCTTAAGCTAGTACTCACAAGTGAGTGATATTTCTTCTTCTCTCGGTTTCCACAGATTGCAGCCCGGTTGACATGCTGAGTGCTGGATGGTGTTTTCTCAGGTAAAACAGAATAATCTTGTTCTTGTTCTTGCAGGACTACAGGAAGATGCTGAAGACCAGGAGCTGGACATGGTGCGCGTCACGCTGCTGGTTGCAGAATAACGCAAAGCGTGTTCTGCATTCAGGGTGTGGTTTATATAGCCCAGGTAAAGTAGTACCAGGGAAGTAGTTCCAGGCCTGCCACACCTCAATCACTAGACCGCATAGCGTGGTTCTTAGCACTAGGCTGTGTGGGTGCTTCCATGTTGGATTTAAAGGCCATGTACATAAATGGGACCTAGTTTGAACAGCCCTTCCTTCCTACATATGAGTCTGGTGCCAAAGGCACCAGAACTGGCTTCAGGAGCCCTTTTGCAGTGGTTTTAAGGCCCTCAGGGTTCTGGTGGGTGCCTGCTTGTGGCGCAACTTGTGCCTCCTCACAGTGGTCATGACAACTTGGTCCAGGAGTAACAGGATTAACGGCAAGGCGTACCGGTTCTTAATGGTGATTTTGTTGAGCCCTCTGTAATCTATAAAGGTCCTGAGGCCCCCTTCCTTCTTGGGGACGAAGAATAAGGCCGAGGAGGCAGGTGACTTGGATGGCCGTATGAATCCATTGGCCAGGTATTGATCAAGGGAATTGTGCAGATGCTGGTTCTCTTTTTCGGTAAGTGCATATATGCGGCTGCACAGTACTTGGGCTCCCGGGACCAGATCTATTTGACAGTCATAGGGTCTGTGCGGTGGCAGAGTGTTGGCTTGCTCCTTTTGAACGACATCCTGTTATGCCTCATACACTGGGGGCATCTGTCCAATGAGGCCGATTACCACTCTGTGGTCTTGGCTCTGTGTCAGAGGACTTGATAGGCTGGCATTTGTAGGTGTTGATGGATAGCATGTCTGCAAGCACTCAGTGGAGAAGGTCAAGGCATGCGTCCGCCAGTTTATGACCGGATTGTGGCACTCCAACCAGGGCATGCCTAGTATGAGCTGGACTGGGGTGCATTGATTAAGTCAAAAACTATGCGTCCCCGATGTCCATCGTGACATAACAGTTCGACCTCCTCCGTACACCGGGTCACCGGCTCTGATGACAGCTGCGTACCGTCCACAGAAACTATGTTATCTACCTTTTCTCTTCTCAGTATAGAAATGCAAATCCGTTGGGCTACAGTGATGTCCCTGTAGTTTCCTACTGACTCACAGTCAACATATGCTTCCAGGGCGTGCATCTGTTGAGGCTGTTCAGGGCATATTAAGATTACTGGTGTTGTGAGTTGTGAGACTGTTGACATCCTTTCCTTCCCCGACAAGCCAATCTCTACACTTGCCGGGCCATGGAATTTCCCGACGGCTCCTTCATTCCGACATCGGTCACTCCCAAAGGCTTCTGGGTTGTTTTGCTCAGGCAGTCCCTCAGAAAGTGTCCTGCCTTACCGCAATACAAACAGAGTTGTTGACACCGGCGCCTCTCTCTTTTTTCCTTGGTCAGGGGTCCTCTCAGACTGCCCAACTGCATAGGCTCTGGTGGGTTCTCTGTGGGACGGGATGACACTTCTCGCAGCCGCACATATACAGGGCGTCCCTCAGAACGGCTTTGATCCAACTTCCTTTCCTGTAACCGATGATCCACTTGTACCACCAAATCAATATACTCCGAACAACGTTCGGGTGGACTGACCACCTGAGCCAGGACATCCTTAAGTTCACTACGGAGACCTCGGTAAAACAGGGTAGTTCTTTTCTCCTCAGGCCAGTTTGTTTCAGCCACCAGTCGGTTGAAGGTGGTAATATACACTAAGAGGTCTTGGGATCCCTGCAGAAAGGTCAACAACTCCCCGTCTAGAACCTGTCCCTGTGACCTGCGGGCAAAGAGTTTATCTAGTTCCTGCTGAAAACCCCCAAAATAGTACAAGATGGGGTCGTCCTGATTTACCAGTGGTACTGACCAACTGGCTGCATGCCCTCCCAAATAAGACAAGACAAAGGCAACTTTCGATTGATCAGTTGGGAAAGCGCCTGGCCGACACAAAAAATGAAGCCAGCACTGGTTCATAAAACAGCATATCTTTGGGAATCCCCCAGGAAATATTCGGGAGGAGCTAAAGGCACCGTGACGGAGGTGGTTACCTGTATTTGATGTGGCGCTGCTGCAACACCATCTGACAGACCTGGTAAGGGAACTTTGCCTGTCTGGGTCCTAGTCAGGCGTTTTGCTAGCTCTTCAGTTCTTTCCCAGTTAACTACCAGCTCCTTTCTCATGGCATTAGTTTCAGAGCGGGTGGCGTGTACCTCTGCCCGTAATTCACCTAACAGGGCAGCTAACTGGTCGACTTCCAAAGCCATGATCACAGGCAGGTCGTTGCTCGTGGGCTTTGCGTTCTGTAACGCTTACCTCTGGTGCCCTGCAGAAGTGCCTGGTCCGGATCGCCAGAAGCGGGTTCCCCTGAGGTTGGATGCTTAGCTCAAAACACTCTCTCCGCTCTGCTTTGCTGAATGGCAATTGCCCAGCGTACAGTATGGTAGGGAGTGATTTGGTAGGCCCCTCAATGTCGTGGGTTTGATGATGGGCAGCACGGTGAGTGGATCAGCGAGTAAACAAGAAGAGAACGTCAGTGCCTACTTGTGTTAACCTTTCCCCTCCTCCCCTTGATTTCCCAGGATGTACTAGCTGGCTAGCAGGTGGCCATGCTCACCTTATTATTGAAGTTAGTTTCGGAGCCCAACGGTAGGCATCCAGTTCCAGTTTCCTCACTGGTGGTTGTGACCGAGGCCTGCTGCGGCGCACGCCATGCTGTATTAGAGGTGAGTTCCTTGTGAGTAGCCTTGTTAAGCAGCAAGTCCTGCTGTTATAGATGTTCCTCCTGGTTATCGTCTCTGTGGTTTAATGTCCTTCTCTGAAATGTCTCAGAGCGCCTTAGATGTCCTTTTCTGTAATGACTTAGAGCGCAATAAATGTCTCTCTCTGTAATGTCCCAGCGAAACCGTTTCGGGGCCAACAATGTGATGCTTACTGGCTTTTCTTATTCCCTTTTCTGGTCCCGCGAAACGAAACTTTCAGGATATTGCTGCATTCTGACTCACTGATGTCCAGAACGTCATTTGATGGCCTAAGAGCACGTGGAGCAGGTACTGCGGGTGAGCTGTTTATAAAAGGGGCTGCAGTGGTGTTTACAGTAATATTCTGGCTGCAGTTGTGTTTCCGTGAAATGCTCACTGTGCCTTCTTTTTTTCCCAGGTGCTGATACGCAGCACGTTGAAAAGAGCCCCACTCGGGCCGTGGTAAGTATGGAAATGACAGCAGAAGCACCGGAGGACTGCAGGATCAGAGAACAGGTAAGCAGAGGCTCTGGCAGCACACAGATGTCGCAGCACGTGGATTACTTGGAGCGGCAAGCGCTACGCTGCATGCTCAACAGCCTGTGAGAACGCAAAGCACCGGGTGTGGCCCAGGGCGGGGTTATATAGCCCTGGGCTACACCCAGCACCACTAGACCACCAAGGATTCTTATCACAGGGATAACTGGGGGCCATCCTGGTTTCTGTATGGCATCCTGCTCTGGGGGCCATCTTGGTGGAGGCTGCTGTATCTGTGAACTGCTGCCTCTGCCAGTCAGCAACCCATAGTGTCCAGGCCCTGCCTACAGTACATACCTGTGTTCTGTTAGGAATCGTGACAGCGGGCGAATGATAATTTGTCGAACTTATAATTAATTGTAAATACATTATCACTGCTCTTATTACTTTTAAACATAATATTATTAATCAAAAATTATTTATATAATTCAATACAGTCCCACGTCTCATACCACAAACCTCATCCTCCTGACTGGTTGCAATAGAAGAATAGTATGTTGTTGAAGTTCCTGTATCGCCCCATATCAAAATAGTTGTTGTAATGTAAGAGAAACATAGCACGACATTTTAATGAAAAAGATAGTCAATATTGTGCTATGATCCTAAATGCCGGTTTATATCAATAGAAAATATAATAAACAACAATGATCCATATGTTTAAAGTTGAACTTGCCCTTATACATGTATTGTGTGGTCGCATCTGAATAAATAGTATAACAAAATGTACTTAAAAGGGGAGTGAGGCTGATGTTGATTCTGGAATAGTTGTCGAAGTTGAATCTCAGTCCTTTTTTCAATGTATATATTCAAGAAAAGTGTTCAGTCGAAAATGTACGTCAGTATTTAAATTTAGACAGTTTCACACACTGCAAAATAAGTTTACGTGCATGTCAGTTGGCCTCACCATTTGGATATTTGACGGGTCTGTTGTTTTCTCTGTGGTCACGGTCTGTACTTCCATCAGTGTGGTCTACGTAAAGACAGACATGGTAATCAACACATTTCCCAAAATAAACAATTTTTAGAAGGCTCTATTAAAGTTTTTAGAAAGGCTAAGATTGCACTAAAGCATTTGTGTATCCCTAAAATAGAGATACACAAAGTAGTCGGAAGTGAACAATTTAAAAATGGTGGTACATTGTGTTGCAATGGAAAATTGGGCAATCACATATCGATACAAATATTTTAAAAAACTTCAAACCTTTCAACATGTTATCTTTTTATTGGTTTTACGTCAACAAAATTGCATTTCTCAACTCCCTCCCTCCCCCCCTTGAAGGCATCTTTACTGTGTCCTTGATCCATTACCCCATGGACCAGTCGCCAAAGTGAGTAAATTTGTGGCAAGAACCTTGGATCTCCCAACTCTCCCCCCCCTCGGTGGCAGGTTGGCTTTGTCCTTGATCCATTACTCCCACGGACCAGTCGCTGATGTTTACTGTAAATCCAGTCGTCGCAAGCGCTGAGGGCACCACCCAACTCGAAAGTCGTCCTTAAGAAATGTCAGAGTTTCTTCCCAGTCCCATGCGAAAGATTGGACGTTATTGTTCATTGCATATGTTGCCCACTCAAGTGCCACTATGTCCCAGTTTCCGTGGTAAGTCCTGCAAGAGGGGGACCTCTGCACTCCTCCATCTCTGCGCTATTACCTTCATAACTGCGATTATGAGGATCGCCCTCGCTTTCCCCCCGAGAGCTGGGCTCCCCCAGGGCAGTGCCACCTCCGAGTCTCAGGAGGACCTCCGCACTTCCTGGCAGAAAGGCCTGATTTTCGGGCAGTCCCACCATATGTGTTGCGCTGTACCCTCCAGCCCACATCCCCTCCAGCAACTCCCCGAAGCGATGGGATAAATCTCACGGAGACGGGCTGGTGTATAATGTCACCTGAACAAAATCTTGTACCACATTTCCTGTAGATGGGATGCTTTAGCCAGTCTGGGGATTTCCCTCCATAACCTCTCCCACTCTTCGCGCTCTATGGCCCTCCCTACGATCTGATTCCACCTTCGCATATACTGCCATTGGTCCCTGCTATTTGCCTCATCCAGAATTCTATATAAGTTATATATTAATCCCCTGGACTCATCATTAGACAGGAGGAATCTCTCTAACCGCGTCTTCTCTCTCGTTGCTGCCTGCTTGTTCACTGGGTTCAAACCCAATGTCGTAATTGCGCATATCTGAGCCTTTCCCACTCCTTTATCCCGTACTCCCTTTTACAATCCTCGAATGAGAGAATTCCCCCCCCCCCGAAACAAATCACCCAGCCACTTACAGCCCCCCTCCTGCCACTGCCTAAATGCCCCCGCTTCCAGCCCAGGATTAAAGTCCCTGTTGCCGAACAAGGGTGTAAAGGAGGAAGCAAAAGTCGTGATCCCCTAAGTTCAGACCAGTTTATCCCAGTTCTCTGCCATCAATTTCATGATGTGCTCTCGTATAGGTGCTTGGGTCTATGCTGTTTTGGGAGCCATAATACCTTCGCCAAACTGCGATGCACTACTGCTGTGTCCATTTTCACCCACTGTTTATCTTGTGTAACTTCCCCTTCCCGAAGCCAATCTCTAATGACTCATAGCTGTGTGGCTTCATAGTACTGTTGAAAATTTGGTAGTGCTAGTCCCCCCTCCCATCTGGGTGCCATCAGCAACTGTCTACTAACCCGCGCCTTCTTCCCTTCCCCCAAAAAATCTATGGTCAAGGTTCCCAATTCTTTGAAGAAGCCCGCGGGGACTGCTTGGGGTATTGCCTGAAAGAGGTACAATAAACGCGGCAAGGTTACCATTTTAACCGCCGCCATCCTGCCCAGCCACAACACGCGAAGGCCCCTCCACCTACGGTAGTCGCACTTAATGTCTTTTAGTAATGGCCGGTAGCTAGCTGGGTACCAACCTGCCAGGGTTGGCGTAATTGTTACTCCTAGATACCTGATGCCACCCGGGCTCCATACAAATGGGGTAGCCGCCCTCAACGCATCCCGACTCCCTGACTTTAGGGTCAAATTCAGAAGTTCTGATTTTCCCACGTTTATCTTCAGGCCAGAGGCTTCCCCAAAGTCCTCCAGCAGAGCTCTGCTTGCCTGGATGGACTCCCTAGGCTCCGTCAGTGTGAGCAACATATCGTCGGCGACTGCCACCACCCTTTGATCTTCCCCCCCAAATGGAATCCCCCGTATCCCCTCCGCCTCCCTAATTGCTTGTAATAGAGGTTCCAGGTAGATTGCATAGAGCATCGGGGACAGGGGGCAGCCCTGCTTGGTACCCCTACTCAGACCAAAAGATCTAGACATTGCCCCATTCACTGCTATCCTCATAGTTGGTGTCTGATAGTTAGCCTGAACCATTCGTAAAAATTCCCCGCCGAGGCCCATCTTCTGCATGGACCTGAACAGGAAGGACCACTCCACGCGGTCAAATGCTTTTCCTGCGTCCAGAGATAGGAGGACCGCGGGAGTGTCCGTCCTTTGTGCCTTTTCCACCAAATGAGCCACCCTTCTGATGTTGTCCGCCGTCTGTCGCCCTCTTATAAAACCTGCTTGGTCCGGATGGATCAGACCCAGGAGAAAGCCCTCCAGCCTGTTAGCCAAGATTTTCGTGAATATCTTGGCATCGATAATCATGTTACCTTTTGACACACTAGTTCAATAGATTGTGTGATCATTATTTTGACGACATATGTATACACACCAATTTTGTACATATGAACATAGATAAATATTTCAACGTTCACAACTCACCGGAGTTAGCGTGTGCCGAAAATCCCTTGTTATCACGGATATGGCACTAGATTGGTTGACCTCCTTCCTATCTAATCGAACTACCCAGGTGCAACTGGGACCTTTCCTCTCCTCCACCTCACTCTCTACCTGCTGCGTCCCTCAGGGCTCTATCCTATCGCTGTGGCTCTTCAACATCTACCTTGCCCCTCTGGCCCACTTGATCTTCTCCTTCTCGCCACATTTCCAATGTTATGCTGATGAGACACAGCTTTCCTTAAAGCTTCCTTACACTACCTCCTCTTCTTCCTCTCTCATTCTTGACTGTATGACTGCCATTCAGGCATGGTCCACGGCTAATGATCTGTGTCTTAATGCCAGTGAAACAGAGATCCTTCTCATTGGGACCCCTCCTCCCTGCTTCCCTCTCACTCTCTGGCAGCCCTCCTTGGGACCCCTCCCCCTCCCAATCTTATAAGGCCAAAAACCTTGGTGTCATCTTTGACTCCTCTCTCTCCTTCTCCCCTCACATCACTGACCTTGCCAAGAAGAGACACTTTCAGCTTCACCTCCTCAGTAGCATTGTCCCCTTCCTTGCCTTCCCCCAGAAACTCAATGTCTCCAGAGATCTGGTTTTCTATAGGCTACTAGAACAGCCTCTTCCTCAATCTGCCTCTTTCCTCTCTTCACTCCCTTCAACTAATCCAGAATAGGACTGCAAGACTTATCCTTGGCCTCAAGCCCAAGGACCGCATCTCTCGAAACCTCTAATCTCTCTCACTGGCTCCAGTGGCCGCAAGGATAAAATTCAAGACCCTCTGCATCCTCCAGAAAACCTTCTGGAGCCTCGGACCCTGCTACATCCAACTCCCCATCCCTAAATACCTTCTGCTAGAGCCCTTCGGTCCTCAAGCTCCAACTCTCTGCAGATCAGATGTTTTTCCAAGCAGAGAGTTGTCGGGTAGATCCCTCTCTTCGGCAGGTGACTACCTCTGGAATGCCTCTCTGCCCCTCTCAGACTTGAGCTGTTCCTCCATAAGCTCCTGCTCTTCTCTACTTACTTCTCTCTCACTCTCCCTTTCTAACGCCCCTTTCTGCCGCTGCGACTGGCGGTCTGGTCCCTTATGGGTATTACAGGGCACCAGGCCTTCCTTGACCAGTCTATACCAGCACCCTAACCCCCAACCAGCACTGTCCTTCCGGGCCCCCTTCCCTGACTAGCCTGGTGGGTTGGGCATCCCTCGAGATTCTGGTCCAGCCCCGTCCTCGCACTTAGAGGGTGGTCTGCCCCCAACATCTCCTGGCACTTGTCCCTCTGGACACACTCCAGCACTTGCCTAGCCCCTGGGGCCTTCTTTCTTCTAACCCCCGCCTGAATTTGTATGCCTCTCCCCTAATTATCACCTATCGGCCCTCTCCTTCCCCCTTGCACTCTTTGGACTTCTTGGGATTGCACTTGCACGATCCCAATGCCTAGAAGGACCGTTACTGTTGTTATCTCCCCTGTTCCACCCCGCCTGTCTTGTGGCGCCTGGAAACACTTTTCTGCTGTATAGTCCGCCTTATAAATAACCAATAAATAAATAAATATTTCAACGTTCACTATTCACCTGAGTCAGCATGTTTTCCCGAAATTTAATTGGAACTGCATTGGGAAGTAATTATCGACAGATTCTGGGGCGATGCTTTTTAGTGTTATTTGATGGTTCATACATATCTTCCAAGAAGTGCATGCTGCAGATGCAGAATCTTTTGCCCCTCAGGTCCTCCAAGACATCCATGGCTCTGCTTTCAATCTCGGATCCTGGAAATCCACAGTTCAACAACCATGTTCATCATCCACTCTCTCCATGAAGCGTGAATTTCTGTCATCCCCCTGAAGTGTTTCTGATTGTTTCTCTCTAACAGAGTTCAAACAGTTTCCCTCCCTCCTTTGACTTCTCCTTCCACCTCTTTGGACTGTGGGTTCCAGCCGGGCTCGGAACTTTCTCCTCTTTTGTTTAGTCTGTACATGCTGGCTCTTGCAAAACTGATTTCTAGTCACGGCATTCACTTCTTTTCTTATGCCGATGACACACAGATTCTTTTTTGTCTTAATTCTCCCTCCACTGGCCCTTCTCATAAGCTAAAAAACATTCTCGCCGCAGTCGCAGACTGTATGTCTAAAAACTGGCTTAAGCTAAACAGCGATAAAACCAACATCTTATTGGTCGGTTCTACCCAACCTAGTTCCTCCTGCACCTCTGACTATTGGCCCTCTTCTCATGGCCCATGTCCTGAACCTACTTCTGTTGTTAAAAGCCTAGGCATAACAAATTAGGTCTTCTGGATCTAGATCAGCCCAAGTGTCGGCCATCTGCCAAACGGGTTTTGCCAAACTTAAACTACTGAAAAAGGTTCTTCCCTTCCTTCTGACTGAATCCAGATCCAAAATTGTTACGGCCTCTATCATGGGGTCTATCAATTACTGTAAAGGCATTTTCCTTGGCCAACCTTTAATTTCTACTTCACCGCTTGCAGATTCTTCAAAACCCGGCTGCCTGCTTCACTCTGAATGCCCCCAGACTGTCTCACTCTCAGAAGCTTCTTCGCCAACTCCACTGGTTCCCTTTGAGAAGCCGTATTAAATTCAAAGCTCTCTGTCTTTTTCATCGAGCTCTTCACAACTCTTGGGCGAAGTTCCTGCAATCCAAACTGGTATCTTTACAGACCTAGAAGAGCTCTCTGCTCGGCCAATCTTTCACTGCTTAGCATTCCTCTATTTCTACGGACTCGTGCCGGAGGAACATCTTTCCCTGTGCTATGCCCCACTCTGTGGAATGCCCTTCCTGCTGAGATTATTAACATCCCACACTTTTTCTCTTTCTGTAAACGTTTAAAAACGTTTCTATTCTAAGTCCCTCTGGATTTCCCCCTCCTCTCGTTTTTCCTCTAGCACCTTAATGCCTTATTGGTCTTGTTCTCACTTTATTAAGTCCTACTACAATACAGTACAATACAATATGTCATATCCCTTGGGAAAACATGCATCACTGTACCAAGAGTTTTGACATGGCTGATATTAGGGCAACCGTATACGATACATGAAGGCATTGTTTGATTGAACAGAAGATCTGTAAAAAATATAATTAAAGATTACAATTAATAAAGTATCACAGTGAGTAATTCAACCATCACATAGCTTTGAAAGTAAACTTTTTTTTAGACTTTGAAAAATGCCATGTTACCTGGTCTAACCATCACAGCCATCAAATTAGTGAAAAATCATTGGTCAACCACAAGAAGAAAAACATTACTGGTTGATTGAACAACATTTGAGCCACCTAAATAAAACATGCATTGAAAACATGGATTACGAAACATTGCATTTCCAAACAATACACTGTCATGTGATGTAGTAATTCCACATATAAAATGCATAGAAAAGTTGATAATGGTGAAGACTTTGAGATACATTCAAATTAAAATACGATGTACATTGAGTAAAAAGAAGTAGAAAAGTTACCAAGCTGAAAATGATGACTCTCGAAAAACCAATAGTTGACTGACCATTCCTTGGAAAAATAGATGAGCCGATTCAGCAACCAAGGTAACAAGCGGCTCTATGACGATATCCGTTGTAGATTGCAGATTGTAGATTGCCGAGATGTTTTCTTGCTAACTTTCAAGGTGTTTATAAACGGTTAGAAATGTGGGTGTGTATGTGAATGTTTGACGTGTACATTCGCACCCACCCAGCCCCCTTGCGAGCACATGGTCACAGGTACGAACTGCCCATTGAGACCTGACGAGGATGGATGTGGATGAGGCGAGCTTAGAAGGCCCCGGAACCTAGTCAAAGGACACAAACATATGCTGATTTCAGGGACAGGTTCTTCAAACTGGAGTCTGAAGACACTGGGTCTGGGGTGACCATGTGGCCAATGGTCCCCATGTTAGGCAGAATCATAGGAAGTACCCTTTGGGAACACTAGACACAATTAAGACTACAAGTGTCAGTACAATTTCACCTTTGGTACAAGCCTGTACTACACAGTAATGTGGTAGCAGTGGCTGAGCAGCCAGGCTTATCTCAAGAGTAAAGTGAGCAGTACAACAGGTTACACAAAGGACTAGCAATTACAGTGATTCAAACAAACACTTACTCAAGTTTTCTTGGTAAAAGAATATACATTTATTTATACAGTCATTTGGAAAACATTCCACTAGCAAAAGCACCTCAATATCACAATCTAATATACTACAATATACAACCAATCAGTTTCTGAACAAGTTCAGCTCCCCTGAAGTGGGAGCAAAATGGCACTTCAGTTACTTTAAAAAGGGGTAAAAAGACAAGGGTATAAGAATCAACAACACAAATACTTTCATAGGCAGGGCAAAGGGTTCCAGTTCACTACAACCAGCAATTCAATTCAATAGGTCTGCGCCAAAGTCAATGGTTCAGAGTATAGGATGCACAATTCTAGTAGTAAACTGTTAAGTCTTTGCCACGGATTTTAGAAGAATTTGGTCAGGCGAAAAGTTAGATGTTGGTTTAGGGAAGGACAAGCCTACAAAGTCGGGAAAGTTTCACAAACTTTCACCACGGCTGAACAGAGTTCTGCACCGCACTTGCACAGTACCTTGTAAGTGAAGAAAAGCTGTAGCTGAGGCAGTTGTTCCTGGCAGTTCCTGCAGATTTAAGAAACAAAAAAGTTCCCTATTAGGGAACTCACATCCCCTGCACACTTTCCAATGTCTGGAAGTTCAGACCAACAATTAGTTTGTATTTTATACAATCTTTCTAGTAATCTCTAAAGAAACTTTTAGCAAACAATATTTGAGGAGGTCAATTGAAGAAATTCACATTCAGTCAGAGTAGGTTACAAGAACCAAAGTTCATATTTATTCTTGATGTTTGAGATTGTGGCAGGCCCAACGCGTTTCGAGTGGTAATCCACTCTTCATTAGGGGCAAATCAAAAAACGATTCTAAGGAAAAATATGTACAGAATTCTACATTAGAGTGTTAATTTTTTAGAAACAACAATTTTACAACTTATACCAAACAAGCTGTTACAACTACTGCAATCCAAACTGGTATCTTTACAGACCTAGAAGAGCTCTCTGTTCGGCCAATCTTTCACTGCTTAGCATTCCTCTATTTCTACGGACTCGTGCCGGAGGAACATCTTTCCCTGTGCTATGCCCCACTCTGTGGAATGCCCTTCCTGCTGAGATTATTAACATCCCACACTTTTTCTCTTTCTGTAAACGTTTAAAAACGTTTCTATTCTAAGTCCCTCTGGATTTCCCCCTCCTCTCGTTTTTCCTCTAGCACCTTAATGCCTTATTGGTCTTGTTCTCACTTTATTAAGTCCTACTACAATACAGTACAATACAATATGTCATATCCCTTGGGAAAACATGCATCACTGTATCAAGAGTTTTGACATGGCTGATATTAGGGCAACCGTATACGATACATGAAGGCATTGTTTGATTGAACAGAAGATCTGTAAAAAATATAATTAAAGATTACAATTAATAAAGTATCACAGTGAGTAATTCAACCATCACATAGCTTTGAAAGTAAACTTTTTTTTAGACTTTGAAAAATGCCATGTTACCTGGTCTAACCATCACAGCCATCAAATTAGTGAAAAATCATTGGTCAACCACAAGAAGAAAAACATTACTGGTTGATTGAACAACATTTGAGCCACCTAAATAAAACATGCATTGAAAACATGGATTACGAAACATTGCATTTCCAAACAATACACTGGCCCTCATTACGACCCTGGCGGAAAGCGACTGACCGGAGCGCCACAGCGTAAATAGCGTTTCCGCCATTGTACGAAGGAGCAAAGTGCGGCCCATTCCGACCCATCGGGCACGAGCACCACGCCACGGCGGAAGTGCAAAGTCCGCGATGGCTGAAATGACCCCAAAACGGCCAACACCGCCGCCGTACGGCGCCCTAGGTGCAATACCGCCACCCCACTTAGCGGTCACCGCAGTGTGCGCCTACCGGAAAGTACGGTGGCCGGAAATATACGGAAACGGAAGTTAAAACATGGGCCCGGAACGGGAAACATCCCGGCGTACACCTATAAAAACACCAAAACCACACAACCACTAAAATCACTACCCTGAAACACACCCCAACCCGTCAACCACCCTAGCGAAACCACGAAAAATGGGAAAAGTAGCGAAGAAAGCGTGCGACCGCAAGCGGCAGGTCCACTTTTCCCGTGAGGAACTCACCGTGCTAACAGAGACCCTCCAGGAGAATGCAGCCGTCGTCTTCTCCACGCAAATGACCAGGACGGCACTTGCAAACAAGAAGGCCATATGGGCTCTGGTGGCACTGCGGGTAAGTGCGGTGGGGACCGCACCCCGCACCCCACAGCAATGCCGCAAGCGATGGGACGACCTGCGGATACGCGTCCGCAGCATACTCTCTGCCAACCGCAACATTGCCACAGCCACCGGGGGAGGTCCTGAATCACCCATCAAGTTGACCCCCTGGGAAGAAATCTGTGCCTCCACCATCGGAATGGAGAGCATAGAGGGAGTCGGAGGGATGGAGAAAGGAGTGCAGACATCCGAAGATTCAGGTAGGAGGGCCAGATAAAACAATGCCAAATCCACAAAGTCCAACCATGTGAAGTACCATGCGTCCACATAGTGCAACAGAAACACATGTCCAGGAGAACGTCCACACACATCGGCCTGAAAGCGCACGTCAAAACCCACAATAAATACATAAATAATTAAAAACCCCTAATACACGCACTACACGTGCAGCAGGCACACCCTAACTGCAGGCTGCCAAACAACTGCACCCTCACTCCACACACAAATCAAAGCACCTCCAAGACCCCGACCCAAATCACCCTCAGGTACCACCCCAATGCATGTGATACAATGCCATTCCAATTCCCACTGACCCATCAATAACCCTCGCCCTCCTTTACTCCACCACAGGGTCCGATCCAAACGACGAGCTACAGGACACCCCTACCAGCACACCTGCAAAGAGGGCCAAGACCAACGGCCAGAGACCCTCCACCTCAGCTGCACGCATCAAGACACGGCAGCAGCACAAATCAGGTGGCAGCACAGAGGAGGGAACATCAACAGGCACCCCAGCAGCCAGCATGGCCACAACACCACCACCACAGGTCCCCCCAATGGATGCCACAGAAGGCACTGCCTCTGGTGGCAGCAGCACCATAGGTGACACCCCATTGATGGCAGCATGCTCGGACACAGAAGACGGGGATGTCGAGGTCAGATCCATCCATGACCTGTCCCAATCCCCCTGTCTGTCCCCTCCCGTACAACATGAGGATACCACGCAGGTGCAGCCACAAGACGACGACTGGCCATCCCCCACAAGCCCTGTGGCAAGGCAACATGAGGACAACAGCCCCTCTGTGACACCACCGCAAATGGCCATGGCCCAGCAGAGGCAACAGTCCCTCGACAAGTTAATCGTCCAACAGCAGCAAATGGCCACACTCCTCAAGGGCCATGCCGATGAATGTGGGGGCACCAAGGCAGACATAGAAACATCAACAGAGACACTTAGGGCAGAAATGGAGAGAGGTACAGAGACGCTAAGGGCACAAATTGAGAGTAGCACCGAGAGCCTGAGAGTCCAAATGGAGAGTAGCACCGATAGCCTGAGGGGGGAACTGCATGCGACGTCCAAAGACGTATGTGCCGAACTTGCCGCAGTGCGCCGTGTGCTCACTGAGCTCTCGCAAACCCTTAGGGACATGCATGGACGTGAGCAGGCAGACACATCATCCGTTGCAAGTTCCGTCCAGGGCAGCCCCCAACGTAGATCTGGAAGGAACCTGCGCTCCACAGGCAGGGGTGCCCCTGATACCCGCAGAGGGGGCATGCAATAGCGACAGCCCACTGACAATGAGCATCTTTGGACACTGGTGTTCGGGTGGGAGGTAGGAGGGTGGAGGGGGTGTGTTGGGCTCACTTGGGTGGCGGGTCGATAGGGTGTTCAACATGATATCACATATGCCATAAAAAGTGCACGATCAACCAATGAGAAGTGTGGACATTGATCCTTGTGTACTAGGCCATCATAGGCGTACAGTCCATATTGTGCATGTCCCAGACACACGCAGTGCCACGAGTCCCGTGTCCATGCATCAGCCACCAGGCGTGAGTGCTAGAAGCATACATCAATGAGATGCTGACGAATGTCACGGCCCTCCGGTGCCTCGCAGACTCCATGAGGTGCTGCCACATCCCCACCCTCATCATGACCATCATCAGGTGCTTGCAGTTCTGCGTCAGGGGGCATGGGCACATTTCTACGTACGCACATGTTGTGGAGCATGACACATGCCATCACCATCTTTGCAACCTTCTCATGGCGGTACAGGAGTGCCCCGCCAGACCTGCTGAGGCAGCGGAAACGAGTCTTCAGTAGCCCGAATGCCTGTTCTATGACTACACGGGTACGTGAGTGGGCATGGTTGTAGTCCTCCTCATGCTGGTCCCGTGGGTTCCGGACTGGTGTGAGGAGCCATCTCTTCAGTGGATATCCAGCATCACCTGTATGTGGACGAGAAACGTATGATGTGGAATGCCATTGCTACGTACGCACACCCCCCCCCCCCCTTGCTGCCAGGTCATTGCCGAATCACATACCCCACATTATCATGCATGTAATGAGACTCACCGAGTAGCCAGGATCTGTTCCCTGCGTGTCGTTCCATGTAGCGTGGTATTGTAGAGTTCCTCAAGACCATAGAATCATGGGTTGATCCAGGGAATCGGGCACAACAATGTGTAATGATCCTGTTGGAGTCACACACCATCTGTACATTCAGGGAATGAAATTGTTTTCGGTTGCGGTACTGGGCCTCCATGGCATGTGGGAAGACCAATTCCACATGGGTGCAGTCGATGGCACCAATGCAACCCGGTATGCCGGCAAGTGCATGGAATCCCACTTTTGTGTTGGTAATTTCCTGCTCCGACCGTGGTAGAGAGATGTAGTCGTCTGCGTGCTTCAGGAGGGCATCGAGCACTTGCAATAGTGTCCGTGAGAACAGTGGCTGAGAAATGCCATGCAACTGTCCGACTGTGTGCTGGTAGGTGCCTGTGGCCAGGAAGTGGAGTACAGACACCACCTTCAGTAGGGGTGGGATGGCGGTTGGGCTATCTATCATGCTGACAAGGTCAGCCTGTGTCATGTCCACAATGGCGGCTATGGTGTCCCGGTCCAGACGGTAGAGGGTGTGGATCTGCTCATCAGTGAGGTTGAACGGATGTGCTCGGAGGCGTTGAATTGCGGGCTGCCTGCGTGGTGGTAGTGGCTGTGCTGGTGGACCTTGCTGGCCCTGCCTTGGCCTCCTCCTCCTCCTGCGTCTCCTCCGTGCGGCTGGTTGTAGTTGGTGTTCGTCTACTTCTTGGAGTCGGAGCACTTGCAGTGCTATCAGGTCCCCCAGGGCCAACATCGCGAGTCCTGCCGGTAGCATTTCGGTGTGGTTGTGGGAGGAGACTGGCTGTGCAATTTATGTGTTTTCAGGCTGTATGGCCTCCACCTGTGGTGATTGATTCCACCTGTGCAAACTGCTCTCCCCTTTGGCCGAGCACGTCCCGCGCACAACGCTGCAATTCGGGGAATTGTATCTTGCTATTGCAATCATGTATTAGTACCCGATGGCCGTGTAAGATTGGTTGATATGTTCATTCTGCTGTGGTCCCATTGTTTCACATACTATCTGTGCAGTCGCGAACAGACTTGTGAGGGGTCAGTGGGACGTAGTACTCGAGTAACGGTGGGCCCTCATGCATCACTGTACCGAGTTGCAACGACGGGCGGGGCGTCCCATTCGTGGGTGAAGGCAGTTGCCATTTTCACACACAGCCGCACTCGATGGGATCATTAGTGATTTCAAACGGCCACAGATGCCTTTTCGACGTGATGTTGCAAATGAGGAATTCGAAGGGCGGCGCTTTCGGTTTCCAGCTAGCGGCGAGGAGATGCCCACAGGTCTGACTGCAAATATAACGTTCTATTGTTCAATGTCCTTGAGACAGGGCCCATGGCGAGGGACCAATGATTGATATGAATAGTTTCGGATGCGCAATAGCTACGTGGGCGATGAGGCCGTCCGTTCCCAAATACATGTTACTTCACAACACTGGAATTACGGGCTGGGGCACTGTGGATTTAGCAGGCTGCATAACGCACAGACTCAATGGATGTTTCTAATGTCATGTGAGTAATTATTCAGGCATTTTGATCCCGGGATGAGGGAATGATGGATGGATGCATGGGCAGGTGATTTGATACAGAGTTTGCCATGTACAGGGCTTCTTGGGATCTATCCGCCTCCCCTACGCTATGTGATGCAGGGCTGCCATAGTGGGACCATCGTCCATCTGGCCTTGTTGAGCCCTCCCTGTCTCGAGGCGCCCTCAGACACTCGTTTGCGATGGTGTTTGCACCTCGATATAGATGGTTATGAGTCGCAAGTGGTTTTGGGGTGGTGATGTTCCTTTGGAGTGGGCTAGCATGCATATGGCTGTGGATTTCGTGTGATCATTGAAGTGAGTTGTTGGTATGTAGTTCTGATGGCCATTCTGTTCTTTTTCTTTTCTTTTGGTTGACAGGTATCTCCTCCCCTTTTGCCACTGCCATCTGTATGCCACTCCTGCAGATGGATTTTACTCCCGACACCTGCTGCTTCGTGTTAATCAGTGGAGCAGCATTACGATCTTATGGGACGATCGCCAATGGCCCACATGCCCTTACGCAGTACTGGTGGCTCGGAGCAACATTTCGGCCTTTCAGCTGGACTAGTGCCTCCCCATTGGGACGGCCCTGCGGTTCTGTGCGCTTCCATGTTGCCTTTTCGGACGTGAATGTGGCTCTGTGTACCATGGGGGAACAGGGCGACACACAGGTAGTGGCTGGTCATTTCTTGCGGAAGCAGCCCACATTGGTGATTGGTGTTTTGGATTTCATGGCCTGATGGCTGTATGTGCTTGGTGATTTTGATGTGCATAAATATCTATTCTGATTTGGCCCGTGTAGCGTTTTTCTTTGCAAGTGATGTGGCATATGCCTATTTGGGGGGCGATGTATTGTGAGGAGATCTGCATTGGGTTCCAGCTTCGGGGTTTAGTTGCGTGGTACTGTGCTGTGCGCGTTTGCCTACGAAGCCCAGTGAGGTCAGGGATGGGGGCTGCCAATATGCCAGTTTGAATGTTGTCATGCTCAGGGGCGGGGGATTGGGTTTTGTGTAACAGATGCCGGTCAGCCAGGTGGACTGGTTGAATGATGTGGTTTTCGGTATATTGCTGGTCACAGGTGCCTGTGTTTGCGTGCGTTTCTTGGTGGGGGACTGTGGTCATGTCCATTGGGATGGCTTCTGTATTCGTGCCATCTGTGCCCTGCAGCTCCCATTGGCCCCTGTTGTGTTTCTTTTGTTCGTTGGCATGCATGGGTGACTTGTACATTTCAATGGTTGCATTGTGGCTTCATTGCACCTACGGGGAGTTGTACTTTGTGGGCAGGGAGCGGTGTACAGGCACTCAGTGGGGCCGTTTACGGTTGATTCGCGATGCCGTACTTCTCGCCATGGCGGAATGGTACATTCCGCCATGCCTGATGGCGTTAGGTACATGTCCGCTAGGGTCGGAATTGGCGTACCGTTGCACCATGGTGGTGTTTGCGGTTTGGCATGGCGCGCGCGCGCGTGCTTGGTGCAGTTAGCGTTGGCGTTCACTACGGTGTCGCTAATGGCTTCGTACTTTGCGGTGACGGGTCATAGTCGCACCGAGCGCTATTCGATGGCGGTATTGCATTTCCGCCATCGTTTTTCGATTTCCGCCAGGGTCGTAATGAGGGCCACTGTCATGTGATGTAGTAATTCCACATATAAAATGCATAGAAAAGTTGATAATGGTGAAGACTTTGAGATACATTCAAATTAAAATACGATGTACATTGAGTAAAAAGAAGTAGAAAAGTTACCAAGCTGAAAATGATGACTCTCGAAAAACCAATAGTTGACTGACCATTCCTTGGAAAAATAGATGAGCCGATTCAGCAACCAAGGTAACAAGCGGCTCTATGACGATATCCGTTGTAGATTGCAGATTGTAGATTGCCGAGATGTTTTCTTGCTAACTTTCAAGGTGTTTATAAACGGTTAGAAATGTGGGTGTGTATGTGAATGTTTGACGTGTACATTCGCACCCACCCAGCCCCCTTGCGAGCACATGGTCACAGGTACGAACTGCCCATTGAGACCTGACGAGGATGGATGTGGATGAGGCGAGCTTAGAAGGCCCCGGAACCTAGTCAAAGGACACAAACATATGCTGATTTCAGGGACAGGTTCTTCAAACTGGAGTCTGAAGACACTGGGTCTGGGGTGACCATGTGGCCAATGGTCCCCATGTTAGGCAGAATCATAGGAAGTACCCTTTGGGAACACTAGACACAATTAAGACTACAAGTGTCAGTACAATTTCACCTTTGGTACAAGCCTGTACTACACAGTAATGTGGTAGCAGTGGCTGAGCAGCCAGGCTTATCTCAAGAGTAAAGTGAGCAGTACAACAGGTTACACAAAGGACTAGCAATTACAGTGATTCAAACAAACACTTACTCAAGTTTTCTTGGTAAAAGAATATACATTTATCTATACAGTCATTTGGAAAACATTCCACTAGCAAAAGCACCTCAATATCACAATCTAATATACTACAATATACAACCAATCAGTTTCTGAACAAGTTCAGCTCCCCTGAAGTGGGAGCAAAATGGCACTTCAGTTACTTTAAAAAGGGGTAAAAAGACAAGGGTATAAGAATCAACAACACAAATACTTTCATAGGCAGGGCAAAGGGTTCCAGTTCACTACAACCAGCAATTCAATTCAATAGGTCTGGGCCAAAGTCAATGGTTCAGAGTATAGGATGCACAATTCTAGTAGTAAACTGTTAAGTCTTTGCCACGGATTTTAGAAGAATTTGGTCAGGCGAAAAGTTAGATGTTGGTTTAGGGAAGGACAAGCCTACAAAGTCGGGAAAGTTTCACAAACTTTCACCACGGCTGAACCGAGTTCTGCACCGCACTTGCACAGTACCTTGTAAGTGAAGAAAAGCTGTAGCTGAGGCAGTTGTTCCTGGCAGTTCCTGCAGATTTAAGAAACAAAAACGTTCCCTATTAGGGAACTCACATCCCCTGCACACTTTCCAATGTCTGGAAGTTCAGACCAACAATTAGTTTGTATTTTATACAATCTTTCTAGTAATCTCTAAAGAAACTTTTAGCAAACAATATTTGAGGAGGTCAATTGAAGAAATTCACATTCAGTCAGAGTAGGTCACAAGAACCAAAGTTCATATTTATTCTTGATGTTTGAGATTGTGGCATGCCCAACGCGTTTCGAGTGGTAATCCACTCTTCATTAGGGGCAAATCAAAAAACGATTCTAAGGAAAAATATGTACAGAATTCTACATTAGAGTGTTAATTTTTTAGAAACAACAATTTTACAACTTATACCAAACAAGCTGTTACAACTACTGCAATCCAAACTGGTATCTTTACAGACCTAGAAGAGCTCTCTGCTCGGCCAATCTTTCACTGCTTAGCATTCCTCTATTTCTACAGACTCGTGCCGGAGGAACATCTTTCCCTGTGCTATGCCCCACTCTGTGGAATGCCCTTCCTGCTGAGATTATTAACATCCCACACTTTTTCTCTTTCTGTAAACGTTTAAAAACCTTTCTATTCTAAGTCCCTCTGGATTTCCCCCTCCTCTCGTTTTCCCTCTAGCACCTTAATGCCTTATTGGTCTTGTTCTCACTTTATTAAGTCCTACTACAATACAGTACAATACAATATGTCATATCCCTTGGGAAAACATGCATCACTGTACCAAGAGTTTTGACATGGCTGATATTAGGGCAACCGTATACGATACATGAAGGCATTGTTTGATTGAACAGAAGATCTGTAAAAAATATAATTAAAGATTACAATTAATAAAGTATCACAGTGAGTAATTCAACCATCACATAGCTTTGAAAGTAAACTTTTTTTTAGACTTTGAAAAATGCCATGTTACCTGGTCTAACCATCACAGCCATCAAATTAGTGAAAAATCATTGGTCAACCACAAGAAGAAAAACATTACTGGTTGATTGAACAACATTTGAGCCACCTAAATAAAACATGCATTGAAAACATGGATTACGAAACATTGCATTTCCAAACAATACACTGTCATGTGATGTAGTAATTCCACATATAAAATGCATAGAAAAGTTGATAATGGTGAAGACTTTGAGATACATTCAAATTAAAATACGATGTACATTGAGTAAAAAGAAGTAGAAAAGTTACCAAGCTGAAAATGATGACTCTCGAAAAACCAATAGTTGACTGACCATTCCTTGGAAAAATAGATGAGCCGATTCAGCAACCAAGGTAACAAGCGGCTCTATGACGATATCCGTTGTAGATTGCAGATTGTAGATTGCCGAGATGTTTTCTTGCTAACTTTCAAGGTGTTTATAAACGGTTAGAAATGTGGGTGTGTATGTGAATGTTTGACGTGTACATTCGCACCCACCCAGCCCCCTTGCGAGCACATGGTCACAGGTACGAACTGCCCATTGAGACCTGACGAGGATGGATGTGGATGAGGCGAGCTTAGAAGGCCCCGGAACCTAGTCAAAGGACACAAACATATGCTGATTTCAGGGACAGGTTCTTCAAACTGGAGTCTGAAGACACTGGGTCTGGGGTGACCATGTGGCCAATGGTCCCCATGTTAGGCAGAATCATAGGAAGTACCCTTTGGGAACACTAGACACAATTAAGACTACAAGTGTCAGTACAATTTCACCTTTGGTACAAGCCTGTACTACACAGTAATGTGGTAGCAGTGGCTGAGCAGCCAGGCTTATCTCAAGAGTAAAGTGAGCAGTACAACAGGTTACACAAAGGACTAGCAATTACAGTGATTCAAACAAACACTTACTCAAGTTTTCTTGGTAAAAGAATATACATTTATTTATACAGTCATTTGGAAAACATTCCACTAGCAAAAGCACCTCAATATCACAATCTAATATACTACAATATACAACCAATCAGTTTCTGAACAAGTTCAGCTCCCCTGAAGTGGGAGCAAAATGGCACTTCAGTTACTTTAAAAAGGGGTAAAAAGACAAGGGTATAAGAATCAACAACACAAATACTTTCATAGGCAGGGCAAAGGGTTCCAGTTCACTACAACCAGCAATTCAATTCAATAGGTCTGGGCCAAAGTCAATGGTTCAGAGTATAGGATGCACAATTCTAGTAGTAAACTGTTAAGTCTTTGCCACGGATTTTAGAAGAATTTGGTCAGGCGAAAAGTTAGATGTTGGTTTAGGGAAGGACAAGCCTACAAAGTCGGGAAAGTTTCACAAACTTTCACCACGGCTGAACAGAGTTCTGCACCGCACTTGCACAGTACCTTGTAAGTGAAGAAAAGCTGTAGCTGAGGCAGTTGTTCCTGGCAGTTCCTGCAGATTTAAGAAACAAAAAAGTTCCCTATTAGGGAACTCACATCCCCTGCACACTTTCCAATGTCTGGAAGTTCAGACCAACAATTAGTTTGTATTTTATACAATCTTTCTAGTAATCTCTAAAGAAACTTTTAGCAAACAATATTTGAGGAGGTCAATTGAAGAAATTCACATTCAGTCAGAGTAGGTCACAAGAACCAAAGTTCATATTTATTCTTGATGTTTGAGATTGTGGCAGGCCCAACGCGTTTCGAGTGGTAATCCACTCTTCATTAGGGGCAAATCAAAAAACGATTCTAAGGAAAAATGTGTACAGAATTCTACATTAGAGTGTTAATTTTTTAGAAACAACAATTTTACAACTTATACCAAACAAGCTGTTACAACTACTTAAATCGTGTATACATAGGCTAGTAGAATAATTCTCAAAAAATGACTCAGCAAAAAATAGGGGGTACATTGACACCAAACGATTAATATCGTCAGACTAAACATTTACCTTCATGTTACTATTTATAAAGAAAGATGATAATTGAGTCAATATCATGAAATAGTTAGATAGACTGTGCTCTACTGAAATAACGTCATCAAAAAGAGGATCTAGCAAGGAGAAAAACTGATTCAACAAAAGGGTTGTTCTAACCTTGTGAACTTTTTTTAAAAATATCTTCAATTGAAGAAATGGTGGATCCAGAAAAAGGACCTCGACTGGTCAAGGGGACAGAAATCCAAGGATAGTGATACCCCAATCATATCTGTTGAGAAATGGGTTGAAAAAAATATAAAATAAAATGAACACTAGTAAGTCTAAGTAAGGAGAAGAGACTCCGGGAAACTGTTTAATAAAAACCACTTACATCTGCTAGCGGTAGTGGAGATTCATTTAATAGCCATGGTGGCGTTGGTAGGGTACAACGGCGATCCCCAACGGAAACGTAGGAAATCTGAGATTATGTTGGCTGAATCAAAATTCGAATAATGGACAGACGTCCACTGTCACTAAAAAGAAAAAACAGTAATAGAGTAGGTTAGAGATGTACCCGGAATGGGTTATGGTGAAAGCCAGGGTGAGAAGTGTATTCTATACCAAACAAGTTCAAATAAATGAGTTAATGCAAGGGGAGAGAGAGCTCTTACCTAGGTGACCGCAGCACTGACAATTGGAGACCGGAATCCAAGAGGACAGCCGACAGCCATTGTCAGTGCCGTCAGTGTTTATATTGCATTTGTAATGTGTGACGTCATCACGCGGGAGCGTGTGACGCTACGTGTTCAATTTAGAATTAAGTTCAACAGTTTATTATTTTGAAAAAACAAGCGGACCACACGAATTCCCAACAGTAGCCCTATTGTTGGTGCTACCAAGGTAGTGTTATTAGTAGAAAGGACGAGGATACAATGCCTATGGTGTCCGGGAAGGTAAACACATGATGTCATCACGCTAACGCGTGAGTGACGCAATGTGTCAACAAACCGGCATCCTGACGATCCTTAGAGAGGTAAGGGGCAAACTGAGGTGTTGCCCTGGGATGTGCCAATTAGCGAATAATCGCCCATCGGGGGCACATCACACTACAAAAAAATTGTTGCCGGTTGATAGGATGTTGTTGACAATCAGACGTGCATTTTAACATAACTTGGGCAGTCTAGAGAATTTGTGTCTACCCTCATATGCAGGGTGTTTGTTGTCTAAGAGTAGCGGATGACTACCAGGGGTAATTACAAGAAATAAACATAAGAGGAAGCTGGAAGCAAGGTCCCAAAAGGGGAGGTTATAGTGAAGGATACCACCAGGGAATGGTCTTAAGAATGAACTAAATGCATAAGTTTTGAAAGAGAATTTTTCGATGGATGGAAGGGGACAAAGAGTAGGGGACCGATGGCAGTGGTCAATCGAGGCCACTAGGCAAGTAATATACAGTGTTGGACATTGTGTATAAGGATTAGTATGCTAAAAACAAATAGGATGGAGCAGATGGTCAAAGGGATGAAATGGCTAGCATAACAGCATCTCAGGGTGTAAATGACATCATAATCTGGCTCTATTCATTTACAAAATTCACAATACAGTTGAAAATACGGATGTCATAAAACAGATAGCCCACCGGACTAAAATACATTTCCAACTCAGTTTCTCTACCCAACAGTGTGGTGTACAATCTATCGGGAGACATCCAGTTATTGCATCAAAACCATCTTATAACCCAAACAGTTATGGTTATACTAAAGATAGTCTTCAGGACAGTTAAAGAAAGAGGTGTGTTGTTCAGAGACTTTAAATGAATGGGCCCAAATAATATTCTTCGTTGAGCCCTAAGGGGGACATTGCATCAAGTTTGTGAATCCAGTATAGTTCTTTTTGTGCTAGTAATTTGGGTAAGTCCCCTCCCCTTTGTAGGGGATGTACTACTTCCACTATTGCAAATCTCATCTGAGAGATACTGTGATTGTTATCCCTAAAATGCCGAAAGACTGGTGATTTGGTGTTTTTTGTTCTGATCTGGGATTTATGCTCAGTCCATCTTTCCTTGGCTTTTCTGCTGGTTTTTCCCACGTAGTATTGGCCGCAGGGGCATCTGATGGTATAGACTACATTTTTGGAGTCACAAGTTGCATAACTTTTCAGGGGGATCTTCTTTCCGTTGTTGGGGTGTCTAATGTAATTGCCTTTTATAATATTCGAGCAATGTTGGCAATTAAGGAAAGGGAAAATACCATTTTTTGTCTTAGTCAGTGTCCTCTGAGACGAGATATTAGGTCTTTCTGCTTTTATGAGTGTATCCCTAAAGTTCCTTCCTCTTTTATATGCTAACATTGGAGGAGCTGGAAAGAGCCTGTTAAGATTGGGGTCAGCTTTAATTAAGTCCCAGTTTTTGATGATGGTCTTTTTAACTTGGAAACTCTGTGCCGAGTATTTTAATGTGTAGATCAGGTTGGATTTGTTCTGTCTTGGTTGTTGGTTCAGTAATCTCTCCCGAGTTTGTAATTCCGTTCTGGTAACGGCTTGTGTCACTATTTGTTCGGGAAAGCCTCTGTCCACGAATCTCGATCTTATGGTATCAAATTCTGTATGAAGTTTTTCTGTGCTGGAAGTAATATATTTTGCTCTTAGGAGTTGACTGTAAGGAAGATTATCCTTCAGATGTTTTGGGTGAAAACTTGTGAAATGTAAAGAGCTGTTGACATCTGTTGGTTTCCTGTAAATTGTTGTTCTCAGTTCCATATCTTTCCATTCCACTGTTACATCCAAAAAGTTCACATGTGGTCTTCCAATTTCTATAGTAAATTTGATCCGCGGGTTGCATTGATTGATGTAATGCCAAAATGTGGTCAATTCCTGTTCTGTTCCTTTCCAAATGCCAAAGACATCATCGATGTATCTTGTCCAGCAGTATACTTTCTCGTTCCAGTGTGGGTGATCCAAAACATGAGTTTTCTCAAAATAAAACATAAAAATGTTTGCATAAGAGGGGGCCACAGCTGAGCCCATAGAGGTCCCAGAGATCTGTAAATAATATTGACCATTAAATCTGAAATAGTTATTGTAAAGTATTAGGTTAATCAGTTGAATCGCAAAAGTTTTGTGGATTGAAACTTCATTTTGTCTTAAAAGAAACCATTCCAAAGCAGCTATGCTTTCGTCATGGGGAATCGAAGTGTACAGACTGGAAACATCCATGGAGAATATTATTGGATCAGGAAAATTGATTTGCAAGCTATTAATTTTCTGTAAAAAATGTGTCATGTTCTTTAGGTATGTGGGAATTTTTATGTACCAGTGGTTGTAATGCAGTGTCTAAATAAACCGCCAGGGGTTGAAATATACTGTCTGTGCCAGCGACAATTGGTCTGAATGGTGGGTCTATGGAATTTTTGTGTATTTTAGGTAGCCAATAAAATACTGGGATAATTGGAGATGTTTTTATCAGAAATTCTTCTGTTTTATCTGATATCCAGTCCATGGTGCTGGCTTTCTCAACTGTTTGTTTGATAATAATGCTGATGTCGTTCATGGGATCATTATCCAATGGGAGATAAGTTTGTCTCTCATCCAGTAATTTAAGACAACCAGTGTTGTAAAGTGTTGTGTCCATAAATCCAAGGGCTCCACCTTTATCAGCTTGTTTCATAGTGAGGGAATTATCGTCCGCAAGATCCTTGATTATTTTAAGCTGATGTCTCTGTATGTTTTGTTTGGTTGAGGCTTCATTCTTGATCTTTCTTAAATCACGTGTGGTTTTTGTTTTGCATAAATTGATCAATGGATTATTAATCTGTGGATGAAAAGTACTTGATTTCTTCATTTCTAGATAATCATGTTCTGAGTTGGAAATGAGTTGGAAATGTATTTTAGTCTGGTGGACTATCTGTTTTATGACATCCGTATTTTCAACTGTATTGTGAATTTTGTAAATGAATAGAGCCAGATTATAATGTCAATTACACCCTGAGATGTTGCTATGCTAGCCATTTGATCCCTTTGACCATCTGCTCCATCCTATTTGTTTTTAGTATACTAATCCTTATACACAATGTCCAACACCAAATATTACTTGCCTAGTGTCCTCGATTGACCACTGCCATCATGCCCCTACTCTTTGTCCTCTTTCATCCATCGAAAAATTCTTTGTCAAAACTTATGCATTTAGTTCATTCTTAAGACCATTCCCTGGAGGTATCCTTCACTATAACCTCCTCTTTTGGGACCTTCCTTCCAGCTTCCTCTTATGTTTATTTCTTGTAATTACCCCTGGTAGTCATCCGCTACTCTTAGACGTCAAACACCCTGCATATGAGGGTAGACAAAACTTCTCTAGACTGCCCACGTTATGTTAAAATGCACGTCTGATTGTCAACAACATCCTATCTACCGGCAACAATTTTTTTGTAGTGTGATGTGCCCCCGATGGGCGATTATTCGCTAATTGGCACATCCCAGGGCATCACCTCAGTTTGCCCCTTACCTCTCTAAGGATTGTCAGGATGCCGGTTTGTTGACACATTGTGTCACTCACGCGTTAGTGTGATGACGTCATGTGTTTACCTTCCCGGACACCCTAGGCATTGTATCCTCGTCCTTTCTACTAATAACACTAATAGCACCAACAATAGGGCTACCGTTGGGAATTTCTGTGGTCCGCTTCTTTTTTTAAATAATAAACTATTGAACACGTAGCGTCACGCGCTCCCACGTGATGACATCACGCATAACAAATGCAATATAAACACTGACGGCACTGACAATGGCGTCGGCTGTCATCTTGGATTCCGGTCTCCAATTGTCAGTGCTGCGGTCACGTAGGTAAGAGCTCTCTCTCCCCTTGCATTAACTCTGGGCATTTATTTGAACTTGTTTGGTGTAGAATACACTTCTCACCCTGGCTTTCACCATAACCCATTCCGGGTACACCTCTAACCTACTCTATTACTGTTTTTTCTTTGTAGTGACAGTGGACGTCTGTTCATTATTTGAAATTTTGATTCAGCCAACATAATCTCAGATTTCCTACGTTTCCGTTGGGGATCGCCGTTGTACCCTACCAACGCCACCACGGCTATTAAATGAATCTCCACTACCGCTAGTAAATGTAAGTGGTTTTTATTAAACAGTTTCCCGGAGTCTCTTCTCCTTACTTAGACTTGCTAGTGTTTATTTTAATTTATATTTTTTTCAACCCATTTCTCAACAGATATGATTGGGGTATCACTATCCTTGGATTTCTGTCCCCTTGACCAGTCGAGGTCCTTTTTCTGGATCCACCATTTCTTCAATTGAAGATATTTTTAAAAAAATGTTCACAAGGTTAGAACAACCCTTTTGTTGAATCAGTTTTTCTCCTTGCTACATCCTCTTTTTGATGACGTTATTTCAGTAGAGCACAGTCTATCTAACTATTTCATGATATTGACTCAATTATCATCTTTCTCTATAAATAGTAACATGAAGGTCAATGTTTAGTCTGAAGATATTAATCGTTTGGTGTCAATGTACCCCCTATTTTTTGCTCAGTCATTTTTTGAGAATTATTCTACTAGCCTATGTATACACGATGTAAGTAGTTGCAACAGCCTGTTTGGTATAAGTTGTAAAATTGTTGTTTATGAAAAATTAACACTCTAATGTAGAATTCTGTACATACTTTTCCTTAGAATCGTTTTGATTTGCCCCAGATGAAGAGTGGATTACCACTCGAAATGCGTTGGGCCTGCCACAATCTCAAACATCAAGAATAAATATGAACTTTGGTTCTTGTGACCTACTCTGACTGAATGTGAATTTCTTCAATTGACCTCCTCAAATATTGTTTGCTAAAAGTTTCTTTAGAGATTACTAGAAAGATTGTATGAAATACAAACTAATTGTTGGTCTGGTCTTCCAGACATTGGAAAGTGTGCAGGGGACGCGAGTTCCCTAATAGGGAACTTTTTTGTTTCTTATAACTTCATGCAGCCTAGGTGTCAAGGTTGCTTATTTCTCTTCTGCACCTCATATCTATCTTCTAATTCTCTTCACTATTTCTTCAATACACTAACTCTATCCCTAATTACCTACTTCAATAGGGTGTGCCATATTTGTTCAATTTTCCTAATTCCTGCAGATCTCTCTGTTCCTGAGCTTCAGTTGTGGGGACAAGAAGGAGGAAATCGTGTCATGCAGACTGTCGGGCGGCGTTTTTGGGACTCCTGGAGGCGCCATTATGATGTTCCAGCACGTCGGCGGCCGTACCGGAATCACCGCTCTAGTGTTTTCCAAGATGGCCGCCGCCACCTTTAGCGCCAGCTCAGTGCAGCGTTCTTCGCTTTGCACCTTCACTGCTCCTCCCAAGGTAACGCTGTTTGACCGCTTTCCTCTCCGTCTTTTGCCTGTTTTTCCAGCCTGCTCTTAGTCCATTCTGTTCTTTTGTACTTCTTCTTATTCCTAGTCTCGGCTCGCTCCTTCTATTTGTTTTCTCGCCCTCCTAGTCAGCCCAGCTCGCTTCCCTCCTTTTGCCCTACGTTCTTGTTTTCCTCCTTTTCCTTAGTATTTCCTTGCAAGTTTTCCCGTGTTCTGCTTTTCCCTTAGCCACCCTTCCTGACTTTTAGTCTGCCTTTGTTTCGTGCTCTTTGGATCCATCTCTCTTGACCCAGTCAGTCCAGCGCTCACTTACCTCTGCCAACTGTGGGGTCCTTTGGACACTGGAGGATCTGCATACCAGCCCGCCATTAGTCTGGTTCCAACTTGGATGCACACCCAGCAGGGTTTTTTCCGCCGCTAAGGCTTTTTCCCTGCTCCAGAGCCGGCTCCCGGGAGTCCCCACTGTTCGGTTTCCCAATTATCCGACAGAGTGGCATCCCAGGGAGCCCGCCCCTACTTACACGAAAAGAAGAAGACCCCGAAGACCTTTCAAAGACGAACCCGGGAACGACAAGGAAAGAAGTCAGAACACCGGATCGGTTCTTCAGACGTGTCAGGTGAGGAGGAAGGGAAGGGAATCCACCGCCTATTTTGACAGTGTGCAACGCCAAAAGACTCCAATGGCTTCTCTTGAACAATACCAAGAATTGGTGGCAGCTATCCAGGGCCTAACAGTAGAAGTTCAATCCCTTCGATCCGAGAACAAGTCCTTGCATCAGCAGGTGGCAGCCCGTGATAAAGCCCGTGGGGACCTACTTCCTCTTCCTTTGCCATGTGGGAAGTACGTTGGAAATCCCAAGACACTGAAAGAGTTTCTGGACGCTTGCAAGTTATATTTTACTTTCCGACCTCGCACTTATGAGTCAACTAAGGCCAAGGTGGGATTCCTAGTCTCCAATTTAGCAGGGAACCTTTGGCTTGGGCCTCTCCCCTGGTCTTACAGTTGGATCCATCTACCAATGATTATGACCAGTTTGTACATCTTTTGAAGTCTCGATTTGAACGCCCTGAAGTTCAGTATGCCTCATACGAAGCCATCCTTGACATAAGACAGGGTCCTCATGATGTACAATCGTATGTAACGTCTTTTATGCAGTTAGCCACAGATGCCGGATGGCCAGATTCTGCCCAACAGACATTGTTTCGACGTGGCTTGCACGAAGACATAAAGGATGTTTCCGTTATCTCTACCCGAGTGTAGAGCCCTCAAAGAATATTTGGACTGTAATCTCCAAAATTGACTCATCCAAGAATCCAAGTCTCCAGCAGGGTCATCGTTATTCTTCATACCCAAGAAAGGGTCATCCGAACTCCGCCCTTGTATTGATTACCAAGGCTTAAATCATCTTACCATTAAGGACCGGTATATTAAGCCCTGAGGTGCAAAGGGCTGTAATCTCACTGTTTGGCTGTGGCGAGGGGAACTGACCTACGAGGAACATCTTTTTGGAGGAGAAAAGGCAGTGGACTGAGAGCTTGGAGGTGCGTGTGCCTGTACCTTTAACTTTCTGTGCTGGTCATCTAGTCACCTGACTGCACACCTGGTACTTAAGGCCGCCTCCCACGCCCTTGTGGCGCTAAGCCCTGAGGTGCAAAGGGCTGTAATCTCACTGTTTGGCTGTGGCGAGGGGAACTGACCTACGAGGAACATCTTTTTGGAGGAGAAAAGGCAGTGGACTGAAAGCTTGGAGGTGCGTGTGCCTGTACCTTTAACTTTCTGTGCTGGTCATCTAGTCACCTGACTGCACACCTGGTACTTAAGGCCGCCTCCCACACCCTTGTGGCGCTAAGCCCTGAGGTGCAAAGGGCTGTAATCTCACTGTTTGGCTGTGGCGAGGGGAACTGTCCTACGAGGAACATCTTTTTGAAGGAGAAAAGGCAGTGGACTGAGAGCTTGGAGGTGCGTGTGCCTGTATCTTTAACTTTCTGTGCTGGTCATCTAGTCACCTGACTGCACACCTGGTACTTAAGGCCGCCTCCCACGCCCTTGTGGCGCTAAGCCCTGAGGTGCAAAGGGCTGTAATCTCACTGTTTGGCTGTGGCGAGGGGAACTGACCTACGAGGAACATCTTTTTGGAGGAGAAAAGGCAGTGGACTGAGAGCTTGGAGGTGCGTGTGCCTGTACCTTTAACTTTCTGTGCTGGTCATCTAGTCACCTGACTGCACACCTGGTACTTAAGGCCGCCTCCCACGCCCTTGTGGCACTAAGCACTGAGGTGCAAAGGGCTGTAATCTCACTGTTTGGCTGTTTGGCGAGTGGGCGACGTGGTCTAGTCGATCTATTTCCAGATTTCCATACTGCAGCCCAAAGGAATCCATACAAATGGATGGTCCACAGCAAACATCAAGGACAAGAGCGCAAGTAAAACGCTTGGGTAAGCAAGAGGAGACTCAAACAAAACGTAAAAGACAAAATCTGGTGAGCCACTATACCTCGTGTAGCTCCGTACTGGATTTAAGTATGGAGTGTAGTGCATGTGACCCCCAAGCTGTTATTGTTGATGAGGTCTCGGGATGTGCGATCGGCGATGTGCGATCAAGTGCACATGTGACTTTGCAGGAGGTTAGGGATGGGAGTGATGTGGCGCTTCCGAGGGGTATGGAACACCTGGAAATCCGTGGCTGCAACATTGTATTTACTGCCGAAGTGGGAGCCGAGGGGTGTTCCCAGGTGGGAGAGGTGATTCCGGAGTGTTCGCCACGGCGTGAGGATGGAGCAGCTGCTTTGGTCTCCCCGCCGTCGGAGCGGCCTGGGAGTGTGGGGGTGGAGCCAGTCACCTGTGTGACGCCGCGTGATGACGTGGCGGAGCAGTCCTCGAAGGGGGAGGCTGCAGCCCCAGTCGAGGAGGAGGGCTCCTCGCAGAGCTTGGCGGAACCGCGCTGCGACAGCTGCTTGGAGTTGGCCACCGTCCAGCAGGATTTGCATGCAGGCCTTCATTCTGTGCCGGTCAGTGAAGCAGCAAATGAAGAATGCGTAAATGGGCAAACGCATGAAAGCCAGGTAAGCTCCAGCGATTTGCAAGCAACTTTGGAGGTTCTGGATCGCCATGAGACAGGCGACTCCGGGCATGTTGAGGATGAGGTGTTCACCGCTGTGCCCACGGTGAATGTAGGTAGAGAGCACACCGTGGTTAGCACAGACGATAGACCAGTAGTGTCTCTTGAAATGGTGGTGCCGGAGTACACTTCAGATCAGCCATGTGGTGTGGGTGTACAGATGATTTCAGGAGGGGGATGTTATGCTGAGCGAAGGAACTCCTTAGAGGTGGTCTCATCTGTCCTGCAAAATCTAATTGAGCTGAACAAAGCTCGTGCTGATAAACTAATGCCAGATTCCATTCCGGAACTAAGTGGGGCGCATAAAATACCTCAGAAGAGACAGTGGCATGAGTTAACGGACACAAACTGTGATACTTGGGATGTTGGTTTCTACAAGCGTGATAGAACAGCAGAGGCTGAGACATCTGAGGAGTCCTCCCAGTCTTCTGTGGGAAAAGTGGCTGGATCCCAGAAAAGGCTGGCTAACCCTCCCAATGAAGGTCAGGGTATAAGGTTGAGTCGGCCAAACCAGCGGCCGCATAAATCACATAGGCCCTCATTACGACCCTGGCGGAATAGGAAAAACGATGGCGGAAATGTAATACCGCCATCGAATAGCGCCCGTTGCGATCATGACCCGTCACCGTAAAGTACGATGCCATTAGCGACACCGCAGTGAACGCCAACGCTAACTGCACCAAGTACGCGCTCGCGCGCCTTGCAAAACCGTAATTACCTCCATGGCGCAACGGTACGCGAATTCCGACCCTAGCGTACATGTACTTTACGCCATCAAGCATGGCGGAAAGTACCATTCCGCCATGGTGAGAAATACGGCATCACGAACCAACCGTAAATGGCCCTACTGAGTGCCTGTACTCCACTCCCTGCCCACATTGCACAACTCCTCGTAGGCGCAATGCAGTCACACCATGCAACCAGTGAAATGCACAAGTCACCCAAGCATGCCAACGAACAAATGCATGCAGGGGCCCCAAGTGCCCTGTGAGTGGCCACCCACAATTGGCAACACACCATTGCCGTACCGATGCAGCACAGGCATCTGAAGGTGCAAGTACACCAAAATGAACTGAAGATACCATCATGACACAAAACAACAACTGTCCCCCATCGCCTGCCACCAGTGCAAATCAACATCCAAAGCAGCAACCTGAGGGAGACTGCACCAGCCCTGTACACATGCCAGTAGTCAAACCGACCATCAGCATAAGCAGGTACCACACAACTGTACCCAGGAGCCGGAACCCAATGCAGAACACCTCACAAAACATCGCGCCACAAAACGGAATATGCCACATTACTAGCAAAGAATAACGCTACACGGTTAACATCTGAATACAAATTTAATGCACATCGAAATCACCAAGGCCATACAGCCATTAGAACAGGAACTCACAAATGATCAGCATTACTGTGGGCTGCATCCGCAATAAATGACCAGCTACCCCAAGTGTGACGCCCTGTACCCTCATGGCACACAGGGGCAACATCAACCTCCAAAAAGGCAACATGGAAGCGCCTAGGACCGCAGGGCCGTCCCATGAGGTAGGCACTAGTCCAGCTGGAAGCTAGGTATGCTGCACCTAGCCACAAGTACTGCGTAAGGGCATGTGGGCCATTGGCGATCGTCCCATAAGATCGTAATGGTGCTCCACTGATTAACTCGAAGATGCAGGTGTCGACTGTAGAAGCCATCTGCAGGAGTGGCGTACAGATGGCAGCGGCAGAAGGGGAGGAGATACCTGTCACCCAAAAGAAAAAAGAAGATAGAATGGGCATCCGAACTTCTTATGTATCACTCACATCATTCAACAAACCAAACCTACAACCACATGCATGTTAGCCCACTCATAAGGACCAATTGCACCCAAAAACCACTAGCGAATCATAACGACCCAAATCAATGTGAATACTCCATTACAAACGAGTGTCTGTGTGCATGCGCCTGTCAGAACAGGATGCATCAGATGGGATCATCAACGTGCATAGACACAAGTGATTGAAGGCGCGTCGAGACAGGGAGGGTACAACAAGGGCAGACAGACGATCGTCCCACCATGGCAGCCTTGCATCACATAGCGCAGGGGAAGGGGATAGATTCCAAATAGCCATGTACATGGCAGACTCCCATTTAAATTAACTGTCCATGCATCCATTCATCATTCCCTCATCCCGTTATGAAGACGCCTGAATATTCACTCACATTACATTCGAAATTTCCATTGAGTCTGTGCGTAATGCAGCCTTCAAAATCCACTGTGCTCCTGGCCGGATTCCTTGTGTAGTGAAGTCACATGTATTTGGGAACGTCCTGCCTTATCGTCCACTACGCTATAGCGCATCCCATTCAAATCATATCATTCATTGTATTCCCGTCATGGGCCCTGTCCCAAGGACATTCAACAATAGAACGTTACTTTTCCAGTCAGACCTGTGGGCGTCTCCACGCCACTAGTCGAAAACCGAAAGCGCTGCCCTTCGAATTCCTAATTTGCAACATCACGTTCAAAAGGCAGCTGTGAACGCTTGCATCCACAAATACATCTATGCAGTGCGGCTGTGTGTGAAAATGGTAACTGGCCACAATCACTGATGGGACTCCCCGCCGTCGGTTAACGTCGGTGCAGTGCTGCATGAGGGTCCACCGCTGATCGGGCACTACATTCCACCGACCCTTCAGAAGTCTGCTCGCAAATGCAAATGTAGTATGTGCAACAATGTGACCATAGCAGAATTAGCGTATAAACCAATATTCCACTGCCATCGGGATTAAGAACATGAATGCAAAAGCAAGATGCCATGCGTCTAATTGCAGCGTCGTGTGCGGGACGTGCTCGCACGAAAGGCATTGCAGCTGACACAGGTGGAATGAATCACCACAGGTGAAGGCAATACAGCCTGTAAACACATAAATTGCACACCCAACCCCCTCCCACAACCACACCCACTCCAGAATGCTACCGGCAGGACTAGCGATTTTGGGCCTGGGGAACCTGATTGCACTGCAAGTACTCCAACTTGAAGAAGAAGACGAACGCCAACTACTACAACAAGCGGCCGCACAGAGGAGACGCAGGAGGAGGAGGAGGAGGAGGAGGAGGGCAAGGCATGGCCAGCAAGCCCCACCAGCACAGCCACTACCACCACGCAGGCAGCCCGCAATCCCACGCCTCCGAGCTAATCCGTTCAACCTCACAGCTGAGCAGATCCACACCCTCTACCGTTTGGACCGGGACACCATAACCGCCATTGTCGACATGACACACGCTGACCTTGTCAGCATGATAGATAGCCCAACCGCCATCCCACCCCTACTGAAGGTGGTGTCTGTACTACACTTCCTGGCCACAGGCACCTACCAGCACACAGTCGGACAGTTGCATGGCATTTCACAGCCACTATTCTCACGGACACTATTCCAAGTACTTGATGCCCTCCTGAAGCACTCAGACAACTACATCACTTTACCACGCACGGAGCAAGAGCTTACAAACACAAAAGTGGGATTCCATGCACTTGGCGGCATACCGGGTTGCATTGGTGCCATCGACTGCACCCATGTGGAATTGGTTGTCCCACATGCCATAGAGGCCCAGTACCGCAACCGGAAGCAATATCATTCTATCAATGTACAAATGGTGTGTGACTCCAACAGGATCTTCACACATTGTTCTGCCCGATTTCCAGGATCAACACATGATTCTATGGTCTTGCGGAACTCTAGAATACCACGCTACATGGAGCGACACGCAGGGCGCCGATCTTGGCTACTTGGTGAGTCTCATTAAATGCATGTTTATGTGGGGTAGGTGATGCGTGAGTGACCTGGCAGGAAGGGGGGGATGCGTACGTAGTAATGAAATTCCACAAACATCCTTTGTTGTCCACATGCAGGTGATGGCGGGTATCCACTGAAGAGATGGCTCCTTACACCAATCCGGAACCCACGGGACCAGCATGAGGAGGACTACAACCATGCCCACTCACGTACCCGTGTGGTCATAGAACAGGCATTCGGCCTACTGAAGGGTCGTTTCCGCTGCCTCAGCAGGTCTGGCGGGGCACTCCTGTACCGCCATGAGAAGGTGGCAAAGATGGTCATGGCATGTGTCATGCTACACAACATGTGCGTACGTAGGAATGTGGCCATGCCCCCGACGCAGAACTGCTAGCACCTGAAGATGGTCATGATGAGGGTGGGGATGTGGCAGCACCTCCAGGGGTCCACGAGGCACAGGAGGCCCGTGAGATCCGTCAAAATCTCATAGATGTATGCTTCTAGCACTCACGCCTGGTGGCTGTTACATGGACACGGGACTTGTGTCGCTGTGTGTGTCTGGAACATGCACAATGTGGACTGTACGCCAAGATAGGCCTCGTACACAGAGGTCAATGTCCACGCTACTCATTTGATGGATGTGAAGATTTGTATTGCAGATGTGAAATGACATTACACACCCAATCGTCCCGCCACCCGATGAAGCACAACACACCCCCTCCACCCTCCTACCCCCCCCCACACACACCAGTGTCCAATGGCGCTCAATGTCAGAGGGCTGACGCTATTGCAAGCCCCCTTTCCGGGTATCAGGGGCACCCCTGCCTGTGGAGCGGCGGGTCCTCCCAGATCTACGTTGGGGGCTGCCCTGGACGGAACTTGCAACGGATGATGTCTCTGCCTGCTCACGTCCATGCATGTCCCTGAGGGTTTGTGAGAGCTCAGTGAGCACACGGCGCACAGCGGCAAGTTCACCACATACGTCTTTGGACGTCGCATGCAGTTCCCCCCTCAGGCTCTCGGTGCTTCTCTGCATTTCTGCCCTCAGGCTCTCGGTACTTCTCTCCATTTCTGCCCTAAGTGTCTCAGTAGAGGTTTCAATGGCTGCCTTGGTACCCCCACATTCAGCAGCATGCTCCTTGAGGAGCGTGGCCAGTTGCTGCTGTTGCTCTACCATCTGCTCGAGTGACTGTTGCCTCTGCTGGGCCATGCCCATTTGCGGTGGTGTCACAGAGGGGCTGGACGCCTCATGTTGCCTTGCAACAGGCCTTGTGGGGGTTGGCCAGTCGTCGTCTTGTGGGTGCCCCTGCGTGGTTTCCTCATGGTGTACGGGATGGAACAAACAGGGGGATTGTGACAGGTCATGGCTGTGTCCTGCTTCGACAGCACCGTTTTCTGTGTCGGAGCATGCTGGCATGTATGCAGTGTCACCTGGGGTGCTGCTGCCACCAGAAGCAGTGCCTTCTGTGGCATCCATTGGGGGTACCTGTGGTGCTGATGTTGTGGACATGCTGGCTGCTGGGGTGCCTGTTGGAGTCCCCTCCAGTGTGCTGCCACTCGATTTGTGCAGCTGCCGTGTCTTGATCCGTGCAGCTGAGGTGGAGGGTCTTTGCCCGTTGGTCTTGGCCCTCTTTGCAGGTGTGCTGGTAGGGGTGTCCTGGAGCTCGTCGTTGGAATCGGACCCTGTGGTGGAGTAAAGGAGGGCGAGCGTTATTCATGGGTCTGTGGCATTGCAATGGCAATTGCATCACATGCATTGGGGTGGTACCTGGGGGTGATTTGGGTCAGGGCCTTGGGGGTGGTCTCATTTCTGCGTGGATTGGGGATGCAGTTATTTTGCAGTCTGCAGTTAGGGTGTGCATGGTGCACATGTAGAGTGTGTTTGTGGGATTTTTAATTATTTATTTCTTTAATCTGGCTTTTAAGGGTCGCTGTCATGGCAATGTATGTGGTCGTTCTCCTGGACATGTGTTTCTGTTGCACTATGGGGACACGTGGTACTTCACATGGTTGGTGAATGTGGATTTGGCATAGTTTAATTTGGGCCACCTACCTGATTCTTCTGATGTCTGCACTCCTTTCTCCATCCCTCCGACTCCCTCTATGCTCTCCATTCCAATGGTGGAGGCACAGATTTCTTCCCAGGGGGTCAACTTGATGGGTGATTCCGATCCTCCCCCGGTAGCTGTGGCAATGTTCCGGTTGGCAGAGAGTATGCTCTGGACGCGTATCCGTAGGTCGTCCCATCGCTTTCTGCATTGCTGTGGGTTGCGGGGTGCGGTCCCCACCGCACTTACCCGCTGTGCCACCAGGGCCCATATAGCCTTCTTGTTCGCAAGTGACGTCCTGGTCATTTGCGTGGAGAAGACGACGGCAGCATTCTCCTGGAGGGTCTCAGTGAGCACGGTGAGTTCCTCGTGGGAGAAGTGGACCTGCCGCTTGCGGTCGCACGCTTTTTTTGCTACTTTGCCCATATTTATTATTTTACCTGGGGTGGCTAACGGGTTGGGATGTGTCTCAGGGTCGGATTTTTAATGGTTGTGATGGGATTCTCTATTTATAGGTGTGCGGCGTGCAGTTTCCCGTTCCGGCTCCATGTTTTTACTTCCGTTTCCGTATATTTACGGTGACCGTATTTTGCGCTGACCGCTCATTACGGTGTCCGCTTGGATGGGTGGCGGAATTGCACCTAGGGCGAAGTACGACGGCGGTAAGGGGCGTTTTGGGGTCATTTCCGCCATCGCGGACTTTGCACTTCCGCCATGGCGTGATGCTCGTGCCCGATGGGTCGGAATTGGCCGCACTTTCCTCCGTCGTGCCGTGGCGGAAACGCTATTTACGCTATGGCGGTCATGTCAGTCACTTTCCGCCAGGGTCGTAATGAGGGCCATAGTGAGGATTCAACAGATGACTCTTCATCAGAAGACTCTTCTCTTGTGGAACGTCCGTTTCCTAAAATACGACAGCAGCGTTATGCCTCAAGGTATGCTGCACAGGAGTCAAGGTCAAAAGACAATGGCCCTCATTACGACCCTGGCGGAGTGGGTTTACGCCAGCGGTATTCGCGGCGGACCCGTCCGCCCTACTACGAGTTCCCGTAGCGCCATGGAGCCGTTTTCCGCCTGGTTTTTCCAGGCGGAGAAATCCATGGCGCTACGGGACCTTGTTGTTAATTACGCCACCGTATTTTACGGTGGCGTAATTAACGCCTTCCCCACTCCCATTATACCCTATGGGGCAAAAATGGGAATGGGGAAGGGTAAAATGGGGAATGGGGATTTACCGCCCCGCCAAGGTCGGCATGGGGCGGTAAATCCGCCAACCCCCATGGCGGTATCGGCAGCTTTCCGCCGTGCTCCATGGTGCATATTGCACCACGATCTCCGCCAGGGTCGTAATGAGGGCCAATGGGAGCGAGGCAGCACCTTGTGTGCATGTGCCCACTAACGAGTTATTTTCATCACTGACCGCCGCCATGGCAATATCACTAACGCCGTTTACCAAATTGTATGAAGCAATAAATGACAACGTGAAAGATCTGTCAACACTAATTGCACTCATGAACTCAAAGGTATTGCAATTAGAAGCTTTGCATAATGGTCAGAGAAATGTGCAAGAAAACGTCAACTAGAAACTGTTGATTGGCCTTGCTGCAGTCAAGGAAGCAAAACACAACGACATGATTGATAAGAAATTATTTGTAGAAGTGGCAAGGGAAGCGCTTGCTCTCTTTCACAAGCCACATAGCAAAATAGGTGGCGACCAACCAGGAGGCTGTGCAGTTCTGCCGATGACACGGTCAGAGCAGTCGGCGGCCCTCGACTTACCGCAAGTGAGTGTTTCAACTGCAGAGTTAGTAGGATCTGAAAGGCAAACTAGCCAGCACAATCTGATCCAGGATGCAAAGATTGTAAGTACAAAAAATTCACTCGAATGGTCGAGTGAGCCCCCTGAAATAGTAGACAAGGGGATTCACCAACAGGTGGTAAGCGAGGTAGTTGAGCCATGGGCAGATGGTGCCCAGGTCAGTGAATGTAGCGAACCTGATAGCACGCTAGTGACCTCTCTTCACTCTGCGTTCTTACAAGCAAGAAGCGTGGCAAATTTGGGTCAAACAGGCTGCCAAAGTGCATCAGGGTCAAGTTTGCCGCTGCCTGCGCCTGAAGTGTGTACAGGTCTTACAACAGATGCCGCCGAGGGGCCAAAATCTGTGGGCTTGTTTCCTATCTTTAGCAGTACTGATGCTGCCCCTCAAATAAATGTGGAAAGTAAGAGAGCTAAACCCCGACAAGCCAAGAAGCAAAAAAACATGCCGAGTCGTAAGTTGATCAAACAAAGAGGTGCCCGCAAATTTCTACGCAATATTAATGTGCTGCAGATAGTGGATGAAGCCATTTCCACTCGCCTGAATCCTGTGGCAAATAGGGATCAAGGCAGCAACGTATGCCCAGAATCGATTCCCAGCTCTTTGCAAGTAGGTGTCAGCCAGAAGACTGAAGATGAGAAGGTGGTCCAGGACGAGTTGATGAATTTGTCGGTCTACGAAGATGGCGAAGACATTGTAGGCTGCTCGGTGCCGAGTGGGATTACTGTCCCTTGTAATCAGAAGGTGGCGCTGAAGGGACAGAATGTAGATGTGGCTATGATGAATCCAACCTCGTGCAATCCATCAGAGAGACCTGACCAGTCGAGCGAAGTACCTGGAGTGGAGCATGGAAGAAGCTGCATTATAATCTTGCCTGAAGTTGTGGGGATAATGGAGGACCAGACTGTGTGTCTGAGTCCGGTGTTTTACACCTTACGGGAAAAAGGAGAGAAGTTATCCAGTGTTCCACAAAGTCACCCTCCAATGAAGAATACACCAATGGAAAAGGACAGTTTTAAGTCTAATTCAAGCCCTCGGTCTGCTGCCAGTCGAGGTCTGAGTAATGGTGCCCCAGCTCAGCCATTAGTGCTGGAAGAAAGAATGATCTGCACTAAAGGGCAAGCAGCTGTGCGCTCTACGCCCCACACTTTAACGATTAGATTGAAGTTGTAGAGAGTGGAGTCACAAGATAAACTAATCTTGAATCGTACCAACGTTGTAAGATTGCTCCATCATATTCCGCGTTTACGTTCAGTAGGATCTAAGGACATAAAAATTGTGGAATTCCCCGATGAATTGTGCCATGACAAGGTTATTCTACACATTGAATCCAATATTATCGCCAACACAGTCTTGGAGGCAGGGGAAGACCTTCTGTCCATGGGTTTTGACATTTACAAAATAATGGAAAAGGTCCTTGAGAAAAAATGCGAAAACATTGGTGCCATAGGTACCAGGTTAATACCACAAGAGGACTTCCAGTACACAACAACGAGGAAGCAGCAACCAGAGAGTAGAAGATCAATCTGTCAGTGCAAAATAGTAGAATGGACTTAGGTCCTAAGAGGGTACAACCGTGTGGCGAGGCTAACAAGAGATTGGAGTCTGATCAAGAAGTGAGTGTCAAACTGAGGCCCCTCGACAAAATTCAAGTTACATTTAATAATGGAAGCCGCCTGGACGAAAGTGTGCCTAGTGCAGGAGTTGCCCCGGGGGGATCTGAAAACACACAGGATTGGAAATGGCTGGCCAAATCATTGAATGAAAAAGCACAAAGCTAACGTCCACTGAGTGGAAATTCACAAATGTGCACGTTTGCGTCATGGAACACTCGAGCCTTTCTTCATTTGTTAAACACTGATTGGCTGCAATATTTACATCTGGTCTGCCTCCAAGAAACATGGATGGGTGAGATGCCAGTCACTTCGGAGTACGAATGTGCCTTAAATCCAGCAATCAAGGCAGTGAAGGGGCGCCCGATGGCCGGCTTGTTAACCATGATTAAACGGTCATCGGGTTACCGCCTGTTAAAATCAACTAACTTTACTTATTATATTCAAGTTTCGGAGATTGAGAAAAAGAACTACATAGGGAGGGAGACAGAAGTAATTCAAGTGATCAATCTGTACTGGAGCCATCAACGTACGGGAACCTACCCCTTCATCGACCAACTAACGACGATCATTGACAACTTGCTGGGCTTGAATAAAAGAGGTGGAATCATTGTTTGTGGCGATCTAAATATTGATTTCACCAAGTCTGTTAACCCGGAGAAAGACCAACTTGCAAAAGATTGGTTGGAAGAGCTAAATGCAAGAGGTTTTACAATGTTGAATGGAACCACGCAAGGCGATATCCCGGCGAGAGCAATGTGGCATCGAGAAGGTCAAGCGTCAACTATTGACTATATTTTTACAACTAATGACCTGCATGCCAGGATAACCTCTTTCAATATTGTACCCATGAAAAACAGTGACCACGATATGTTGCAGTTGAAATTTCAAGTCGCCGACACTGACCAAGCTTGCAAGTGGGTACCCCAGGTGTTGGTTCAATCAAATCGCCTAAGATTAAGACTGCAGGAACATGAGGTGTTAACGCTCTATAATCAATTTAAGGGCCTGCCGGAGGAGTTAGAATACGCCTCCTTACTGCAACAATTTAAGGCCAAAAACATTGGTTTGAAACAATTGTCGTTCCAGAAGACTCACCACTTTGATCTATCAGTGATGCAACATAAGCATTTGATGTGTGCCGAGATACGACGAAATAACCAAGGCCCGGTGATGGAAAGGAAGCCGAAAAAGAGAGCTACCAAGCAAGCATATAAGAACTGGTTAAAAAGTCATAAATACCAACTTCACCAAAATGATGCTCAGGCTATGATGAAGACCCTCTTGAACAAGAACAGCAGTGAGTTTTGGCACCTAATTAACAGATTGGAAACATCACAAGAAGCTCTACAAAGATGCTTGGTCTCCGAGGTAGAGTGGGTTAAACACTTTACGACCCTATATAACAAAAACTCGACCAATTAACCCTTAAAGGTGGTGAAGTCTTTATCATGGGAGTTGCACTTCTCAAAAGAGGAAATTTGTGAAATTATTGTGAAAGCAAAAACTCTAGGGCTCCTGGACCAATGGGTTAACGAATTTCACAATTAAGCAACTCCCAGATCTCTGGGCAGACTTGTGCCTTGACTTGTTTGAGAAAATCAATTTGCAGCAGCAAACACCAGCGTCTTGGAAAACAGGGATAATTGTCCCAATTTTTAAGAAAGGTGACAGAACATCTCCCAAAAACTACCAGCCAATAGCCCTGCTAGACGTCTTAGGCAAGATCTATGCTTCAGTCCTACAAAAAAACGAATTACCTGGGCCCATTCTGCAAACAGAATCGACGAAAGACAAGCAGGTTTTATAAAATATGTGGGCTGTTCATTGAACCTACTTATTTTAAACCTGCTAAAGATGGAAGCACTAAGAACGAACACTGCAGTTTATCTTGCCTTTGTGAACTTCTTTTGCGCTTTTGACATGGTTGATAGAGAGTTGCTATGGCACAAGTTAAGATCGTGGGGATGCCTTGTTGGGTTGCTGGAGGCTATCGTAGAGCTACATACAGATACGTAAATTTCTATCCGCCTGGATCAAACGGGTACCCTTGTCGTCGTGATTCCGACACATAAGGGGGTGAAACAGGTATGCCCGTTGGCTGAAGCAATATTCAGTTTATTTATCTCAGACATTGGCGAGTCGATAAACGCGGTGCAGTCTTTTCCACCTAAGCTCCACCTTTCCAAGATAAGTTGAATTCTATACGCTGATGACTTAGTTATTTTAGACGTAACCCCGATTGGGTTACAAAGAAAATTGGAAGCAGTCCAGGAGTATGTGGCTATGAACAACCTGAAAATCAACGTATCTAAGAGCGAAATTCTGGTGATGCACAACATGAGGAACAAACAAAAGGCAAAAAGTCTGAAGTTCGCATGGAGGTTGGGTCCTGAGACGCTTCACATTACAAATAATGTAAAGTATCCGGGTATGACATTAAATGCCAGCATTTGCGACGCTCCCTGGGTGCATGATTCAAAAAGGAAATGCGGTCAACTTGCAAACTAGGCACTAATACTGCATAAAAAGTTTGGTAAATTCTCCTTGCAACCCTTGAGAAATTTGTACGAACTGAAAGTTGCACCAATACTAACATTCGGTGCAGAGAATGCGTTGGGATGTTCATCTAACCATTGGTCGTCGTTAGAACATGTGTTCTGGACCAAAGCCTGAAGTCTTCCTCCAGGTATTTCAACTGCCTGAATAAGATACAAACTGGCTTTGATCTCTTTGCACGCACGGATTAGTTGGAATTTACTGGCACTATATCGAAAAACCAGACCTGAAGAGGGAATTTTGCAATTTCGTGTACTACACAACGTACCATCCGATGGAAGTGATATTGCTTCCTTGTGGGTAAAACGTTGTAAAGATCTACTGCTGGAATATGATATCAGTGTGGAAACACTCCAAACAAATCCCTTAGCTGCAAAAACCAAGATTTGGCGAACAGATTGGGAAGTAACATGTAATGAGAGATCTGCCGCCAGAGCTATGCGAAATTGCCCGGTTGAGTCTAGAGGATTTAATGTGCTACAAAATTACCAGCTGCGATTTCCGAATCCTGGAGCGCGGAGACTGTTTCTGTTGTTTAGTCTAAACGCTCTACAAACCAAGGATCAGTTCAGTCATTGGGCGTGTAATGCAGACATAAATCTCTGGTGCAGATTCTGTAAGAGCGGATCGGAATCGCTTAAACATCTGGTTTTGTTTTGCCCAAAATTGAGGGATGGATGCGGACGACTGGTGGGTGCGAATGTGGAATGGCACCGATACGAAGCTAATATTGCCCTTGACATCTTTCTTAGCATGTGTTGAAGAAAAGCTAAAGGCCTGGCAAGAAAAATAGGAAGTGAGACTGAGTTGTAAATAGGATGACCAGGATCGTTTAAATGAATCGGCCTAAGAAGATGGGGTGGTGTGGTAAAGAACGTGTGTGATGTGGATTGGAGACAGGGGGATGAATGGAAAACTGCATTTAGGACACCTCTAGGCCATTTTGAATATCGGGTAATGCCCTTTGGCCTAGTGAACGCACCCGCGGTTTTCCAACGCTTTATGGACAAGCTATTTGCCCACCTCCTCTTTTCCTCAGTGGTGATATATCTAGACAACATTTTAATTTACTCCTCTTCACTTACTGAACACCGAAGACATGTTCGCCAGGTACTGAAACGTCTACTTGAGAACAAGCTCTTAGTCAAGCCTGAAAAATGTGACTTTGAGGCACCTTCGATATCTTACTTGGGGTTCATCCTCTCACAAGAAGCCATCCGTATGGACCCCAGTAAGATCCAAGCAGTGCTCCACTGGCCTGCTCCTGGAAGTGTTAAGGAAGTACAACGCTTCCTAGGATTGGCAAACCTTTATCGCCAGTTCATCCCTGGATTCTCGAATTTGGTCCTCCCTATCACTTCTTTATTAAAGAAGGGGGTGTTATTATTTTGGACACCAGGGGCGGATTCTGCCTTTCAAGCCCTTAAGAAAGCCTTCACCTCGGCGCCGATTCTTGTTCAACCGGATCAAACCTTACCTTTCATAGTCGAAACTGATGCTTCAGTAAACATCTGGTTTTGTTTTGCCCAAAATTGAGGGATGGATGCGGACGACTGGTGGGGGCGAATGTGGAATGGCACCGATACGAAGCTAATATTGCCCTTGACATCTTTCTTAGCATGTGTTGAAGAAAAGCTAAAGGCCTGGCAAGAAAAATAGGAAGTGAGACTGAGTTGTAAATAGGATGACCAGGATCGTTTAAATGAATCGGCCTAAGAAGATGGGGTGGTGTGGTAAAGAACGTGTGTGATGTGGATTGGAGACAGGGGGATGAATGGAAAACTGCATTTAGGACACCTCTAGGCCATTTTGAATATCGGGTAATGCCCTTTGGCCTAGTGAACGCACCCGCGGTTTTCCAACGCTTTATGGACAAGCTATTTGCCGACCTCCTCTTTTCCTCAGTGGTGATATATCTAGACGACATTTTAATTTACTCCTCTTCACTTACTGAACACCGAAGACATGTTCGCCAGGTACTGAAACGTCTACTTGAGAACAAGCTCTTAGTCAAGCCTGAAAAATGTGACTTTGAGGCACCTTCGATATCTTACTTGGGGTTCATCCTCTCACAAGAAGCCATCCGTATGGACCCCAGTAAGATCCAAGCAGTGCTCCACTGGCCTGCTCCTGGAAGTGTTAAGGAAGTACAACGCTTCCTAGGATTGGCAAACCTTTATCGCCAGTTCGTCCCTGGATTCTCGAATTTGGTCCTCCCTATCACTTCTTTATTAAAGAAGGGGGTGTTATTATTTTGGACACCAGGGGCGGATTCTGCCTTTCAAGCCCTTAAGAAAGCCTTCACCTCGGCGCCGATTCTTGTTCAACCGGATCAAACCTTACCTTTCATAGTCGAAACTGATGCTTCAGGAGGAGCTATTGGCGCAGCTCTCCTACAGAAGGGTAACGATGAGCTCGAACATCCGGTGGCATATATTTCTAGAACCTTATCCCCAAGTGAAAAGAATTATTCCACCATCGAAAGGCAATTGTTGGCCATAAAACATGCCTGTGAGGAGTGGCGACATCTCCTTCAAGGAGCTATGCACAAATGTACAGTACACATGGACCACAGTAATCTCCGCATTCTCCAACAGATGGAATGCCGAAATGCCAGACACGCCCGTTGGGCGTATTTTTTTTCCCAGTTTAATTTCGAAATTTCATACCTACCGGGCAAGCAGAACATCCTAGCCGATGCCCTTTCCCGCTGTCAGGTTTCAGACTCTGAGGTAGAAGGCAACCATGAATTACTGCTGGCAGGCAAGGAGATCCAGACAGTGGCCAATACTTTCCTACGTGAGGTTGAGTTCAAACAACACAATATCCCTATGGGGACAGATGTAGGTACTGAACTAGAAGAAAGAGAGGGATTCCTTTTTAAGGGCCGAGCTTTATACCTACCCGACAAGAGGCACCAAGACTTGGCTCTCTCGTAGTGTCATGATTCGCCAATAGCTAGGCATAAGGGAACATGTGCCACCCAGGACCTCCTGTCCAGGCTGTTCTGGTGGCCAAAGATGAGCCAAGATGTACAGTCTTATGTATCAGCCTGCCCTATTTGTGCAGCCAACAAGTATCTTACCTCTAAGTCTGTCGGCTTACTACAGCAGGAACCAGCGCCCAAACAGCCTTGGACACACATCTCTATGGACTTTATTGTAGAATTACCAAGGTCCGACGGAAATACTGCCATCATGGTGACAGTGGACTCCTTAAGCAAATTAGCCCACTTTACACCCTTGAAGGGGTTACCAACAGCCCCGGAGATGGCTAAGGTATTTTTGAGAGAAATTGTGTGACTTCATGGTCTTCCTGACATTGTAGTTTCTGATCGAGGATCTCAATTTACGTCCAAATTCTGGGGGTCTCTTTGCAAACAGTTAGGAATTCAACAAGCCCTTTCCTCTGGATTCCACCCTCAAAGCAATGGGCAGACTGAAAGACTAAGGAGGTCATTACGACCCAGGCGGTAAGTATCTGATATTACCGCCATGGCGTAATTAACGTTTACGCCGTGGATCGATGGCGGAAAGAGCGTCACATTCCGACCCATCGCACACGAGCATTACGCCATGGCGGTAATGTAAATTACGCCATGGCGGAAACGGCCCCTACCGGCATCGTATGCCGCGCAAGGTGCACTACCGCCAGCCATCTTAGCGGCGACCGTAGTGAGCGGACACCGTAGTTAGCGGTGACCGTAATTAGCGGTCACCGTAAATAAGCGGAACCGGAAGTAGCGTCATCGCGGCGGAACGGGAAACAGCACGGCGGCCATCTTGAAAAACACATTCCATTGCCATCCTCCCCAACCATACCAGATCCAACCCTGAGACCTGTCCCAACCCATCACCCACCCAATTACCTACATAAAAATGCCCAAAGTTGTGAAGAAGGCATGCGATCGGCAGCGCCAGAACCGATTTTCTCGGGAGGAACTGACCATGCTCGCTAAGACTCTTCAGGACAATTCTGCCGCAGTATTTTCTACGCAAATGACCAGGCCGGCAATAGCCAAAAAGAAGGCCAATTGGTCCCTGGTGGCAGAGCGTGTCAGTGCGGTGGGGACCATACCCTGCAACCCACAGCAGTGCAGGAAGCGGTGGGATGACCTGAGGCTCCGCGTCAGAAGCATCATCTCTGCTAATCGCAACCTGGGCCTGGCTACTGGGGGAGGATCTGACTCCCCAATCAAACTCCAACCATGGGAGGAAATATGTGCCAGCACAATAGGCATAGAAGGCATCGAAGGTGTAGGAGGGATGGAAATAGGAGCGCCGACATCAGGCGATGAAGGTAGGTGCCTCAAATCAAGACATGCTATAGTCACTGAAGTCCAATCATGTGTAGCACATTGTTGCCCTAGAGTGTAAATGCAACACATCAGCTGGACACTGCCCACAGCCACATGCGACCTCCACCCTGTATACATGTAGCATGCACACCCTAACTGCAGGCACCCACATACCTCCATCCTTATTCCACACAAAAAGGAGACAACCTGCATGCCCCTGCCTCAAATGTGCCTCATCTAGTGACCAAAATCATGTCAATCATTGCCATTCCAATGTCCGCAGACCCATCAATAACGCTCTCCCTCCTTTGCTCCACCACAGACTCAGAATCCAACCCCGAGGATGAGGACACCCCTGCCACAAAAAAAGCCAAGAGGGCCAAGACCACTGTGCACAGACCCTCCACCTCAGCTGCAGTGAGCCAGACCCTGCAGCAGGCAAAATCCTCTGCCACCGACAGGCACCCCAGCAGGCAGCAGGCCAGCAGCAGCAGCACCACACGTCCCCACATTGTCCACCACCGAAGGCACCGCTTCTGCAGGCAGCAGCACCATAGGGGAAACAGCTGCCATTGCAGCATGCTCTGACTCCGATACAGAGGAGCCCGATGTTGGACACCCCACTGACCTGCCTCATTCCCCCTGTTTGTCCCATACCAGCCCCCATGAGGATCCCACACAGGGGCTCCCAGAGGAAGAGGACTGGCCATCCACCCCATGCCCCGCTGAAAGTCCACAAGAGGGGAGCAGCCCCTCTGTGACACCACCTGCAATGGGCATGGCCCAGCAGAGGCAACAGTCCCTTGAGGATGTCATTGCACGTCAGCAACAGCTGTCCACGCTCCTCAATGAGCATGCTGCGGAATGTGGGGGGGCTAGGGCAGCCATAGAACAATCTACGGAAACCCTAAGGTCCGAAATTGAGCGGAGCACGGAGACCCTGAGGGCTGCAATGCAGTCCACCTCAAGGGACATTTGTGGGGAACTTGCCGCCGTGCGCCGTGTGCTGTCAGAGCTGTCCCACACCCTTCAGGACATGTATGCACGTGAGCAGCCAGGGACATCCTCCGCTGCCAGTTCTGCCCAAAGCAGCCCTGTCCGATGATCAGGACGAAACCTGCGCTCCACAGGCAGGGGTGCCCCGGGGGCCAGGAGAGGGGGCTTGCAATAGCGTGTGCCCACTGTTACAGGCATCTTTAGCCACTCACAGGGTGTGTGTTGGGTTGTTCAGGGTGGAGGGTGGAGGGGGGAGGGGGGAGGGGGTGTGTTGGGGTCTTCAGGGGGAGGGGGGAGGGGGTGTGTTGGGGTCTTCAGGGGGGAGGGGTGTGTTTTTGTGTTCAGGGGGGAGGGGGTGTGTCACAACAATTTACAATTGAAATACACATTTTCCTTTTTCCCAAATCAAATGTGTGGAGATTTTCATTGCGAATGTGTGCTTTATTGGTATACAGTCCACAGTGTGCATGACCCAGAGACACGGAGTGCCCCAAGTGCCGTCTCCATGTGATACACACCAGCCGTGTGTGCTAGAAGCATTGGTTGATGATATTTTGACGCATTTCACGCCCCTCCTGTGCATCGCCTCCTCCATGAGGTGCGGTCCCATCTGCACCCTCCTCATCCTCATCGTCAGGTGGTTGCAGTTCTGCGTCAGGGGGCAGGGGCACATTTCGTCTGACGCACATATTGTGTAGCATGACACATGCCATGACCATCTTTGCCACCTTCTCATGGCGGTACAGGAGTGCCCCGCCAGACCTGCTGAGGCAGCGAAACCGTGCCTTCAAGAGGCCGAATGCCTGCTCAATGACCACACGGGTACGTGTATGTGCTCGGTTGAAGTCCTCCACATGCTGGTTCTGTGGGTTCCGGACTGGTGTAAGGAGCCACCTCTTCAGGGGCTAGCCTGCATCACCTGTATGTGGGCGAGAATGTATGTGTCAGTCATGACGTCTAATTTAGAACATGATGTGCCACCATGGCTTGCATCCAACTGTTACTTTGGACCACTTCTAAATGCACTAATTGATTCACACTATGCGACCGGTATATGCTCATGGCTCTCATGGCCTGTTTTGCATGCCATCAACCAATGTATGCAGAGGGGTCGAGTGCCTTGTGAGTGCCCATCCACTGTGTTTGTTCATGCCGTTTGTTTTGGTGGCCTGGCACGTGTCCTGTGATGTCAATGCTCACATCATTGCAACATTGCTGTCGGCCTCATCATGACCCCAGTGAGCAATACTGATGTTGATAGGGACATTTTGGGGGCCCTGCTGTCTGTGTAATGGTGTGTTGATGTTTCTGTCCGTCATGTGCCTCCTTCGTGCGCAGTTATGGGGGACAGGCCTTTCGGTTGATGGTGTTTGGTGACGTGCATGTAGGTGCATTCTGTTGTAGTCAATGTGGTCTGAATTGGTACAATGCACTTGCAGATGGTTGTGTCATGGTTGGGACACAACCTCATTCACATGGTAGGGCTGCATACATCATGTATTGGGTTTACTGGTGTTGGGTGAAGTTTGGGTTGCTTTAGGGTATGATCTGGCTCCGTTGTCTCTGCTACTCACAGCCAGGTGGAGTATGCATCATCCCCCCCCTTTCAGCCAGGTGGAGTATGCATCATTCCCCCCCCTTTCAGCCCGGTGGAGTATGCATCATCCCCCCCCCTTTCAGCCCGGTGGAGTATGCATCATTCCCCCCCCTTTCAGCCAGGTGGAGTATGCATCATTACCCCCCCCCTTTCAGCCCGGTCGAGTATGCATCATTCCCCAGTCCCCCCCACTTTCAGCCAGGTGGAGTATGCATCATTCCCCCCCCCTTTCAGCCAGGTGGAGTATGCATCATTCCCCCCCCTTTCAGCCAGTTGGAGTATGCATCATTCCCCCCCCTTTCAGCCCGGTGGAGTATGCATTGGTACGTCGTTCACCTACCCACTTCACATTTCCATGGTCATGACATTAGACTCACCGAGTAGCCAGGATCTTGGGCCTGCATGTCGCTCCATGTAGCGTGGTATTGTGGAGTTCCTCAGGACCATTGAATCATGGGTTGCTCTGGGGAATCGGGCACAACAATGTGTGATGATCCTGTTGGAGTCACAGACCATTTGCACGTTGATTGAGTGGAATTGTTTCCGGGTGCGGTACGGTACCTCCATGGCATGTGGAACCACCAATTCCACATGGGTGCAGTCGATGGCACCAATGCAACCAGGTATGCCGGCTAGTGCATGGAAACCCACTTTGGTGTTTGCAATCTCCTGGGCAGTCCGTGGTAATGAGATGTGGTCGTCTGTGTGCTTGAGGAGGGCATCGTGCACTTGGATAAGTGTACGTGAGAATAATGGTTGTGAAATGCCATGCAAGTGCCCCACTGTGTGCTGGTAGGTGCCTGTGGCCAGGAAGTGGAGTACAGACACTACCTTCAGTAGGGGTGGGATGGCGGTTGGTGTTTCTATCATGCTGACGATGTCGTTGTGTGTCATGTCTACGATGGTGGTGATGGTGTCCCGGTCCAAACGGTACAGGGTGTGGATCTGCTCAGCAGTGAGGTTGAATGGACTGGCTCTGATGCGTGGGATTGGGGGCTGCCTGCGTGGTGGCACTGGATGTGCTTGTGGGGCTTGCTGGCCCTGCCTTGCCCTCCTTCTCCTCCTGCGTCTCCTCTGTGCTGCCTGTTGTTGTTGTTGTTGTTGTAGCACTTGCATTGCTATCAGGTCCTCCAGCCCCAACATTGCTAGTCCTATTGGTATCATTGTGGGGTGTGACTGGGTGTGGGAAGGGGTGGGGTGTGCTCTTTTTGTACTTCCTGAGTCTGTATTGCCTCCGCCTGTGCTGTTTCTGTGCACCTGTGACAGCTAGATTCACTTTACATGGCCATTTACGGTTGGTTCGCGATGGCGTAATTAGCACCATGGCGGTAAGGTACTTAACGGGCTGGGTGATGGCGTTAGGTGCATGTCCGCTTGGGTCGGCATTTGCATACCTTTCTGCTATGCCGGTAATTACGGTGTGGGAGGTCGCGTGCGCGCGTCCTTGGAGCAGTTAGCGGCAGCGTTAACTACGATGCCGCTAATGGCATCGTAGTTAACGGTCACGGGTCATAATCGGACCTAGCAGAAAACGATGGCGGTAATCATTTACCGCCATCGTTTTTCGCTTAGCGCCAGGGTCGTAATGGGGCCCTTAATCACACACTCGAACAATATCTCCACTGCTTCTGTAGCAGAAGACAAGAAGACTGGTATGCTTACCTCCCCATGGCGGAGTTTGCTTATAATAACACCAGACATACAGCCATCAATATGTCGCCTTTCCTATGTACCTTTGGCTACCATCCTAAACATTTGCCTCTGACAGAACTACGTCCTTCAAGTCTTCCTGCCATCGAGTAGTCGAAGAGCTTAGAGACACCCATAAACTGGCCAGTGAGACCTTGAATGCCAGTCGTCAGACGTATAAGGCATGGGCCGACAAGAAGAGGAAGGCTACACCTCCGTGGACTGAAGGAAGCAAGGTTTGGTTAGCCACAAAGTTCTTACCTCGATGGACACACATGGGGAAGTTTGCTCCGAGGTATATTGGACCCTTTCAGATCTCTAAGAAAGTGAACCCTGTTGCATTTCGCCTTCAGTTGCCTTCCTCGCTAAAGAACGTTCATCCTGTGTTTCATTCATCTCTGCTCAAGCCCTACCTGCCTGATCCTTATAAGAGAAGAACCAAAGGATTAATTGGTACCTTTCCGGCAGATCCAGCAGAATATGAAGTATCTTATCTAGTGGATTCCCGGTGCCATCATGGAGTTCTACAATACTTGGTTCATTGGAAGGGTTATCCCATTGAGGAACGCACCTGGGAGCCCTAGAGCCACATTCACGTACCCCGACTTATCAGAAGATTTCACAGATTACACCCGGGCAAACCGGGAGGCCCCCAAGTAGAAGAGGCCATACTGTCATGCAGACTGTCGGGCGGCGTTTTTGGGACTCCTGGAGGCGCCATTAAGATGTTCCAACACATCGGCGGCCGTTCCGGAATCACCGCTCTAGTGTTTTCCAAGATGGCCGCCGCCACCTTTAGTGCCGGCTCAGTGCAGCGTTCTTCGCGTTGCACCTTCACTGCTCCTCCGAAGGTAACGCTGTTTGACCGCTTTCCTCTCGGTCTTTCGCCTGTTTTTCCAGCCTGCTCTTAGTCCATTCTGTTCTTTTGTACTTCTTCTTATTCCTAGTCTCGGCTCGCTCCTTCTATTTGTTTTCTCGCCCTCCTAGTCAGCCCAGCTCGCTTCCCTCCTTTTCCCCTACGTTCTTGTTTTCCTCCTTTTCCTTAGTATTTCCTTGCAAGTTTTCCCGTGTTCTGCTTTTCCCTTAGCCACCCTTCCTGACTTTTAGTCTGCCTTTGTTTCGTGCTCTTTGGATCCATCTCTCTTGACCCAGTCGGTCCAGTGCTCACTTACCTCTGCCAACTGCTGAGTCCTTTGGACACTGGAGGATCTGCATACCAGCCCGCCACTAGTCTGGTTCCAACTTGGATGCACACCCAGCAGGGTTTTTTCCACCGCTAGGGCTTTTTCCCTGCTCCGGAGCCGGATCCCGGGAGTCCCCACTGTTCGGTTTCCCAATTATCAGATAGAGTGGCATCCCAGGGAGCCCGCCCCTACTTACACGAAAAGAAGAAGACCCCAAAGACCTCTAAAAGACGAACCCGTGAACAACAAGGAAAGAAGTCAGAACACCGGATCAGTTCTTCAGACGTGTCAGGTGAGGAGGAAGGGAGGGAATCCACCGCCTATTTTGACACATCGGGAGGTTCCTGCACTGCCCAGGGATGAGGCCACAAGCTTGGCAAATCGTCGGTTTAATGTGTGAGTGCATTAAAGACCACAAACTGCTATCCTTCCCACTGACTATTCAGTTTTCAACTTGCACTCTGTAGTAAATTCGACCAGTATGGGGACGGTGTCCAGGCGGCTTACGATTTGGTTGTTCCCACCAAACTCAAGGGAAGCAGTTAACCTTGAAGGGCTTCTCTGTCGATGGAGTTTCAGGCAATTCGGACCTGCAGCAGGGCTTCAACGGTGGACAAGGAGTTGCAGCAGTCATCGTCCTTTAGCTCGTCTTCGGTTCTTTCGTTCCAGTGGTCGACTCTGCTTTCCAAGTCCCAGACACCTGCTTTTAAACAGTTTTTCCCATTTCATTCCAGCCAGGTTGTCACTCACAGAGCAGGGTGGCTGTCCTTGCCGGACAGCCAGCCGGCCAATCACGTTTCGGGCACCTCCCTCACATCTTGTCCAACCCAGACACTCAGGCGACAGAGGTGGGCTTCAGCACTGAAGCCCGCCAAAGGCCAACGAACAAAGGGACCAAACCTGGTTTGGCGCGCAGAGACCAATTCTAGAAGAACCTTTCCAAAAAGAAATGGCGAAAAAAGACCGGAACCTGTTTAAACAAAGGGGGCTCAGATGCCATTTTGGCTCCCGTGATTTTTAGCTACTGGTGCTCGCGTCGGGAAAAATCGTGGTAGTTCGTTGTAAAACCACTGCCACCAGCATTTCGATAGGCAAGAGTAGCATTGGACTGCTATATGAGTTTCTAGACATAGGGGATACTAGATAACCCCTCCAGCACTCTATTGGAAAATAGTGTGTGCTGGGTCTAGGAATTTAAAAAGACTAGTAAAGCCAATTTAACTTTACATTCTCTGGGACACAGTAGTTTATCCCAGAGAAGGTGTTTAAACCTTGGGACAGCCTAAATACTTCCCCGTGTCACTGCAGTGAGGGTACTGTGTGACACACATGAAAAGATGATTCCTATGGAGTTGTCTAAAACTCCATAATCAAAGAACACAAGAGTAAAACACACATAAAAATACATGAGAGAGTGGGAAAAAAGGCTCACACTCTCTCCAGGTAAAAAAATCAAGTCCTCAAAATCCAGCAAAGTTGCTGGGGGTCTCTAACTTGAACGGAATTTACACAGTTCTGAGAATTCTCCCTAACACTCACCCCCCCCCCCCAGACTAAGGGACGGGAGGATTTAATCCACCCCTGGATGAATCTCCTTACTCCAGTTGGTCATACATTCTGAAGAGTCCATCAGCATTTTGGTAATTACACCCTGACCTGTGTTCAATGGTAATATCAAACTCCTGTAGGCTGATTGACCATCTTAACAATTTAGGATTTTCCCCTTTCATCTGCATTGACCATCTCAAGGGTTGGTGTTCTGTCTGAATCACAAAAGTAGATCCATACAAGTATGGTCTAAACTTCTTCAGAGACCACACAATGGAAAAAAACACTCACATTCTATGATTGCCCACCTTGTCTCAGGTTCCTTCAGCTTCCCTGCCTTTCTCATCCAGCTGACTCAGAACTGCACGTATACCTGTATTGGAAGCATCCGTTTGCACAATGAAGGTTTGGCTGTAGTCAGGAGCTCTTAAGACAGGAGCTTGACAAGGAGTTTTCTTAAGTTCTTCAAATGCCTTAGTGCACTCCTCATTCCACCTGACCTTCTTGGGGAATTTGGGTGAGGAGACCACATTCAAGGGAGAAGCTATGGACCCATATTTCTCTATGAAGTTCCTATAATAACCAGTGAGACCTAAGAAGACTCTCAGTTGGGTTTGAGTAGTAGGGGTGGCCCATTCTTGTACAGCTTGTACTTTGCTAGGCAATGGCCTTATTTCACCCCCTCCTACCTCATGTCCAAGGTAGACCACTTTGCTCTGACCAATTTGACATTTACTTGCCTTCATGGTCCAATGGGCATGCTCAAGAGCCTGCAAACATATCCTAAGTGGTCAACATGTTCTTTCCAAGTACGGCTGAACACTGCAATGTCATCCAAGTATGCCATGCAGAAGTCCTCCATCCCATTCAGAACTTGATTAACCATCCTTTGGAATGTAGCAGGTGCATTATTTAATCCAATGGGCATTACCTTAAACTGGTAGAGGCCTGTTGGGGTTGGAAATGCAGTTTTCTCCTTCGCATGGTCTGTCAGGGCTATTTGCCAATAGCCTGATGTTAGATCAAATGTACTGAGGTACTTAGCTGAACCAAGTTTGTCCACCAGTTCATCTGTCCTGGGTAAAGGATGGGCATCAGTCTTTGTGACTGCATTTAGAGCTCTGTAGTCCACACAGAATCTCAACTCCTTGGATCCTGCCTTTGGTACTAGCACAACTGGACTAGACCATGGACTTGTAGATGGCTCTATTACCCCGAGATCAAGCATCTTGTTGACCACTTCCTTTATGTGGGTTCTTACATGGTCTGACATCCTGTAACCACTGCTTTTAACAGGTAAGCAGTCACCAGTGAGAATATCATGCTGGCCCCAAGGGGTCAAACCTGGTGATAATGAAAACAGGGAGGCAAACTGATTTAACAGAACCTTGCAGTCCTCCTGTTGTTCCAGTATCAGATTAGAAGAGAGATTTACTCCTTCTATGTTTTCATCTAAAGGTTGTCCCCTGAGGAGATCAGGTAGAGGTTCACTCTCCTCCTCCTCCTCCTGAGCTGAAGCTAGAAGCAAAGCTCCCACTTTTGGTCTTGAGACATAGGGCTTCATTACGAGGCTGGCAGTAAGGCGACAACGGCGCCAGTATCGCTAACGGCACCGTTGCTATCGTACCACCATACTAGGAGTTCTGCTCGTGGGTGCTCTTACAGCCACCAGGTCTGACCTGGTGGCCATGCCGGCACCCGCGAGCAGAACAGGATGGTAGCACCGGTACTGTTATTAACCGTACCGGTGCTACCACCCTCCCCATTCCCATTCAGCCCTATGGGGCCGAATGGGGATGGGGAGTCCCTTATTACCGGCACCCGCAAATGGGCAATTACTGGGTCCCCCAAACTCGGCATGACCAGGTAATTGCCCATTCGCGGGTGAGGGAAAAAATGGATACCGGCGGCAGCCGTGCCTGTACTACAGGCAAGGCTACCTCCAGCCTCGTAATGAGACCCATAGGCTTTTAGACGGTTGGTGTGAAAGAACCTGAGGGCCTCCTTAGGATTGCCTAAGTCCACCAAATAATTGACCTCTCCAAGTTTTCCCACAACCTTGAAGGGTCCAATCCACTTGTCCTGTAAGGCCCTCTGCCTTGTAGGTACCTTAACTAGAACTTGCTGGTCTTGAGTAAACTCAACCATGTTGGCCTTCTGGTCATGCCAATGCTTCACCAGAGCCTGACCTGCTTTCAAGTTATCAGATGCTTCTGTTATCATGTGTGTCATTCTCCTCCGGAGACCAAGCACATAGTCAGTGGCTTGGGGGAAGGAGCACTCTCCAACCCCTCCTTAATTAGTGCCAATGGGCCTCTAACTGGATTACCATAAAGAAGCTTAAAGGGACTAAATCCAACTCCTTCCTGAGGGACTTCCCTATAAGCAAATAGAAGGCATGGCAGTAGAAGGTCCCATTTTCTTCTAAGGGGTTCTTCTAAAGCACCTATCATGCTCTTCATAGTTCTATTAAACCTCTCTACCAACCCATTCGTCTGGGGATGGTAGGCAGTTGAGAACTTGTAAGTCACTCTACAGTTCTTCCACATGGCCTGCATGTAGTGAGACAGAAAGTTTGATCCCCTGTCAGAAATAACTTCCTTAGGAAAACCTACCCTGGTAGAAATACCAAGTAGGGCCTTAGCAATAGCCTGAGCTGTAACAGTCCTCATAGGTATGGCTTCAGGGTACCTAGTAGCATGGTCTACTACAACCAATGTAAATCATTTGCCTGAAGAGATTGGAGGGTTCAAGGGACCAACAATGTCCATTACTCTCACCACTGGGAGGGGCACCAAGGGTGCCACATTTTTGACGCCACTCTTGCCAGAGGTCTGACAAGTGTGACAGCTCCTACAGAATGTATCTACATCAGAACCCAACTTAGGCCAGTAGAAATATAGAGAAAGCCTTTCCTTGGTCTTCTTAAAACTTAAGTGACCAGCCAAAGGAATCTCATGGGCTAACTGCATTACAAATCTTCTGTAGTCCCCTCGGATAGACTCACTTGGTTCACTGTAGAAGAGGCCATCTTCCCAATACAACTTGTGCTTCCCTGGCTCTTGCCCGTCCAGCTGGGAAGCTGCCTGTTGGCGAAGTCCTTTACGAGTAGGACACTCACTTTGACCTCTGCTGAAGTCTGCCCTACAGGGGCCACCTTCTGCCAGTAAAGACTGCAGATCAGGATGGTCTTTAGGACCAGATCTCCAACAGGGGCAAGGTCTTCTTCCATTTCTGACTCCTCAGCAGCTGATTCAACCTTTCCTGGTTGTTCCTTGAACTCAGCCTCAGCTGGTGGAGTAGTCACAGGTGTGACTTTGGACAGTCCTCTCTGGGATGTCTTTGTTGGAAGCACAGGAGTGCTCTCTTGCTTTTTCTTGGAGACCTTGGGTTTCCCCTTTGCCTCTTTCTTTTTAGAAATAGCAGTTAGTAGTTCCTGTGGGCTATGTGTTATAGGGCCTCATTACACTGTAGGTGGTGGACCACCCCGCAAAGGGACCTCGTAGTAAGGCGGTAAGGGTTTACCGGTACCGGTACCGGTAAACCCTTACCGCCTACCATGTAATGAGGCCCATAGACTCTTCTGTAACACCCTCTGGAGAGTCAGTTAAGGTACTCTCTCTGGCCTTCCTTGTCTGTTCCTGTTTCCTTTCGCTGGGAGGACTGGGGGTGCCCGATACAACTCCAAGAGTCTTTAAGTCATTCCGCAACAGGACTCTCCCAGGCACCTCCCTCTGCACGCTAACAGGTGTCTTGACAGTCATGTTGCACTGGATGAGAGCTTGTAATCTTGGAAGTATTAGAACAGGGCCTCCAGCAAGCTTAGTGAGGCTTTGCATGCCTTAGAAACATCCTCAGGTTTGAAAAAAGATTCATCCACCACTGTAATGCTGGCCCCAGTGTCTCTAATGGCAGGGGTCTCCTGACCATTTACAAGTACGCTGTCCTTATAATATTCTTTTGTGTTATCTGGATTTGAATTATAGACATCTAAATTCTGCTGTTCCCACAGACCCACAGACACTAAAGAAACATTGGCAGAGACTCCAATGGGGTCTTTAGCCAGTAGTTGAATGTTTCCACTTGCCATGTGTACTTCCCACTCTGGGGAAAAGGCTAAGGAGGCAGTGTGGACCCCTGAGGGTTTACCCTTGCATCCTGGATCCCCTTTCACATGGTCAGTAGACCCACAAGCATAACATTTTCCAAATGTTTTGACAAATGGGGGTTTCTGCTGACCTCCTCTGGTTTAGCACCAGAGGTTTCACTAGCCTGATTCGGTTTCCCTTGTGGTTTACCCTTTTTCTGTTTGGGACCCTCTTTCTTTTGGATTGGAGGTATTAGAATTCTTTTTGCCATCTTTCTTCTGCTGTTTCCCTTCATCCTGTTTCTGAGTTGCCCCAGAATCCTTGTGAGTAGCCCTGTTGGCAACCCACAAGTCAGCAGCCTTTGCTAACTTCTTTTGATCAATTTCCTTAGAGTCAGCCAAGTGCTGTCTCAGCTCAGGAGAGCAGGCATCAAAAATAGATTCTAACAAAAATAGATTTCTCATTCCTTCAAAAGTGTTAACTCTGTAGCCCTTTACCCAACCATCTAAGTTCTTCAAAACAATCACACACCCAGGTAGCCCAAGGGGTACCATCATGCTTTTTGAGGGTCCTAAACCTCTTAAGGTACTGGGAAGGAGTTTTCCCAAATCTAGCTATCAAAGCTAGCTTCACATTCTCATTCTCCAATCTTTCAAGTTTCCCCACCTCCATTACAGCATCAGTTGCAACCTGGGGGAATCTAGACAAAAGCCAAGGAATCACCTGATTCTCCGTGAAACCCTGAATCCCATAGTTATACTCAAAAGAAGCCAACCAATCCAAAATATCAAGCTTCACCTCATACATGCTCACAGCTTCCTTAGGCATGCAAGGTCTCTTAGGACTGTAAGACATAGAAGACTCCGGGATAGAACCATTTTCAAGAGAATATTTCTTCATTTCAAGAGCATGATGCATTTCCATTTCTTGATGTTTATTTTCATTTTGCATTTGGAGCCTTTTGAACTCTAATTCAAGTCTCATTTTTTCAAGAGAGACAAATTCTGGACTCAGTAGTGGACCTGGTAGGGTTCCTGTGGCTAAAGGTTGAGGCCCAAGAGCTTGTTGGGGAGCAGAGGGGCTCACATCCTGAGACTCCTCTAACTCGTCTTGCTCATCAATAACATTAGAGTTAGACTCTGAATCATTATCATCCTCATCAACATTTTCCACATTTGCTGAAGGAGTAGGTGTAACAGACATACTTCTCAGACTTTGAAATTCCAACAATCTTTCAATCAATTAATTTTTCTTTCCTTTGACAGGGAGGTTCCTGACCTTACACATTTCCTTCAGTTGATCTACTGTTAAAATGATTGGGGCCTCCTGTCTGTAGTTATCCATATTATTCATGATACAATTGCTTTTCTAGTGGTGCTTAGCCGTGTGAAGGTTACTATTTGAACAAAAGTGAAGCAGAACTCTCAATGTAACAACTACACAATTTATCCTCACCGCCTGCCACCAGTGTTAGGCAAAGTTTGTATGCAGTACCCTTTGGGACCACGAGACACAACTAGGACTAGCAGGTGTAAGCAAAACTAACCTTTGGTATAAGTCTGTACCACACAGTTTTTGGTAGCGAGCTGAGCTGCCAGGCTTAACTCAAGATGGACTATGAGCTTGTAAGGGTGTTACACAGAGGTCTATTATTGCAAGTATTTAGATAGACACTTATACTCATGGTTGCTTGGTAAAACACTTATTAATTTATTACACAGTCAGTTACAAAACATGCACTAAAAGGAGCCAATCAATATCACCCAAGAATATACTACAGTACTCCACACTAACCGGTTCTGAAACATTGAAACTACTTTGAACTAGGAGCAAAATGGCATTCAGAGCATTTGAAGTAGGAGCAAAAAGGCATAAGTTAATAAAACTAATTATAGAGTTACTCTTAAACAGTGCAAATAGTTTGAGTTCACCAGAGGAGTTGATTCAATGCAATAGCTAGGCCAAAGTCAATGGACTAGTGACTTGTATAGGTAAAAACGGTTCTGATATTTAAACGGAAAAGTCTTTGCCACGGTTCTCAGAAGTAGTTCAAAGAAGAAAGGTTCGTATGTCGGGTCACACGCTGACTGGGCCTGCAAGTTGCCAAAGTTTCCCACACTTTCGCAGTGAGAGGTAAGTTCGCTCGGTCGGGTTTTCACAGTACCTTATATTGAAGAAAAAGATGCAGCTGAAGACTTCTGTTCCTGGCAGTTCCTGCAGATCTCGCTATTCCTGAGCCTCAGTCGTGGGGACAAGAGAGAGGACTTCGGGGGTCTCCTGCACTGCATGGGGACTGGTCAAAAAGCTGGCAAACTGGCAAATCTTCAATTTCAGTAGCTGTCTTCAAGCACACAAACTGGTGTCCTTCTCCCTGTCTATTCGGTTTCCTGCAGCACTCTGAGAAAAATACAACCCGCTCCGAGAATGGTGTCCAGGTGGCTTACGAGTTGATTGGTCCTACCAACTCAAAGGGAGAAGTCATCCTTGAAGGGCTTCTCTGTCGAGATGAACTTGTTGATTCAGACATGCAGCAAGGCTTCACCGGGCAAACCAACGGTCCAGGAGTTGCAGCAGCCGTCCTCTTCCAGCTCGTCTTCGGTTCTTTCGTTCCAGTGGTCGATTCTGCCTATCAAGCCAAGATACTCGCCTTTTAAACAGTTTTCTCCCGATCATTCCAGCCTAGCTGCCACTCACCCAGCAGGGTGGCTGTCCTTGCCGGAAAGTCAGCCAGCCAATCACGCCAGAGTGCATTTGGGTCTCCTAGGAGACTAAGCACAGGGAGTTTCGGGCACATCCCTCACTTCCTGCCTACTGCAGACACTCAGGCACCAGAGGTGGTCTTCAGTCCTGAAGCCTGCCAAAGGCGTAGAAACAAAGGGACCAAACGTGGTTTGGTGCGCAGAGACAAACTCTAGAAGAACCTTTCCAAAAAGAAATGTGAAAAAAGAAGACCTGGACCTGTTTAAACAAAGGAGGCTCAGACGCCATTTTGAAAAACATGGCCCCAGTGATTTTTAGCTACCGGTGCTTGCGGTCGGGAAAAATCATGGTAGTTTGTTGTAAAACCACTGCCACCAGCCATTTCGATAGGAAAGATTAGCATTTGACTTGGAAGATAGTGTGTGCTGGGTCTAGGTATTTAAAAAGACTAGTAAAGCCAATTTAACTTTACATTCTTTGGGAAACAGTAGTGTATCCCAGAGATGATGTTTAAACTTTGGGACAGCCTAAAAGGCTTCCCTGTGTCACTGCACTGAGGGTGCTGTGTGACACACATGAAAAGATGATGCCTATGGTGAAAGGGGCCTCTAGGGGACCCTGACGTCTATGGAAACAAGGCGAGTCACCACACACGATAGATACGCCAGACACGAGGTTGTTTTCCCAAAGCTAGGGTTTATTGCAAAGCAAATGTCTCAGTTGGCCAACTCGGTCGCACGCACCGCGACCTGTATCTCTAGACCTCAAGGGACGCAAGAGAGTGAATTACGTACATCAGTTACATATATACAAAATGCATATCAAACAATCAGCTGTGACATGTTTAACATCCCCGTTTATTGGGTTTCTTTGAACTTGGTGTGATGATGGACATCTGCGACTACTATGACACCTTCAAACATCTATTCTAGTAACAATTTGCAATTTTGTGAGTGCGAAGGCATCTTTCAGTTGTTGAATAGAACACAGCGCTTCTGTTCTTGGAAGCGAGCTACATACGGGGGGGGAAGAGTTGCATTCCGGACCTTGCTATCTATTAGGTGCTATTCCCGTCCTGGGAGCCGACACGCTCTACCGGGCTCAGCAAAGGGGGGCCGTAAGAAAAGCATAATTCAAGCCTTTAGCGGTATTATTCTAACATATTCTACCATATAACGAGACTGCCTGACAGCTGTGAAATGATTAAATGCCCTGCAGCTCTGCTTCAAGGCTACATTCGGGAGGGAGCCAGGCATTCTTCCTGGCGCTGCCTATGTTTGTGTTTCAGCGAACTCTTGTTATCCTCTCGGCCCTGTGGCCTTGTCCTTTTCACATACAGACAACAATGTTTTATAGTCGAGCAGTGTAAGCGGAAAATATACTGCGAAGCAATGGGAACAGAAAGCAATGAGCAATGGTTAGAAAACAAAATGGCGATTCTTGTTACATCAAAATGGCCGTTCATTGGCAAACTTGAAACCTATATTCTGTCATATCGTGCATGAGAGGTTTGGCCCACGGCCACCAAAATGCGTTTACGGTCACAAAGTAGAGGTATCCATTTTTCATAGACTGACAAACCCTTCTTTGGCCGTATGCCAAACGTCTCATCTATTTATTGAAACCTCCTCTAGTGATGATGAATCTGAAGTACTTATGTCTGAATTTTGCATGCTATCATAGACATCATTGTCTTCATCAATATCTATTGCCATCAACTCTTTTACTGCTCTTATCTCATTTGGGTCTGGGTCAGTTCGATCATGGGGTTGTTTTTCTTTGTCATCAAATGCATACATCCTTCTGTACATCCCTCAGTTACCTCAGCGCAAACTATGGGTAAACAATGTATACAACAACAGCACATTAGGAATATTCCAAACACCACTACTAATATTGAGATCACCTTCCATCCCCAAGAACGTAGTATTCCCCAAAACCAAGATCCTACTCCCCAGCTCCCTTCTCCTGTAGGGAGTTCAGAGCTTAGGACGTGCATTTTCTTTATTGCTTCAAAAGGGGAATAGTCATCGACATAAACGCAACATGCTGATCCCACTATTTTGCAAATTCCCCCACGATCAACCAGGATCACATCGAGAGCCATTCTATTTTGCAGCGTCATTAACCTGATCCCTCTTTCTTCCAACGTCATGTTAAATAATATATCTGTCGTTGTGTTTATTGTATTTATTAGGATTCTGGACAGTTGCCTTATATTATAGGAGTTCACTATCTGCCCCAAGAATGGAATGAATGATTTTGCTACATCAGTTGCTATTAAAACACCCTCGTCAGTCCTTTTGACTCAAGTTCTGGATAATCTGACCATGGCTGCTGTTTCTAAGAGGAATACTCCTGGGAACATTAGCCCTAGGTAACATGTACCCCCCCAGTTTCTGGGCAACCAAGGATATTCTTTCTCTCCACATATAAAATAAACTGGATCACCTACATATACTGGTTCTATTTCCCATTTTAATACCACTGTATTCATGCAACCAGTATATGTTCCGACTGAAAAAGAGCCTGTCTTTTTTAGACAAAAAGGGACATTTCTTGGGCTATAATTCACCGTGTAAGATGGGGGAATTGCATCTTTGTCCCCTTTCTGTTCTTACACGAAACGTCATTACAGATGTTTTTTCTGGTGGGGACAATCTATCTCGTCTATTTTGTCGTGCTATCTTTCGTGTACTTTTCCTCCTGGGCTCTGGGGCTAATACTTGTGCTTTATGGAAAATGGAACAACCCACAGGATTCATTATTATCTCCTCAAACTCATTCATGTTGGTTCTGTCTAATTGAGCCGTATTACTCTCATTCCATTTCCATAGAGCATTGCACCTAAAGATGCACTACATGCTGAACTTAATGGTATTGGCTGCACATACCACCCTATTCCTTTCACAGCATGCTGTGGTAAATGGGCACATACCCAGCAATTTGTTTTCTTCAGAGTTGCATGTGTCATGTTCATGATCAACAGTAAAGTGTTATTTCCAAAACCTTCCCTGTGTCTTTCTTCCATTGGGGGCAGGGTATAAGTGATCTGAACCGGGCTTTCAGTAGTGGATATATTGATTATTGGTAAAAAAACATTTCTAATGGGTGTATTGTTTCCACCCACCATAATATTAGGGCTGTCCACATTGGTGCTACCACGCTCATAAAGCACATTATTATTGTCAGTACCAGCATACAATTCTTTTTACCATGCGTTTTCCTTAAGCTTACAGTCTTTATAATTGATTCATTCTCAGCGATGGTGGTGCAGGAGGAGGCTGGAACCGGTCCCGGCATGTTTCTCGTTGTCCTTCTTCTTTCTTATCACAGTTCGTTGTGGATATCTCTCTTCGTCACGCTTGCTCTGATGTTAATACGTTCAATGGAATTGTCACAGTTCAGTTCTGCCTGTCCTTTTTAGCCTGGATTCGATTATTCGTTTTTAGGCGAGATCACTTGTCCTTTCGTATACTGCTCAGAGGACCTTTGATCAGTTATCTTATCGCCTTAGTATCATGTGCGCCCAGCTTGTCCGCTCTGGTTCCGGACACATGTACTGTTAATCAGTTATCTCACTTGCCATAGTACCATGTGTGCCCAGCTTGTCCGCTCTGGTTCCGGACACATGTACTTTTTATGCTCGCACCGAGGAGCCGCGAGTCTTGAATTATCCGACTTGCACAATTCTCACGCTTCTCTCCTCTACACCTCTGGTTCCTTCTCCGTCCATGAGCTGAACCAGAGGTTGACATAAACACCAAAAACCAAAAAGAACTGCGGATCACTTTGTCTTCCGAGGCCGTAAGTTGTATCGCCTTGCTCCTGGTATCGTATGATCCGTGACCAGTGCCGGTGCACTTCCAGATTCAGGCTCAAAGTCAGCCTGTGGCGCTACTGTAGGTGTTGGTGTGCACTGCGCCAATGATGCAGATCCGTTTTTTGGCGTGCTGGCACGTGCTGGTGGGCGCCAAAGGGGTACACGATTTGTTTCTGCTGGTATTTGCAAGGCAGATTTCGCATCAGCCAGCAGTGATGTCGATTCTGCTGGGCAACGTTGGGGCACTCTTTGCCCTTCCCCCTCTTTGGCAATCGTCTCAGGCTTTGTTTCAAGTTTCACTTCTCATTTTGGCAGATTAGGTGGCTGCTTACTGGCAACAGTTTCTTTCGTTTCTGGGACCACTGTCTCTTTCCGATCATCAGTGTCAGTCAAGTCTTTCAGTGCAGTTGGAATCTTCTTGGCATGGGTGGCAAGGATCCACGACTTCCTTCCATCCACCCGTATTGCCGTCTGCGTCACCAACAGTACTTGATAGGGCCTGCGCCACCTGGGTGCTAATGATGACTTTCTTTCAAAATTCTTTAGCAGCACCCAGTCTCCTGGCTCTAGCGCGTGCCCCGGACCAGTGTATCTCACTGGTAATGCCTCCTGCACCTGCTGATGAATCAAACGCAATTTCTGCATTAAAAGGCCACAATAAGTACTAAGCACAGGGTGTTCTATCTCACTAAGTCGTTTTGGCTGAGGTGCGCACCAAACATTTGCCGGCCTCCCCATCACGATCTCGTACGGGGAGAGCCCAGTTTTAGCCGGTACAGACGTACTCATGCATAATAGTGCTATTGGTAATGCATCTACCCAACTGAACTTGCTTCCCGCACAAATCTTGCTAATCTTTGATTTAAGAATCCCGTTGTGCCTCTCCACAAGACCGGCAGAACTCGAATGCCTTGAACTATGGAATCTCTTATCTGAAGACCAGCACATATCTGTAATACCACTGCACCCACAAAATGTGGTCCATTATCAGACCATAGGACACGGGGCAAGCCAAATCTGGAAAAGTACTTCTTCAACATTACTTTTGCCGTGCTCATTGCTGTGCAGTCCTTCAAGGGATATGCCTCCACCCACTTACTGAATGCACAGATCACCACCAAGACGTATTTTAAGTTTTGGCACCTCTCCATCTCTATGAAATCAAAATGAATTACCTCAAATGGCATGGAGGGCGGGCCAAAACTGCCTGTTGGAGTCACTGTTCCCTTCCCTACATTGTGTTTCAAACACGTGATACAGTTCTGCACCAACCTCTCTGTATTCTTTTTTATGTTTACATTCTGCCAAACTGTAGAAAGGTGCTGTATTATTTTCTTAGCACACATGTGCGTAGGGCTGTGGGCCATTGTGACCATTGCAATTACGTACGAATTTGGCAACATCCAGTTTCTAGTTCCCTTGTCCACCCAACAACCCTCCAGATCCAACTCAGCAGATCCCTCTGCCCACCCCTGTATTTCATCGGCCTTAGCCTCGGCCTGCATTTCTTTGACAGTGGCAACTCCATCTTCTATCATGCAGGGTACTTCCTCTGTCTGAACCGTCATCATTTTGGTATTCAAATCAGTGGCAGTTTGTTTCGCATTTCTGTCTGCAAACGCATTTCACTCTCCTACTTTGCATGTTACTTTTTTATGTGCCTCGCATTTCACTATTGCTAGGCGCTTTGGAAACGTTAGTGCAGACAGCAATCATACAATCAAAGGGCCATGTTGGATTCTGGCGCCATGTGATGTCAAAAACCCTCTCACAGCCCAGAGTCGACCAAAATTATGAACCACTCCAAAAGCATACTGACTATCAGTATATATATATTCACATTCAACTTTTCAGAAATCTCGCAGGCTCTGGTTAATGCTATTATTTCCGCGGCTTGTGCTGAATTATAGGGAATTCTTTTGCTTTCTACAATGCTCTCTAGGGTAGTGATAGCATATGCGGCAGTTGTCTTGCCATCTGGTAATTTAAAACATGAGCCGTCACAAAATAACTCTCCATCTGGCTCTTTCTGTAGGGTATCACTTAAATCAACTCTCCCCTTGGTTTCTTCCTCAGTGACCATTAAACAATCGTGGGGGGTGATTCATTCTTCCTAATTTCTTTTATGGTTGGTGGCATTAATTCTGCAGGATTCAAAGCGCTACACCTCATAATTTGGATATGGGGCGCGAACAAGATAATCTCATATCTTGTCAGTCTAGCAGAGGTGAGGTGTTGCGTCTGTGTCCTATTTAATAGAGCGTCTATGGCATGTGGCACCATCAAAATTAAAGTGTGCCCCAATACCATCCCTTCCGTTTGTTTCACTGACGCCGCAGCCGCCGCGACAGATCGCAAACATTGTGGTAGTGCGTGCGCTACAGGGTCCAGCACAGAAGAAAAATAGCCGCAGGGCCTATTTCTTCCACCTTGTTCCTGTGTCAAAACCGCCAATGCACATCCTTCACTTTCACACACAAATAGTCTAAAAAATGTTCTCTAAGTTCGGCGTACCCAAAACTGGAGCCGAGCATAATGCAGTTTTCAATCCATCAAATGCTTTCTGACATTCCTCATCCCACTGCAAAGGCATAACTGCATCCTTTCTAGTTAAATTCACCAACGGTTTCACAATTAACGCAAAATTACCAATCCATGGTCGGCAATATGAAGCCATGCCTATTATGGCTCTGACTCCTTTTCGTGTCTTTGGAATAGGCGTTCTGGCGTTAGTCTTCTCCCTTCTTTCGAAAGTAGGTATCCCAAATAGGCCACCTCCTTTCGATTATACTGAAATTTCTTCAAACTAGCTTTATGGCCATGTGCCGCTAGGTGTGACAGTAGTAATACAGTGCTTTCTTTACAAATCTCCTCTGTGTCTGCAGCTAGCAATAGATCGTCTATGTATTGCAAAAGTACACAACCCACGGGTAATTTCAGAATGGCTAGCTGCTCTTTTAATGCTCTACTGTAAATACTTGGACTTTCCATGTAACGTTGCGGAATCCGCGTAAATGTAAATGATCATCCTCCTAATGTGAACGCGAACAAATATCTGCTGTCCTTGTCTACTGGAATACTGAAGAAAGCATTTTTCAAATCTACTACACTAAAATATTCTGCTGAAACAGGTATCATTGTCAATATTGAATTGACGTCTGGCACTAGAGGAAATTGTGGATCTACTACCTTATTCAATGCGCGTAGATTAATTATGAAATGGTATGGTACCTCATTACCTCCTTTTTTATAAACCGGAAGAATCGGGCTGTTGCATGTACTGCCTGTAATTTCCTCGATTACCCCTAATTTCACCAAATCTGTAACAATACTCTTCAATCCTTTCTCACCTTCAACCGAAATTTTGTATTGGGGTATTCGCGGTAGGGTAACACCTTCTTTCAAAGTGATCTTTACTGGCTCTATCTTTAAACATCCTACATCATTGTCATGCATTGCCCGTATACAGGTTGGTACTTTACTTAGTTCCCCGGTAACGCTTCGGACATGAATTCTGACACAGGGGCATCGTGTGGCCATATCATTAGAAACACTCTGTCTGCCGTGCAATGTATAACAGAACCTAGTTTTTTCAACAAGTTTAATCCCAACAAATGATCCCCACAATTTTCTGTTAAAAGGAAAGGACAATGTTCAGTAAATGGTCCTATGGTAACTGGGACTGGTTTGGACACTGGGTTTATGACTGGTGTACCTGCGAACCCTACGGAAATATTCTTTTGCCCTGACAGTGATATATCCGGAACCAAGTGATGGTCTATTGAACACTTCTGTGCTCCTGTATCTACAAGAAAGTGGTGCTCCTCATTCCCGACTCTCATTTCTACGTAGGGTCCTCTCTGGTTCACGGGAATAGACACTGGTTCCGACCCCTGTCCTGGGCTGTCCTATTGGGGAAATAACACATCGTCCGATGTGTAATCATTACTATTACTGTAATACGTGTTTGGCTCTTTATCGAAAACATTCCCACCCTTCCTTCTATTTCCCCCACTCTGGTTTCCATATTGTTGATTTTGCTGTCCCTGACTCTGGTTTGGGGCATTTTGGTTTTGGCCTTGGTTTTGATTACCTCCGTTATTGTGATGCTGCTGCATACTATTCCTATTTGGTCCATTCGATCCTGGGCGTCCTCTATGCTGTCTCCTCTGACCCGACCCATTTCTATTATGTAGATGCGGACATTGCGCTCGCCAATGTCCTTCCTCCTTAAAATACGCACACTGATTCGGTCCCACTGTTCCCCCATGCATATTCGAATTACTCCTTCCTTGTGCGTTCCCTCGCCCTATATTATGTCCTGTTACTTGCTGCAATAGTACCTGTGTTCTTATTAGACATTCTTTCAAGTCTGCCCCCACCTGTTTTAGCAACGATAATTAGTTCACCATCTCCTTCTGCCCCGGCAATGGTAACTGCTGCCGTTTATTATGCGACCCCTTTTCCCCCTTCCCAGGTCTCCCGATATCCCTACCCCTGTACGCAGGTGTAGTAAACACTTTGACAGGTGCAGTAAACATTTCGACATAATCATTATCTAATTCATCTTTAAGCTCAAAAAGTCTATATACATGTTCTCTCACTTCTTCATCCCTCTCCCTACAGCGTGCTAATGCATTCAAATCTAACAATTGCTGCAGTGGTAATTTCCCAATTAACTGTTTCCATTTCTCCACCAAATATTTACCCATGCATTCCAGCACTACCTGTCTTTCGTTGCTTCTACGGAAGTCATACATCGAGGCCAATGCTGCCGTCTCATCATTCCCGTCTATACACATCTCTGCCCGTTGCTGCAATTCCACCTTCCTTTCTTTGCTGATTGCGCTGCGGGTTACCCTCGTGCACCCCCGTTGGACAGTCCCGCCTCTTGCCCCCGTGGTTTCAACTTCAACCCCGGGAGGAACGGACAGTACTGAGTCTGTGCCTGAGGCGGGAGGTGCGGATGGGACAATGGGAACAGGGAGTGTCTGTTGTGGGCCTGATTGGCTAATAGGAAGTGTTACGCGTGTGGTCTTTGGCTGCGGGAGGGCTTGAGCTACCAGAGGGGGAGCTTGAGCTACGGGCGGGGTCTGGGCAATAGCTACTGACGTGTCTGGTCTTACTTCTGATCTTGGGCCTTGTTTTGTATGGGTCAATATATTTTCTATCAATTCATCTGCTATGTGTAATTCTCGTTGTGGGTATATCTTTTCTATATTCAACTGGTCACGCCTACCTGCCCTTCTTAGACTCTCAGTCCGTTCCTCTTCTTTCTCTATTTCACCTTTCGATTTATGCCTGCGCGCATGCTTTGCTCTGCTTTTAAATTGGAGCATTGCTTCCTTTCTCCAGTCTTTAATAGTCTCAAATGCTGCAGGACGCGCTTTCTTTCTTATCAACACCCTTTCCAGGTTGTCTATCCTCGTTATCTCAAAACTACCATTAATCGGCCACTGATGGTCTTGTTGCTTTCTGGTTTGCCTATGCCAAGTCTCACAGAATATTATCGCACCCACTCCATACTTCACATACATCTCATACGCCAGCGTTCCCCCAGGTGGTACAATTTGGCCATCTTCCAAAGATTGTCTACCACAGCGGAAAAACTCTGCTAAGGTGGACAATACCCCAGGCATGTTTCAACCTTCCCCCTGGTTAATCAACCTTACCTAGGGTGTTGATTTTGCAAAGTCAACTCTCAACCAATATCAGGATACTTTGAATCGGGGAATGACTCACCTGATAAATCAAGTCGTCTGTATACTGACGCACCAAAGGACGTCGTGTCTGCCTTTCTTGGCTTCCGCCTCGTTTCGGGACCCTCGCCTCCTTGTTCTCTAGCCAGGTACGTCGATTAGGGATCAGATGTGTGCAGATCTGCAAAGGAGTCTCTCTTCACTTTTACAGGACGCCCCGAAAACCTCTTGATCCGGCTCGATCGGCCCGTCCTCGTCGTTCTCTGCCTTACTCAATTACAACGTTATGCGATGGAAAAAGTGGGGGAGGGTCCATATTCAGGTGCCATCCTGAAAGGGGCCCCTAGGGGACCCTGACGTCTATGGAAACAAGGCAAGTCACCACACACGATAGATACGCCAGACACGAGGTTGTATTCCCAAAGCTAGGGTTTATTGCAAAGCAAAAGTCTCAGTTGGCCAACTCGGTCGCACGCCCCGCGACGTTTCTCTAGACCTCGAGGGACGCAAGAGAGTGAATTACGTACATCAGTTCCATATATACAAAATGCATATCAAACAATCAGCTGTGACATGTTTAACACCCCCTTTATTGGGTTTCTTTGAACTTGGTGTGATGATGGACATCTCTGACTACTATGACACCTTCAAACATCTATTCTAGTAACAATTTGCAATTTGTGAGTGCAGAGGCATCTTTCAGCTGTTGAATAGAACACAGCGCTTCTGTTCTTGGAAGCGAGCTACATACGGGGGGAAGAGTTGCATTCCGGACCTTGCTATCTATTAGGTGCTATTCGCGTCCTGGGAGCCGACACGCTCTAGCGAGCTCAGCAAAGGGGGGCCGTAAGAAAAGCATAATTCAAGCCTTTGGCGGTATTATTCTAACATATTCTACCATATAACGAGACTGGCTGGCAGCTGTGAAATTATTAAATGACCTGCAGCTCTGCTTCAAGGCTACATTCGGGAGGGAGCCGGGCATTCTTCCTGGTGCTGCCTACGTTTGTGTTTCAGCGAACTCTTGTTATCCTCTCGACCCTGCGGCCTTGTCCATTTCACATACAGACAACAATGTTTTATAGTCGAGCAGTGTAAGCGGAAAATATACTGCGAAGCAATGGGAACAGAAAGCAATGAGCAATGGTTAGAAAACAAAATGGCGATTCTTATTACATCAAAATGTCTGTTCATTGGCAAACTTGAAAACCTATATTCTGTCATATTGTGCATGAGACGGTTGGCCCACGGCCACCAAAATGCGTTTGCGGTCACAAAGTAGAGGTATCCATTTTTCTAGACTGACAATGGAGTTGTCTAAAACTCCATAATCAAAGAACACAAGAGTAAAAGAGTAAAACACACATCAAAATACATGAGAGAGTGGGAATAGAGGCTCACACTCTCTCCAGGTAAAGAAATCAAGTCCTCAAAATCCAGCAAAGTTGTTGTGGGTCTCTAAGGTGAAGGGAATTAGCACATTTATGAGAATTCTCATATATTCTCATAGCTTATATCCCCCGCCCCTCAGGCTGACATCACCAAACCTAGTGATATTCTCCGCCTATCTCCATGACGTTTCTCGGCAGCGTAGCTAAATGCGCCCAGTCATCACCTACGTGATGTGACGCAGAACCCGGAAATCAACACACATCAACCCACAACACAGCGCGTCACAATTCGGAATACAAAACTATACTTGAAAAGGAAATAGCAAAGCAGTACAATATTTAAAGTACTTGTATTTCACAATCAACGCTCCGAGAACATCTGGCGATTGCCATATTCAATGAACAGGGTAATTCTTTTCTTTTTTCTCATTTTTTTCTCGGTCAACAAATGTTCATAGTGAGTCACGCAGTGTTCCTTTTGGGTAGGTATAAGAAGCGCATCAGACGCACCGTGAATCGCAAGGCTTGGGCTTCAGCTTGGCACTAGTCCACAGTAAACGATGTCAGGTTGCTCCTTATCGCTGGTACCGCGAAAGGGCATATGGGCTGTGTCGATCATCCCAAAAAAGGGTCACTGTGATCCAGCCATTCAAAAGTATCTTGTCAGGCTGAGAGGTCCTGTGTCCGCGGAAGCTGCTGAACCCCCGACAATCCCCCTGAAGTGTAATTCTCAGAACCAGAAATACAACTCAGCTCTGTTAACTACACCCCTAAGGGAAATGGGGAAGTGGATAACATAAGAACACCAGGCTGACTGCGTCAAGACTAACCGAAACTGAACCTGCAGAGAATACAAGAAAACAGATGCAAATCCTCTCATTACTTACTTAACTTCAAGGATTAGAATTGACTTTAAATCCATAACTAATAAGTTAAGCATCATACCTGGTTCTTCTCCTAAAATTTCTTAGAGAAGTTTGCAGAAGTAGCTGAAAATCTTTCTTACTTGAGTCTCTTCAAATTTACAGCAACTTCTTATTAATGGCAAACCTGAGAAGACTTGCTCTTTGCCTTTTCAAAGTTGACAAATTGTTCCAGTTAGATTGTCTTTAGTAAATGCCTTTGGCCCTCATTACCACCCAGGCGGTAAGTAATCGAAATTACCGCCATGGCGTAATGAGCGTTAACGCCATGGTCCGATGGCGATAAGAGCACCATATTACGACCCATTGCGCACGAGCATTACGCCATGGCGGTAACGTAAACTACGCCATGCCGTAAATAGCCCTTACCGGCCTCGTTAACAGCGCAGGGTGACCTACCGCCACCCATCATTGCGCCGACCGTAGTCAGCGGTCACCGTAATTAGCGGTGACCGCAATTAGGCGGAACCGGAAATAGCGTAATCGCGGCGGAACGGGAAACAGCACAGCGGCCATCTTAAAAAACACAATCCATTGCCATCCTACCCAACCACACCACAACCAACCCTCAAACCCTGTCATTCCCATAACCCACCCATTTCCACACCCAACCATGCCGAAAGTTGTGAAGAAGGCATGTGACAGGCAGCGGCAGGAGCGCTACAGTCGTGAGGAACTGCAAATGCTTGCAGACACGCTCCAGGAGAAGGCCGATGTTGTCTTCTCCACTGAGATGACCCGGCCAGCCATAGGCCGCAAAAAGGAGGTGTGGGAACTTGTGGCACAACGTGTCAGTGCTGTTGGAACCACCCCACGCACCTCCAAACAGTGCCGCAAGAGGTGGGACGACCTGCGGATCAGGGTCCGGGGCATTATGTCTGCCAACCGTAACCTGGCCCTGGGAACTGGCGGGGGAGCACACTCCCCACTGAAGATGCAGCCATGGGAGGAGACATGTGCCTCTCTGATTGGCATTGAGTGCATCGAAGGTGTCGGCGAGATGGAGAGAGGGGCCCCGACATCTGGAGACACAGGTAGGTGCCTCATATCCAGCCTTGCAAGACACCCTGATACACTTGCACGTGACAATCACAATGTGGCAGACGCAACACATCAGCAGATGAGCCAAACCCTGCGCACATGCAGCATGTACACTGTACAGTAGGCAGACACACACCTGCATGCAAAACCGAACCTAAAGCGAGGCAACCTGTATGTCACGGGCTACTAACTCCACCATCTATCCATTACACTCTTCACAATGCCTGCTCAATGTCCGCTGAACCATCAATAACAGTCACCCTCCTCTGCTCCACCACAGGCTCGCAATCGGACACTGGCAGGGACGACAGCACCAGCACCCCAGCCAAGAAGGCCAGGAAAGTGGGAGAAGGGAACCATGCATCCACCTCTGCTGGACCCTGGCCGAAACCACGCCAGGCTGAAGAGGCCAGGGCAGCAAAGTCCCCCGAGGAAGGGGTCGTGACAGCGCCTGCAGCCCAACAACACCCACTGTTGCCCACTGAGGGCAATGTGTCAGCAGGGAGCAGTACTGTTGGGGAGACTGCAGCCATCGCTGCCTGCTCCGATAGTGATGTGGAGGATGACACTGGACTTGCCCACAACACGCAACTTCACTCACCACACCTATCCCCAATCAGCCATCATGGAGATGACACCCAGGGCCAATCGCCTGCTAATTCATGGCCAGCAACTCCAAGCCCAGTGGGAGTTGGGGAAGATGGGAGTAGTCCCATTGGTCCCCCATTGGCACCCTCCATTGGGCCAGATTTCCAGCTGTCGCTGGAGCAGATTGCCAACAGGCAGGAAGTACTGGGCACACTCCTCACGCAGCATGTTGCAGAATGTGGAAGTGCCAGTGCAGCCATGGAGAGGAGTGCTGATGGCATCAGGTCTGCCATCCAAACTGCCAGCAGGGACATATGCACCGAACTTGCTGCAGTGCGGCAGATGATGAGCCAGCTCATCCAGACAATTGTGGACACATGCCGTACTGAGCAGCCCGGTACATCCTCAGCTGCAAGTTCAGCACAAGCCTCTCCCGTCCGCAGGTCATCCAGGACCCTGAGGAGCACAGGCAGGGGGGCCCCAGGTTCCGGGAGAGGGGGCAGTCAATAGTGTGCAAAACTATACACACTTCACCACGGGCACTGTCACATGTTTGCAGGGTGTTCAGGGGGGAGGGGGAGGGGGGAATTGGGTGTGTTGGAGTGTTCAGGGGGGAGGGGGAGGGGGGAATTGGGTGTGTTGGAGTGTTCAGGGGGGAGGGGGAGGAGGGAATTGGGTGTGTTGGAGTGTTCAGGGGGGAGGGGGAGGGGTTCTGTTATACCTATTCAGAAGAACAATACACTTTTTCATTTCTCACAAACGAAATGTGTGGACATTGCTCATATCGTATATGTGCTTTATTGTTTTACAGTCCACAGTGTTGACATACCAGACACACACAGTGCCCCAAGTGCCATCCATATGTTACACACACGCTGTGTGTGCTAGAAGTATCGGTCAATGACATTCTGACGCATTATATGCCCCTCCTGTGCATCGCTGCCTCCCTGAGGTGCTGCCCCATCCCCATCATCATCATCCCCATCATCAAGTGGTTGTGGTTCTGCGTCAGGGGGCAGAGGCACGTTTCGTCTGATGCACATATTGTGTAGCATGACACATGCCATGACGATCTTTGCAACCTTCTCATGGCGGTACAGGAGTGCCCCGCCAGACCTGCTGAGGCAGCGGAAACGTGCCTTCAGTAGGCCAAAAGCCTGCTGTATCACCACACGGGTATGTGCATGGGCACGGTTGTGTTCCTCCTCATGCTGGTTCGATGGGTTCCGCACTGGTGTGAGGAGCCACCTCTTCAGGGGATAGCCCGCATCACCTGTAAAATGTGAGAAATGAATGTGTCAGGAACGAGATTGATTTGTGAACATGACGCACAACCATGCCTTGATTCCGACTGTTACTGTGCACCAATTAGAGTTGTGCTAATGGATTTACACTGTGCAACCAGTATGTGTTCATGGCTCTCATGTACTGTTTTGCATGCAAAAACACAATGCAGGGGGGACGATTGCCTTGTGAATGGCCATCCACGGTGTCTGTTCAGGCCGTCATTCATGTGACCTTGCACGTGTCCTGTGAGCTTGAAGCTCACATGATAGCAACATTGATGTCTGGCTCATTATGACCCCAGTGAGCATTACTGGTGTCAATGGGGACAGTTTGTGGGTCTTGTAGTGGTGCATTGATGTTCCTGTCTGTCATGTGCCTCCTTTGTGCGCAGTTGTGGGGGACAGGCCTTTCAGTAGTTGGTGCATGGTGACGTGCATGTTGGTGGTTTTCTTTAGGGTCAATGCGGTCACAATTTGCACAATGCACTTGCAGATGGTTATGTCGTTTTTGGGATACACTTTCATTCACATGTTGGGATGATTAGGTCAGGCATAATGTGTACACTACTCTGTTGACGTCAGTGCTGCCACAGGGAATGATCTGGCTACTGCTAGTTGCACCCATGTGACGTATGCATCACCCCCCTGTATCTGCCAGATGAAATATGCATTGGTACGTCATTCAACACCCACTTTGCATTTCCATGCTCATGACATTAGACTCACCGAGTAGGTAGGATCTTGGGCCTGCATGTCGCTCCATGTAGCGTGGTATTGTGGAGTTCCGAAGGACCATTGAATCATGGGTTGATCCGGGGTATCTGGCAGAACAATGTGTGATGATCCTGTTGGAGTCACAGACCATTTGTACGTTGATTGAGTGGAAATGTTTACTGTTGCAGTACGGTACCTCCATGGCATGTGGGACCACCAATTCAACATGGGTGCAGTCAATGGCACCAATGCAACCAGGTATGCCGGCCAGTGCATGGAAACCCACTTTGGTGTTGGCAATCTCCTGGCCAGACCGTGGTAATGAGATGTGGTCATCTGTGTGCTTGAGGAGGGCATCGAGCACTTGCATCAGTGTACGCGAGAATAATGGTTGTGATATGCCATGCAAAGCCCCACTGTGTGCTGGTAGGTGCGTGTGGCCAGGAAGTGGAGCACGGACACTACCTTCAGTAGGGGGGGGGTGGCAGTGGGTGTTTCAATCATGCCGACGATGTTGTTGTGTATCATGTCCACAATGGTGGTGATGGTGTCCCGGTCCAGTCGGTACAGGGTGTGGATCTGCTCAGCGGTGAGGTTGAATGGGCTGGCTCTGATGCGTGGGATTGGGGGCTGCCTGCGTGGTGGCACTGGCTGTGCTGGTGGGGCTTGCTGGGCCTGCCTTGCCCTCCTTCTCCTCCTGCGTCTCCTCTGTGCAGCCTGTTGTTGTTGTTGTTGTTGTTGTTGTTGTTGTTGTTGTTGTAGTTGCTGTTGTAGCACTCGCATTGCTATCAGGTCCTCCAGCCCCAACATTGCTAGTCCTATTGGTATCATTGTGGAGTGTGACTGGGTGTGGGAAGGGGTGGGGTGTGCTCTTTTTGTACTTCCTGAGTCTGTATTGCCTTCACCTGTGCTGTTTCTGTGCACCTGTGGCAGCTGCATTCACTTTACATGGCCCTTTACGGTTGGTTCGCGATGGCGTAATTAGCACCATGGCGGTAAGGTACTTAACGGGCTGGGTGATGGCGTTAGGGGCATGTCCGCTTGGGTCGGCATTCGCGTACCTTTCCGCCATGGCGCTAAGTACGGTGTGGATGTTCGCGTGCGCGCGCCCTTGGCGCAGTCAGCGGCAGCGTTAGCTACGATGCCGCTAATGACATCGTAGTTTACGGTCACGGGTCGTAATCGGCCCTAGCGGAAGACGATGGCGGTAATCGTTTACCGCCATCGTTTTTCGCTTTGCGCCAGGGTCGTAATGAGGGCCTTTGTCTTATTCTTTTCTTAAGTTCCAAACTATTTACAATACAATTGAGTACGTAGATTTTTGAGGAAACGCGTGCAAAGATGCACACGCGCTGATGAACAAACGCACTAAAATCACACACGCGGAAAAGTCCACGTGTTGAGGCGCACCCGCGCTGAAGAATATCCTTGCTAAAATCACACGCGTTGAAAAGTCCACGTGTTGCGGCGCATCCGCGCTGAAGAATACCTGCGCTAAAATAACACGCGCTGAAAAGTCCACGTGTTGAAGCGCACCCGTGCTGAAGAATACCCGCGCTAAAATCGCACGCGCTGAAAAGTCCACGTGTTGAAGGGAACCCGCGCAGAAGAACACACGCGCTAAATTCCCACGCGCTGAAGAGTCCACGCACTGCAGAGTTCACGTGCTAAAACACACGCGCTTGAAAACACATGCACAGCAGAGTTCACGCGCAGAAACACACGCGCTTGAAAACGCACGCACAGCAGAGTTCACGTGCAGAAGAATTCTCACGCTAGGAAACACACGTGCTGGTAAACACATGTGCAGTAGAGTTCTCGCGCGGACAAGTTCTCGCGCCGAGGAATTCTCGCGATAGGAATCTCACGCGCATAACACACTCGTGCTTCTTATGTTCATGCGCAGACGAATTCTCGCGCTAAGAAACACACGCGCTGGTAACCAGGGGAGTTGCTAGGTCTGGAAAAGACCCGGGGCTAAGCTGATGTCGGTACTGTTGGGACTGGGGGCTAGCTAGTCTTTTGGCTGTAGCTCCTGAGATTCTATCCGGGGCTACAACCAAAAGATCAGGGGCTATAGCCCCCTTAGCCCCCCCCTAGCAACGCCCCTGCTGGTAACACACGAGCAGTAGAGTTCTCGCGCAGACAAGTTAACACGCAGATGGATTCTCGCGATAGAAAGCTCACGCACATAACACATGTTAAACCTCGCGCTTACTTTCAAACGAACACCAAAGTTCACGCTCTTAAACAATTCAAAGTTAAAGGCTCCAAGAAAACATTTTACGAATTCTCTCTCAGACGACTTCAAGATGAAGGCAAAGCAGTAGAATTAAAATCTCAATAGATAGTCACTTATCTCCAAAATGATTTGTAAATATCTTCAGGGTTTCCTGTCTTCAGATCACTTTCCCGGCAAACAAAGATCTTCTCCTGACACCCTCTAGAGAGTAGCCGCTCAACTGCTAGCGCCTGAAGGATAAAATCCACCAGGCCCAAGACTAAAGCAGGAACAGCCACTACACACGTCCTCTCAGCTGGGTGTTAGATGATGAAAGGCAAAGAGTGACAGTTTAGAATGTTCATTGTTGTTCTGCAGGGTTCTCTAGCCAATCAGAGCAGTCACTAAAAAACTCCATCTTGCCTTAGGTCAGAATCAGGATTCTGTATTAAGAAGTTAAGGCCAAACCAACTACAATAGAAAACTTCCCACCCACATAAGGCCAATCTAAAAGGGATAATAATAATAAAGAGATAAAGGAAAAGAAACCTGACAACCTGACATATCTGCAGCTGTCGGTTGAAAAACCCATCTGTTGGGATCTGGAATTGATGACAATCGCAGAAAGGCACGATGTAGCTGTTTGAAAAACATAACAGAAATGTGTCTCAATATCTGAACTTTATTACAGTTTATCGTTTTATGGATTAATTCGGCCCCGCGTTAAAACTAATCATGAACACAGACGTGAAACAATGGCAACACAGAGAAAACAACGTGAAATCTAGTCCACAATTATATTTGGGGGTTAGTGCTATGGAGTATGTTCAGCTCGAAATGGGATGCGGAAGCTGACGCTACAATTCGAATACCACATAGAAGACATTTTAATTATATATTAGCGTTGAACCTGGGTGAACCGAGTGGTGGTCTACATGCATCTCGATGCTGGACTTCCCATGTGCCCGGGAACAAAGACAACTACACACACAGGTTGTACTTGCGTGTAACGCTCACCTGATTCCCGTAGAGGCGCCGGTCTTGACTGGGCGTATACCGTATCTTCAAAGGTGATGTGTAACACACGGCTGGCTCTTTGGGCTGGACCTCTGTGCACTGTATGTCTGACTCGAAGGGTAAGATGTCTGCAGATAGAAAATATGGGATTAAGGAACTGGGTTATTGAATGTCTCTCTCTTCTTCCCTTTCTCTTCTCCTGTAGAACCCCAAAGGTTAACGCTCTCACCTTAGGTAAGTGAACACCGTGCTCTCCATCTGCCTCGGGGCAGTGTGCTGTAACCAGTTTCTTCACTGGATAAGGGGAGCAGGCCTCTTGACTTCAGAGGACTGCTGTCCGTCGTTTACTGCACGAACGGTAAGTTTCGAGTAATTCTAATGTCTTTAAAGTCTTTAGTAATGATGTTTCTTGTTTTACAGGGTTCCGGCGATGGCGGATGACGGGCTGAAGTGAGTTGAATATGGAGCCCGTGTGATGAATAGAAGCGCCTGGAAGCACGTAAGTAAGCGCTTGTTGCCTGCTTCACGATGCGCTCTAACTGTCTTTTTATTTTGCAGGTACAAGTTCGGAGCGGCTGCAGGGTGCCGGTATACCCACTGGGTTAGATGTGGAAAGGAGTAATGGCACGTGAGTATTAAAGTTCCCCAATGTCTTTAAACGCACCTTGTTTTGTCTTTCAGATGTGGGATGCAGCGCCGAAGGCCTCCGGAGCGTGCGAAGAGTTGGTAAGCTTTTGTCTTTCAGATGCCGGAATGCAGCGCGAGGCGTTGGTGACAGCCGATGGACCAGGTAAGTGAAGAGCTGTCACTGAAGACCGTAATGCTAACCTGTTCTTTCTTGTCTTTATAGGTGTTGCTGAAGACTGGATTCAGGATGGTAAGCCTTTTTCCTTAGGCCCAGGATCAGATGCAGAAGACACGATGAGCGTTCTGCTGCAGAGGATGCAGAATAACGCAAAGCAAGATTCATCCATCGGGTGTGGTTTAAATAGCCTCCTGTAGTGCTTAGGTGTCTCCTTCCACAGCCACGCCTAGGTAAGAAAAGAGTTTCTGCTTTCCAGAAGAGTTCCAGTGTTCTGAATCTAGGGAGTGGCTCCTGCCCCACCCAACAGGAAAAGTAGTTCCAAACAGAAGAGGATCAGAGGCTCAACTGGCAGGCAAGTAAGCAGCATGGTCTGCTGCAGGTAAGTCCACCCAAGCATTATGAGCCCGGCGCTTCCAGCGCTGGGACTGGGAATATTTATGAGCCTGGTGCCACTGGCGCCAGGACTGGGTCCAAAAGGTCCCAATTGGGACTGGTTGGCACTCGGAACCTGGGTTATGGATCTGCTTCCAAGGGAGTTGGGAAAACCCTGACCTTTTGGAAGCAGAGATCATGACATTGCGTGTCATTGCAATATGCCACAAAGAACAACCCAGCACAATGTAACCTAGCAATAATGGTGGGCTAATAATAAATTGAGTCGTTGGTCTATATAAATGGTCGAAAGTAAAACTTACATTATATTCGGCATTTCCATTCTCTTAGCGTAACGCACAGACACCGTTCAGATCAACGCCTTTTCATGAAATGAAATTGCATGATCCTTTGTCCAGTTTTGGAATGGTGAACCTTATCATAATTGATGTTATTACAACCCTCCCTTAATTCATTTGTTTGGGGATCATGCCTTTCTCTCAAGGTCGAAAAACTATTGAACCTTGTACTGTGTGCGATGCATGAGCTTGCTGAGCGCGCAAGCAAAAAATCAAAGCTGTTGACCTTCACTCAGAATGAAGATACATTCTTAGTTTGCAACATCTTGGGGGTCATTCCGAGTTTGGAGGTAAGTAGCCGCCCTTACTGGCATGGAGAAATACTGTGTCCGTGTAGTCAAGAGCCCACTAATAGTATGCGTGCACATGTGTTAGGAGGTGGTTACATTTACTTCATTGAGTTTACAATCACATCAATTCAGCTGCTGCCATGTAACCTAGTTACCAAGGAACCTTTGTTGTTATGATTAAGCAAAGGTTCCACATTCTAGCAGCAGAGAGAGAGAGGATTGAGAGCAGGAGGACAGCCACAGCTGGGGGCCTTTCTCTTGGATGAACTAAAGAAATAAAGCCTCTCTATAAAGACAAGCATCAGCGTGAAGCGTGGTCATTTACCTATTAACATTGGCGACGAGGATGGGGCCAAGGAGAAAAGGCCCCCAGCAGCAGCAACACTGCAGCAATATTGATTACAGTTTGGATGCAAATGGACGGAGTGTTACACTAGATGTGTTGTGTAATAGCAGGCGAGAAACACGGCCATCCTCCTGGAGCGGAGTAAACCAGCAAAGCGCATTTTGGAGCGGAGCACCAAGAAAGAAGTCAGTGCCTGGCAGTGGAGAGAACCATAAAAGCATACTGGAGCTGAGCACGAATATTGAGGAGGTTGGATGACCTGTGGATCACAAATTGGATCACCTGTGGATTACGGAGGAGGCTGACCTGTGGATCACAAATTGCAACTACCACAGACAGCGCTGACAATATCAGCACAGGTTCCACCTGAAATCACACCTTATAAAATTTAAGTACAAGTAAGTGACAGTGTGGCTGTGTAAGGTTTCCTACCTGGGGGTGACATTAATTAATTCACAACATGGCAAACGTCCCAGCCCCAATTTTCTTCCTGCCTACACCAGGTGAGCCCAGAGTGCGTTGGATAGACTGGAAAGAGGGTTTTCAAAAATATGCACTGGCAGCATTTGGACCCAATTTCTCCAATGAGCGCAAAGAGGCGCTCTTATTTCACTGTTTAGGTGCCGCAGGACAGGAAGTGGTCAAAAAACTACCAGAACCTCCAGACATTCCTGATGGGGGTCCATATGAGAAAACATTAGCAAAATTAGACAAACACTACTGTGTTGAAGAAAATATAATTCTTGAAAGGTACAAATTTGCCACGAGAACTCAAAAAACTGGAGAGAGTATTGAGGAATTTGTAACTGCTCTTAGAGGTTTAGCCATCAAATGTAGATTTGACCATTGTCGAGATGAGCATGTCAGGGACCAACTCATGATTAAGTGTTCTAATGATAACATCAGGAAGGAGTTATGGAAGGAAAGAAATCCTTCTCTTGATAGAGCAATTGAGATAGCGAAAATGATAGAACACACAGACAAATGTATACAAATGCTTCAAGTGGATAATACATCTCAAGATAAGCCCAAAACTGATGACAATGAAGCTGCCATACATAAGGTTTCGAGAGTGATGCAGAGAGGTGCGGCAACTGCGCGTCGCACTTGGCAAATGGGTAGGAGACCTGAGGGTCGCCAAGGTCCCTTTACCAGAGCATGGGGACAAGGATCATCTACCAGAGGGTCGCCCAGTGAGAATGTTACATTCAGGGGTGGCAGGGACTCTGGTTATCCTAGAGGTGCATCAATTAGGAGGTGTTTCAGATGTGGGAGTCTATATCACAAAGCATCTGACAAAGAATGTTATGCATCAAACATTATATGTAATGAATGTGGGGTCAGAGGACACATGGCTAGATGCTGTAGGAATTTTTATACCGCCCCAAGTCAAATACATGAAGTCAATGCAGATCAAGAATTTATATCAATTGATGATGCTGGTAGAGAAGTTATATTTTCAGTCAATGCCATTGATGGGAAGGTCAAGAAAAAGAAACCATATGCAAATGTGTTAGTTGGAGGGGTGCCAGTATCAATGCTCATGGACAGTGGAGCAGATTATACTTTGATAAGTGTGCAAGTGTGGAAGGAGAAATTTGGATGTTGTACATTGTGGGAGAATGTAGTCAGAGCAAATGCTTATGGAGATGTGCCCATAGAAATTTTAGGGTGCTTTGAAGCTGAGCTCCAATTCAAAGACAGGAAGGCGTTAGGGACTATCCATGTAGCCAACAGAGGTGGAGAGCTGTTGTCCTGGAGCGATCAGGCAGAGCTCAAGATAAGACTTGAAGCAAGCCACCCAGAACAGGTTTTGACTGTTGAAGGTGGAAAATCCGGTGGAAAATCAGTCTCGAGCATTGTTATGGAAGGGGCCAGAGGGCATATGAGTGGCACTAAGTTAGGGTGCTTGAAGGGATTTGTGCACAAAATTCGTTTGAAAAGGGATGCCATTCCCAAAGTTGCCAAATTACGGACCATTCCCTTGGCCCTGAGAAAAGATGTAGAGAGTGAATTGAATAAAATGGAAAGTGAAGGGGTGATAGAGAGAATTGTTTCCTCAGAGTGGGTTAGTCCTATTGTAATAGTGAGAAAGAGCAGTGGATCTCTGCGGATATGCATAGACCTTAGACACCTGAATAAAAATGTAGTGGCTGACAAATTTCCTTTACCCAGAATAGATGATTTATTGGCAGGGGTGTCTGATTCCAAAGTATTTTCTCTTATTGACCTCAAATCTGCATATCACCAAGTAGAATTACACCCTGATTCGAGAGATCTCACAGCTTTCATTACCCCTATTGGCCTTTTCAGATGTATAAGAATGCCATTTGGATTGATTTCAGCAGCTAGTGTATTTCAGAACGTCATGTACAGATTACTGGGAGGAGAGAGAGGTGTCATGTGTTACCAGGATGATGTGCTAGTATGTGGGAAAAATGAAGCAGAACATGATAAAAGGTTAGGGAGAGTGTTGAACATATTCAAAGAGGCTGGCCTTACAGTATCGTTAGAGAAATGCATATTCAAAACTGACAAAGTTGAATATCTAGGTCATGAAATTACAGGTGAAGGGATCAAACCCAAAGAAAAGGCCATAGAAGCTATTCGCAAGATGGAAGCACCAAAATCCAAAGCAGATATACTATCTTTTCTAGGTCTGGTTGAATTTTATGGCAAGTTTGTTAGAGGGTTGGCAAATTTGTCAAGGAACATGAGGATGTTGACTCGTAAAGGTGTTACGTTCAAGTGGAATGAATCTTGTGAGGAAGAGTTTGGTAAGATTAAAGATGCTATAGTCAATGCACCCATCTTGAAAACGTTTGAAGAACTACTTTTGAATGAACTACTTATGTTCAATGAAATCTATTATCTAGTTTAGGCAAATACTTATATTTTGGTAAAAGGAAGGGAGGTGTTAGGAGGTGGTTACATTTACTTCATTGAGTTTACAATCACATCAATTCAGCTGCTGCCATGTAACCTAGTTACCAAGGAACCTTTGTTGTTATGATTAAGCAAAGGTTCCACATTCTAGCAGCAGAGAGAGAGAGGATTGAGAGCAGGAGGACAGCCACAGCTGGGGGCCTTTCTCTTGGATGAACTAAAGAAATAAAGCCTCTCTATAAAGACAAGCATCAGCGTGAAGCGTGGTCATTTACCTATTAACAACATGCTTTGCGCCATGCCGGTAATTACATTACCGCCATGCCTTTAAAGTCCTAAAAATGGTCCTTAGCGGCATCATCTAAAGCATAGACTGCACTACCGTCATGAATCAAGACGGCATTAGCGGTCACCGCTATAAGCGTTGACCGCTATCAGTGGTGACTGCTAATAACGGTCACCGTAAATAAGCGGAACTGGAAGTAGCGTCATCGCACAGGAAAGGGAAAGAGCACAGCGGCCATCTTTAAAAACACAATCCATTTGCATCCTCAGCACCCAGTACCTGTGCACGGAGCGCACTAATGAAGAGGAGCTCACCATGCTGGCAGAGACCCTGGCTGAGAATGCAGGATGTTGTCTTTGCTCAGAGCCTCAAGAGGGAGGCAGTCATCAAGAAGAAGGAGATCTGGGCACTAGTTGCACAAAGAGTGAGCGCGGTTGGCAACACCCCACGCACAACTAAGGATGTCAGGAAGAGGTGGGATGACCTGCGCCTGCGCGTCAGGAATATCCTGTCCGCAAACACGAGCCAGGCCATGGCAACTGGCGGAGGAGCAAGTTCCCCGATAAAGCTGTCCCGGTGGGAGGAGATATGTGCCAGCATAGAGGCCATTGAAGGCGTAGGTGAAATGGAGTGTGGCGCAAATCTTCGGTGGAAGGAGGTGAGTGTCCTAAGAAAACACTGTAATGCAGAGTCTGATGATAGTCCACCAATATGTCTGTCTAAAGAGGCAAGCCATGCCCCAATAAACACACATTCCCAGCCTAGTTGTCGTCCGCAGCACAGACACATGCAGATGCCTGCAGCAAGGCAATGCCAGAGATTACACAAACCACACTAAGATGTTAATGGCATAAGTCACACTGCATGCAGGCCACAACAGATATGCATGTCACATAGCATACGTCCGCCCCAACATGAGTGACCCCGACGGATGCCTGCATTACCCACCCATATACCAAGCAGCGTGATCATCCAAACTCCACTGCCTATTCCCCTCTATTGTGGAGATGAACAATTATACAAATGTATGCATGATGCTTCTAAAACCATCACTCATGCTGTCCCTCTCTTCAACCCCCACAGGCTCAGATTCTGACAGCGAGGCCCGGGACTCACCCCCACAGCCGACCACACCCCGGAAGAGGGCCCGGGATGAAGGCAACAAGCCTTCCACCTCCAAAGCCCCACACAAGCCACGGCAGGCACCGAAAAGCAAACAACCTCAGGATGCCACAGCACTGGTGCCGCCAAGGCCCGTCAACACTGTACCCACACCTCCAGTGACACTAGCACAGGAGTTAGTTGAAGGTGCACTCTCTGCAGAGAACAGTTCTGTCGGGGAGGTGGCAGCTACAGCACCCCTGACTGATGACGAGGTGCGGACACAGGTGTGTGTGCCCGTGGAGGACGACTCCTCCGACCTGCCTGGCACACCAAGTCCGGCACCATCCCCCCAGCTCACATCAGTCGACTCCGACCACGGCACCACCCCGGAGCAGTCTGGAGGGGGAGTACTTCCAAGGGAGCATGAGTCCCATTGAGGACCCAATTGAAATTGAGCATGAACATGCAAGCACCTTCCACCTCTACTGGTGTACCGGTGGGGGTGCAGCAGGCAGGGCACGCTTCGCAGCAGCTTGAGGAGCTAACTGCCTTGGTGAGACAGTTTGACAACGCCCAAGCAAGGCAGGAGTGGAGCGAGAACACCGCCTCTCTGGGGAAGATCGTTGCGGATAGAACCAGTAGACTGTGCAAGGTGATATCATCCATGCGGCATGTCCTCAGCCACATTTCAGATGCAATGGAGGCTGAGCGTCCGGCCCCCCAAATGGAGCAGGCAGCCACCCCATCTTCCTCGAGCTCCACGCAGACCAGCCCACTACGCAGTTCGGCGCACACCCTGCGCCACCCAGATATGCCGCCACCATGTGCAGGGAATGGCAGGATATAGACTGGCCACCCTGCTGAAGGCAATAGACAATTGTTTAGACACCATGTGTGGGGTAGTTGTGGGGGGAGGGTGAAGGGGGTGAGGGTGTGTGGGGTAGTTGTGGGGGGAGGGAGAGGAAGGAGAGGGTGTGTGGGGGAGTTGTGGGGAGAGGGGGAGGGGAATGAGGGTGTGTGGGGGAGTTGGGGAGTGGGAGGGGGGTGAGGGTGTGTGGGGGAGTTGTGGGGGAGGTGGAGGGGGTCTGTGGGGTGGAGGGTTAGCGCACTTTCATCTTTATTTGACAGTTAAATACACCCATTGTGTGAAAAATATATCTTGAGTGGACATTCCTCATTGCGCATGTGTCATTTATTCATATAGAGTCCATAGTGTACATGTACTCCCACACCCAGTGCCCTCTGTCCAACTATCATGTCAGCCTCTGCAGCCATGTGTGTCAGAAATATTGTGCAATCACTAACTGACGCACAGCACGTCCCTCCTGTGCATCGGCACCGCGATGATGTGCAGCCACATCTTCTTCATCCCTTTCATCATCACCAGGTGGTAGCAGTTAAATGTCAGGGGGCAGGGGCACGTTCCGTCGGATACACATGTTGTGCAGCATGACACATGCCATGATGATCTTGGCCACCTTCTCATGCCTGTAGAGGAGTGCCCCACCCGACCGGCTAAGGCAGCGAAACTGTGCCTTCAACAAGCCAAAGGTCTACTCCATGACCACACGGGTACGGGTGTGGGAACGATTGTAGTCCTCCTCGTGCCTGTTCTGTGGGTTTCGGATAGGGGTGAGGAGCCACGGCTTCAAGGGATAGCCACTATCACCTGCATGGGAGGCAATAAAAGGTATATGTCAGTCGATTCATGATGGACAGCTGTACTAGTCACACATGCCTGCAGATTATCTTTGGTCACATGCACATGTCCCTGGTTGTATGCATGCCATTTTTATGCCCTCAATGTGTCCTGTGCCATGGACTAATGGTGTGGGTTGCATCTCCAAGATGATACACGGTGTGCACTGCCTTGATGTTGCTCATGCATTGTGGACGCATACAGCTGTGTTTGTGTCAGATTTGTGATGTGTTGTGTTCTGTAAGATTTTCTGACTGGTAGCGTTGGCAGTAGGCTGTGCAATATTAGGCATTCAGTGCTGATTTTTCCCATGGTGACATGCTGCACTCCTGTGGTTGTGGCGGCCCAGTGACACACAGTGGATTCCCTTGGTGGTTTTGTTCAATGCACTCCCATGGATGCTTGTCCTGTGTGGTGATTTGCTGGAGACAGCAACATAGTGCATATTCACTGCATGTTGCTAGATGCTGGGCCTGTCTCGCCATCCTTCTCCTCCTGTGTCTCCTGTGTGGTGCCTGCTGTTGCTGTTGTTGTTGCTGGTGTAGCAATGCAAGCATGTCCTCCATCCCCAGTATTGCTACTACTAGTGGAATCATTTTTTGTGTGGGAAGGGGTGTGGTGTGTGAGTGTGCTCCTTTTGTGCTGGCCCAGACTCCATTGCCTCCACCTGTGCTGATTGTGTGCACCTGTGGCAGTTGGGAACACTCCACAAAGCATTTTACAGTTGGTTCATGATGTCGGTATTGCCGGCATGCCGGTATCCCTTATTAGCGCCTTCATGACGACGGTATTTACATGTCTGCCTGACTTGTGATGTCCTCCCATTAGCGGCATGCCGGTATTGCCGGCATGATGGGCCGCATGCCCGCGCCCTTGCCGCTATTAGAGGCACCGTTATTAACGGTGCCTCTAATACCGGGGTCTTAGGTCGGAATAGCCCGGAGCGGTATGCGATGCCGGTAATCCTTTACCGGCATTGTTTTTCCATTACCTCCAACCTCGTAATGATTCCCCTTGTCTCGGACCATCCATGAGAAAGGGACTTGTGAGGCGTAGGTACAGGAGGAAAAATGTGGGGGCTGTCAGTGCTCGCTGTTCTTGGCGCTGCTGAGGGGTAGGGGAAACTTTGCAATGACAGAATGCGACCTAGTCAAAAGTTGTAGTCGAGGGTACAGAAAATGGAGTCCAAGGGCCTCATTACACGGTAGGCGGTAACCATGGCGCTATTAGCGCCATGGTTGCCGCCGGTATTCTACCATGTCCGCCTTGGTGGATGGCGGAATTACCACCCTACTCCAAGGTGAGCGGGGGCGGTAATTCCCCATTCACCAAGGCTCTTCCCCATTCCCATTTTTGCCCCCAGCCGTTAAAGTCGGGTCCCGCAAAGGGAACTCGTAGTAAGGCGGTAGGGGTTTACCGGTACCGGTGCCCTTACCGGTAAACCCCTACTGCCTACCGTGTAATGAGGCCCCAAGTGTGGCTAGCAATAGCCCCACCTCTGCTTATGTCAGGGCCTTCTTCCACATGGCAGCAGAAGGGCAAAGGATGTGCCCCCCACCGAGTGCAAGACCAGGGTGTCACTTTTGCATATAATGTATGGGGGTGGGGGGCTCAACCGACCCACTGCTTCCTTAAATTAGCAACGACCCCCAACACATGCTCCCATGAATATATTGGTCAGAGTACAGCTATTTCTCACCAACAACCCACTTTGATCAGTGAATGTCCCACAGTAGGTGGACGAAACTGGGAAGTGTGAAAGCACAGCGTAACATTGTATGACATTCGTAAAAATGGAACTTGTTGAAAAAGAAATTGACAAAGAGGATAGATTTCAAAAAGACAAATGGGATGCTTTATTTGGACACTTCATAAAACATTGTTGATCAAAAAAAGAGATGGTAATAATTTGAACCTTGAAGTGAACTGTTCCAAAAACTCTGCTTTAGGTGGACAGGGCACGTTGGCAATATCAACGTCAATATCTATTCCCTGCCATTAGTGAAGCTTGGAAAATTGAACAAATGTCTTGGCTATTGAAACGTGTCTGTCTGTGGCTATGAGGTCGATTGGAGATCTTCCAGTGATTTTATGAAACCAAGTTTATCCATGGCCACTGAGGATTTACATTCGGACACCTGCACGACCACCAAACTCACCATTTTTTACTTTCCATGTCCTGAAAGTGGTATGTGCAGTACTTTGCTGCAAATCCGGGGCTGTCACACTGTCCATCGCCAGCTAGCCTGAACCGTTTTTTAGAGAATGTACTTTGAATAGATATTTGTTCAATTTTCCAAGCTTCACTAATGGCAGGGAATAGATATTGACGTTGATATTTATAGTACTGCGTTTTAGAAATGAAATGGAGTCTCACAAATTCACAGAAACTGGACAACTTACTGAAACTAGACCCACTGAAAAGTGAAGCAGCTGCACACAGTAGATTCCCAGCTGGCTGGCAGTTTCCCCAGCATTGGTTTAGCGGACCATGAACATTTTTCATGGAGCATTTCACAGGTGGCATATATTTTGAGGTTAGTGCCTTGTGATACACGAGTCACATTCACCAATGGCATTCCACATACTTCCCCTCTCACTGAATGCACACATTTCAGCATCATTATAATCTCCATCAAGCAGCTGTATTTGGGGTCCTTTATTAGACTATCATCCTGTTTTAATATTGTTTCTGACTGAACTGTGGTTGACATATCAGCCAAACTGGACATACTGTAGTCGAGATCTTGGTCTAGTTCCTCAGTCAATTGTATTGATGCTTCAGTCTCTTTCATTTCAGCGTCTGTTACTTGAACATGAATTGGAGAAAACATCAATGTTGATTGGTTTTTAGGTGGCCCTTGTTTGGCGGGTGTCGATTGTGTCATGTGGTCTGCGACTAATTCAAAAGCACCTTCATTACATTCAGTTTCATCTTCATCTGGTCGAGCAGTTGCATTGTAGCCATGGTCCAACAACACTTTTCTGTCTTCGCCGGTCACATTCAATTCATTTTCTGGCCATTGGGCAAAAGCATCTCGAGTCTGCTTATTGATTTGAACACGCTGCGCATCATATCATAGTTGCTCCATGGTGAAATCAGTTTGGCAAGCAGCATCTCTGATTTCTGTCGCTGTCTGTGTCTGCATAGTTCGTACACCATCGGGCAACTAGAAGACAGGTTTGAAAAACATGTTCAATGTAAATCCAGCATACAGTATTGGACAACTTAGATTTTATAAAAAGCATGTTATGAAGGCACCAGCACAAAGCACTGTTTGAAAATGAAATTGTTTTTAATTTACCGTATCTTTCTTGCTTTTCTCTGAAACCTTCTTCTTTACTGTAACAACAGCACCAGCATGCCGGTGCACCGACTCCGATCCACGTGCCTCCTCTTCTATATCCAGATCTTGTATACATCCCTAGAAAAGAGTATCGATTAAAAGTAAGTAATTCGTATTTGAAATCAAATTATTCCATCGCACACATGCCTTACCCAGATACCCTCTTACACCGTGTACGTCATTTAGTCAAAATATACATTTCGAATTTCAGCTGATTGATGGATAGTTTACTCGATCAAAGTTGACTGTGCGAAACACACTGATTGAAATGTTGCACTCACGCAATTTGCAAAAGCTGCTCGTTTATAATAATGTCACTGTCTAATAGTATTTTACCGTTCCAAGGTGAGTGGGGCGGTAAATCCCCATTCCCCATTTACCCTTCCCCATTCCCATTTTTGCCCCATAGGGCATAATGGGAGTAGGGAAGGCGCTAATTACGGTGCCGTAATTAGCACCAAGGCGGGTTAGCGCCTTGCATTTTAACGGCTGCTAAAAGCAGCCGACGGCGCCGTTAAACCCTTAACGCCTGGGTTGTAATGAGGCCCAATACGTAAATATGATCATATTATCTAAGATTCCATGCATAAAACAATTCCGGAACTGAATAGCTAAATAAGACTACCTGATACGCGCTCGAGGTTGTTGTTGACTCCAGGCATGACATGGATGCAGAATCTTGCTCCTTCATATTCAGTGCATAGTCATGGGGGGTCATTCTGAGTTGGGTGGTAAGGGATACCGGGCACCGGTAGGAGACCAGTGCCGGTGAACCCTTACCGCCCAATTCCGAGGTCCCTTAGCGGGAGCCGCAAAGAACGTGTGGTCTGACCACACGTCCTTTACAGGTCCTGCTAAGGGACCAGGGTGCTAATAACAGGCCTGCTATTCGCGGGCCCGTTATTAGCGCCTTGCCCTTTCCCATTGAGCCCTATGGGGGCTCAAATGGGAATGGGGAACGGTTGGTTGAATGGGGACTTACCGGGTCCGCACAGGTCGGAATGTCCCAGTAAATTCCCATTCAACCAGACCGGACCCGGTATTGGAGGCAGCCATGGTGCTAATAGCACCTTGGCTACCTCCAATCTTGGAATGAGGCCCAGGGTTGTAAAGGGAACATTTGATTTGATTTAGAAATGCTAATCTTAAAAATTGGCATGTAAAGAGACACATTACGAAAACAATATGCTTATTTCAAAGGGCGCTATAGCATAGTTATCTGTGCCCATAAATCGTTTTCTATGATGCTCCTAAAACCAAGGACAGATGTTTAGCAAAATGGGGTTTAGTTATAAAGCAATACAATCTTGTGAATAAGTATTATAAGGGACATTTACACCTAAAACACCAATCCGTCCATTTAGTTACCTGTTCACCACCCCAAGGGCTACAGCTAAATCCAGAACCGTGGCTCACCTGAGGCGGCCTGTGCATGAATAGAGTCAGAATTGCATTTGGGGGCAAGTTACGAGTCGTTCTAAAAAGAATTTTATAAAGAAGGTGTTAAATAAAGGTTTATAAAGAATTAGAAAATAGGGTGTGTATGTGAATGAATGACGTGTATATGGCGTGGTTTTATGTGGATAGCAGGGGTGCGGCCTGCTTCAGGGGAGCATGCCTGGAGACACCGGGTCTGACTAGGTCATGTGTTCAATGGGCCCTGGGCGTAAGATACCTTTGAAGTGTACATGGTGTTTGGCACCTTGGCCATTCCCACCCCTGCCAGCCCCCTTTGTCAGCGCACATCCACTGGTGCGAACTGCCTTTGTTAATGGGGTGGGGGGGTGGATGGGTCTGAGGCGTGCAGACAAGTCCCGGAACACTGCTGAATGGAGACACATTTATGTGGATTGCAGGGACACAGCCTGCTTCAGGTGAGCATGCCTGGAGACACAGGGTCTGGCTTGGCCATGTGTACAATGGGTCCTGGGCGTAAGATACCTTTGAAGTGTACATGGTGTTTGGCACCTTGGCCATTCCCACCCCTCCCAGCCCCCTTTGGCAGCGCACATCCACTGGTGCGAACTGCCTTTGATAATGGGACAGGGAGGGGAGATGGATGGGCCTGAGGCGTGCAGACAAGGCCCGGAACACTGCTGAATGGAGACACACTTGAATCACTGACAAAATGAACCAGCCATTGATGATTGTTCCAATGTGTTTTATTTTGTTGCTGATTTTGATGGAACAAAGTTCTGGTTGCAGCACAGTGAGGGAAAATCCCCTGTACTGACCGCTGTCACTCGGGAAAGTTTCTCTAATGGCACCAACAACACAGGCGGGTATTACTCGTCGAATGCGGTGTTCAAGCCTCCCATGAAGCCACCAAGTAAACCAACGATAGGCCACCATCCTGTACCACTTGTGAAAGGGAAAGATACAAACTGTTTTTAAATTAACGAGATAAGTGTATTAAACCTTAGTTGCCAATGACAATTCTTGTATCCAATGGCATTGTTGCCAGTACAAATGTTACCTAGACACTGTACAGTATTGAACGTCTATGTATACCATTTCATTTGGGACACAAATAAATATTGATTCACGGTTGTACATGACAGAAACATAAGGAGACCATTATGATTTCCCCAAATTTAGAGTGATGTATAGAATTGCAAGACTACATTTGTTTGGCAATGATAGATCAAAGTTACAACAATATAAGAGACAACCATGAAATGGTAGTGGCCTAAGTGACATCACAACTAGAGGACACTTACTCGTTGCTTGGATTGTGAGGGCAAACTGTTCGCAAAGTTCGTGCATAACCACCATCATAATCCTGAACACGGTCCGTTTGAGGCAGGCTGCCCTGAAGTCTGGCAGCTCAGTAACGCATTGCGCATTTCTCGGCAGCAGCAGTTCTCCTGCACGGTTGGCATTAGCGCGCACCAATTGCAGGTACACCAGGTGGAAATGCTGTCCATGCGACTAGGCTCAAGCTCTTTATCTGTTAAATCGTCCTTCCAACTGTCGTCTGAAGCCCCATCGTTTGCACATCTTTCTCTTTCTAGTAATTCTAGTAATTGATAGTAATGGTACTAGTATCTGTTCGCACAGGCTACAAGCAACGGAGGTAGCTGACCAGACCACAGAAACGAGGCACAGAATACTCAAAAAAAGACAGGGAAACGAATGGAAAGGCAAGTCTGATGTTGTCTTTTGAGACGCTGCCTGTTTATACTTATTGAGGAAAGAGGCGTCCTGCCATTTCCATGGAGACACGTCATTAGCTGAAGCGCAGAGAACATTGACATGAGACGTGCATTGGCGTTGTGAAATGGGCAGTATGCATCTAGTGATCCCAGCCTGAGGGGCGGGGGATATGATTTAGGGCCGCCAGGGCAGTGCACCTTGGGCGATGCGGCAACGGATCAGATTATCACAAGATGGCCATGCCCTGCTGCCTGATTTCGCAAGTGTACAAAAGAGGAAAACTACGGTAAGGTGCATTGGAAATGTTTGTGCGATCAATCAACGTATACTTAAAAACACATGCCCGAACCCTCGGGACAATAATATGTCAGAGCGCACTATTCCTTTAATCTTGGGCATGTCCACAACATGTGGAAGAACGTTACTTTGTTCGTAATGCACATTTGACATGCGTCCTCTATCCCTCTTACTATCTTGCATAGCCTATCATTGGAGTAATAAACTCTGTGTAGATATTTGAATTGTATTAGTTATTTTTTTACCGATATACCACCTCTCTGCTGTACTGTGAGGCTTCCCTCCAATCCTTAACGTCCCAATCCCCCACATTTCTTTCCCATCTTTGCTTATGCTCTCCAAGTTGCTCGTAGAGTGGAATGTCAGTAACCTATAGAGGGTGGAGACTTGTTTTGTTTCTATTTCCCCTTCTAGTAAATTACTCTCCAGTGGGGAGGGTGGCAGGATCCCCCCAGAGTCTCTTATGAACAGTGGCAGGGTGTGCCTGAACTGTAAATATGTGCAGCGGTCTATTCTATCTAGCCCCCATTCTTCTTCCTGCATTTCCTAGAACAACTTAATGATGTGAGAGCTTGTCACATCTCCCACTGTTTTGATTCCCCTAGTTTTCCAGCTCCCAACCCATCTCAGGTGATGTATGCCTTTGGTTAGCCTGTTTTCCCATGTATTGATGCTTCAGTCTCTTTCATTTCAGCGTCTGTTACTTGAACATGAATTGGAGAAAACATCAATGTTGATTGGTTTTTAGGTGGCCCTTGTTTGGCGGGTGTCGATTGTGTCATGTGGTCTGCGACTAATTCAAAAGCACCTTCATTACATTCAGTTTCATCTTCATCTGGTCGAGCAGTTGCATTGTAGCCATGGTCCAACAACACTTTTCTGTCTTCGCCGGTCACATTCAATTCATTTTCTGGCCATTGGGCAAAAGCATCTCGAGTCTGCTTATTGATTTGAACACGCTGCGCATCATATCATAGTTGCTCCATGGTGAAATCAGTTTGGCAAGCAGCATCTCTGATTTCTGTCGCTGTCTGTGTCTGCATAGTTCGTACACCATCGGGCAACTAGAAGACAGGTTTGAAAAACATGTTCAATGTAAATCCAGCATACAGTATTGGACAACTTAGATTTTATAAAAAGCATGTTATGAAGGCACCAGCACAAAGCACTGTTTGAAAATGAAATTGTTTGTAACTTACCGTATCTTTCTTGCTTTTCTCTGAAACCTTCTTCTTTACTGTAACAACAGCACCAGCATGCCGGTGCACCGACTCGGATCCACGTGCCTCCTCTTCTATATCCAGATCTTGTATACATCCCTAGAAAAGAGTATCGATTAAAAGTAAGTAATTCGTATTTGAAATCAAATTATTCCATCGCACACATGCCTTACCCAGATACCCTCTTACACCGTGTACGTCATTTAGTCAAAATATACATTTCGAATTTCAGCTGATTGATGGATAGTTTACTCGATCAAAGTTGACTGCGCGAAACACACTGATTGAAATGTTGCACTCACGCAATTTGCAAAAGCTGCTCGTTTATAATAATGTCACTGTCTAATAGTATTTTACCGTTCCAAGGTGAGTGGGGCGGTAAATCCCCATTCCCCATTTACCCTTCCCCATTCCCATTTTTGCCCCATAGGGCATAATGGGAGTAGGGAAGGCGCTAATTACGGTGCCGTAATTAGCACCAAGGCGGGTTAGCGCCTTGCATTTTAACGGCTGCTAAAAGCAGCCGACGGCGCCGTTAAACCCTTAACGCCTGGGTTGTAATGAGGCCCAATACGTAAATATGATCATATTATCTAAAATTCCATGCATAAAACAATTCCGGAACTGAATAGCTAAATAAGACTACCTGATACGCGCTCGAGGTTGTTGTTGACTCCAGGCATGACATGGATGCAGAATCTTGCTCCTTCATATTCAGTGCATAGTCATGGGGGGTCATTCTGAGTTGGGTGGTAAGGGATACCGGGCACCGGTAGGAGACCAGTGCCGGTGAACCCTTACCGCCCAATTCCGAGGTCCCTTAGCGGGAGCCGCAAAGAACGTGTGGTCTGACCACACGTCCTTTACAGGTCCCGCTAAGGGACCAGGGTGCTAATAACGGGCCTGCTATTCGCGGGCCCGTTATTAGCGCCTTGCCCTTTCCCATTGAGCCCTATGGGGGCTCAAATGGGAATGGGGAACGGTTGGTTGAATGGGGACTTACCGGGTCCGCACAGGTCGGAATGTCCCAGTAAATTCCCATTCAACCAGACCGGACCCGGTATTGGAGGCAGCCATGGTGCTAATAGCACCTTGGCTACCTCCAATCTTGGAATGAGGCCCAGAGTTGTAAAGGGAACATTTGATTTGATTTAGAAATGCTAATCTTAAAAATTGGCATGTAAAGAGACACATTACGAAAACAATATGCTTATTTCAAAGGGTGCTATAGCATAGTTATCTGTGCCCATAAATCGTTTTCTATGATGCTCCTAAAACCAAGGACAGATGTTTAGCAAAATGGGGTTTAGTTATAAAGCAATACAATCTTGTGAATAAGTATTATAAGGGACATTTACACCTAAAACACCAATCCGTCCATTTAGTTACCTGTTCACCACCCCAAGGGCTACAGCTAAATCTAGAACCGTGGCTCACCTGAGGCGGCCTGTGCATGAATAGAGTCAGAATTGCCTTTGGGGGCAAGTTACGAGTCGTTCTGAGTCGATTCTTCTTTGTGTACTTGGATTGGTCGTACATATTCGTGACAAAGTGCAGGCTGCAGACGCGGAAATGATCACCCCTCGTGTCCTTCAAAACTTCACAGGCTCTACTTTCAAGATCTTCCGGCTTAAATCTGCAATATCTGACCCATTCTCTTAACTGATCTATATTCCTCGGGAATACATGCATTGTAGTACCTTCTGATTTGTTATGGGTCTTAGAAGGGCAACCGGAAACAGTACATGCAGGCATTGTTGGAAATTCTCTAAAAAAAAAGGTCAACAATATTCAGAAATTACTTTGCATAAAAGCGTGAGAAAGAAGTAATTATACCATACTTTTCTTCTATGCAAGCTATGTTTTGATCACCAAAGCAAAACCAGTGATGCGTTATTGCCTGTATTATAGGGTAACTTTCATAAACAATTTGTTGATGCGACGAAAATCATAACATGTTACTCGTCCCTTGAATGTACTATCGTGCATCAAAAGGAAACATGCTTATAGACACGGTTCACGAAGGATGCAATTCGATTCCAATTGACACTGATGACAATTGATATATATCGATAACACAACAAATTCAAATCAAGCCAATGGCAATGAGTGGAATGAACATAACACTACTGGGTACGTGCGTTCAAAATAAATAGAAATTTAGAGAACAAGGAGATATGATTAGGTGACCTGCCCTTACCTTGACCAACAAAAATTTAGATTCTGCAAGCAGGGGAACAGGGAGATGTCCACAGGTAGCAAGACGACGAGCTGACTCGCAATGGTCACAGAGGTTCTCAGGTAGCACGTTCACGAGTTGACTTGCAGTGGTCAAAGATGTTCTCATGTTAAATATCAAGTGGTTTATAAAGAATTAGAAAATAGGGTGTGTATGTGAATGAATGACGTGTATATGGCGTGGTTTTATGTGGATAGCAGGGGTGCGGCCTGCTTCAGGGGAGCATGCCTGGAGACACCGGGTCTGACTAGGTCATGTGTTCAATGGGCCCTGGGCGTAAGATACCTTTGAAGTGTACATGGTGTTTGGCACCTTGGCCATTCCCACCCCTGCCAGCCCCCTTTGTCAGCGCACATCCACTGGTGCGAACTGCCTTTGTTAATGGGGCGGGGGGGTGGATGGGTCTGAGGCGTGCAGACAAGTCCCGGAACACTGCTGAATGGAGACACATTTATGTGGATTGCAGGGACACAGCCTGCTTCAGGTGAGCATGCCTGGAGACACAGGGTCTGGCTTGGCCATGTGTACAATGGGTCCTGGGCGTAAGATACCTTTGAAGTGTACATGGTGTTTGGCACCTTGGCCATTCCCACCCCTCCCAGCCCCCTTTGGCAGCGCACATCCACTGGTGCGAACTGCCTTTGATAATGGGACAGGGAGGGGAGATGGATGGGCCTGAGGCGTGCAGACAAGGCCCGGAACACTGCTGAATGGAGACACACTTGAATCACTGACAAAATGAACCAGCCATTGATGATTGTTCCAATGTGTTTTATTTTGTTGCTGATTTTGATGGAACAAAGTTCTGGTTGCAGCACAGTGAGGGAAAATCCCCTGTACTGACCGCTGTCACTCGGGAAAGTTTCTCTAATGGCACCAACAACACAGGCGGGTATTACTCGTCGAATGCGGTGTTCAAGCCTCCCATGAAGCCACCAAGTAAACCAACGATAGGCCACCAGCCTGTACCACCTGTGAAAGGGAAAGATACAAACTGTTTTTAAATGAACAAGATAAGTGTATTAAACCTTAGTTGCCAATGACAATTCTTGTATCCAATGGCATTGTTGCCAGTACAAATGTTACCTAGACACTGTACAGTATTGAACGTCTATGTATACCATTTCATTTGGGACACAAATAAATATTGATTCACGGTTGTACATGACAGAAACATAAGGAGACCATTATGATTTCCCCAAATTTAGAGTGATGTATAGAATTGCAAGACTACATTTGTTTGGCAATGATAGATCAAAGTTACAACAATATAAGAGACAACCATGAAATGGTAGTGGCCTAAGTGACATCACAACTAGAGTACACTTACTCGTTGCTTGGATTGTGAGGGCAAACTGTTCGCAAAGTTCGTGCATAACCACCATCATAATCCTGAACACGGTCCGTTTGAGGCAGGCTGCCCTGAAGTCTGGCAGCTCAGTAACGCATTGCGCATTTCTCGGCAGCAGCAGTTCTCCTGCACGGTTGGCATTAGCGCGCACCAATTGCAGGTACACCAGGTGGAAATGCCGTCCATGCGACTAGGCTCAAGCTCTTTATCTGTTAAATCGTCCTTCCAACTGTCATCTGAAGCCCCATCATTTGCGCATCTTTCTCTTTCTAGTAATTCTAGTAATTGATAGTAAATGTACTAGTATCTGTTCGCACAGGCTACAAGCAACGGAGGTAGCTGACCAGACCACAGAAACGAGGCACAGAATACTCAAAAAAAGACAGGGAAACGAATGGAAAGGCAAGTCTGATGTTGTCTTTTGAGACGCTGCCTGTTTATACTTATTGAGGAAAGAGGCATCCTGCCATTTCCATGGAGACACGTCATTAGCTGAAGCGCAGAGAACATTGACATGAGACGTGCATTGGCGTTGTGAAATGGGCAGTATGCATCTAGTGATCCCAGCCTGAGGGGCGGGGGATATGATTTAGGGCCGCCAGGGCAGTGCACCTTGGGCGATGCGGCAAAGGATCAGATTATCACAAGATGGCCATGCCCTGCTGCCTGATTTCGCAAGTGTACAAAAGAGGAAAACTACGGTAAGGTGCATTGGAAATGTTTGTGCGATCGATCAACGTATACTTAAAAACACATGCCCGAACCCTCGGGACAATAATATGTCAGAGCGCACTATTCCTTTAATCTTGGGCATGTCCACAACATGTGGAAGAACGTCACTTTGTTCGTAATGCACATTTGACATGCGTCCTCTATCCCTCTTACTATCTTGCATAGCCTATCATTGGAGTAATAAACTCTGTGTAGATATTTGAATTGTATTAGTTATTTTTTTACCGATATACCACCTCTCTGCTGTACTGTGAGGCTTCCCTCCAATCCTTAACGTCCCAATCCCCCACATTTCTTTCCCATCTTTGCTTATGCTCTCCAAGTTGTCTCGTAGAGTGGAATGCCAGTACCCTATAGAGGGTGGAGACTTGTTTTGTTTCTATTTCCCCTTCTAGTAAATTACTCTCCAGTGGGGAGGGTGGCAGGATCCCCCCAGAGTCTCTTATGAACAGTGGCAGGGTGTGCCTGAACTGTAAATATGTGTAGCGGTCTATTCTATCTAGCCCCCATTCTTCTTCCTGCATTTCCTAAAACAACTTAATGATGTGAGAGCTTGTCACATCTCCCACTGTTTTGATTCCCCTAGTTTTCCAGCTCCCAACCCATCTCAGGTGATGTATGCCTTTGGTTAGCCTGTTTTCCCATAGTGGGACAGTCAGCATGAGTCTCTTATCACCAAACCAACTCTTTACTTGCATGATTCCGCGCATCCCCCACTGTCTTTATGGCCGATGAGACTGGAAGCTGTTGCAGGCTCCTGTGTAGCAGTGCCTCCTAACCCTTCCTCCCAAGATGGGTTAGGTCTGTATCAATTAGTGAGTCCTTGCTCTTCCAGAGCTCATATTCATTCGCTATGGCCAGCTTGAGACCCAGTAATACCATCTGTGGCAGTCCGAATCCCCCCTCCCATTGGGAGTTGTAAAGTGTTTCCAGCCTTACTCTAGGCAGTTAGTTTATTTTCCCAAAGGAACTCCCTCAGGATTGTATTAATTATATCAAACTCATTGGCGATTATCGCTTTGGGGGCATGCTGGACTATATGTAACAATTGGGGAAGTGTTACCATCTTGTAAAGTACAAAGTTCCAGTGTTTGGCAACCCTCTCGAAGCGTTTTATCACCTGGCTGAGATTGAGTTCACTGAGGAGGCCTTCCTCTTTTTGGATAAATACCCATAAGTACTTAAACCCCTTTTTGTCCCTCTTCAGTGGCAGGTTATGTCTCACCCCTCCTGTTCCCCAATCGACCAGGTAATTAATGGATTTGTCCCAATTGATTTGTAGGCCTGTGAATCACCCAAATTTCTCAGTGATGGTGTTAGGCAGACCTCCAGACAACCAGACATAAAGAAAACATTCCTCTAAGGAAAAAGGCTCATTGCGCCTATTTTCAAGGAAAACACATTTATTTGTATGCAAAAAGGAAACATGGGACAGAGGGTGCCATAGAACCCTTCTGCCACGGAGCTCACTGGGTTAGTTCAAAGGATGCAGATCATTATAAAGACAATCATTGTTACTCGTGATGCACACAGTACAGTGTTCATCCCCCACCCTCATTGGCTACCACCTATATACATACTACCAGTCCCCTATGGTCCCTGGACCGATTGGCCACTCTCTAATCTACCCCTACATTCTAACACATGGCCCTCTGCTCCGTCACCTTGGTTTCTTGCTATATGATTGGCGGGCCTCTGAGAATGTTACCCTCCCCATGGGCTTAGTCACATGGTGTGCACCTGGTAGTTAAAATGAGCTTCATGGATACCTCTGAGGTCAAATTGACCCTCTAGATCCAAGACATTGGGGTGACCCAACCTTGCCTCTCTGTCGCAAGACTACATTTGTTGGCATCACCTCTTGCTCCTTGTATTACAAATCTCAGAGTGTTTCATTCCTTGCTCCTACTTTATAAGCTCCCCCTACCCGGAGCTCCTCCTGGGACTCTCGAGGACCACACTAATCAGCCGAATTCGGAAGGATTCAGATGTTCTGCTTGTGGGCATCTGGGAGTTGAAATGGGATAACGATCATTTTGGGGGGGGGTGCTAGTACCCTAAATCTAGATCAGGCCTTTGGCAGCTCAAGACATCTGCCCCGGCTCCCATGGGTTTGTCTTTCAGGGTGGGCTCAGCCCTGCCCATGATCGGCCATTCACATTCCTTTCTGGTTTCGCAGGCCTGCAGCACAATACAATTATATCTGATCTATCAGGCCTGAAGGCCTTTATGTTTGATTTTCTTGCCTGGGCTTTGTATGGGAATGTGATTCAAAACTCCTTGCCATGCTAGGCTGCTACTTTCACCATGGCCTGCGGCAGACCAGGTCTCACTCTAAATATTACAGTGTTTCAATATTTACATTGTGATTGAATACATTTCAACTATTGTGCTCTAATATCATGCATGCCCTACATTTCCACAAATGCTACAAAATGCCACATATGTTACACCTATTTCGCATGCTCATCCTCTCCAGCCACACATGTTAATTTTCTCTTGCACTAGTATATTTTCCTCAATCTAAATCGTTTGGGAGGACATGGGAGCTGAGCGTGCATCCCAACATTCCCACCTTTAGTTAATCCTCCATTAACTAACCCAGCTGCTTCCTGTGCTCTATAATCATCATCATTGGACTCACACCCTGCATATGTGATGTAAACTCCCCCCGTCCTGGGCATGCTTCTTAGGGGTACACGTAAGATAAATGCAGCCACCATCACCAGCTAGATCGACCTGATCTGATGGTCAAGGGGCAATATATAGGCTGTTCTATTTTCACCATGCGTGGCTTTTTTGGATCATCTGTTTGAGCATGCCTATCTTTTGTACTAGCAGGAACTATACCTGCTTCTATTGAGAATATCATCATGGCACTGTTTGGGAGTGTCTTTACGCAGCACCGGAGTATCATCTGGCACGTGCAGAACATCACTAGCAGAAGTACCATGATAGGGACCAATATCTTCACCACTGCTCCGAGCCATGTTGGTGCCCACAAAAACATTGGGCCTCATTACGACCCAGGCGTTAAGGGGTTAACGGCGCCGTAAAAGGTTGCAGCGCCGTTAACCTTTTAACACCTTACTACGAGGCCCCTTTGCGGCTCCCGAGCTTAACTGCTGGTCTGTACCAGCCGTTAAGGTAGGGACCCGCAAAGGGACCTTGAAGGTAATTACGGTACCACACTTTGCGGTACCGTAATTACCGCCTTCCCCATTCTCATTGAGCCCTATGGGGCAAAAATGGGAATGGGGAAGGGCCAATGGTAAATAGGGAATTACCGCCCCGCCAACCTTGGAATGGGGTGGTAATTCCCCATTTCACCATGGCGGATTCGGTAAGTTACTGGCGTTAACCATGGCGCTAATAGCGCCATTGGTTAACGCAGGGTCGTAATGAGGCCCATTGTATCGAGCCAAACTTCAGCTTTCACGCCTGCTTCAGTTTCCATGCCTGTCTTTAATTTGTGGACAGCCCATATGATGTGTGACAGGGACCTATTTTCTTCATCGTTTGGGGAGATGTATGTGCAATATAATAATCCAATTTTCTTGCTCACGACGCCCCCTTCCATGGCTATCAACACATCCAGGACATACCGGTTTTGGAGCGTCAGCAGTATGATCGCGCACATATCACTCTTGATCGAGTTCAGCCCTTGCTCCATATCATTCGCCAACTGGATAATTTCCCACCACAAGATCTGGAGCCATTTGGCATTGTCAGTGGCCTAGACCTGTGGTAGCAGAAGGGAGGTAAAAAAATACCTCTGTTTTGGTGTATAGATGATACTTGTCTGGAATTTGTTTTAGCAATTTGGAGGAATCTTCGGATAAATCATTTGAGCACTGTTGCCGACTTATTAGTGAGTGCTTCTTCCTCCTTATGTGGGGAGTGGAGGGGGTTCACATGGGGATAGCCTTCACTGTGCTGTGACAGACATGGGTGCTATAGTCAGGTGGGCCTCGGGAATCACAAGGATGGCTGAGTGTAAAGTTATTAACAAACATGTGCCTTTCCATGATGGTGGGAGATGCATGTATGCTTGTTGGCCACACACCCAAAAGATGTCCATATGGGCTGCTGTGCCCTTGCTGAGATCAGGGATGAATAATGTCTTGTTACACTTGCTGTTAGTCCCCACTGGTACAGTTCCATGTCCTCGAAAACAGAATTTATATTCCAAAGGGAGACCTTTTGGATTGAGAGACTTGACGCGATGGCACCCAGTGGGATCAATTGATATTGATATTTTATTTCTATCCCGCTCGTACACAAGTGTTTCAGAGCACGACAAGGCAAGGGACGGGAACAGAGGAGAACAAAACAACGATTTTACTAGGCCCAGTGACGTTGAGAACGCGCAAGTGCATGGGAGAGGGGGAGGGGAAAAGTGCATGTAAGGGGGGAGAAACAGATAAATAATAATAAATAAATAAATAATAAAGGCAATAAACAGTGGTAGTGCAGCCAGCAATTGGCAAGTGCTGAGTTTAAGGCAGCAGACAGGGTAAGTCTGATAAGTGCAGGAAGAAAAAGGGGGGTGCTGTATGGGTATAGATACAGACCCCAGTGCAATGGGTGGCCCGGAGGCAGTGCGGAGGGTGGCAGGGTGAGCAGGTACCTGGGCCCGGAGGAAAGAGGGTGGCCATGTGGACGGTGCCAAGAGAGAACAGATCAGCAGAAGACAAGGGAAGGCAGAAGCAAAGAGGAAGGCCTTGAGGTGCTTCCAGAACCCAAGATGAAATAAATAAATTGTGTTTTGTCTGAAAGACTTTGTGTGATCCCTTGAAGATTGACTTTTGAATCATTGATCTACAATTTAACTAAGAGATTTATGCTAAAACGATGATAAGATTATTTCTTCAGATTTGTGTTCGCCTGGATGTCAAGTGTAAAGGTTGTTGACATTATGATATCATTATATTATGACATTCTTCTATGAGAAACTATGATTTAGAGTTAGATTTCAGCAAGCTCAGTTCTGTGAACACAGACAGCTATGGATAGGTTGTTTTTTTAAAAAAAATGCTATTTAGGCAGTACTTCAAGAGGATGAAAATATAGACTGTGAATGAGAAAATGTTCGCAACTCTCTTTGTCAAATTCCATGCCGGTATCGTATGCTCAGTAAGAGGCTGAATCTCCCATACAATGAGGTTATCTACCCTAAATATACACTACTGGTCAGGACTTAGTTGCCAGGCCAGCATTTGAGTTCTTATGAGACATTGCCTCCAATGGTGCGTTATGCTGTAATATATGGAAGATGTATGTCCAAGTATGCATGGTATCAGGTTTGTAATGTTTATTTTTATAGATATTCTTTTTATTTAATGACGCATGGTTCCCTTAAGCACAGGGGAGCTGAATATTTCTACATACATTGCCGTGCAGATGTTTACTAACACCTACTCATGGCGCGAGACAGTCGTGATGTCACGACGCGCATGTGCACGTCACATCACACCCCCCCGCGGCTTGAATAATTTCAGGTAAGTCGAGGCTGTGTTAGCAGCACGGCCTTGCAACTCAACTTGTTTTGAGTATTTTCCGTGAATGCAGGTAAGCTGGACTAGAGCCTATTTTGTGGCGAGTCCAATTGGTATCTCCATACTAGTACCTTATAGCACTCCATGCTTCTTTTGTCTTTCCCCTTTTTTCCATGATGGCAATTAGGAAACTAGGACAGAGCATGCACAACAACCTTTGGTAGGTGGCAAGAATCACTGAGGTAAATGTCTTTTTACCTAAGTATTGAGATTTCAAGAGTTTGCAAACACTTATGAGAAACTTGAGGGTGTTCTCACATGTAGAATTCTTTGTTCAGGTGGCCAGGGGAGGGCCATCGCGCTTGGGTCCCAACCCTAGGGGTGAACAAGCGAGGGAGGATCACCTGGGTAAAGGCTCTCTGGGGACCTTGGGCAGAACACCTAAAAGTGAGATATTGTATTCCCCCTCCACTGCATCAACTTCCTTACCCAACACCCCCTCAGCCTTTGTAGGTTACTGTTATACCAACTCCCCACAAACGTATCCCTTACTGGAAAACAAACCTGGGATACCAACCAGGACAGACCAAATTCTACCTTACATAACAACGGTGAGGAATACCCCTTGTGTATCAAAAACCTTTCAAAAATCAGCTTCTTCTTACTACAGAAATAAATGCCAACCCCACAGTTTCTGTTCCCCTTTTCCTAACCACATTCTTTATATTTTTTCTACAAACACTAAGAAACACTACAACTCCCATAATTCCTCCCTACTGCTGTTTCCCAAAAACACTGAGACGAAGAAGAGGCTAATTGGAGCCATGAAGATTACCCATAGGAAACAATGTGCCATGGATTTCTATGGGCAGTCTCCATCTTGTCCCGTTAACAAGGTCAGGAAGAGACAAGCAGGGCTTGGCAACCACTCACACCTGACCCCTGTTAATTCTCCCAGCCAGTGTAAAGGGTGGAGCTCACAAGCACACTCTGAGCAAGCTGGGGATGCTTGGCGGTGCACAGAGGCAAGGAGGAGAGAACAGCAGCTGGAAGGCCTGGAGGAGAAAGGACTGCCAAAAAACTGAGCCTGTGAGTACAGGGTAGGCTGCAGTGTAGTGAGAGAGCCGTGCCTCCAGGGAGCCAAACAAGGGGCAGCTGGAGTTAGCTGGCAGTGCCCAAGCCAGAGCTCCTCCCCTGGGTGCAGTACAGTAGTGAGACATGGAGTTTTGATCTTTGTTTTTTTTTTTTGAGGGCTGGGAGCGAGAAGGGATCCGACGTCAGGAGCTGCTGGAAAGGCGAGACTGGAGGGCAGAAAGCCAGAGGATTTTACGAACTGTGGAGAAGTCTCAAGAAAGCCAGGCAAAAGAACTGCACTTGAAAAGCCTGTTTCCCTTTTGGTGAATGATTGAATTAGGGAGGATTGATAAAGCTACGAGTAAAGGAACCTTGAACTCGGACACATGAACAATATTAAAACACTGCCGGTGAGTTCACAAAAGAGAAGAACAAAGGCCCGGTTGTTTTTGCTTGAAAGTAACTGTATCAAGACAAGGTTCCATGCAATACAGCAACCGCAAGTAAAGAAAGACAATGCTATAAGGGGTGTGATACAATGTACACAGAGTGGTCCTGCTGTTGGATACAGCACAGTCGAAAGTCTCAGTAGTAACATACCTGGTTATTAAGTCCCGAGGAAAAAGGGATTGTTGGAAATGGAAAATAACATGGATTGAATCTTGCACCCAATCGAGGGGAGCTTGTGTGAGTTGGAGAAACACCATCAAACCTGAGCCTGACTGAGGGATGCATCTGTGAACAGTGGAAAAGGTATTGTAAGCCTGAGCCCGACTGAGGGAGGATGATGTGAAAGATAAGAGGTCTGAGCCCGACTGCTGAGGGAAACCAGTAATATTATGAGTGTCTCAAGCCCGACGAAGAGAAGCCCATAATCTTGCAACTACAAGTGCCAGAAAGAATTAGGAAAAAGTGAATGTAACGGTTGTCGAAGTGGCCAGGTATAGTCAGAAGCCAAACCTACTCCGTCTCGAAAGTCTTCGACCAACAAATCTTGGTGAAGGGTATCCATGAGATCTTTGTGAAAGACTGTCAGGGTAATTCATAGAATTTCGCTGAAAAGTGTCGCAAGCGGCTGGCGCAGAGTGTCCGCGTGCGATTGACTGCGCCAGGCACGTGCGCTAAAACCGATTTCCGCGCACAGCGTATTCATGGATTTCATGCTCCCAAACCAGCCGTGGCGCAGAGTATCGCAGCGACCCTGCAGCAGCGCCAGTAACGCCCCCAAGAACGCCCTCGCGCAAGGAAAAGCCATCAAAATCGCTAAATCATCGCAAAGGGCTGCGCTAACCCTGGACCAGTTTACAGGGCTGCCAAACAAGGAACGCAAAGCGGGTAACGTGCATATCAGGGGTACGCGTGAAGTCATACACGCGATTAGCCAGGGTACGTGTATTACAGGGGTACGCGGGAAGTTTAACACGCGATTGGCCAGGGTACGTGTATTACAGGGGTACGCGGGAAGTTTAACACGCGATTAACCAGGGTAAGTGTATTACAGGGGTACGCGGGAAGTTTAACAGGCGATTAGCCAGGGTACGTGTATTACAGGGGTACGCGGGAAGTTTAACACGCGATTGGCCAGGGTACGTGTATTACATGGGTACGCGGGAAGTTTAACACGCGATTGGCCAGGGTACGTGTATTACAGGGGTACGCGTGAAGTTATACACGCGATTAGCCAGGGTACGTGTATTACAGGGGTACGCGGGAAGTTTAACACGCGATTGGCCAGGGTACGTGTATTACAGGGGTACGCGGGAAGTTTAACACGCGATTAGGCAGGGTACGTGTATTACAGGGGTACGCGGGAAGTTTAACACGCGATTGGCCAGGGTACGTGTATAACAGGGGTATGCAGGAAGTTTAACACGCGATTAGCCAGGGTACGTGTATTACAGGGGTACGCGGGAAGTTTAACACGCGATTGGCCAGGGTACGTGTATTACAGGGGTATTCGGGAAGTTTAACACGCTATTGGCCAGGGTACGTGTATTACAGGGGTACGCGGGAAGTTTAACACGCGATTAGCCAGGGTAAGTGTATTACAGGGGTACGCGGGAAGTTTAACACGCGATTAGCCAGGGTACGTGTATTACAGGGGTATGCGGGAAGTTTAACACGCGATTGGCCAGGGTACGTGTATTACAGGGGTGCGTGGGAATCATCACACGCGATTAGGCTGGGTGGGTCCTCACAGGTGTTCCCTGTACACCCTCCACGGCCCCTGCAGGCAGCCTACAAAACAGGGGACTACCCTGCACACCTGCTCATGTCCCCCTGCACCCCCACCCCCCAGCAGTGCAGGGGCAGCCTCCACCAGGCCCCCACTCATGTCTCCCACCACCCCCACCCTCCCGCCACCAGGGGCAGCCTCCACCAGGCCCCCACCCATGTCTCCCACCACCCCCACCCCCCCGCCACCAGGGGCACTCTCCACCAAGCCCCCACCCATGTCTCCCACCACCCCCACCAGTGCAGGGGCACCCTCCACCAGGCCCCCACCCATGTCTCCCAACACCCCCACCCACCAGCACTGTGGGGCACGTGGCCAGCAGGCAGTCAGGCAGCAGCAGATGGCAGGTGGGAGTGTGCTCAGGGCTCTGGGGGGCAGTAATTTGGCCTCCTGGCCAGGAGCGTGGTCTCTCGTGTGTGAACGCGTGGTCAGCCTGATAGGGAGTGAAATCCCACACGTCAGCAAAGGCCCTTAGCGCGTAAACCCGTCAACAGCATATGCGCGCCTATAGTCACCTGCACGTGCAGGAAATTGTTGCGTGACACGTCCCAGTGTCAAAGCGTGTGATTGGTGAAAATGGATGTACACGTAGAAGTGACAAAGCGTGTGATTGGTGAAAATGGATCTACACGCAGAAGTGACAAAGCATGTGAATGGTGAAAATGGATCTACACGCAGAAGTGACAAAGCGTGTGATTGGTGAAAATGGATCTACACGCAGGAGTGACAAAGCGTGTGATTGGTGAACGTACACGCCGCGTAAGTGACGCTGTACGTGTGGGCCTGTATATAAGGTACATGTAGAACACCATTTCCTTGTACGTGCTTTTCGTGGAGAGCGAGTGGGTGAATTCTGTACTTCTTGTCGTTTCACACGCGATTTACTTCACGGCGTTTCCAGTTCGTATTCCCTGTTACCTCTGACAGCTTTTTCTCTTTTTTCTCTTTTACTGGTTTACCTGGGCCTGTTCCCTCAAACAGTGTCCCCTTCTACTGTTGTCCTGTCTTCTCAGACAGCGTACACATCTTCTTTTGGCGGGGGTTTAGCCAGCCAAACGCGCTCATTCTTCACGCTCTTTTACCTGGCAGACGGTGAGTCACGCACGTATCCAACTTCTGTGCTTGCCCCGTGTGTAGCCTACCCCTTCAGAGGTCATTCTAGGCTGCGTGTGACACGCATACGTTCATTCTTGTGTTACTGGGTGCCACACCGTAGTGCAGGTTTTTCTTTCTGCACACGTGGTCTAGGAGGGGTTGCGTGCACGTCATCTCCCTTTTTTGGGCCTCCTGTGCGTTGCGTGACCCGTCATCTTTCCCCAGGGGTTACAATCAGCCATGCTAGAGCACTAGGGTACAATTACCATCTGGTACCCAACCCCTTTGACCCCCAATTGCCCAGGACAATTGTCTACAGCCACTCCCATACGCACATTAATATCAGTGCCATGGCTGGGAGGCGAGGATTCCGTAAGGGTGGCAAAGGTGGAAGAGCCACAAGTGGTGGCCGTGGTGGATCCGGTAGGGGACGTGGTCGTAACTTGCAGGGTGAGCCTGTCCCCCCATGTGTGGAGGACCAGTCAAGGGCACCCATCATCCCCCCCCCCTCCCCCCCTCCCCCCCTCCCGTTGAGGCTGAAGTGGCTGACACCATCCATGCTCAGCCCTTGTTGGACCAGCCCATTGTGGCACCAGACCTGGCTGACTCCATGGCTGACTTCCAGGTCAGCAGGGCTACGACACGTGCGCTGGTGCACGTTGATGCCATCATGCCACGTGGATCTGGGGCAGCAAGGTCATCTGCTGCACCAAGGAGGCAGGGCGGAGTGGCTGCAGGGGCAGCTGCGGCTCCATCCACCCCAGCCCTCACACACCCAGCCAGGACAGTGTCGGTCCTAGTCCATGCTGCTGACATTCCCCCTGACACCATCACACTAGAGCCAATGCCTGCACCAACTCCCATGCTGAGTGTGCAATCCCACACTCCTGATACAGAGTCCACCAGGGCTCCTGCCCCTAGTGTCCAGAGCGGCGCAGGACACTCAGGATCACCACCACCTTCCAAGCGGAAGAGGAAGAGTGCTCGTCCGGCACAGGCTGATGCCCCAGACACGGCTACACAGTCCGGCCCGTTCAGGAAGCCCAGCTTCACGGATGACGAACTGAATGCACTTGTCGAGTATGTGTCCGGACATGACAACGAGATGGTCATTGTTGCAGGATCCAAGACCACACCTGCACAACGCCAGGCACACTGGCAGACCGTTGCGGACATCGTAAGTGCCCTTGGAATCGTGAGGCGCACAGCCAATGATTGCTATAAGCGCTGGAATGACCTAAAGCGCAGGGCAAAGAGTAAGCTGGCCTCAAGTCATGCCGCAACTCTAGTGACTGGAGGTGGGTCTCCAGTAGTAGACATGGAACTCACTCCACATGAGTCAGTCGCTGGGACCTACGTCACGGAGGAACAGATCCAAGGCGTGGGAGATCTGGCTGATTACGAGGCATTGTCCGGTGAGTGCACATGCATGTGTGTGTCATCCATGTGCATGGTGTGTGTGTGAGGGCTTCTGTTTGGGTGCCAGGTGAGAGTGTGTGCGCCTCAGTCGTATGGGTCAGCCATGTGCTTCATGCAATACTTCCTGCGCAGCTGCATTTGGCCATAGCAGTATCCCTTCTGCCAACAGTAGACATCTAGCACAACTGCACGCCAGTTGCCCTTGAAGTGTCACCTTGACACAACATATTTGCTTATTTTTCACTGTTCATTCAGTCAGTTTGTTTGCATTCCACCACTTTCACTAGGCATGTCGCTGTCCACTAGTCACATGTCTGACATGGGTATGGTAAAGTGGAGTGACTTTGTGACCTGGATATCGTTTGTACACACATGTCCCTGTGCAATTTGACCATTTCAGACTGGCAGCTCCAGGTGAAAAATCTGACCTGTTAGAATCAGAAAAGCTATTACATGCGGGAACTGGACTGAATGAATAGGTGCTGCCCTCCTCTCCATCTTCACTCAATAGCAATGGTACATGCCATCTGTGTGATGGCATGTGTGTTTCACCTGCCAATCACAGGCCAATGTGTGATGCCACTGCCAGGCAGCATGCAGAAAATTTGTTCATCTTCCATCTTGGTGTCATCAGTGTGTGCCATTTGCCTGCACTTCATACGCAGTGAGGGTGCATGCATGGGAGGGTTTTAGTCATGTGGGACATGTGTCAATCAAGTACTGGTTCTCTTGCTTCTCAGCCCTCAATGTGTGCCATGGTGCTAATGCCTGTTTCCATTACTTTGTTTTCATGTCTTTGCAGGGGAAGACGCACCTGATACTGCTGGGGTTGTGGAGATGGTGCAGACCCAGGAGGTGTCCCAGGGCCGACCAACCACCAGTGAGGGACGTGGTGTGGTGGTGGGGGAGAACCCACAAGTGCTGCAGGTCGTGCTCTCAAGGGGTGTCTCTGGCTGCACCTCCCCCGAGCTGTACTCAGGTGTTGATTCGGATGAGACCTACGTGCCGTCGCTGGTGAGTGTTCCAGGGAGGGATTCTGTTCTGTCTCACCCACCTGCACCAGGGTCAGTACCCTCCATGGGGATGTCAGTGTTGGCAGCTACGACTTCGGTGGTTACGGATGCAGGGTCACACTCCGCGACATCTGATCCTGTTCCTGGGCCAGCAGATCAGAGGGGGAATGCAGTCCTGCAGCCTCAGGCAGTGCCGGCACAGCAAGGCGCAGTTCGCCTTGCCCCAGACAGGTGTGGTGCCCGCCGACGTGGTGGCCGTACGCCACCCGGCAATACCGCATGGGAGCAATCCATTTACGGTATGGCTACCCAACAGGCTGCATCATCCGAGATGATGGCTCAGGCCATGGATAGGGTGGCCACTTCCATTGTCCCCCCAGAAAGGCTGATGGAGCGACTAGAGCAGGCAACCGACTCCATCTGCCAGTCACACAGGGAGGACATGTTGGGGTCCAACAGGGACAGGCGGGCGGCACTGGCGACTCTGCAGGAGGCCATCTCCATTGAGTCCCAGGGCCACAGGGAAGCCCTGAGGCAGGAGCTCCTACACCTCAGGATGACTCTTGTTGAGCTTGAGGCTTCAACACACCAAAGGACAGAACAGCAGCTGGAGCGTCTCACCCGTACGCTCTCAGCTGAGATGCAGGCAACGAGGGCGGAGGTCCGGGCATCCCGTGAGTTGTTGCATGGGGACCTCCGCACACTCATCCTCCAGAACCAGACCTACCACACCCGCATGCTTGCAGCCATGGAGGAGCAGACTAGGGCCTTGCGTGGGCTGCCTCCCATAGTGCAACCACCTCCGGATGCAGCTGCACAGGGTGATAATAGCGACAGCAGTGATACTCCCACAATAGGGTAGCCGTGTGGGCCATGAGCCCATGGAGGTGTTTTATCTTCCCAGGATCCACGCAGGTGGGTTCTGGTGTGCATCCTGTCCTCGGACCTCCTGGGTGGCCTCCCCAACCCCCCCCGGGCCCATCAATGGCCATTTTTGATTGTTTCTTATTTTTATTTTTATTTTGATTTCTTTTATTCCCAATTTTTTTGGGACGATCTGTTGGCTCCGATCTGTTGGCTCCGATCTGTTGGCTCCGATCTGTTGGCTCCGATCTGTTGGCTTCGATGTGTTGGCTCCGATGTGTTGGCTCCGATGTGTTGGCTCCGATGTGTTGGCTTCGATGTGTTGGCTTCCGTGGTTCCTGTGGGCATACGCTGCATTGTGGCTGGGCACATGCAGGCTTGTAATGTATTTGGTTCAGATGCTTGGGTTTGAGTCACACACACCCCTCCTGCTTCCCGTTTCCATGGGCTTGCAAAGGGTGTGCCCAAGTGACAGTGAATTACACAGTGACGTTGGACTCCCATGAGCTGTGTGGCCAGTCTGTAGTCAATACTGTGTATACATTCATAGTGCATATTGCTGTTGTGTTGTACACTGCATGTTGCATTGATGTGTAACTCTTCTTCTGTGTCTACCTCCCAATTTGCAGGTCCCTTCCTCAAGTCCACACAAGGACCTCTAGTCTGGCGATGGGGACCATGTTGGCAGCAGTGCACCTACAACTCTACATGGCGCCAACACTGCACAGTTGGTAGTGGTGGGAGTGCAGGCATTTCCAGGTGCTGAGACTACTAATATGTAACATTTTTGATGTCATGTTAATGGTACTACGTGCTCAAGTATGTTGTTGGTCCGGCATTGCTGTGAGCATTTCAGGTGTTGCAGGTTTCTAATAGTGCCACTGTACATAGTGAGAGTGATGTCATGTTGTGGGGATTACTTTGTTTACCTGCAATTATCATGACATGGCACGGTGTGTCGTGTGGCAGTGCTGGGGTTGGGTTGGCTGACATGGCACTGTCCTCTTGTTGCATTTTGCAAGTGGGTATTCATTTTAGCTGCTTCAATGTGTAACTTCACAAAACTGCATTGGTGGTGTCTGTGTGGGTAGGGATGCACACATTGTGACACTTCCAGGTGAACAATCTCAGGCTGACATGGAATTCCCGGTTCATTCTCCACACATTCAGGATCAGTGTCAGGTTGAGTCATCATTGATTGTCAGATGGAATGTGCCAGGGCAGTGTGCACTCCACAGGGGTGTGATTTCTATGTGAAGTAATTAGCCACTAGCTGTGTACGGGCTGCCTCCCCCCGTGCCCTTTCCCCTCCCATGCGCAGCGGCTGTGCATGTGGTTGGGGATGTGGGGCCACCACCATGTCCACGGCCAGGCCCCGGCGTGTTGCAACGTTGTGCAGGACACATGCTGCCACTATGATCCTGCACACTACTGGGGGAGCGTATAACAGCTGCCCGCCAGAACGGTCAAGGGAGCGAAAGCGTGACTTCAGCACTCCGAATGTGCGCTCCACTATGCCCCTGGTTGTAATGTGGGCTGTGTTAAATCTTACCTGGGGTGGCGTGGTGGGGTTCCGAATTGGCGTCATCATGTGGGGGCTGAGAGGGTAGGCACTGTCCCCTGTGGAGGTGGGGATTGGTATCATTGGTGAGGTTGTGACCTTGCTCAGTATCCAACATGCATGCATGTGCAGTGGCATACATACTCACCAAGCAGCCATGTATCGCCATGCCGCCCAGCTTCTAGGTCCCGGCTTAGGGTGGACATTCGGTAAATGAAGCTGTCGTGGGTGGAGCCGGGATAGTTGGCATATACTGAGGTGATGATTCCCTTGGCATTACATGCTACCTGCACGTTGATGGAATGCCAGTGCTTGCGGTTCCTATAGATGTGCTCAGATGCCCTGGGGGGACGTAGAGCCACATGGGTGCAGTCGATGGCACCTAGCACTTTGGGGAATCGTGCCACTGCGTAAAAATCCAGGGCGGCAGCATGCCTTTCTGCAGGTGTTCTGGGCAGGTATATGTGCCTGCGGACTGATGGGCGTGCAGTCATGATGTTCAAGACCTGGTGTAGGCAGCGTGACTGGGTGGCCTGTGACACCCCACCCACTATGGCACTTGTCCGCTGAAATGATCCAGTGGCTAAGAAGTGCAGTACATTGAGGACCTTCTCCAGGGGGCTGAGTGCTTGGGAGCACAGGGTGGGTGATGTGAGGTCATCCTCCCACTCACTCACCAGGTCCAGTATGATGTGTGGTGGAAACCTGTACCTCCCATACACCTGGTCATCAGGCATCCCGAAAAGGCTGGTTCTGGGTGTGAATATTCTGGCCCTGACTATCCTCCTCCTCCTCCTTTGGTAGCCCACTGCCACTGCTGCTAGGAACGGTATGTTCATCCTGGCGTCTGAGCTTGTTATTGTTAAAGTCCGCAATTTATGCTTAGCGCGTGTTCTAGGCGAGCGTGTGACCCGCGCACCCCTGGAATCCAGTTCCCAGTCCAATAGCGTGTGGAAATTCACACGCACCACGGGATACAGCGTGTGACCCGCGCACCCCTGGAATCCAGTTCCCAGTCCAATAGCGTGTGGAAATTCACACGCACCACGGGATACAGCGTGTGACCCGCGCACCCCTGGAATCCAGTTCCCAGTCCAATAGCGTGTGGAAATTCACACGCACCACGGGATACAGCGTGTGACCCGCGCACCCCTGGAATCCAGTTCCCAGTCCAATAGCGTGTGGAAATTCACACGCACCACGGGATACAGCGTGTGACCCGCGCACCCCTGGAATCCAGTTCCCAGTCCAATAGCGTGTGGAAATTCACACGCACCACGGGATACAGCGTGTGACCCGCGCACCCCTGGAATCCAGTTCCCAGTCCAATAGCGTGCGGAAATTCACACGCACCACGTGATACAGGTTCGCTGACGTACTTGCGTGTGTAAGTGGCCGCGCACCCATTAAATACACGTACATAGGCCAATCGCGTGTACGCGCACTTTTGTCCAATTACACGCGATGACACTCTGACGTGCAGTATCTCCACGTGTGCCCCGTCATCACGTGCTGAGTGGGGAACACCCGTGCGGGTCACGTCACAGACGCGCTTACGCGCTGAGGGACTCTGGTCCAATAGAATCGCGTATGCGTGCTGACGCGCTTACGCGCTAAGGGCCTTTCCTCGGATTTCACGCTGACGTGCAGGATTTTCACGTGCCAAATCACTCCGTATCAAGCTGGCCACGCGAAAACACACGGAAGCCCACGCTCCTGCCCAGAAGGCCGAGTTACTGCCCCCCAGTGCCCCGAGCAGCCTCCCACGTGCCATCTGCTGCTGCCTGCCTGCCTGCCTGCCTGCTGCCACCGTGCCCTGCCATTTGGTGCCTGCACATCAGCCATCTGCAGGGGTCCAGTTGCTGTGTCCACCCCTGCTGGAACTGAAGACTCCCGACTGGTATTACATCGCTCCACAGCCCAGCCCCAGGACCCAGTTGCCCACCCACACCTGCCTCTGGGGTTGCCATGTCGGGCACTTCCACATCTGGCACCAGTGGCAACCCCAGGCCAGAGGGGCAGAGGGGCACCAGCTTCACTGTCACCGAAGTTGGTGTCCTGGTGGAGCATGTCCTGGGGCAGTATGATGCCCTCTTTGGATCGTCCCGCGCCAGCAAGGAAGGACGGCAGAAGATCTGGGCCGACTGTGTGGTTGCCATCAACGCGGAGGGGGTGGCAACCCGCGACGTCCTGAAGATCAAGAAGCGCTGGGAGGACTTGAGGTCCAGGACCCTTGTGAAGGCCCGGCGCCTCGTGGAGGGGGGCCGGGGCCGCATGAGTTCCATCCAGATGAGGGTCCTGGAACGCGTACGCCCAGCGCTCCACACCCAGATCCTTGAGAGGGAGGCCCGTCTGGAGTTGAGCGGTAAGTGTCCATGCATTACTGTGTGAGACAGGCCATGTTGCGGTGTGCTGGTTCTATGATACTTGCCTGTATGTGTGCCATAGGCCATGTATGCATGTATGTGTGCAGGGACATCATGGTAATGCATGTGCGACCAGTGATGTGTGATGCACATGGTTGTTGCATGTGTTGAAATGCCGCATGGGGAGCCCTATTCAGATTTTGAACATGAGAGCATGCCAGTCTCTGTACCTGGACATGGGTGGGGGTGAGGGATGGGTGCTGATGCCAGGTACATATATGGTAGCCATGTCTGTGTGCCTGACCTGCGTGTCTGTGACTTGTGCATGCCATGGATGCATGACACATGTGTGTGACAATGCAGAGATTCAGTAAAGCAGCCAAATTACCCTTGTAACCGCTGTGTTTGGTGTGTTTGGGGCCAGATGGATGTGACTGAGGTGAAGTGTGTGCATGTGATGGGCATGAGGCATGATGCATGTGAGTTACATATCATTGAATGTTTCAAGAGTCCATTGGACATGCATGGAAATGTCCATGGCATGCACCATGCCTGTTACTGTGTGTGTTTTGCCTGGACTGACCCATGTGTTGTGGAGGGACATGATGGAAGTGTACTTTGACAGTGGTGCTCATCTGCTATTGCTTCCTGTCTAGGGGACCATTGTACAGTGCCCTGATGCTTGTGTTCTTTGTCTCCCTCTATGCAGCGGCTAGTGAAGAAGAGGGCGGAGACGGCGCTGTGGAGCAAGGCGGCGGGGATGCCCCCACGGCTGCAGCGGAAGGGGTGGGTGAGCCCCCACAGGGGCCTGCTACGGTGGGAGACGGTGAGGAGCCATCCAGGTTGGTGGTTTGCACAGAGGAGGAGGAGGCCGCCACTGGGGCACACATGGGGCCTGGTGGGGGCATCCCTGCTGGTGCAAGTGGTGCAGTCCAGGGCCAGGGGCAGGAGGCAGCACAGGTCACCGTGGAGGGGCCTGTGCATGTCGCTGTCCCTGACCCTGTGAGTGCACCACCATGCACCAGCAGGGATGCCCCGTCCCAGGCCTGTCCGCAGGTAGAGGGGATGTCCATGTCACCTGACTCCCCTCCACCTGCGGACGTGGGAACCCCTGGCCGTGCGGAGAAGGTCCTGATTGGGGTCGCGATGCGCACGGCTGTGATTCGTGATGCCGTGCGTGCTTCCCGGGAGGAGCACGCACGTCATCACGAAGTGCACCGTGCCGACGTGGCCCAATTGGGATCGGCCATGTTCGGGGGTTTCCTGCATGTGTTGGCCAATGTGGCGGCCCTCTCCTCCTCTGTGCAGGCTATCCACCAGTCGTTCTCCTTGCCGTCTTCCAGCCCAGATGCCACCAGGGCCCCCTGTGGACCTGCCCCGACCAATGCAGCCAGCTCGGTGGGGATCCCATCCCTGCCACAGTCGGGAGTCAGAGATCCAGCAGGGGTGGACACCAGAGCAACTGGACCCCAGCAGATGGAGGATGTGACGGCATCATCGGGCAGGGCACGTGCACGACGGCGTCGGTGGTTTCCATCAGCCTGGATGCCGTCGTGCTGGCACAGGCAGTTGCGTCGGAGGCAGCAGCAGGCTCAACGTGGGAGGCATCATGGCTCGGGGCCATCAACATCAGGGGTGCAGGCATCGGCCGGAGGGCAGGAGAACCCTGGAATGGGAGTGGCTTCCGTGTGGGAGAGGTTGTGCCAGCGGATAGGTGCGGAGCGGCAGCGGGCAGAGGAGGAACGGCTCACGATGGTCAGGGCGGAGGACTCCATGCGGAGGGCGCTGAGGCGGGCTGAGTGCCTCGAGGGTCTTCGCAGGGAGTTTGAGCTGGACACTGCGTTATCCCTGCGGGACCTCGGGGCCAGGGAACATGCCCGCCTCCAAGCCATTGACCAGGAGTTCGATGATGCCCTGGCCCATGACAACAACCAGTGAGCCGTCCGAATAGCCAGCTGCCTTTGTATATAGTTGTATAGTTAGGGTTAGGTTTCCTTTGTTTTTTTGATTTTTTTTTGGTTGCGATTGGACAATGCACCACTTTTTTGTATATAGTTCACTTTTTAGTTAGTAGTCAGTTAGGTTTAATTTGGTAGGGCTCATGGACCCAGGATGATCTTCTTAATTGGCTTATTTTAATTTTTCAGAATTTTTTCTTGGACATTCATCTTGTTTTGTTTGATTTGCTTTGTGTTTTTTCTTATTTGCTGTTCAATAAATATTATTTTTTAAATCTTCAATGTGTCGTATCATCTCATTGCTTTCAGGCATGTCATGTTGGGTGTTTTGTCATTCACTTGCAGCCATTGTGTGTGACAGACATGTGTTAAATTGCATTATTTACATTGGGGGTGTAACATGTAATTGCCTTTGATATGTGGGTGGGTGTGATAGTTGGTTGGGCCTTTTGGCAGGGGAGGATGGGCATTACGGACATGATTGGGGAATGTTGGGACCCAGGTGCAGGGGGGCATGGATTGGACATGGGTGGGGGCCTGCTGGCAGGTCCCACACAGTGCTGGGGGGTGGGGGTGGTGGGAGACATGAGTGGGGGCCTGGTGGAGGGTGACCCTGGTGGCTGGGGGGTGGGGGTGGTGGTAGACATGAGTGGGGGCCTGGTGGAGGGTGACCCTGCACTGCTGGGGGGTGGGGGTGGTGGGTGACATGAGTGGGGGCCTGGTGGAGGGTGACCCTGCACTGCTGGGGTGTGGGGGTGGTGGGTGACATGAGTGGGGGCCTGGTGGAGGTTGACCCTGCACTGCTGGGGTGTGGGGGTGGTGGGTGACATGAGTGGGGGCCTGGTGGAGGGTGACCCTGCACTGCTGGGGTGTGGGGGTGGTGGGTGACATGAGTGGGGGCCTGGTGGAGGATGACCCTGCACTGCTGGGGTGTGGGGGTGGTGGGTGACATGAGTGGGGGCCTGGTGGAGGGTGACCCTGAACTGCTGGGGTGTGGGGGTGGTGGGTGACATGAGTGGGGGCCTGGTGGAGGGTGACCCTGCACTGCTGGGGTGTGGGGGTGGTGGGTGACATGAGTGGGGGCCTGGTGGAGGGTGACCCTGCACTGCTGGGGTGTGGGGGTGGTGGGTGACATGAGTGGGGGCCTGGTGGAGGGTGACCCTGGTGGCTGGGGGGTGGGGGGGGTGGTAGACATGAGTGGGGGCCTGGTGGAGGGTGACCCTGGTGGCTGGGGGGTGGGGGTGGTGGTAGACATGAGTGGGGGCCTGGTGGAGGGTGACCCTGGTGGCTGGGGGGTGGGGGTGGTGGGAAACATGAGTTGGACATGGGTGGGGGCCTGCTGGCAGGTGCCCCACAGTGCTGGGGTGTGGGGGTGGTGGGAGACATGAGTTGGACATGGGTGGGGGCCTGCTGGCAGGTGCCCCACAGTGCTGGGGGGTGGGGGTGGTGGGAGACATGAGTTGGACATGGGTGGGGGCCTGCTGGCAGGTGCCCCACAGTGCTGGGGGGTGGGGGGGGGGTGGGGGACATGAGTTGGACATGGGTGGGGGCCTGCTGGCAGGTGCCCCACAGTGCTGGGGGGTGGGGGTGGTGGGAGACATGAGTGGGGGCCTGGTGGAGGGTGACCCTGGTGGCTGGGGGGTGGGGGTGGTGGTAGACATGAGTGGGGGCCTGGTGGAGGGTGACCCTGGTGGCTGGGGGGTGGGGGTGGTGGGAGACATGAGTTGGACATGGGTGGGGGCCTGCTGGCAGGTGCCCCACAGTGCTGGGGTGTGGGGGGGGGGGGTGGGAGACATGAGTTGGACATGGGTGGGGGCCTGCTGGCAGGTGCCCCACAGTGCTGGGGGGTGGGGGTGGTGGGAGACATGAGTTGGACATGGGTGGGGGCCTGCTGGCAGGTGCCCCACAGTGCTGGGGTGTGGGGGGGGGGGTGGGAGACATGAGTTGGACATGGGTGGGGGCCTGCTGGCAGGTGCCCCACAGTGCTGGGGGATGGGGGGGTGGGGGACATGAGTTGGACATGGGTGGGGGCCTGCTGGCAGGTGCCCCACAGTGCTGGGGGGTGGGGGTGCAAGGGGACATGAGTTGGTGTTCATTAGTTCAAGGAGACATGTGCCTTTGCTGGGGGGCATGCCCATGGTGGGTGGGCTGCCTGCGGGACATGACCAGGGATGCAGGGTAGTCCCCTGTGGTGTGGGCTGCCTGCAGGGGCCGTGGAGGGTGTACAGGGTACACCTGGGAGGACCCACACTGTCAAATCACATGTGGAACTTCCCGCGCACCCCTGAAATACACGCGCCCAGGCTGTTCGCGTGTGGAACTTCCCGCGCACCCCTGAAATACACGCGCCCAGGCTGTTCGCGTGTGGAACTTCCCGCGCACCCCTGAAATACACGCGCCCAGGCTATTCGCGTGTGGAACTTCCCGCGCACCCCTGAAATACACGCGCCCAGGCTATTCGCGTGTGGAACTTCCCGCGCACCCCTGGAATACACGCGCCCAGGCTATTCGCGTGTGGAACTTCCCGCGCACCCCTGGAATACACGCGCCCAGGCTATTCGCGTGTGGAACTTCCCGCGCACCCCTGAAATACACGCGCCCAGGCTGTTCGCGTGTGGAACTTCCCCCGCACCCCTGAAATACACGCGCCTAGGCTATTCGCGTGTGGAACTTCCCGCGCACCCCTGAAATACACGCGCCCGGGCTGTTCGCGTGTGGAACTTCACGCGAACCCCTGATATACACGTAGCCCACTCCCCCAGACCCGATCGCGTGTGAAACTTCACGCGAACCCCTGTGATGCACGTACCCTGCTGAAATCGCGTGTTAGACTTCCCGCGCACCCCGGTATACACGCACACGTATTTTTTGTCAGCGGGTGTCCGTGTTTGTGGGTACCCCTTTGCACGTCTTTTTTCCTGGAGGGCCACAGTATGGGACATTCATCATGGCAGTATATAGGTGCGATTTGTTGGCGCACCTTTTGGCGCACATTTCTTACAGCCGCAGAGACGCTACCGCCTGCTTTCTTGTGGCGGTCGTGTTTGTGCCTGTGCGCTGGTTTGAGCGTGCGCTTTTTTCCCCTATTCTATTCCATGAATACGTGTTGTAGGCGAGCGTGTGGGCGTTCCGCGCACTTGTGCCCTGTACTTCCCCCGTGACGCCCACGTTTTGGCAAGTTGTTCCCCATTCCGAGTGTTACGCCCGTGTTCCGCCTACTTTTGTTGCGTGCGCCGCGCTATGTGCGATTTTCGCTGTGGCCTGTGCGATTTTCGCAGTGACCTGGCGCACGCTGTTAGATGTCCTGTGCGCCAACGTGCGCCGCGCACTTTTTATCGCACATCCGCTGGTTTTCTCGCGCACGGCCTTCCATGAATCGACGTGCGCTGCTTTTCGTGCGATTTTCGCAATTGCACTGCGATTTTCGCTATTCCACTGCGATTCGCACGTTTTTGCCCACTTGCGCCGAGCTAATTATTCCATGAATCGGCCTCTGTGACTATTAAGGGTTTGTTTTAATACAAAAAAGTCTTTTTGTGGAAAACATTTGCAACCTTTGTTTTTGGAGAGTCCAAACTAACGTTTGATTAAGAAAGAAGCCTGAACATTCCGTTGACTTGCCTCATTAAGCCAGAGTGTGCCTCATCGGGAATAACTGCTGCCTAAGTCCCTATGTCCTCGAATCCCATTGTCCCAGCAATGTCATCATTGCTTCAAACCCCTTGCCACTGTGATCCTTTAGTTGAGAACACTATGCTTTTCATTTTGTGTACATTATCCTTGCACCATTGTGTATTAGAATTAGGGCAGGCATTGCATTTAGAACCTTTCTTTTTTGACTGTACCGACTAGGACTGTTTTACTTTATGGTCGAGTTTGTTCCCACTTTAGATTTAGGGCCAGTTAGGAAGTCTCCAACCCCTTGCGAAGTTATGAATAAAGCTGTTGAACTTGCATCTCTGGATTGTGACTCTCCTTTTGATACCATGAGTTCCTTACACACCATTCAATCTTAATGATGGTATTTCTTTCTTTTTTTCTTTTTTTTGTTTAATCAAAATAAGATTTTTACAAAATGAAAATGAAGTGAATTATTCGCAAACGATTGTCATCCAGTTCATCAGTGTTCAAACAGTCTGACGTATTTAACTCTCTTGCTTTCTTTAACTCACGATTGTTGTGTTTAGATGCTGTTTCTGAGGGAACATTTTGCTCACAATGTGTTCAAGAATTTTGAACGTTGCAATTAGCCAACTGTTTCTGTCACCTCCAATCTGTCTGTGCCACCATGTCTCTTCGTTCAGGAGCAGGTGGCTTTCCAATTCCAATTGGAATTTGATCTGATGGGTCCCTGAGCATGTTAACAATAGGTGTCGTACAGTCTTTTTGTTTTGTTCCAACGTGTCTTCGTGATAGCGACAGTTGTGTGTCTGAGATAGGCCTCTGATGTAGAGAATTTCTTTTGTTTCAAGGAGGTTAAGCCTGGCTCTTAAGATTAAGTCACAGGCCGCTCTATTAGTTTTTTTGTGTTGCAAGGTAGATCTAACATCAATTTGTTTTTTGTCGCCATCTCCACAGTCTTGGACCAATCCAGTTCTTTTATTTTCTTTAACACTTTCCCTGGATTTTGAATGAGCTCTTCTCCTCCACTTACAATTGATTCCAGTAGCGAGACGTTTTCGTTTTTTCATCTTGTCAGTAACTCGCATCTGGAGTCCTGCATTTCTTGATTAATCATTTTGTATACTTGGTTGCTGTCCAACATTCTACATTTTCAGTATAGCATCAAGGAATTACAGGTTACCATATATTGCAGAGATAGAAGACTGAGTTCTCGACTAATGGATGCTCCTCAGGTACATTTAGGGGGACCTAAGACTGATCTCCAGAAGGTGGCCTCTAGTTTGGGCCAAATCTCGCTTGGAATTGTCGGCATTACATCTGCGCCATATGTCAGCGAGGGTACCACCTTCATTTTGTAGAAATTGATTGTCGGAAAAAGGGAATAGTGGCTGAATTCTCTGTCGATGACTTTCACCTGCAACGTCAATTTTTTTGTTTTTTCTTGCAGGGTCAGTTGCATTGCATTTTCTCATTTAGAGCTGTCCAACGTAACTCCCAGATATTTGAAGCTCTGCCCTTTCTCTATTTGTACTTCTGCCAAGATCATGACTTTCGTATTTTCCTTGTTGATCTCTAGCCGATTCTCTCTCGTATATTAGAGGAGGTTATTCAGTTGTCGCTGTAACCCGATGGGAGTGTGATCAAGTAATATGAGATCATCTGCATACAGCAGCCGTGAGACCTTAGCTGTGCCAAATTTTGGCAGGAATGCTCGAACTATTTCTTCTGTGTTCTAAAAATCGCCTATGTAGGCAAGAAAGAGTACCAATGCTAGGGGACATCCTTGCTTTACTCCTCTTGCAATCAGGATCCCTGACGATAAGTCACCCTGTTGATTTAGACGTACTCTCATTGTCGTTTGCGAGTGTAGGGCTTCAATGGGTGCAAGAATTTCCTTTGGGCAATTCCAATCCAAAAGTTTCTTCCAAAGGCGATGCCTGTCCACCCAGTCAAACGCCTGTGTGAAGTCGATGAATACAACGAAAAGACGCTGGCCCTGTTGTAGTGCCTTGTTCTTCAGGACACTTAGTAAAAGGAGGTTGACTGCTGTCCCCACGTTTTTTTAAAATCCCGCTTGCAGATGGTCATCACAGTTGGCTGTTATTGCCCATGCTTGAAAGATTTTCATTAGTAAAGACCCGAAGACTTTTCCAATTGCGTCTAGTAACGCTATTGGATGGAAATGTTGTGGGTCGCTCGTGTTTCCCTTTTTGTCATTTTTTTTGTTTACTATCGCCGAGGTCCAAGATGGCGGGATTGACTGCGTTTCTGCACATCTTCGGAAGATTATGCTAATTAGCGCAGCCCATTCTGTAGGATGGGTTTTAAGGTCAAAGTTTGTAATTCCGTTGGGCCCCGAGGCCTTGGAGTTTTTGAGCTTTTTGATTCCATGTTCTATGTCTTCCTGGTTATCAAGATTAATCCAGGGGGTGTTGTCATGGTGTATCTCTTCTAGCTGTTCATTAAGAGGAGATTGAAACACAATTTTGAAGTGTGTTTCTCAGGTGTGCTGCCCAATATTGTTTGGAATTGAGGCTGCCGTTGGCGCACTGATAGATCTCAACAGAATTGTGAGTACTTATAGCTTTGGAGATGTTTTCCGCGTCCTGTTGGTAAAGCTTCAGCCGATGGAATCTAACCCATGCCTTATAATTTCTTGAGGCTTCAGCGATTTAGATTTTTGCCTGTGGCATGGGAAATTTGACTGCTATTCTCTTGATTTTTCTATATTCTCGTCTTTTTGCTACGAGCTCTCTGTCATAAAAGTGTTTTTACGGCATTTGGGGATACTTCTAATTTTCAGGTTGATGTATGTGGGCCGTGAGAAGTGGTTGGTAGTCGACCTGTTTTTCACGCTCAGTGGGACAGAGAGGGCCTCATTACGAGTATGGAGGTAGCCATGGTGCTATTAGCGCCATGGCTGCCTCCATACCGGGCTCCAATACAGGGGTCTGTGAATGAGGAATTACGGGTCATTCAGACCTTGGAGGACCCGGTAATTCCTCATGCACAGAACCATTCCCCATTCCCATTTGAGCCCCCATAGGGCTCAATGGGAATGGGGATGGAGATAATAACAGGCCCGTTAATAACAGGCCCGTTATTAGCTCCTTGGTCCCCTCGCGGGAGACGCCTGTTCCGGGTCCCGCAAGGGAACCTCGTAATAGGGCATCCCGTAATGAAGGGTGCCAGTCCTGTACCGGCACCCTTCATTACAGGACCGCCAGGTCGTAATGTGGCCCTATGTCTTTTTGGTGGTGTTGCATCAACAAAACTAAATATAAAGTTGTTTTGTATGTACTTTTGAGTGCCATCTTTGTTTTTCTAGAAAGCGACTGGAAAGGAAAGTGATTGGCGAAAAGAGTCGACTCGCTTGTTTGGTGTTGCTGAGTCCTTGGGCCTCATTACGGCTTTTGCGGTAGCCATGCCGCTATTGGCGGCATGGCTGCCACCAAAACCGGGTCCGGGTTCCCTGAAGGGGGAATTACCGGGCCATTCCGAGTTTGGAGGGCCCGGTAATTCCCCCTACAGGGAACCCGGGCCTGGACCTTCCCCATTCCCATTTGAGCCCCCATAGGGCTCAATGGGAATGGGTGCAGGGAGCTAACAACGTGCCGATTACTACCGGCCCGTTGTTAGCTCCCTGGTCCCCTCGCGGGACCCGGTAACGACGCCTGGTTTTACCAGGCGTCCTTACCGGGTCTCGCGGGGGGACCTTGTAATCAGGCAGAATGGGTTTAACGGGTCTGCATCCATTTGCGGCACCCATTAACCCATTCCGCCAAGGTCGTAATGAGGCCCCTTGTGTCTCAGCTGTTCTCCAGCATGGGGTCTGGCATGGATTCACATGCTCATGAATATTCCCCGTCGTCAGACTGGGAATCCTCGGTAAAGAAAAATCAGTATCAGTTTCGTTTCTGATCTGTCTTTCGTAGTAGTAACCAATCACTGATCTCTGCGTCATACTGACCACAGCCAATGACTGCCATCTCCCTAAGCCCCGCCTCTGGCAGCCATCTTCAGATTTTTACCGCACGTTCATGTGTTGGGATCCTCGTGCTATTGCTCTCGAGCTGTAGTGCGTTTTCGTGCTTTTTCATAGGAAAATTCTCTCTTTTTTCGGTCAAAAGAGCCTCAAGCTCCACCGTTTCTTTATCCGATCAACGGGGACCCGAGTCGGATTCCTCTACGCCCCTCAAGGGTGAAGATTTCATCGAGCCACGCTTTTGGAGGACTCCAGAAGTTTCTCAGGCCCATCTCGGACATGGCCCAGGAGAAGGGAAGCTCAACGCCCGGAAAGCTGTTCAGGGTCTGCCCTGGATGCCAGCTTCAGAATGTCTTTAAGGAGGACGAACACTCCCTTTGCCTCTACTGACTGCATGAGGACAAGACGCACGTGGAGAAGGACTGTGCGTTTTGCGGCAATATGTCGGAGCGGACCATGAAGGACCGCCATCTGCGTCTCGCCAACTGGCTGGAAGGGAAGAGCCCGTCAGGCGAGAAAAAGAAGAAGTCTGAGCGGTCTTCTAAGACCTTTGAGGGCGCCCTGGCGACGGGGGCCCAACAGAAGGCCAAGCACCGCGAGTCTGCTGGTACCGGGAGCGCCGAACGGTCGGGCTCTACGGTTGCCAGGCAGGGCGCATCCTCCCCGGCACCATCAACCACGAGCCAACGCTCTGGCTCGGGTAAGAGGAAGGCCGAGCACCCGGCGAAGCTCCTGGAGAGACCCCGGTCGAGCTCGTAGGCCCCATCGGAGGGGGAGCGAGGCGGTGACCCTCCTCACTTCCTCCCCGGGCTTCCCCGCCCGACGAGATTGGATCGTTTCATGCCATGATCGCCAGGGCATCCGAGATTTTCCAGCTCTGCCCGGAAGAGAAGAAGAAGGAAGGTTTCCCCCAAGGAGAAGGCGGTGAGCGCACCTAAGGTGGTGAAAGCCTTGATCCACCCTGCCAAGGCCTCTATCGAGACAGTCGCGGCGGCCCTGGCTCAGCCTGTGGAGGCTACACCAGTGGAGGCGACTTCGGGGTCCAGAGTCTCCCTGCTACCGCAGAGGGAGTCCTCTTTCAAGCCCATCGACAGGACCCCTGTGAAACCTCCGACAGAGAAGAAAAAGGGGGGCAGGAGGTTGTCATGGATTCGGCCTCAACCTCTGAAGAGGAGCTGATCGAAGTCTTAAGCCATGGCATTGGCGTGGAAGAAGACCAGCCCGTCGGGAGGGACCCCGACGTAGGAGACGACGAGAACGTCGAGGGTGCCGACGAGGCTCCTGACCGCCCGTCGGAATCCCCTCAACCAGTGCTGCAAGACAACTCGGCGGCCATTTTGTTGGCTATACAGTCCTTATGCTCGGAGATAAGGACGAGATTGCCGTTACCACCAACGGAGGAACCGCTCCCGACGGGGGACCCGGAGCCAGGCCCTTCTGGGAGCCCTCCTCCTAAGAGAAGAAGGATTCATCCTCCACCTCCTTTTCAACCATCGCGCCCTGCTCAGCCCTCCTCCCGATCCACGACCCGTGGGGATGATACGGGGACGGACACTGCCGCGACGGGTACAGACGACGAGGTTTACGACGAGGATCTTCCGTCGTCACCTCCTCCCCGGGCTTCCCCGCCGACGAGATTGGATCGTTTCATGCCATGATCGCCAGGGCATCCGAGCTTTTCCAGCTCTGCCCGGAAGAGAAGAAGAAGGAAGGTTTCCTTTATCAACGGCGCGAGACCAAGAGGAAGACGGTCCTCGATGTACCTCTACTGGACGATATCTGGGATGAGGGTCTCGCCCTCCTCAAGAACCCATCCACAACGCCTGCGAGAAGGGATCGGTACGAGAAGAAGTACCGGGTCCCGGACGCGGCCCCCTTGTGCCTTCGGGCACAGCCGACCCCGGACTTGGTCGTCTCCGCGGCGGCCAGGAAGAAAGCGGGGGGGGGGCTTCGGCCTCTACGTCAACCTCCTCCCCGGACGGCGAGGGAAAGAAATTGGACACGATGGGACGCAGAGTCATCTCATCGGCAGCAACAACGATTAAGGCTGCCAACGCCTTGGCTATCGTAGCCCGCTACGACGGGGAGTTGTGGTACAAGATCGCCCCCCTGCTGGACTTCCTACCGGACGACAAGAGGGCGGAGGCCCTAGAGATCTTGCAGGAAGGAGAAGTGGCGTCGGACCACGCCATTACGATAGCGACGGACATCGCTGACCCTGGATTTCGCCAGTTGGGCAACGGCGTGTGCCTTAGACGGCGTGGATGGCTCAAGGCAACGGACTTCCGGCAGGACGTGCAGACCAGAGTTTTGGACATGCCATTCGACGGGAGCAACCTGTTTGGGAAAACAGTGGACGACTCCCTACAAGCCATCAAGACGGACACAGAGACGGCCCGGGCTCTTGGTGTTCTCCAGCAACGACGGCCGCCCTTTCAGAGCGCCGGAGGCAAGCAGGGTGCCTCCAAAGGTTCCGGCGGCGGATATTCCACCTACCGTTAAGCGGCCCGTTCGTCGTCACAGGAAGCCTACAGGGGACGAGGCAAGTCGGGCGGACCCCGCCATCATCGCCAGGGAGGACAAGGCGGCAAAGCCTCGTCGAAGCAAGACTGAACCGGCCGTGGGGTCATGCCCCCACCGAAGCATCCCGGTGGGAGGCCGGCTGGCGAACTTCGTCAGCGTGTGGGAGTCCATCTCCACCGACCGTTGGGTGCTGGACGCCCTGGCCCAGGGTCACACGCTCGAGTTTCTAAAGAAGTGCCCGCGCGTCCCCCCGTGGCCAGGAAGGAACATCACGTCCCTCAACTTCTCTTGGAGGTAAGGGCGATGCTCAAGAAAGGCGCCATCGAGCTCGTCCCAAAGAGGCTTCGGGGCTCCGGAGTTTACTCAAGATACTTCCTCGTGAAGAAGAAGACAGGAGGATGGCGTCCCATCCTGGACCTACGACGACTGAACAAATTCATCAAGGCACAGAAGTTCCGGATGGTCACCCTCCAGCACGTCCTGGGTCAGCTGGAGGAGGGCGATTTCCTGTCGTCGTTGGATTTGGAGGATGCTTACTTCCATATCCCCATCCTAAAGGGACACCGAAAGTTTCTCAGATTCGTGGTCCAAGGGCGTCACTACCAGTTCAGAACCCTTCCCTTCGGATTGAGGTCGGCACCCAAGGTGTTCACCAAGTGCCTTGCACCGGTGGCGGCGCGGCTGCGCCTGGAGGGGATCCACGTCTACCCCTACCTGGACGACTGGCTCATCCGAGCAAAGACAAGGGAGCTCGCCGCGGAGCACACGGCGAGGACCGTCCAACTACTCACGGACCTGGGATTCTCCATAAACTATGCCAAGTCCCACCTGGTGCCCGCGCAAGATGCACTGTTTCTGGGAGCGAAACTCGACACAGTGGCGCTTCTGGCCTCTCCGTCGGAGGAAAGGACGAGGGCCATCTTGGGCAAGGTGCAGCGGATGCTGGTTGCGGATGCAGCCAGGGTGAGGTCCATCAAATCCCTCCTCGGATTGATGTCTTCTTGCATTTATCTCATCCGCCTGTGCAGGCTTCGGATGCGCCCGTTACAGGAGTTCCTGGACGCTCGCTGGATCCAGACTACGGGCAGCTTCGAGGACAGGATCACACTCGACAAGAGCTTCTGAAGAGCGATCCGGTGGTGGGGCACCCGCGCGCATCTGACGGCGGGCATGGACTTCCAGACCCCGGGACACCAGAAGACAGTGACCATGGATGCCTCCCTGGAAGGGTGGGGAGCGCACACCGAAAATCTGCACGTGAGGGGCCTTTGGCTGCCGACGGAGAAGTCCCTCCATATCAACGTCCTGGAGCTCAGTGCAGTGTTTTGGGCCCTCAGGTCCTTTCTTCCGTCCCTCAAGGGCAAGGTGGTGAGGATCTTCACCGACAACACCACCACCATGTTCTACATCAGGAAGCAGGGCGGTACCAGATCCCCAGCCCTGTCCATGGAGGCGCAGGATCTGTGGCATTGGGCCGTCGCCCAAGGGATGTTTCTGGTGCCGTTTCATCTGGCAGGAATAAAAAACACCATCGCCGACTCGCTCAGCAGAGAGCTGCGCTCGTGCCACGAGTGGGAACTACGACAGGATCTAGTGGACCGCCTCTTCCGACGGTGGGGCACACCCCAGATCGATCTGTTCGCAACGGCGACGAACTCCAAGTGCCGGAGGTTCGCCAGCAGGTTTCCCCAGCCGAGGAGCATAGGCGATGCTTTCTCGTTCCTCTGGGAGGGCCTGTTCCTATACGTGTTCCCTCCATTGCCGTTGCTGATCCGGCTCAACAACCAGCTCAAGAGGTCACGGTGCAGGATGATCCTCGTCGCACTTGCGTGGGTGAGGCAGATATGGTTCCCGGACCTTCTGGACTTGTCAGCGTCCCCGTCAATCAAGCTGCCAGTGGACGCGGATCTTCTCTCCAGGGAAGGAGGCGCCATCCTCCATCACGACCCGAAGTCGCTGAACTTGCAGGCCTAGCTCCTGCAGCGTTAGAGTTTGGAGGTTACGACATACCGGCCGACTGCAGATAGGTTCTTGCAAAGGCCAGGGCGTCCTCAACTCTTAAATGCTACGGACACAAATGGAAGAGGTTCTCTGTCTGGTGCCACGCACAGAAGATTAACCTTCTACGGATTACGGCTCCTCAAGTACTGCCGTACCTACTGACGCTGGCCAAGGCTGGACTGGCGCACGCTTCCATCAAGATTCATCTTGCTGCGATCTCCCGATACACCAGGACCAAGGGACGGACGTCTTTGTGGTCTCATCGTCTGGTGAAAGAATTCATGAAGGGACTGTTCAGATCGTTCCCGCTGGTGAAGGCTCCGGCCCCGGCGTGGGAGCTCAACGTGGTGCTGACCAAGCTCATGGGACCTCCGTTCGAGCCTCTGCACTCAGCTCCGTTGAAGTTCTTGTCGTGGAAAACAGCGTTTCTTGTGGCCATCACCTCCGCACGATGGGTGGGAGAGATCCAAGCCCTTTCCTGCAAGCCCCCGTACTTGACTTTTCACGACACAAGGGTAGTGCTCAGGACGCACCCCTCCTTCATGCCCAAGGTGCCGTCGGACTTCCACCTCAACGAACCCTTGGTGTTGCCTGTTTTCTTCCCGTCGCCTTCGTCGCCGGCTGAAAGGACTTTGCACTCGCTGGATGTGGCTAGAGCGCTGAAGTTCTACATGGACCCCACAAAGAGTTTTCTGAAGACGTCACAACTTTTTGTGAACTTTGGACATGTCAATCAGGGGAAGGCTCTCTCAAAGGCTTACATTTCCAGATGGCTCTCCGGCTGTATCATGTACTGTCATCGGTTGGCAAACTGACCGCTGCCTGGCCGTCCGAGAGCCCATTCCACCAGAGCGATCGCAGCTACCACGGCGTTCCTATCTGGTGTGCCCCTGCTGGACATCTGCAGGGCTGCTACGTGGAGGTTGACGCACACCTTCACGAAATTCTACTGCGTCGACCGGGATTCCAGGGAGGAGTCCAGGGTCGGCCAAGCAGTGCTACGCAACCTGTTCGCCTAAGGTGAGCCTGGTGAGAAGGTAAGAGATGCTTAATGTTGAGTTGTGGTATTGCTTAATGTTAAGCCTGTTGCCACCTCCCGTGGTTGTGCATGTGTGTATTGCTGTGTATTCTTTTATTCATGAGCATGTGAATCCATGCCAGACCCCATGCTGGAGAAGGAACAAGTTACTTACCTGTAACTGTTGTTCTCCAGCATGGGTCTGGCATGGATTCACATGCGAACCCTCCCGCCTACCCCTGTGCGGCTCTTCACTTGGTCATACTGCCACTTCACGTGCTACCAAATCTGAAGATGGCTGCCAGAGGTGGGGCTTAGGGAGATGGCAGTCATTGGCTGTGGTCAGTATGACGCAGAGATCAGTGATTGGTTACTACTATGAAAGACAGATCAGAAACGAAACTGATACTGATTTTTCTTTACCGAGGATTCCCAGCCTGACGACAGGGAATATTCATGAGCATGTGAGTCCATGCCAGACCCATGCTGGAGAACAACAGTTACAGGTAAGTAACTTGTTCCTTACCACTTAGTTACCACTTTGGGGGTCATTACGAGTTTGGAGGCAGCCATGGCGCTATTAGCGCCATGGCTGCCTCCAAACCCGGGTCCGGCCTGACTGAATGGGGACTTACCGGATATTCCGACCTATGCAGACCCGGTAAGTCCCCATTCAGTAAACCATTCCCCATTCCCATTTGAGCCACCGTAGGGCTCAATGGGAATGGGGAAGGCGCTAATAACGGGCCCACAAATTGCGGGCCCGTTATTAGATCCAAGGTCCCTTAACGGGTCCCGCAGAGAACGGCTGGTCAGACCAGCCGTTCCTGCTGGGACCCGGTAAGGGACCTCGGAATAGGGCGGTAAGGGTTTACCAGCACCGGCATCCTTAACTGTGCCGGTAAACCCTTACCTCCCAACTCGTAATGACCCCTAGTATGTTCTGCTTACAAGGGACGTGCGAGATTTTGACTGATGTCACACCCATATTTTGAAAATATACTTTGTGTTAAAATAACATTTGCAGGAAAATGACTGATAGAATCTCAACTCCCTTCTTCCCTCATTATATTCGCAATCCATGACTGCATACACGGGAGAGGAGTGAGCGCTGCCAGTAACCAACTTGATCATCCGAGCTATCCTTGTATCGTGGCAATCCTGAGAATGGGCGTCATTACGACTTTGGAGGTAGCCATGGCGCTATCAGCACCATGGCTGCCTCCAAAATCATGTCCGTGTCCGATCTGGTGGAGTGTGGACTTACCGGGACATTCCACCCTTGGCGGACCCGGTAAGTCCCCATTCCAAATGCCATTCCCCATTCCCATTTGAGCCCCCATAGGGCTCAATGGGAATGGGGAAGGCGCTAATAATGGGTCCGCAAATTGCGGGCCCGTTATTAACTCCAAGGTCCCTTAACGGGTCCCGCCAAGAACGGCTGGTCAGACCAGCTGTTCCTGCTGGGACAGCTAAGGGCCCTCGGAATTGTCTCTTTACCGGTGCCTGGTATTCCTTACCGCCCAACCTGTAATGACCCCTAATGTCACTGCGGTTCTTGTATGGTATTATAATATTGTTGCCTGTTGGAATTTTAGCAGAGGGCCAAGCAGCGCTCAGATAAGATTTTCAAGGAACTCATTAAAGCACGTCGAATGACAGAAGCACATAAAAAAAACAAGGCCCAGCTGGTGCTTCTGCCATTTCATCGCCAAGCATCGTCAAGTTGCCATGCCAACGCCATACACTTCTCCCAAACTCCCCTTTCTCCTTTACAGTACCAATGTTTTGGTACTATTTGGTGGCTTATACCACCAAACAGCACCAATACCAAAAAGAATATGAAGGCCACTTCCCAGCTTTGATGGATAGCCATGGCAAGAAGCTGTTTGTACTTCGGGACACTGTAAAGTGAGCTGGCAGCTTTTGATGGTGTGGAGAGAGGCACTGCACACAAGGAAGCGTCCAAAAGGTAGGCAGGCAAGTGTCCGGTGACCAAGCAGACCTTGGGCAAAAGCGAGGATTAGTATGGGCAGATGCGACAACGAAAGCTGCGGTACAAGCAACACCCGTGATCGGGTGTTCAGGCAAAAGTAAGAACTTTGGGAAGACTATACAAAAACAGCATATCTTTTTTTCTTCTACACTCAGCTAAAGTAGTGTGTGTCCATATGGCCACCTACATAGAATGAAAATAACCATTCAACCTACATAACACTTCTGCTATCCGCCCAGGTTTTCATAACAATTGTATAAATAACCATTAATTAAAAACATATTTCCAAAGCTGATGCAAGGTCACGGAAGTATGTATTACCAATGCTTTTATAACTCCTCTTCCTGCTTAATAAATTCATTTATTTTTAATAATTCATTGGACTCACTTTCAAAATACCCAGTAAAATAAGGTAAGCATTAATTACATTTGTAGACCTGTAAACCATGTATGAAAGTACAGAAAAATTGCACAAAAGCCAATTTGTTTCTCTTTATAGCCAAGTTGTACAATGTCCACAGTGCATGTTGCTTTATTTATTTAGCATTAATTACATTTGTAGACCTGTAAACCATGTATGAAAGTACAGAATAATTGCACAAAAGCCAATTTGTTTCTCTTTATATCCAAGTTGTACAATGTCCACAGTGGATGTTGATTTATTTATTTATTTACATTTTTATAATGCGCCACACACCCAAAGGCCTCAGAGCCCAACATAAAAAAAACAGACAAAGGACACCATAAAGACAAACCAGCATAAACCAATTCAGAGGTAGATAATCAACAACAATAATCCGACAACCATAATAAAACAGGTGGCCAAATGCAACTAAAAATCAAGACAGATATAATAACATCCAGAACTAGACATTATATCCACTACTAAAGGTTCTACCTACGTCCACCACCAACCTCAAAATAGACTAGCCCTTGAAAAGTCTTTGTAAGTACTCAGAAAGAGGGGAAGATTACTCGCCCCACACCCCTCCAGGACGGAATTCCGGTAATTCCAAGGGATTTAAGTCACCTCGCCTTGTACAAAGTTTAGATTTTTGTATTGATATTTCCACCACCAGCCCAGCATTACTTGAACTTCAGAATCAAACAAATGTCTGCCAGCCAATTCTTTATTGAACACTGGAGATCAGCACCACGCTGACTGCAAATCCTGTTCAGTTAGTATTGTATTGTATTCATCATGTATATAGCGCTCTTTCCCCATTTGTATGGTATCAATGCGCTTTGTGGTTGGAACGCCCTCGGGACTGAAGTACATGTGTGGGAGATTCTAAGAGTTCATTTTTAAGATATGTGTGTGCATTTTGTCAGGTTAGGACTGAGGTGGGCTGGCTAGTCATTGATAACCTGGTCACAAACTGCACACTTTCAGTGCCAGGTACTGAAAGGTAAACAAACCATTCTGAAGGATCTGTGGAAACAATATGATGGTAACAACTGAGCAAACATAAGACAGTCCTGTGAAATAATACACTGGTACATGTTCTTTTTTTGCCATTAGAAATTCATGAGCATTCTGATGTGTTTTGGGGAAAAATAGGCACATTGAGACTCTTCAGCAACTAATTCACAAATTGAATATGCATTATGTACCTCTTCTGGCTCTTCATCAATCAGCCCTTGAAGAGTGGTCAGTCCACCACAAAGAGTGTGCTCTGGAAGCGTATTTACTGTTTGCATCAGTTGTCATTTGAGAAAGTGAAGTCTTGGATGAGGGCAGGTATCTGGACTATTGGTAAAGTTTTAGGAGGTAACAAACGTTTGAATTTTGGACTGCTCAAATTTAAATATAAGCTAAGTTCTCTAGTCATTTGGCGACAAGACGTATTAGATATTTTCTTTGAAGTTTGGTTTTAAAGACTAATTTACATGAAGCTCCAAGAATGTATAGACTTTCGGTTTTAACCCCGCTGCCTGCATCAACTATATATAAGTTAATCACAAATGCCTGGTTATCTAATCTTGAGAAGTAAAAGAAATTGGGAAAGTGATCTACACCAGATGATTTTAGAAAAACAATGGAAACAAATCTGTTTGGGCCATTGCAATGGAAAGTGGATTTAGACTTGAGATATACACAACAGAAAATAATGTACTACTTATATTGGTCTCCTTGGAAAATGTGGTTTTATAAACTGATGTCAATGGACAATTGCTTGTCCTGTAAATCTGTGGGGGGTACAACTGTTGATATGTTTTGGTTTGCAAAAATGTGAAACATTTTTGGAAGGAAGTGTTGGATCGAGCAGAAATTATTTTAGACCTTCCCTTTACTTGATTTCCTATTTCGTGTATTTTGCATTTATTGCCTATAGTTTCGGGTTTAATCTTTTTTAGGAAATTTTGGATATACAGAGCTCTGTCTGTTGCAAAAAACAAACATTAAGATTGTGGAAAAATATGGCAAAACCCTCCCATGAAGATTGGATGAATAGTTTGATTTCACAGTCTGCGAGCGGAAAGGTTTCTTATCAAAGAAAAGACAAAATGGATGACTATGGAAGAATATGGGATACATTTGATGACCTGTAAGGATAAAATGTATATTGATCAGTAGGTTTTTGTAAATATTATACCAGATTATTTTTTCCCTTCTTTCTTCTTTCTTTCTTTCTTGATGTAATATAATCAATCAATATGTAATGTATTGTTATTGAAAATGAAATAAAATATGTTTAAAAGAAAAAGTTATGCCATGTTTGAATTTAATGGTAGGGTATGGCTCAAAGGCTCTTATTATTCAAATAACTCTTTTAACAGCAGCAAGAATATTCATAACAACAAACAGAAACAACTCTCCAACTGTCATAGAGTCTCTGGTACATCCAGAGCTTGTGCACATAAGTAGCTGCCTTCCCAATGCTTCCTCCTCCAATGTTGCTGCTGCGCTCTAAGATAAGTATATGCATGCAAGATAAGTAGTTAGTGCGCAAACGTGTCATATGTTGATATTGTGTTAAATGTCAGGCTTCATTAATGGCATGGTACGTGACTGTGAGTGGAGTCGGGGGGTTTCATGGTGAGTGATACCGCTCCACAAACTGTTGATTTTGATCCCCGGGACCACTCTCCCTTCCTTCCCTTCCACCTTTTTCCTTACACTATTATGCAAAAAGTTGGTGGTCTTCTGTGTTCTGCACGTCACAGGCACAGAGCTCTAGAGAGTAGATAGTGCATGAACATATGTTCATTGGTACTGGGGAGGGACCCTGGAACTAGCTTAATTGATACATAAATTCAGTGCGTAGTTGTACATTGTAAATATTCTTCTGCAGCAGCATTTTCTCGCAGAACTATCGTCTCCTTTGAAGTCAATCAGGATGATGGTTTCTCTGTGTAGGAATATTTTGACATTTCAGAAGAACATGAGCAGCAACCCCAGTTTTCTGGGGATTTGGCAACCTTAATAGATAACTCTATTTCTGGGGCACTAATTAGATCTGTGTGTTTTTCTTTTGAAGACCTTTGTTCACATATGGGGAAGACTAGTTCAAATGCTGTTGCAGAAGCTATGGCACCCCTTCTCTCTGCCCTTACAGCCTTAGTTTTGGGCCGGATTATCAGACATGGTGATGAATAGTGCTCATCAAGTCCCACCAAAACAGGAAGCCCCAGTCTAGCAAAGTTGATACGTGTCGTGTAATTCCCTGCAAATCCTCATATCCTGGGACAGTGGTATTGGCAAACACACCAATTTTGGGTACTATTCCCACAACACCCTCTAACCGGGAGGAGTCATTACAATTAGCCAAAAGAGCATGTAATTTGCCAGGTCTGAATGCATTGCCTTTAGATATGGTTGAAACTAATGCTCCTCTGGTTCAGGTTGCTTTGGATGACACTTTCGCCAGCCAGAAGGGGCTTTGTTAGACCATAGTGGCCCTGCGCGGAACTTTATGCTTAAACCTAGGGAGTTTTCACACCCTATTTTGAAGGGATAGACCCTCGTGCCACACGTAGCTGCTTATGTAAGCAACCATATCAATAGCAGACTGGATAATGTCTGGATAAGGAATTCTGAATGTCCCAGTCTATTATTTCCAATAAGTTTGCTTTCACTTCCACAATTGATCCTAAAATTAGTATATTACTTTCCAAGAAGGGGACGGATTCAGTCCAAGGAGTGGGTAGGGCATGGTTCTCATGCCAAGATAGACTTTTGGATACTTTGGGGCCTTTACTAGAGAAATTTCATACGGCTGAGGAGGCCAAGCATGGGCAGATGGTATTGATCTTGAGGTCTTGTGCAATTGGGCTCAGAGAGCAATTTCCTGGGCAATGCGAATACCTCAACAGCGGCTGAACATAGGGCATCCTTATGAAAATAAATCCTAAACTAGGGGCAATGGCAGATTTGTAACCACAGAATTCGGAGGGTCTGTTGTTCGGGGAACAATATGTGAAAGTGGTTGGAAAGTATGTCACCAGTTTTGTCTCAATGGATAAAGTTCAGAACAGTCTCAAAAAGATGTTTTATCCACTGAGAGTTTTATCCAGAAAGGAGGCAGAAGCCAGTCTTTTGGCCAACGTTTCCATGCTAAAGGCTCAGCAAGTGTTAACAGAGGTTGAGGGTCCATTCCACAGCCACAAGACTCTCACCAGGTCTTCTTCCCTTAAAGGGGACACTCATTTAGGTGTGTTTTCCCATGGAGACGAGGTACTCAGGAATATGTGATGGTAAGCCTACATCGCCATTATTTCCTACACATATTTTTGGTTCGTATGCAACACTTCATTATCGGGTGGCAGCAGTTAACAAGAGATTCTTGGGTACTTCAGACAGTAAAGGGTTTTCATGTGGGTGTTGTTTGTCTTCCTTGACAAGCCAGGCGTTCCTGGAGAATTCACTTCTCCCAGCTGAGAGAGCTTGTCATTTCCCAGGAGATTCAGGCTCTTTAAGACAAACGAGCCCTAGGGCCAGCTTGCTTCACACACTCGGACTTTGTAAGCAATTTGTTCAAAGCGAGGAAAAAAGACAAGGGATCTCAACCAGTTATAAATATGAGGGAACTCCACAAATATTTGGTCTATAGGCACTCCAAGATGGAGACATTCCATCTTGTACAGGAGGTATTTACGCCAGCACAATGGATGTTCCAGCTGGACCTCAATGATGTTTATTTAATGGTACCCATTTTTGCCCCTCATCAGCGCTTCCTTCAGTTTCAATGTAAGTAGAGATTTTTCTGATTCAGTTCTCTCCCATTTGGTTACGTTGTCTGCCCCTTGGTGTTTTATTAAAATTTTACGGCCGGTAGCAGCGACCTTTCAAAGGTAGGAAATCAGGCTACTTTTCTATCTGCACAACATTCCTATTATGGCACTCTCTTGGGACCTGGCAATAAGTCACTTACTCACGATCCAAACTCTCCTTCAGGAACTGGTGTTCATCCTAAAATTATATTTATATTTCATGCTGTTAGAGGCACTACTACCAAAGGTTTCACAGTGCTCGACCCAACATCAAAAAAAGATCCCATGCAGACACAGATTCTCCTCCCACTTTCCGGGGATCATGGCAAGAACTTGGCATTGGTGAATAGGATCTACCTCATCATTCAGGCATGGATGGCCACACACGACCTATGCCTGAATGATGACAAGACAGAGCTGATTATTCTTGCCACCCCTTCTAACATCTCCAAACTAGGTCACGAATAGGCCTCTTTCATCATTGATGGCAAAAATATCACAGTCTCAAAAGAGGCTACCATGTCCTTTTATAAGCAACTAAAATCCCTGGCCTCCACTACAGCCTACACGTGCAAGCTTATCAGAGCTGGCAAGCCCTTCCTCTCCAACGATAGCTGCATTATACTGGCCAGAGCATTACTTCTCTCCAGATTAGACTACTGCAATGCTCTCTGCAGTAGCACTAACAAATCCAGTATCCAAAAACTACAAATATTACAAAACAAAGCTCTTAGAGTCGCACTAGGCACTAACAAAAGAGAGGACATGACTGCAATCAGACGCCAATATAATTGGCTATCTACCCAAAACAAAATACAACAAAAAATCGCCTGCCTAACACACAAAACTTTACACAATGCTGCCCCCAGCTACCTAATGAACACATTGGGCCTCATCACGACTTGGGCGGTAACTGTAACGCTATTAGCGCGGGCGGTATTAGCCCTACCGCCGAACTCCCCGGCGCTAATAGCGCCGGATCACGAGTTCGGCGGTAATGTAAGTCCCCATTCCCCACTGAGCCCATTCGGGAATGCCCCATTCCCCATTGGGCTCAATGGGGAATCTTCGCGCTAATACCGCCGGCGGATTTCCCGCTGGCAGTAATAGCGCGAATTTTTGGCGGATTTCCCCCCAGCTCAGAGCTGGGGAGAAATCCGCCGAAGCCCTGATTCGGCGGACCCTTAAATCCGGCGGTAATAGCGCTACCGCCAGATTTAAGGGTTACCGCCGAAGTCGTGATGAGGCCCATTGTCTAGAAAAACCTCCAGCAGGCCCACCAGAGCTGTCAATACAAACTGCCTGGTGGTACTAAGATTCAAGTCCTCCAAGATTGGCGGCAACAGCTTCCCTGTGAAAGCCGCTAAACTTTGGAACTCATTGCCATACGGGCTAAGAGCTGATCAACAATACCCACATTTCAGAAAGAACCTCATCACCCACCTTAATCTGACCGAAGACTAGTCCCAACTCAAACTACTGCACAACAGCACACTATACCTCCCAAGATTGTAAACTACTGTGTATTAGGATGTATATAACTTCCTTTCTTTGAAATCTACTAGATATGCAAACTATTGCATACTTCTGTACACTACGATGTAAATAACTTTTTTTTCTTGAAACTTATTACCTGCACATTCTGAGCCCTACCTATTCTGCATTTCACGTGTCAATTTATACTGTTTGCCATTATGTACCTTTGTAAGCCTTGCATATCCTTTGCTGCGCCCTGTTACCCCCGGGTCTGGTGCGCATTAGAAATTCAATAAACAAACAAACAAACAAAACAAGACTCTCCAATCAAAACGATAAGGCTTTCACTTTCCAGCAAAATACAATAGGTAATCAGTCCGTTCTGCATAGATCAAGTGAGAAACTATCCCACAATTTAGCATTTAGCACAGCACTACATCTACCAAATGCTCTATTAGATTTTGAAGGAGCTATGAACATTATATTCCAGTATGTGAAGCGCTGTGATGTATACGTTCACAGCCACATAAATTGTTGCTTAAAATAAAGAGGAGAGTAACCCTAAAGAGATTTATAAGCCAATGTGAGTCATTTAAAGGAGATTCTACTCTTAACTGGCAGCAAGTGTAATCTACAAAGAACGTGGGAAATGTGTGCCAATCTGACAGTGTTAGTAACAATCCTAGCCATAGAGTTCTGCAAAACGTGGAGTTTTTTTATTAGAGGAGCGGGTAGAGCCTGCATATAAAGAATTTAAGTAGTCTAATCTGTATCCCACTAAAGCTCTCGCCAAAATAGAGCAATGATGTTCTGTAAGAAGAGGCCTGATTTGTCGAAGCAACACAAGCAAATAGATTTTCAATGTAAGATTGATTTGAGGAGCAATGCAATAGAGAGTGTAGAATCGAAGGTCATCTGCAATGATTTAACCTTAGTTTGCGTCTTAATGGTATGTTCCCCTAATGTAAAATCAGGGTAGAATGATAAAGACTTAGAGAGTGCTGTAGCAGAATCCACCAGCAGAATTTCCATCTTGCCTTGGTTCAGCCCATTCAATACTGAGCCCTCCAAAGTTCTATACATTTAAAAATTGACTGGATTTGCACACAGCTGAAAGCCAAGTCACTATCCAGACAGAATACCAGCTGGGTGTCATCAGCATAATTATGAAACACGGCCCCAGGCCAACCAGAAGATTGTGTAGTGTTTCATATCAATATTGAAAAGAATGGCAGGGATGTAAGATCCCAGACGGACCCCAAGTTCCATTTGTTCCTAGCGTTAAACACATGGACCCACTTTAACACTCGATGTGCAGTTACTTAAAAACTACACAATCCATTTTGCGGAAGATTTTGATGCTCTAGTGACCTCCCGATGGTGTGAAACACAGCAGAGAGATCGGAAAAAATATGGAAAAACCTGTGCTGTGTCCATCCCAGCAGATGGATTTCCTGGGGTTTCAGATAAATGCTTTAACCTCATCTTTTCATCTTCCCAGGGTCAAGATCTCAACAATGAAGAAAGAATTACAAGTGGCCCTCAAGCACCCAGTTTTATATATCCAATATCTGGAAAGGATAATAGACCTCTGTCACCATATACCCAAGCCATATTTCCATGTCCCCTTTATGAGAAATCCCAGCAGAGGCTAAAAAGAAATAGTCTGCATCAAGGCATTCCGTACTCGGATTGGATTCCCCTGTCACAGGAGGCCACAAGGGATCTTTAGTGGTGGCTCATCTACATGGAAGAATTGACGCTATGATTTGAATTTGATGCCAGCCTGCACGGATGGGGAGCCAAGTCTGGGGGAACCTTGACAGGCCGGATATGTCTCTGTAGGAGAGCTGATCCCAACTAAAGTATTTATAACTGCTTGCAAGTTCCTTTGTAAAAAGGTGTTCTGCGAAGACGAAAGCCCACTTCTATTTTCTTCTAAGAATGGAAAGTGTATCTGCTATGAAGTATATCCACAAATTGCAAAGAATGCATTCAAAGGCACTGGCAGATTCGGCCAGTAACATTTGGGAATTGTGCCTTACTCTGCAGATTATGGTGCATGCAGAGTATCTTCCCGGCAGACGCAATGCTGCAGCAGATTGCTCTGCAATACGTCTCAGAGATTCAGGATCTTTGTGTCTCCTCCCTTCTCTCATTTGGCCAATCACGTCATTGGGGCCTGATGGGGATATATCTCTTTGCTTTTTGCCTGAATGCCAATGCCCAAGGTTTTTCAGATGGGCGCCAGACCCAGAGACCGTGGGCACAGACACATTATTTCAGAGCTCTCAACTCCTGAATGGCATAACACATTTCCTGCCATTAGCACTAATTCCAAAACTACTACTCCGGATATGCATCCAACCAGCATCCATCATTCTAATCACTCTGTTTTGGCTACATCAGGTGTGCTATCGATTTGTGTTGAAGATGTGTTGCAAAATATCTCTTCTTCTTCCAACCATACCTGATATCTTGTCCAATCCAAAGGGGCAGCCACCCATTCGTTCTGGACTGGTAACTGACCCTCTTGGCTTGGAAGATTTCAGGACGTACAGAACAAATCAGGGTGTGTTGATGGTTGCTGCAGACGTCTTGCAAGAATCCTGGGTTCCTGGAACTATAAAAGCATACACATCAATTTGGCTATATTGGGTTAGCTGGTGTGTTTCTCAGCATTTGGATCCTTTTTCTGCCCCTAAATTGGCCAAAGTCAATTTTGTAAGGCTAACTGGCTGTTTCATTGTCTTATAGGAATGTCAACAGGTATCATCAGCCATATCCGCAAACATTGCAGGGTGAATGGGGTTTGAATGGGTCATTTATCCTTGGTTTATATCTGTATCCTGGGTATCATTAGTGTCAGGATAACGGTGGGGCTGGGCAGCACATCTTTGTGCTATTGTCCATCCCCTCCTAAAGTGATCAGGTGACCTTTCAGAATAAAATTACCTGAGCATTTCAGAAAGTAGCGCAAATGAAACGAGCGCTTTCTATGCACTTGTTTTATTTGCACTTCTATTTAATATTCTGGCCCTAAGTCTTGTTTGTCTTGTGGGGGCTTTTTAAAAGAAACAATACCCTCTACGTACAAAAAGATTGTCTTGTTTAAAATGCTGCAGCATTATTGCCAGTTTTACCCAAAGGTAATGTAAGGTCCTCATGTACTGGTAATTGAAGCCAAGTTACTTAAGGTGAGTCATGTTTCCGTGGTCATTTTAGTGATATAACTGTGAAGAACTATATGTTCTTCATTTTCGATGTTCACTGAATGTATCCTGCTTTCTATCTTGTTTGTATCTGTATTTCCTAAATAAAAAAATGGCACACTTAGTACTACGTTCAAATAGTAGTTGCTTTCACTATGTCTCCGTAGGCATTAGAAAAGCAGCTGAAACTGAACACTGCTTTCTTCACCCGGCAGCTGGCTGTAGAGAATAGAAAGAATGTGGATGCTCGTGAGACCACCAAGAAGTTACAGTTGGATATTTCAATGCTACATCAAAAACTAAAGGTAATATTTCAAATTGAACTTGTATAATAAAGGATAATTCATGTTTCTAATTGTGCAATTGAATTGTTTGGGTGTGCAGCATCGCCAGTTTAATATGTATGAAATCCTACATCCTGCACCAAATATCGGTCAGTATCACATGGTGCGTCCTGAGATCAATATGGAGGAATCCCCAATCCATTTCAACTCCCCAAAATGGAGCAGTTGAGGGGACTTACTTTGCATGAAAGGCGAGGCTATCCATAAGTGGGCATGGCGAACTATCACTTTTGATATTGACAAAAGGTTGGGTCTACTCTACTTACTTTGCCTCAGCAATAGAGGTGGGAGGGAGCGTTAACCTCTCAGTTTCCAAAGTCAATTCTTTGCACTCAAGAAATCTGAATAGCCAACACTAGGTATATTCTAGAGTACGTTTAGACAATCAGTTACATATTATACAGTCATGGTTGCAACTTTACAGTTAAGGTTAGATTACACTTAAAAAAGAATGCAAAAATCCTTTCCCTCCGTATCATTTGACTTCATCCATAAAAGTTCAAAAAAATTGGCATGTACTTACTTTATCTGGCCAAATCGGAAAATTCATGCCAAATTTGACAAAGTTTAATGAAAAGAATGTTGAAAAAAGTTTTTTTTTGCATTGGGTTTCCCATAGATACTCAAAAAGCAATGTCCCTTGCATTCATCCTGAAATTCTCTGCTTTGATTTTCATGATTGTTTACACTATCCAATGTTTGGAAGTTGAGAATGCTGAAAATGTTCCAAGAATGGCATAAGCCAAAATCGAAATATTTACATCTATATTAATAAAAGACAAAATGTGTATGCGGGTTTGTGGCTTAACGAAGCAACATTATTCTTTATACAATTCCACACTGTTTCACCCATCTGCACCAAATTCTGCATAGTTACCTGTTAGGACCCTCCATACATTACTGGCAACATGACATTTGGACACCCCACCCCTTTCCCAGGATTTCAGCAAAAGTCAAAATGTGTGGGTTTGTGACTTGGTGAAGCATTGTTCCTTATACAATTCCAGACCATTTCACCAATCTACACCAAATGTTGCATAGTTACCTATTAGGACCCTACACACATTACTGGCTACATGACATTTGGACACCCCAGCCCTTTCCAAGAATTTCAACAAAAGCCAAAATATGTTTGTGGGTTTGTGGCTTGGCGAACAGTTGTTCCTTATACAACTGCACACTGTTTCACCAATCTGCACCACATTTTGCACAGTTACCTGTTGGGACCCTCCGTACTTTACTGACGACATGACATTTGGACACCCCACCCCTTTCCCCGGATTTCAGCACCTTCACATATGAGACAGTTGCCTGAAATCGGCAAAATATCAATGTGGTCATAGAAGGACGCGTTCCAACATGAGGCGCAAAACTCAAGGTCGCTATTGGACTTTAGAAAACACGTTTCAAGGCCCTAGGATGCACGGTTCGCGAGATATTTGCATCGCAACGAACTGCAGCACGCTTCTGTCATTTTTTTTCCATTTTCAGCTTGCATATTTTTCCATTTTCAGCCTGCGTTTCTCCAGCACCCGTAGTTGGTGAACTCTTGTATTCTCCATTGAGCAACCAATACATACATTGGATTATTTTTGACTACGTTGAATGTTGTGAGGCAGAAGAGCAGGGGCATGTTCCTTGGCAATTAATATAGGGCAAATCGTTTTTTCGATTTAGGTGCTGCAAAGCACAGCATGGTGAGCTACGTGATGAGGCTCACGTCTCACACGGCACAATAAATAAGAAACTGGTGTCCTAATAGATAGGTTGATTACTCCTTCCTCTTCCTACTGTTGATGAAGTCATTTGATGGATAGACCTGAATAATAAGCATGTGACACCGAGTCGTTTTAGTTAAAAGGTCTATTATAGTGTTCAGCTAACATTTGTTTCGAGCATTGGACGCTTCCTCAAGACTGAAAGTAAACATCAAAGCTAAGTGCTAGTACCAATGCATTTAAACATGTGCAAAATCTAAAACATACATCAGGAATTTCACAGAAAGTAGGATACTCGGTTACAAAAATGATCATTGTTGTCTGTGGTTGTTATACTTTTGTATATAAATCATAAGTGCCTTCTTTAACACAATTGGATTAGGTCTAGTGAAGAGAGAACTGAATTGGATGATAGGAGCAGTGGCCTTACAAGACTATAGACACATTCATAGTTCTAGTAATGGTTTTACCTATGATTTCCGCATTGATGTGTAAGCATGATTGACACATAGATGCGCTATTAAATTGCATGCATGGGAAAAGAGAGTGGAACTAAGAAAAGGGGCTTCCATTATACACAGTCCATTATATACAGGGTCATAGTTGTTGAGGAAATACAAGCTGTGAGAAATCTGAGGACGTCCCCACTTCTTTCCCCAAAATATCCTCCTCCCGGGTGGCCAGGGAAAGGCCCTCTCTATCAGATCCTGACGCTGGGGGTGGATATGTGAGGGAGGATCACCTGTGTGGAGAAGACTTGCGGAGTGGGGATGAAACATCCTTGAGAGAGAAACAGTATCACCCCTTTCCCTTTTCTGAGTCTAATGTCCCCCAGGCCTTTGTAGGTTGGGTTTTTGTATAGTAATCTCTTTTCATTCTACTTGTAGGTGGTGTGTTTTACTTATGTGTTTATATTTATATGGAACCTTGATTGGACATTTCCTTTATTTTGCACTGTGATGCTGTGTTGTTTGGGTCACTGCTGGTTCACCTACACACCCCTCTTAAGAGTATAGGCTTCCCTCAGCCCACGTTACCACAAAAGATGAAGGAGGTATATCTCTTGATTTTCCCTGTTTTACCTTTATGATTGCGTTGTGTTTTGGTTTGTAGAAGTGTGAGGGTTGAGTGGGCCATTTTACCCCTACTCACCCTTGTACTCCTGCAGGGCAGAATTCAATTCGTCACACCTAGCACCAAAGGGCTAGTAGTGCAATCCGCAACAGTGAACTCAAGACCCTCGACTTCCACATCTATACTGCCAATTGACAGGGAGTCGAAGAAGGTCGCCTTGGCAAAACAAGTGTTCACCTCAGGGAACATGGCTTTGAATGTGGTTAACGCAGTCTGTGTGCGATGCTGGAAATGCTTTATTTTTATTTTTTATTTATTTATGAGGCGCAGAAAACCCGCAGGTATTGGAGTGCCATAACATAAACACTGGGCGTAGAGTAGACAGGACATTAGGCGTACAGTTGGCTATGCAATGTGGGGAGGATGCTCAGTGAAATAATAAAGTTTTCAGTTGTCGTGGGAAGCAGTTTAGCTCTTTTTGTAGTTTTAGGTCCACAGGAAGAGAATTCCAAATCTTAGCAGCTTGGACAGGAAAAGATTTTCCCAGGCTATTGGCAAGTTTGTAGGCTGCTATCCTAACCATGGCTAAAGTAGAAGAGCGCAAAGTTCTTATAGGTTCGTACATGGTTACAAGGTTTTTAGTGTAACGGGGGGCGGTGCCATGCAAAGACTTGTACACTAGCGTTGCTGCTTTGAATTTTTGTTTGCATCAATGGGTAACCGGTGAAGTTCGTATTGGCTGTGTGAGATATGCTCTCTTTTAGTCTTCCCCTTAATGATCCTCGCTGCCTCATTCTGCATCACCTGCAAAAGCTGTGTGTTTCTTTGGTGGGCCCCTGTTAAAAGGGCATTACCATAATCCAACCTGGAGAGAATGGTAGCACGGACAACTAGTGCACAGTTTGGTTCAGCGAGGGACGGATGTAGGTTCCAAAGTAGTCTCAGGTAATAAGCACAGTTTTTAACAGTCTGGTTAACATGGGAGTCGGAGTCTAATGCAGAATTAAGATGGAAGCCAAAAGTTTTAACTTTTTTTGGAGACCTGGATGTGACAGTCATTGATGGGGAGAGACAGATATCTGGAATCAAGTTTGGAGCAGACATGAGCATTACCAAAGGTAAGCAGCTTGGTTTTATTGCCGTTAAGGCACATCCAATGCCGGGTCATCCATGTTTCAATGTGATTATAGATGGTTTGGAGAGAGCAGAAGTCGATGTCATAGTCTCATGACTAGTTCCAATACCAACTGTGTGTCCTTAGCATAGTTTGTAAAAAACACGTTGAGATCAGCCAAGAGATCACACAGTAGTTTGACATACTAATTGAAAAGTAGCCGAAAAATCCATGCTCCCTGGGGGACTCCACATACTATGGGCACTGAATGGGAAATAGCGCTGTTCCAACAGACTTTAGATTTTTTATGCGAAAGGAAGGATTGAACCCATTTGATGGCATTATTACTGCATTGAGCAGTGTTGCTGAGAGTATGAAGCGAACCATCTTGGTCTAAAAGGTCAAATGCGGGTGATGAGTCCAAAAGGACTAATAGGTCGACTTTTCCTTTATCTGAGATGTTGAGCATGTGTGATTATTTATTTATTTTTATTTGTGCATTTATATAGCGCCAAAGCCTGTGGGCATCAAGGCGCTTTACATAAAACAAAAAAACACAAGAACAGATGTAGTAGTCACAATACTGATGCATACAAACATCACATTTAACAGTGACCTAATGGCACTAGTCTAGCTAAGCAGCGCAGTATAAGAAACAATGCCACTGAGGGATTATGGTAAGCTACAAAAACAAGCAAGACTGTAACAGTTTATCCCTTACTTTAATATGACTATCTCCATTACGAGTTTATAGCCAAACTCTATGGGGACTAACAATGTCCAGGACGGGGTGTTAAAATATTAATTTGCAGTTTGACCCACCCCTGGGAATGTACTTGCAACGCCTGAGATATAACGGAAGATTGGTAAACCCACATCCAATTAGGACACAGTCACTAGATGGCTCAGAACACCAGTTACTCAGGTGCAACCTTCGTACAAACTTCAGGTCCAGAGTTCTAACCACTCCAGGTCCAGTTCGCTGGCGAAGCCAAGCCAGAACTTTATTGTGTAACAAATCTCTGGTCTCTATAACTTCTACTTTCCTCACATTGGTTATGACAAAGTTCCTCTGGTCCAATACAAAGGCTTTAATGTCATTATTCTCAATGTTAGGCATAGATTGCTTCCTTGTATGCGAGAAACGAACATGTGTATGTTTAACATTCAACTCAACTGATTTTTTTAAGGGGAGTTGTACTCCTAAGGTGGAAAGTGGTGATTTAGTAGCAACCCATTGAGTTGCTACAGCCGGAATCGGAAAATAGGCAAAGCTAACTCTTCCTGCCGGGAAGAGCCAGTTGTAGAGAGCAAGCCACTGTCTGTTTGACAGCATTTCTGTGCCCCATATGTAAAGGGGGAGGTTTGAGTCATTTTCTCAGCACAGTCAGAGGCCACCTGAATAGGTTTTTGCTGGAAAAGCCCTGCTCGGCCTTGCTCCTTGGAGTAAGTGCGTAACATCCATCTATCGAAGTCTCCAAAGTTCATGCAGGCTGTGATGTCTAGCAACATCTGTTCCTTAAATTGGCACCAGAGCAACAGGCTCCCCGGATCAGCAACCCCTGTGTGCTTCTGAGAAGCTAAAGCACCCTCGATATTATGGCCCTCCATGTTGGTAGCATCCAACTCAGTAAAATTAAATGCTTTAGGTATAGGCATGCAGGGGGAAACACAGACGCCATGTGCGTCCTTCCCAATATCAATGATAGTGTTTTTATTGGTGTCCAATATTTCAGAAATGGCAAGATGCTCTAGTTGAAGTTTCAACCTCCTTTTTGCACTTTGTATGAGCACTTCTTTTTTTTAATTCTCTTTATTGAATTTGTCAACAACTTTAACAATCCCCATAACTCCCCCCTCCCTACCTTCCCCCTGGTGCTGTTCCAAAGTCTCCGTAGCTTCCTGCCACCACAAAGTGTCTATTCGGGGTTATTCCAGATCCAAAAGTCTTAAACGTTGTGGGCGCCACCCGATCCTGAAATCATCTCTGAGAAAGGAAAGGACCTCACCCCACTCGCCTGCAAAGTTTTGTATTGTATTGTTCATTGCATAGGAGGCCCATTCCATCGCTACTATCTCCCAGACTTTACGCAACCAGTCTTGAAACATCGGTATGTTCGAGTTCTTCCATCTCTGGGCTATGATTGTCATTGCTGCCAGAATGAGCATCACCCTCGCTCTTTCCCTGCCCCTCGATCCCGCCGGCCCTTCTGCTGGCCTCAAGCCTAATAGTGACCATTCCGGGGGTATGCCTCCCTCTGCCCCAAACACTTGTTCCATCGCCTGCTTAATGTCTCCCCAGAATGGGACTATTTTTGGGCATCGCCACCAAATATGTTCTGCAGTGCCCTCCTGGCCGCATCCCCTCCAGCAAGTTCCTGACGAATCTGGGTAGATCCTGCGCAGCCAAGCTGGAGTATAGTGCCACCCATATAATATTTTATACCAGGCCTCCCGGGTTTGCGAGGCTCTCGCTAGTTTAGGGCTCTTCCTCCATAGATTTTCCCACTCTGTCTTCTCTATTTCCCTGTCCAGAATTTTATCCCACCTTCCCATATATGCCCATTGTGGCCTCGGGGTAGCCTCGTCCAAGATCTTATAAAGCTGCGAGATAAGGCCTTTCGAGCTGTTGTTGGTCATCAGGAATTTCTCAAAAAGGGTTGGTGATCTAGTAGCCGCCTCCTTATTTATGGGGTATAGAAGCCAGTGTCGCAGCTGTGAGTATCTCAACCTTTCACCTTCCCCCAGAGCGAAATCCCTTTTACAATCTACAAAAGAGCTGATCTCCCCTCCTATAAACATGTCCCGCATTAGCACTTCTGATAGTGCATTATTGCTTCTACGGGGAGTCACAGTGGAAGTGCATATCGGGAGCTCGTCCCGTGTTGTAGCATCGAGAGGAGTGTTATGCCGACCCCACCTAGGGGTAGCAGGGAGTGCTTTGTCCATAGCTTTCAGTGAGGACAATGTGTATTGCGTACCTCACCCAGAAGAGTAAATACTGGCTGAGAGGAAAACAAAACCAGAAGTTGTATCCTGCAACCAGCCAAAAAGTATTTCCTGGCTGTGCTGCACAAACAAATGATTAGGCAATATGGCAGCCTCTTATTAGAATCCAGCAGAACGCCGGTGAAATTACCTTCCACATTAGATCACAGCAGCATGTGGGAGTCCAGCAAGAGTAGCAAGCATAAAAAAATTAGAGCGGCTGCCAAAACGTAAGCATAGAAGTGCATGGGACGCGGTCTCTGTGCTCCACGCCACCTCGCTTCTCGCATCCCCGCTGCTCAGCTGCTTCTCTCCGCTCCTCTCCGCTCGGCCAAAACAGGATCTGAGGAAAGGACCCTACCAGGAACCAGGAAGGACAGCGTGAAGTTGCACCGCCTAGTACGGCCGCCTCCGACGCAGAAAGCTTTTGTCTCTGCCAGAAGGTCTAAATTGTAGGTCTAAAAGCGCAGTCTCCGTGCTGATGCAGCTGCAAAATCCAGACTGTTTGGAATGAAGAATGTTGTTACCTTCAACAAAAGATTGAAGTTGCACTGTGGCCCTTTTGTCCAGAATCTTCAAAAGGAAGTTGCAGTTTGTGATAGGGCGTAGGTTGTTTGGGTCTTTAGGGTCAAGGCCAGGTTAAACTAGAGGTGTGACAGTGACATTTTTGATTAAATCAGGCACCTGATTACATAGGAATGAGGAGTTCACAAACCTGACACAGAATGGGGCAAGCATTTCTTTGTGGTGTAGAATGATAGGAGGGGTGAAGAGAGGAGAGCGAATTTATCGTGTCTACGACAGTAACAGGGGTAAAGTCAGACGTGATAGGAGTCTCTGTCTGGGTGTGATTACACGGAGTACCAGGTACAGAGAGTTTTTTTTATTAAGTCCTGCTTAATCTTGTCACGAGCCTTTCCAATTTTGGCTTCAAAAGCCTATTGTATGTTATAACAGTCTTGGTCCATAGCTGTCACTGGAGCGGACAAGATACCTGCTTTTTCCAAGGATTTAACAATTTGAAAGAGTTTCTTTGTGTAGTTTTTAGACTCCTATCTGTCTATTAAATTATGTTTTCTTTGCATCATGGATGACATTTTTATAAACTTTGTGTCTGAAGCTTTCCAAGTAGCTTTTTGTAGATATAGAGGGGCATTTCAGCCATACTATTTCTGCCTGTCTTTAACTGTTTAGTGGGTCATGTCCTCCCCTTCCTACTACTTCCCTGGTGTGTGATTTTGTATGTTTTCTGCACGGGAGTCCAGTTTGGACCGCAGGCAGGGCAGCTCTTCAGTGAATATACCCCTATGGCACTATGGGGTAGGGGTCCCCCTTGATTTCTGGGCACCTCTGTGTTGCCCCCCAGAGCAGTGTATGGTCTGGTGGCAGCAACATGCTGATTCTGCAGTGGTTCTGTGTCATCTCCATTTTTGGGACACCCAGGCCCTGCCATAGGAATCAATGGATTCCTGAACAAAGGCAAGATGGCCACTGTAGGCCTCATGGCTTTCAGCCCTTCCCTCTTGTTTCTCAAAGTCCTGAGAAGCCCTGTCTCTGTCCCCCTCCCCCCTGATTGGATATTGGGTGGAAGGACCAATTATGGCTCTGGGGCTTCCCTCTGCTAAATTGGTAGGAGCCCTCCCCAGAGACTGCTTCTTTTGGGTTCACCCTAGAGGTGGGACCTGACTGAATGGAAAGAGGAATCAACTCACATTCTGTATTGTGGTTGTCTGGGTTTGGCCTGTCTGAAATTGAGCGAATGCAGTGTGTGCTCTGAAAGACTGGAGGTGTCTCCAATACACATTGACTGTTTTGGGTGTCTGTTTTGGGAGAATGGGCTGAATGCCTGTGAGGCTGATTGGGTACTGTAAGAAACCTGGGGATCTGTCATCCAGGGGGCCAGGACACGGCCATCTCTTTTGGATCCAGTTCCTGGGGGTGGACCACTGTGGGAGGATCACCTGAATGATGGGTCTTTGGGGAGTGGGACACTGGGTGGTGAGACGCAGTATCCCCTTCCCTGTAACACCTTTTCCACATCCTACCATCCTAGGACATAAACACTTTTTCAAGGACAGCTCACTGTGAGGGAAAACGGATTAAAGGAATGGTTCGGTCAGAAATTGTTATTGTCCCTACGGGTCGGCCCTGTGTTTTTAAGCCTAAGTCGGTCGATCGTAGAAAAATGTCCTATGGACCTTACCCGAGTTTTCGTCTGCTAAACACACGCGAAAACAGGCAGCAGGGCGCCGCCATTTTGTGATAATCTTATCACTTGCCCCATCGCCCTGGGTGACCTGCTTTTGCGGCACTAAATCATATCCCCCGCCCCTGAGCCTGACATCAACAAAGCATTCATATTCCCCGCCTCTCTCCGTGACGTTACTGGGCTGCGTTGCCAAACGCACCCAGTCGTCTTCTACGCGACTTCACACAGAACCCGGAAACCAACACAGATCATCTCACAACACAGCGCGCCACAGTTCGGAATATGAAACTGTAGTTTACAATCAAACAGCAAGATTGTACATTTGGTAAAGTACATTTATTTGACATTAAATGTTTTGAGAATATTCAGCAATCAGCATATTAAATCAGAATGGACATTTTTCTCTTTGCTCTCGATCAGCAAATCCACTACAGTTTATCATGAGTCACGCGCTGTTCCTTTATGGTACACAGGGTGTTGGTTTTCGTTAAAATAAGGACTTTGGTCGCACGGTGAATCGCAGGGCTGTTCCATCAACTAGGCACTAGGCCACCGTAAAGGTTGATATGTTACTTCTAGCCGCTTCAAATGAAGTCCTTTGGACATGGTCCCTGGCTCTCAAGGTCAAAAAACAATAGAACCTTATACTGCCGGTGCGAGTCATGGGCCTCTCCAGCCCGCGAGCAAAAAATCAAAGCTGGTGACCCTCATTCTGAATGAGTATACATTCCTACTTTGCAACATCCCGTGTAAAGCCATCCGTGAGAACTTGAATTTTGGACTCCATCTTAGTACTAGGCCTCAATGTGCTAATGTGAACTAGCTTCCTCCCATCTGCAATGCCTCGCTTGGCGCGTTCCAAGGCCCCCAAGTTTGTCCTCGTTGTCCGCAAGCTTTGCAGCCCCAGAGAACCATAACTATGGAGACATTGAGTTTTTGGGGGAATGTGAGGAAAAGTATAAAGTACCTGAGGAGTTGAGCTGAAAGTGAGATTTATTGTTTGTTTGTTTTATTGTGTGTAATGCGCAAGCCTCCCCTCAGGTAACAGTGCGCAGCATTTACATGTGATTGCAAAGCATCGTTACAACAACAAAAATATATACATACACATATTGAAAAGGTCAGCGGTATGAGGTGAATAGAGAGAGAAGTCAAAGATGACACTCAGGTTGTTCGCCACTCAGGATGGTGAAGGGAGTGGTTAGGGTTAGCATACTTTATATGTACACTGTTTTTTTCAAAAAGACAATCAGATTATAATCATTTATACCAGGATTTGTACTTCTCAACAAGCTTTGCTATGGGTGGCCTTGGCACAGTGGCAATGTTTGGTGGCAATGTATCTGTGCTGTGTACAGAATTGCTCAAAATTCCATGTGTGTGCATCTCTAGTACATTAACAATAAGGCCTTTAACAAAGTCGAATTCCATTTCCTCATATACTGGTTTGACCACCCATTTTTTTACTTCTTTTTGTAAAGGCTGTAGTGTAGCGAAGCATCCCTACATTTCCCGTAGTCCTAGATTGTTCACAGCACACATTCTCGTTATGTGCCAAGACCGCTAGTAGAGTCCTATGTTTCATGCCCTGTATGCCAAAATGCAATCGCTTTGGCCTGTACTTTAGGCACATATTGTGGAACACCTCCAAACCTCCTGTATGACAACATTCTGTCAGTCCCCTCAAATCTCTTGATAGAGTTTTATCAAACACAATCTTCTCAATGGCTTTGTGTGTAGGTGAAGATGGAATCAACCACTTCTTCTTCCGTGCCTCCTCTGGAGACAAAGGGCCATGTTCACATTGGTTGAAATGTTGGTTTTCTGCCCAGCAGTGAACATTGGTACAGTGGTGCATTAGTGACCGCCATTTTTCAAGTAGAATTTCCACTGACCCTTCACAAGTTTTGGAGCTCCACCAAAGATGGTTGCTGATAGACTGGGACCACTGCGAAATACTTTCCAAACCTTTTTTTCCCCTGCAGCCGAGATTTTCTTATTGATAGATTTAGCAAGATGCCATACGTCAAATTGATGTTTAATATGTGGGAACTGCTCTCTCATTGTCTTGGCTATTGAAAAGTGTCTGTGCGTGGCTATGAGGTCGATGTGCCTTCCCCTCGATTGTAGATATTCCAATGATTTTATAAATCCTAGTTTCTCCATGGTCACTGAGGATTTACATTGGGACACCTGCACGACCACCAAACTCACAATTTTCTTACTATCCATGTCCTGAAAGTGGTAGGAGCAGTACTTGACTGAAAATCCAGGGCTGTCGCACTGTCCATCGCCGGCTAGCCTGAACCGTTTGCCTTTGAATGTACTTTCTATAGACAATTGTTCAATTTTCCAAGCATCACTAATGGCCGGAAATAGATAATCATGTTGGAATTTGTAGTACTGCGTTTTAGAAATGAAATGGAGTCCCACAAACTGAAAGAATGACTCTAACTTTCTAAAACTGGACCCACTAAAAAGTGAGGCGGCAGCAGACCATGAGAACATATGATGTAATGTACAGGTGGTATTTTGACGTTACTGCCTTGTGTTTGATGAGTCACATTCATCAATGGCTTCCCACATACTTGCCCTCTAACTGAATGCCCACATTTCAGCATACTTATAATATCCATCAAACAACTGTCAAATACTATGTATTTGCCCTCTTTCATTAGACTGTCATCCTGCATCACAGTTGTTTCGGATTGTACCGTTGTGGATATATCACCCGAATTGAAGCTAATATCGGTGATATCATGTTTTGGTGCGTCGGTGAATAGTGCTGCTGGTTCATTCTCTGTCATTTCAACATCTGTTACTTGAACATTGATGGGAGAACACAACAATGTCGACAGCTTTTTGGGTGGCATTTTTTTGGCGGGTGCAGATTGTGTGACTTGATATGCGACTACTTCAGAGCTATCTTCAATACATTCAGTATCATCTTCTTGTGGTGGTGCAGTCGCACTGCAGCAATGGTCCAATAAAACTTTGCTGGATTCTCCGGACACATTCATTTCATGTTCTCGCCATTAGACAGCTTTTTGGGTGGCATTTTTTTGGCAGGTGTAGATTGTGTGAATTGACATGCGACTACTTCAGAGCTATCTTCAATACATTCAGTATTATCTTCTTGAGGTGGTGCAGTCGCACTGTAGCAATGGTCCAAGAAAACTTTGCTGGATTCTCCGGACACATTCATTTCATGTTCTGGCCATTGGACAAATGTATCTCGAGCCTGAACACGCCGCGCCTCAATTACTAGTTCCTCCATAGTGTAAATGGTTTGGCAAGCAACATCTCTCATTTGTTTCACTGTCTGCGTATGTATAGGTCGTACACCCACGGGCAACCAGAGGACAGATTGGAAAAGGGATGTTCAGTTTAAACCCAAGATACAGTATTGTACAATTGACAGAAAAAAACCCATAATATAGTCCCCAGCACAAAACAATTTCTAAAAATATGAACTGTTTGTAACTAATCTTATTTTGGTTTCTTTTTCTTTGCAACTTTCTTGACTCGAACTTCAACATCTGCATGCTGTCGCTCCGATTCGTATCCGCATGTCTCCCATTCCTCTTGCGCTGCAATGACTATCATTTCTGGATCCGCATAGACAGCACGGAATGGCGTTCCATCGACTCCCTGAAACATAGTACTTTCATTACTATGGATCAGGTACATATAAATAGATAACCACAAATGATCCATTGTCTAAAAGAATTAATGGATATCTAAATATGATCCAATTTTCTCGACTTATTTCTCCGATTTATTTACATCTGCATCAACTACAAGGGATGTTGTGATTGTAGAGGAAGCTCCGTCGTCTCCCTGAAACACAGTAGTTGCGTTAATAAGCAAGAAAGTATAGCAAATGGAATCACGTTATATGATCTCGTTTGATGGAACTGCCAGTATCCATAGCTCGTGCTGCTGAAGAATATCTAGGGATGTTGTAAATGTAGTGCGCACTTCCGAAAGCTGTTGCACCAAATCGTATATGCATGCTCCCGCTTCAACTTCGTCTGGAATTACTTGATTGTCAGGCTCTGCATCAAGTGCAGGGGTTGACGCTCCATCTACTGCCTGAAACATAGTACTTGCATTAGTAAGGATTACAATATTGAAAACATAACACACACTTGGGGTCGACGACACAGGTACATATCAATGGCTAATCACGAATGAAACCTTGTGTAGAACAATCAAATGACAAGTATACAAGATCTGATGATCTCGTTCGATGGAACTGTCAGTATCCATACCTCGTGCTGCTGAAGAACATCTAGGAATGTTGTCAATGTGGTGGACGCTTCAGCATCTCCCTGAAAGACAGTACTTGCATTAGTATGGATAACAATAATTATAACTGAAAACAAACACTAGGGGACGACAACTAAGGTGTATATCAATTGGAAAGCACTAACCTTTGGTTAAAATAATTACACGATACATAAAAACTATTACTTGACATACATAAAACAAGTCTGTTGCAGAATAGCTAAGTAAGATTACCTGATACGCGCTAGAAGTGGTTGATAACTGCTGGCACGACACGGATGGAGAATCTTGTTGCTTCATATTCAGTGGATAGTTAAGTTGTAAAGGTAAATTATTGTTTGATAGTGAAATGCCAATATTAAAAAGTGCCATGTAAGGCGAAAGAATACTTGAGAATAATGCTATTGAAAATGCGCAATATAGCACAGTTCCCTGTGGCCATAAATAGATTTCCTTTGAGGGTTATAAAATCAAAAAATAATGTATTGCTAAATGTCATTATTCAAAAAGCTATACACTCATATCAATATTGAAAGTATTACAAGGGACATAACACCTAAAATATCAATTAATCCATTCAGCTACCTACACACTACCGCAAGGCCCAAAGCTAAATCCGGACACTTGACTCACCAGTGGCGGAATGTGGACGAATAGAGTGGGAATATCGTTTGTGAGCAATTTTCGTGTCGTTCGCCGTTTATTCTTCTTTGTTACCCAGGATGTGGCGTACATGTTCGAGGTAAAGTGCCGGCTGCAGATGTGGTATCGATCACCCCTCTTGTCCTCAAAGACTTTTTGGGCTCTACTTTCAAGCTCTGACGGTGCATATCCGCAATATCGGACCCATTCTCTTATCCGATCAACAGTCTTAGGGAATACATGCATTGTAGTGCCTTCAGATTTATCATGGGTCTTCGAAGGGCAACCGCTAATCGAAACGGCAGGCATTGTTGAAAATTCTGAAAAGTAAATATCAACATTATTATAAATTCTTGATGAATAAAAATGTGATAAAAAAGTAAATGAACCATACAATGTTCAGTGCAAGGTTTGTTTTGGTCGCCGGAACTATACCAGTTCATCATGTGCGGCTTAGTATTTGCATAACTTTCACAAATTAATAAATGTACTGTCTTGCACGAAAAGGAAACATGCTTATATTATAGACAGGACCCGCGACGGATGCAATTCAATGACAATTGACACAGATGAAAATAAATAGATCTATTGATAGCATAACAATTGAAACTCAAATCAATAGCAATGAGACCAATGAACATAGCACTATTGAGTACTCTACTCGCAAATAGATAGAAATTGAAAAATGAACGAAATATGACTGTGATACATGGCCTTACCTTGACCAACAAACAGTTAGATTCAGCAAGCCGAGTAGTTTGTGGCAGGAGAACAGGTAGATGGCCACAGGTAGCACATTGACGAGTTTGCTCGAAGCGGTCACAGAAGTTCACAGATAGCACGACGACGAGCAGTTTAGCATCGATCTCAGTGGTTCTCAGGTAGCACGTTCAGGAGTTGACTTGCAAAGCACAAAGATGTTCTCATGAGACATATCAAGTGGTTTATAAAGTATTAGAAACAGGGGTGTGTTTGTGAATGAATGATGTGTATATGTCGTGGTATTATGTGGTTTGCAAGGGGCCGGCCAGCCTGAGGGGGGATCCTGGCCGGAGACACGGGGTCTGAGGAGGCCATGTGAGCAATGGCCCCTGGGCGTGGGATACCTTTTGAAGTGTACATGCTGTTTGGCACCTTGGCCGTTTGCGCCCCTGACAGCACACCCTGGCAGCGCACATCCACTGGCGCGAACTGCCTTTGATAGAGGGGGGTGGGATGGATGGGCCGGGGGCGTGCAGACAAGGCACCGGAACACTGCTGAATGGAGACACACTTGATTCATTTAAAAAATCAAAACAACCGTTGTTAAAATATATGTTGCGATTTATTTTGTTTCTTATTTTGATGGCACAAAAATAGTAAACTTTACCCATTGTACAGGTCAGGTTGCAGCACAGCGAGGGAAAATTCCCTGTACTGACCACTGTCACTGGGGAAAGTTTGTCTTATGGCACCAACGACACAGGCGGGTATTATTCTTCGAAGGCGGTGTCCAAGCCTCCCGTGAAGCCACCATGTAAAGGAACGATAGGCCACCAGCCTGTACCACCTGTGAAAAAGAATGATACAAACTGTTTTTAAATGACCAAGATAAGTGTATTAAACCTTTGTTGTCAATGACAATTCTTGTAACTAATGGCATTCTGCTCGGACAAATGCTATCTAGACACTGCACACTATTGAACGACTTCCATGCGCTACAGTGATATGTAGATGTAATTTTGAATATCGGAGACGACCATGAAATAGTAGTGGCATCACAACCACAGTATACTTACTCGTTACTCGTATTACGAGGACAAACCGTTGCGCGAAGTTCGTGCATAAGCACCATCATTACCCTGAACACGGACCGTGTGAGGCAGGCTGCCCTGAAGTCTGGCAGCTCGGTGATGCATTGCGGCCGTGGCTCGCCTTCCGAAATGTAGGCGACGCATCCATAGTTTTCACAGCAGCAGCAGTTCTCGTCCTCGGTTGGCATTAGCTCGCACCGATTGCATGTACACCAGGTGGAAGCACCGTCCATGCGACTAGGTCCGGGGTGTTCATTCGTTGATTCGTTCTGCCAACTGCCGTCCGAAGCCCCATCGTTTTCGCATGTTTCCCTTTCCAGTAGTTCCTCCTCTGTATACTCGGGCTCGTACATGTAGGGCATTATTGTAGCCATTGTGTGGTAAACAAACTAAAATAATTTATAGCAATGGTACAGGTATCTGTTCACACGGGCTACAAGCGGCGAAGGTAGCTGACCAGAGCACAGAAACAAGTCACAGAATACTCAAAGTAACACACAGAGAGGAATGGAATCGAAAATCTACTGCTGTGTGTTGTCAAACAGTCTATTTATACTTATTGAGTAAAGAGGCGTCCTGCCATTTCCATGGCGACACGTCATTAGCTAAAGCGCCGCGATTGTTGACACGAGACATGCTTTGGCGTTGGCAAATAGGCGGTACACGTCTGCTGATGACAGGCTCAGGGGAGGGGGATATGATTTAGTGCCGCAAAAGCAGGTCACCCAGGGTGATGGGGCAAGTGATAAGATTATCACAAAATGACGGCGCCCTGCTGCCTGTTTTCACGTGTGTTTAGTAGACGAAAAATCGGGTAAGGTGCATAGGAAATTTTTCTACGATCGACCGACTTAGACTTAAAAACACATGGCCGACCCATAGGGACAATAAAAATGACTGACCAACCATTCCTTTAACACCCGAGCCGTATACCTGACATGTCCCAACACAATGGTCAGGCAGAGTCAGGCAATTACTGATCAATACACACACCTGACTTCCATAACAATTCCCCACACGGATAAAAGGCAGAGCATGAAAGCACACTCGGAGCAAGGCAAAGCACGCGAGGAAACAGCAGTTCCAAGATGGCAGTTTAATACGGGAAGAAAGACGGCAATACCAGAGAGGGTTGCAAGGAAGGAAGTCCCCTTGACCTTTTCAGAGAAAAACTGTTACTTTCACGAGCCTTCGAGAATAAGAAACATAAGACCTGGAATTAAAGCTGAAGAAACTTACATTGTGTGTCGGAGGTACCCATGGCTCTCTCGCGTTGATAGTTAAGGTGGGGAGAAGTGTTTGCTGTCGTGGTACTGTCCTTGGCTCCTACAACAAAGCAGCAGCAGTAAAGTCAGTACAGCCGGTGAGTCGGGGAGACTGATAGCAGACCAGTCTGTGTTAGAGCCAAGGTTTCAAGCAGCAACATTGTAGGGAGAAATCTGAAGAGAACAGTGTGTGAAGCGTTTGTGACGAGTGACGCGAATATAATTGAACATGGAAGGAGTGACTGAACTTTTGAAGCCAAGATAGATACCGTATACAGAGTGGTCCAGCACCACGTGGGTATTCATTCAAAGGTCTCTGTTAGGTATCCAACTGAGAGGTGGCAAATGTAAAAAGGAATTGTGAAATCAAAGTGGTCCTGCAACGTGTCAATCTAAACCCTGTGCACATTCGAAAAATCTTTGATAGTTAATGCGAACTGAAATTGGTCCGAGCCCAGCTGAGGGAGACTAATTGTGTAAGAGGAAGGATTTGAGCCCGGCTCAGGGGGATGTGGGGTGAACCGTGAGTCACCCGAGAAAGAATATTCTCTGAACATTGGAGAAGCCAGTCCTGAATGCTTGTCACCCTGCAGAGGTATCTTTGTGGGTCCTGAAGAAGAATATCTGGACCTCTTTTGCCCAAGAATTCCAGCAGCTTCATCCAGGGTCCAGAGGCTGTCTGTGGCCATTGGAAAGCCAGACTGCGTTTTATCGCCCAGAAGAGGGGGTACCCTGGCTTAGTGCTACTCAATGCCTGGAGCTTCCCAAGTTCCAACCAACTGAACAAATCTTCAAGCGGCACTGCAATCCCGACATCTGTCAACTTTTCCACGGCTGAGGAAGTCCAGATTCGCCGCCTGTAGAGAAGTGGCTGAAGCACTGAAGAACCAAATGGGGGAAAACTGCAAACCAACCAAACCCAACACCTAATTCTGTCACTGCACCCAACGCCACAGAAGGTCATTGATAGAAGCCAAAGGACTCATCCTCACCACCCAAGCCTTGTCGAGGTCCACAGTGAGTTTCATCTTCATGGGACATCCACAGCCGGTGTAGTAACCCGACCAAGGAGACCAGTGCAACAGACCATCACTGCTGCCTTTCTGACATTGCTTGGTTTCCTTCTCTTTCTTGACAGCAACGACTCAGTGACTTCTTCATCTTCGGGGAGTCCATCTTCGAGGGGCATCATCGAGTAAAGCTGAGAGACTCCACCTCTACTGTGACGAGGAAGAGGGGTTCCCTCCCACAGGGGTAACAAACGGATCGCTGATTCGTCCTAAGCCCGGCTCCCTTGCTGCTTCCCAAGTGCTTGGTCGGACCTGTATTAGCAAGAACAAAAAATTAATGCACACATAAGGGCGGGGAATTTATATAAAAGCAAAGTATAACTTACCTTTTTTTGCAGATTGCACAGGTGGGGGATCTCCCTTCAGTGTTGCCTTTTGACTCTAAAAAGTATTCAGCCAGTGTTCTGAAGTAATCGTCTGCATTTCTACAGTTGTGCTTTGAGGTTCAAACTGTGCTTAGTAATTTTGGTGCATTTTATGACATATACCAGTTGGTGCATTATTGCTGAATCTAAGAATAACTGTGGTATGACACAGTAGTGTAAATATTGTATCGATTGTTAAAGTAGTTTCCTGAGTATGCTGTGTGCTCTAGCACCTTGAGGCATCTCTCTAATAATAATAATAATAATAATTAGGCATTTATATAGCGCTACGAACCTCAGGTATCTGAGCGCGGCTTATTATTACCCATGGTGTGTGGTGCTCATTTATCGACCTCGGAAGGATGAAAGGCTGAGTTTGGCCCCGCCAGGATTCGAACCTGCGTTAACAGGCTCTGCACGGATGTCAAAGCGAGCGCTCTACTCGCTGTGCCACTTGACCGGCTAGTGTGCTAGATGGAATTAACAATATAATATCTCAGACCAAATAACCGAACAGACTCAGAGGAGATAGTAAAATACAGTGGTTATCTCAAAGAAGCAAAGCTGGGCTAATACATACTCATCAAATCGATTCATGCAAGATCCCAATGTCTTTTGGTTATTCTTAGCTTATATAATGGTAGATGCATCATCTATAACATCCTCCTACGTGGCATATTACAAAAACCTATCAAGGGGTGGGATTGGATTATTGGAAACATGTCTACATATAGATAGTATGCATGTTAAACCCTCATTGGCAACATCTTGTCTGTGAGACATACCCTGAGCTACTTCTATACATGCGGTGTAATATACTCATCATAGCAGAGAATATGGCAGCAGAATTTGCAATATTTCATTGGCATGGCATTTCTTATTGGTTGGCAACCCAAATCCAACCCTGGATATTCGGCTTGCTAGCAGCACATACATAGAATTAAACCAGGTGCTCTGAGATACATCAGCTCTCCCCTTGTTTCCCAATTAATCTAGCCTCTCTCATCAGTAGGCCTTATGCCAGGGTCTTCTGTTTGAAGACTGACCTTGCCAGTCTGCACTGTCTCGGGACATTCGAGGGAGTGTAGGCACACCATTATCTTAGCTTCAAGCCTAAAGAATATCCCTTGTTGTCGAGCTCTTCATCACGTGTTAAGAGACCATGAATGTGTCCATTTTGGCAGTGCATTTAAGAAAATTTGATTCAATTATGCTGGGTGCAATAACTGTCCAATACTAGGCATTTGTAAATGTTCTTATTCCTCTGAATCTTAGAGAAATATGTCCTTGCACATGATCTGCTCATAAGACTCCCTTCGTGCTTTTCCTCCATCTCTTGAAATAGCATCCTTTGTTCCAAGCCAACAAACACCTTAGTTTTGCACACGATGCCCATTTCCCGATCGTATCTTCATTTCACCATCCTGGGCTTGAATTCTGGAAAGATAGGGTGAATTTGATCATGAGCCGTTATCCATTTTCTTCTAATGGCTGTCCTAAACGTTGAACACATACCTCCTTAATAAACTTCTATATCTTAACTTTCTACTTTGCTTGCATTACTGCATATTTACAGGTTTTGACCAGTGTGCCACTTCATCTTTATTTCATCCATGATTACTTCGTCTTTAAGTACATGTTTTTCTTGATGCTTCAGTTACATTGTCATCTTTAAGTATTCTTATATCACTTCAGCATTAGTTCTTATATCTTCTTTATGACATTCTTTTGCTGTTGTCAGACTTTGTTTAACATTCCTTCATTCTGTTCATTGCTGCATTTCCACAGCTCGGTGAGTACATCCCTTTTGGTAACTCTGCTCCACTATGTCAGCCTGCTGTAACACTCTGAATGGTTGTCTGAGTGCATATCGTCTCCAATACACTTGACAAGACTCTGGAACATTGCAAGGATTCAGAATGGGTTCCCCATCATGGCTCTTCATCTATCATCCCAATATGATGGTGGCAAGGGGCCGGGGACTAGGGAGAAGGCAGGTACCTCATCCTCTACATTCCCCCCTCTGGTCGAGTTCTCGACCAAACTCTCCACTTCTTCTTCTGCAACTCCTGCTTCGTCTTTTACCATTTCATCATATTTTCTTTTCTTCAGAACCCATATCTCCATCACCCCACCCAGCAATGTGTTCATCCACACTTCCGGTCATGAATCGGCAATCTCCTGTTGGTGAACAGGATATCCATCATCCCATATACTTCTTCCGATCCTTGGGATAAAGATACGTAGTTCCTGGAGGTGCACATGTACTTTTCTTTATGTGCTCTCGGGTTCTGCCTTCAGTTTGCTCCATTGTTCAAGTGTTGATGTCAATCATTATCTTCATTCCAATAGCTTTCTCGGCTGTCTTTTCTTTTTGCATTGTCCCACAATGATACTTATGAGACAGAATCTTAGCAATACGAAAACTAGTATTGCTCCAAGCATTTTGAAAGTGTTTGCTAGCCAAGTTGGAATCCATGAGAACAGGGATGTAAACCAATCATCCTCTTCAATTTCGTCTACTTCCTCCATCATCTTTGTGTGTAGGTTTGTCAATGTAGTTATCGCATCAGTTAAGGTTTGATTTTCTGCATTATGAGCAGGTGAGTACATACAGAAAGAAGGCCCGACTTTGGAGCACACACCTCCTTCCATTGCTGTAATTAAGTGCAGGACATACCGATTCTGGAGAGTCATCAGCCTGATGGCTCTCAGCTCTTCTCTGATAGCCTTGAGCGCTTTTATTGTTGAGTTGATCGTCTGCAACAGCTCGTATCTAGTAATCTGGAGCCAATTGGCATTTACTGCTGTTTGAAGTCCTGGAAAGAATATAGATGTCATTATCATTGCAGTCTTGCTGAACAATTTATGCTCATCTGGGATATTGTCATAAGACTGTTGCCTTTGTTGAAAAATAATTGCTTCTCCTCAGTCTGCGGAATTCAGGCGATCTCTTCTTCCTTAAACAGTCATCCATTTTTGGAAACTCGTCAATATGGAGATCACTTTGGGAATCCCCAATGCGGGTACATGTTTCATTACCTTGGAGCATATTCCTCCCCAATTCTTAGGCAACTGCATGTAGGCTCTGTATCCACAGGCCCAATATCGATCCATTAACCCTGCAGTTCTTCCGTCCATTCCTTGGATTTCAATTATCTGTCTGCATCCTTTATGTTTTCCAACCAGGACCAAACCATTGTTCCTGAGGCATGTTTTTGCATTTCTTAGTGGTATTATAGAAACTGGTTCTGCTTCATTGTAGACCCATGTTAGTAACTTTGAGTACTTGGCCCATGATTCCAGACATTTGCCACTCACTATCTTCATTATACTTGCTGATTCTTCCTTCAGTAGATGTACAAGGCAGGCCAATAGCTCTTCTTCCCACCCAGTACTAGTTATAACATGTCCATATACCACCAACTGAGATCTTTCTCCACATCTTGGCTCTCCGGTTTTTCAATGGTGTCTGAGCAGTTTAACTTATTCATCTGGACAACCTTTATTCGTTCTCATATCTGGGATGGATACATGGGTTTCTTGTTTGTCAATCCTAATCCATTTTCCATCTTGCTTGTCTTCACATAGGTATCTTCATATGGGAATGCCGAATTTGTTCGCAATCGTAACATAGCCCTTTTTCCTTCAAATTGTTCTCTGGTTGTGCATGCTGCTAGATGACTGAGGCATTTTGCATCATATGGTGACATTTCCTTGCAATGAAAGTCCTTGCCGCACTTATGGCATACGGGATCAAGGAACACACGTAGCAGCTTTAATCTGACATTCTTCATCCCACTTCTTTCATGTGTTATTAACCTAGGTTAGTTTTTCAATGCACTGCATTATCTAGATATGTGTTTATATGTTCATGATATTCCCCAATCTCTCTTTTATGCAGAAATGTGTGCATTGTTGCATTATGAAATATGGCCATTATGTCTCTTACAGGGGCAACAGTGGATGTTTCTGTATCATTCATTATGCTATCATCTTTTATAACATTTCTAAAGGCCTTTATAATAAGGAATAAGGAAGAAAACGCAAATCATAATACTGATGGATATTATGATTAATATTACATGGAAGCCTATCGATTTCTTAGAAGGCAATGAATCTCTAATTTGTTCAAGCATCTCCATTGTATGAATATACTAATGTATCACTTCCTTTTAATCAGTTCTATTATCAGAAATTGGAGTATTGTTTTGATTATCGCTCTCCAAACAATGCACCCATACCTGGGATTCTCCAAGAATGCCACAATGTTTATTCCTCTTTGGATCAAAGTGTAAGACGCAAGCATAACTAAGAATGTATATACCAATGTAATAATAGTTATCCTAGATGAAGGCTAAACAATGTTTTTCTTCTTTTTCTTTTCTTCCAAAGCTCAAGCTCTTCTCACATTGTTCCTTTGAGACTAGCCTAGGGAAAATGTTCCATGATTACTGCAAATGAATTAGTCCATAAGTCAACCCTAATCTAAAATGTTTCTCTTTCTATATCTGGATTCTTGGCCATAGATTGCGTTGTCATTCGTTGCCGCTCTTCTCTTGCTTCACTAGGGGCCCTTGCTTCACTGTGGATACTTGCTTCACTGTGGAGACTTGCTTCACTGGGGGCAGGTGCCGGAGATGTCAATGCTACACCTTTATATGGGTTCATATCATGCAGATGGATCCAAGCCCCTCAGCCTTTTAGTTTTGATGCTGTAGGGCTTATTTCCTCGACTTTGTGAGGTCTGTTAAATCAAGGGCTATTCCAGGTGTGCACAAACATTAATACCAGCATAACACTGGAGGTTTTAATGAGTCTTCCAAACTACTAGGCAGATTGTCCGTTGTGTTCACTTTTGGCCCCTCCTGTTTATTCTTGATCTGTTGAGAAATTAAAGAAATACTTTTTAAATAATCATGCATTTTGTCGCCTAAAGCCCTTGCTACACTGTGGGTATCTGTATTGCTCTTGTTAGGGGGGGTGAGAGGAGTTCCCATTCTGCGTCCAATCACCAACTGAGAGGGCGTTAAAAGGTGATCTGAACCAGGTTGATTGTGTAATGCATATAATGCAAGCGGTAGACAGTGCAGCCATCCCTTCTTTAGTGTAATTTTAAGCTTTGCTATTCTCTGCTTAACTTCTCACACAATCCGTTGGCTTGGGGGTGATAGGCCGAAGCAAACGTATGCTTAATGCCTAAAAGTGAGACTATGGGCCTCATTACAAATCGCCCGGTATGGAAACAACGGTGGCGGTAAACCCGCCGCCACTGTTGTCTCCATGCCGGGCGATCACAACTCCTGCAGGCGGGAGGTGATGTTCCCGCCAGGTCTGACCTGCAGGCGGACGAGGAAACACGGCAGCATTACAAGATGCTGCCGGTGTTTCCATGATCCCCATTCCCATTGAGTCCAATAGGACTCAATGGGAATGGGGATTAACACCATTCCGCCTCCGTGATTCCCGGAAAACCGGGGTTGTAATGCCCCGGTAATTCCGGGAATCATGGAGGCGGAATGGTAATACGAGTCCGGCGGTAACCAGGCGGTTTTACCGCTGCGGTTACCGCCGGACTCGTAATGAGGCCCTATATTTTCAAAAAGTTAATTCACGATGTGCGGTCCATTGTCGGATCGCAAAACTTCGCACAACTTCTCAGAACCCTCACCTGATGTGGATGATCCGGAGTCTTTACGGGTCGCCTTGCTCCTTTACTCTCCATTCCTCCTTTCTTTCCTGCTGTCTGTGCTCTATTTTCAGGACAGCAGAAATGAGATTGGCAAGGGATGTAGGGCGCGGGATCTGGACTAACTCCTCCTTGGTGTCTTCTGTAAGTCCCCAGTGAAAATGAGTGTACTGAGCTGATTCTGGCCACCCGGTCTCTTGAGCCAGTCTCTTGAATCTGGTCATGTAAGGGAAAACCTCCTGATTGCCTTGTCTCACGTCCAAAAGAGATTCGTAGGCGTGAAAGGTCAGTTCCTGCCCTGTGAACATGTCCTCAGGGCTTGAGTAAAGTCCTGATAAGTTTCGATCACTGGGCTACTGGTTATAACCAGTGGAGTAGCCCAGGACAAGGCACTCCCAGTCATATTACAGACAATGAAACCGATCTTAGCATTGTCTAAAGCGTAAGTGTTTTCTTGGAACACAAAGTGGAAGGTACAGGTGTCCAAAAACTCCTTACATTTTCCTGCGGTACCGTCAAATTTACCAGAAGTGAGAACTCCTATAGGGGCATCAGAATGAACAGCATCTCAGGCTGTTATCGTGTGTCTGAGGGCGTCATTTTCTGCCTTCAGGGTTTGCAATTCGGTTGATAAGCCCTGGACAGCTTTGATCAACTCCTGTATTTGTGCCATACTTGTATCTTTCCTTTGGCATTGCAAGCTCTCAGAATCCTCACCTGATGTGGATGATCTGGAGTCTTTATGTGTCGTCTTGCTCCTTTCCGTGTTCTGCTTGGTCTTGGCTTTAACCCGAAGCTGATCTTTGAAGAGGTAGGTTCCTCTCCTCCGCCGCTGCCACAGTGACCTCCACAAATGACAAGAGGAGGATCACTGCAGCGACCTGGCAGGAAGTGTCCTTGTAGAATGATGGGAAAAGCAGCTAGTGTAAAAACCCTTGGAAGTAGAAGACCAAAGTTGCAGTGGTGTCTGTGTCAGAACGTAACCTCTGTCTAGATTAGCTGGAAGTAGATGGTAAGGCTTCTGGTAATAGTGTCCCAGATCTCAGTGGTAGTTCCAAGTAAGAGCCGCAGAGAGGAAAGCACCAGGACAAAGGAATAGCAGCAGTGTAAAGACTACCGTTGCAGATAATGGAACCAAGACGGGAAGTGCACAGCACGTTGCAGCAGTGGCACAACTGATTGCCAGAGAAGAAACGCAGAGAATGGGCGTGACTTTGACATAAGGAAAGGCAGCCAAGGTGGAAGCAGGCTGGGAGAGACTCTGTGGAGAACGCGGAACTGAGAACACAGAGAGGACTGCTTCAGGGACAGCGAGAGTGCTGAGGAGGGAGAACACGAACAGCAGAGACAGACGGACGGAGGGGGAAAGGGAAAGTAGCTAGGAAAGGCAAACAGAGAACTCAGTAGGGCTTCAGCATCTTACCCGGGGGGTGGTGAGCGGAAGGGTGCAACGCACCCATGTTGTGGTTTCAGCGGCATAAGAGGCTTCCAAACCCTGACGGCCATCCTTGAAAGTAAACCAGACCGCTGACATAGGAAGCATAATGGCACACCCGTGCGTCGAGTAACTCGCACTGAATGCAATGTTCTCTTCCCACGAAGTCAGCGTTGCCATAGGGACCGTCTTGTAGCTGTAGCAGTATGCCCCCTTTTTATCCGGTCCAGCCCTGATTTTCAAGGGAACTGCTGGTGGAATCAGCGTACCAAGATAGGTGCATGCAGATGTGAAACGGGCTCCCATGTGCGCTGTTGTTTCGAGTATCCTTTTCAGTGAATAAGGTACGGGAAAGATCCTCTGTAATACCTTGAGTCACAAATCATGGCGACTTTGTATTCTGCAGAACCGGAAGGGGGAGCTTGAGACTTTGATCTGGTGGAACAATGATAAATGTCTGGTTTGTGCTCCTTGAGGAGTGATGTATGAAAAACCGGGTGAATTTGTTTCCTGGATGTAGGTAATCTTAGCTTGCATGCCACCACGTTTATCCTCTCAGTAATGGTGAAAGGACCCACATAACGTGAAGAAAAGTTAGACGGATATATCCATCTAGGAAGGAAACGTGTGGACAACCAGAACTGGTATCCAATTTGCCATGTAGGGTTTTCTCTTCTATGTCTGTCTGCGTATTTTTTGTTTCTCTCCCTCGATTTTAAGAGTTGGGTATATGCTGTCTTGTGGTTGTCTTGTATGATTTGTAAGTAGTTGTTAAGTGCTGGAACATTTGTAGGAGTGCAGGTTTTCAGAGGGAGTGCCTTTGGGTGGTAACCTGAATGACAAAAAAACGGACTCATGGAGGTTGCAGTATAGACAGTGTTGTATGAGAACTCTTCCATGGGAAGCAGTTCAGACCAAGTATGATGAACATTAGTAGAAAAACATTGAAGATACTATGCTAGGGTGTGGGTGAGTCGTTCTGTTTGTCTGTTGGTTTGGGGATGGTATCCTGAAGAAAGAGCTCTGTCTATGCCCAGAGACTCACAGAGGGCCTTCCAGAACTTGGATGTGAATAGAGAGCCCCGCTCAGTATAGGCAAACCGTGAGGACGAAAGATATCCCTTAGAAAAACAGAGGCCATCTGAAGAGCTCAGGGTATTCCTGGTAAAGGTTTAAAGTGTGCCATCTTAGTTAAAGCATCTACTATCACCATTACGGCTGTATTCCCTCTTGATGGTGGCAAGTCGACCACAAAGTCTGAAGAAATGTGTGTCCAAGGGGCTACAGGGACCAGAGTTTGTTCCAAGCGACCAATGGGTTTGGAGGTGGCATATTTGTTAGCCGCACAAACAGGACATGCTTCCACATACTTCTTGACATCCTTGTTCATGGATGACCACTAGAACATGTGGGATAGCAGCTCCTGGGTAGCTGGAATCCCTTTGTGGCCAGCGGATAGACTATTGTGTCACCATGACAAGACCTTTTGTTGAAGCGACAATGTGGGAACCAACAAGTGATCTTTATGAAAATACAGCCCGTCTTTGAAGGAGACTTGAGGATCGTCCTTCTAGGATGCAGAAAGGGCTGGCGAGACATTGGCTTCTCGGATTCTGTCCAGAAATTAGGTTATGGTGTGTATGAAGGTGTTATCACCCAAAACCTTTTCTGTTCTGCTAAGATCTTCATGGACTTCCTCCTCTTGTCGAGATAGGGCATCTGCCACTGTATTTTGCGTACCTGGGATGTAGGTAATGCAAAATCCATACTGAGAGAAGTAGTATGCCCAACGCAGTGGTTGTAGGTTTTTATGATCTGTGTGGACCTCAAATTCATGAAGGGACCCAAGTAATAGGTGACGCCACTCTGTGCAAGCTTCTCTGATGGCCAAGAGCTCATTTTCTATGACCAAATAGTTTCTCTCGCTAGTTCCTAAAGTTTGAGAAAGAAAAGGCTAATGGATGTTCAAATTTGTCTTCTCCGAGTTGTTTTAAGACAACTCCCAGTGCTCCGTAAAATGCGTCGGTCTCAAGGATTAAAGGTTTCTGTTGATCAGGTTGGCTAAGAATCGGGGCTGTGCAAACGGATTCTTTCAGAGTGTGAGAAGAGTTGTTTGCTTCATTGTCCCAATTGAAAGGAAAGTCCTTCTTGAGCCGGTGCGTAAAAGGGAGAATCGTCCTTGAAAATTGAGTGATAAACCTTCAGTAAAAATGTGCCACTCCTAAAAAGCATTGTACCTCCTTCACTGAAGTGGGAGTCGGCCATTCCAAGATAGCTGAGGTCTTCCGTGGGTCCATCTGGATCCCATGTTGCGAGAGAACAAATCCAAGATATGGTACTAACCTAACTTCGAACAGACATTTTTCCGGTTTTGCGAGTAGATTGTTTCTTGCTAACCTCCACAAAACTTCTGTAAGATGGGTTCTGTGGGAGGATAGAGAAGGAGAGAAAACAAGGATGTTGTCCAGATAGACGATGACATAATGAAAGAGGATATTCAGAAATAGCCTGTCCATGAACCTCGGAAAGATTGCTGGAGCATTTATCAGGCTGAAGGGCATGACTTGATATTCATAGTGGCCAAATGGTGTTCTGAATGTTGTTGTCATGATCTCTGCTTCCAAAAGATCAGGACTTGCCCGACTCCCTTGGAAGCAGACCCATAACCCCGGTTCCGAGTGCCAGCCAGTCCCAATTGGGACCTTTTGGACCCTGTCCTGGCGCCAGTGGCACCAGGCTCATAAAGATGCCCAGTCCCAGCGCTGGAAGCGCCGGGCTCATAATGCTTGGGTGGACTTACCTGCAGCAGACCATGCTGCTTACTTACCTGCCAGTTGAACCCCCTGATCCTCTTCTGTTTGGGACTACTTTTCCTGTTGGGTGGGGCAGGAGCCACTCCCTAGGTTCAGAACACTGGAACTCTTCTGGAAAGCAGGAACTCTTTTCTTACCTAGGCGTGGCTGTGGAAGGAGACACCTAAGCACTACAGGAGGCTATTTAAACCACACCCGATGGATGAATCTTGCTTTGCGTTATTCTGCATTCTCTGCAGCAGAACGCTCATCGTGTCTTCTGCTTCTGATCCTGGACCTAAGGGAACAAAGGCTTACCATCCTGGAATCCAGTCTTCAGCAGCACCTGTAAAGACAAAGAAAGAACAGGTTAGCACTACGGTCTTCAGTGGCAGCGCATCTCTTACCTGGTCCATCAGCTGTCACCAAGGCCTCGCGCTGCATTCCGGCATCTGAAAGACAAAGTCTTACCTACTCTTCGCATGCTCCGGAGGTCTTCGCACTGCATTCCGGCATCTGAAAGACAAAAGCTTACCAGCTCTTCGCACGCTCCGGAGGCCTTCGGCGCTGCATCCCGCATCTGAAAGACAAAAGAAGGTGCGTTTAAAGACATTGGGCAACTTTATTACTCATGTGCCATTACTCCTTCCCACACCGAATCCAGTGGGTATTCCAGCACCCTTCAGCTTCTCTAAAGCTCCGAACTTGTACCTGCAAGATAAAAGGGACAGTTAGTGCGCATCGTGAAGCAGGCTACAAGCGCTTACTTACGTGCTTCCAGGCGCTTCTATTCCTCACGCGGGTTCGATCCTCAACTCTCATCAGCCCGCCATCGCCGGAACCCTGCACAAAAGACTTTTAAGACATTTGAAGTGCCCAGAACTTACCGTTCGTGCAGTTAACGACGGACAGCAGTCCTCTGAGGTCAAGAGGCCTGCACCCTTATCCAGTGAAGAAACTGGTTACCGCACCCTGCCCCGAAGCAGATGGAGAGCTCGGCGTTCACTTACCTAAGGTGAGGGTGTTAACCTTTGGGGTTCTACAGGAGAAGAGAAAGGGAAGAGGAGAGAGGCACCCAATAACCCCAGTTCATTAATCCCATATTTTCTATATGAAGACATCTTACTCTTCGAGTCAGACATACAGTGCACAGAGGTCCAGCCCAAAGAGCCAAATGTGTGTTACACATCACCTTTGAAGATACGGCATTCACCCAGTCAAGACCGGCGCCTCTGCGGGAATCAGGTGAGCGTTACAGAACGCAAAGCCTATCGCAAAACTCCCACCCAGGCGCTATGGAAACCTCGGATACCGACCAGCTAGCCCAGTTACTTGGGGAACTAAGAGCAGAAGTGCATGCAGCCCGTCAGGAAACGAATGCTCTAAGAAGGGAACTGATTATTTCCAAGGAGCGAACAGACGATCTCGCTAGACAATTGCTACAGTCACAAGCCGGACAAACTCTGTTACCCGCATCAGGGGCAAATCTTCCTTCAACATCCTCTACGAACCCAGTGCAGATCAACCTACCTGGGAATGTACCTCTGGCTCCGCCCGAACGATTTTCTGGTGACCCAAAGAGGTTTGCAGTATTTATTAATCAGTGCCGGTTGCACTTCTTATGCCGGCCAGCAGCCTTTCCAACTGATCAAGCTAAGGTAGCTTTCGTGCTTTCGTACCTTAGTGGCAATGCGGCAGACTGGTCGATCCCTCTAGTAAATCAAGATGATCCGGTTCTCCATGATTTTCAAGCTTTTCAGCTCAGTATGGAAAAACTGTTTGCAAGACATTCACAGGGGCAGGCCTTGGACAATGAGCTCCTTTCATTGCGACAGGGTAATCAAGACCTTTTGGCTTATATTGCGTCTTTCAACAGACTGATAGTGGAAACTCGATGGCCTGAGGACAAAAGGATTACGCTGTTTTATAGAGGTCTACGTGGAGAGCTCAAAGATGTGTTAGCCCAAGTAGTGAATCCCCCGCAAGACTGTTCGGACTATATTGACTTATTCGTTCAAATTGACCACAGACTGCAGAACAGGAAGGCTGATCGTTCCAAGTTTGATGCTCGAGTATTTTCCAAACCACCAACTCCTACCAAAGGAGTAGACTCCGGGGAGCCCATGCAAATAGGGGGCCTGAAAGGACCACTAACACAAAAGGAGCGGGAAAGGAGAAAACAGCTGCAATTATGCCTCTATTGCGGAAACTCGGGGCACTTTCTTCGAGACTGTCCGGTGAAACCAGCCAAGAAGGCAGTAGGAGCTGCAGTTACCAGGGTCACAAACTCTGAGCAGGGAAACGACCTCGCCCGACAAGAATAGAGGTCCTCTTGCCGAGCGTTAAAACCAGTTCCGTGACCTCGCATTTCGTGATACCTATGGTCCTCATTAGCCCTGAACATCCGGATCGATTACATGCGATTGAAGCTTACGTCGACAGCGGTGCCATCGGCAATTATGTGGATCATGAAATGGTTTTGAGGATGTATCTGACTCTTTGTCCAAAGGCTGTAAAGGACGTCATTACTACGGTGGATGGTACGGAGATAGCCTCCGGACCAGTGACGCAAACCACCCAAGAAGTGACGCTAGTAAGTCAAGATGGACACCATGAGAAGATCGTGTTCGATGTGATCAAGGACCCTCAGTTCCAGATTATTCTAGGAATTCCTTGGTTAGAGAAGCACAATCCTCAGATCGATTGGCGAGCAAGAACGGTTCAGTTTCCAGAATGTGTCTCTACTTGTCACCCTCGACCTGGTGCTGCACTGGCAGCAATTTCCTCGGAGGCTCCCCAGTTACCTCCTGAATACCTAGAATTCCAAGAGGTTTTCCGGAAGGATCAGGCTAACTCTCTACCTCCTCATAGGTCTTATGACTGCCAGATAGACCTGATACCTGGATCTACTCCTCCTTGTAGTAGAATTTATGCCCTCACCGAGCCTGAGAATCTTCACCTCCGACAATACCTGGATCAATACCTAGCGAATGGGTTTATTCGTCCTTCCAAGTCCCCTGCTTCCTCAGCTTTGTTCTTCGTTCCAAAAAAAGAAGGGGACCTTAGAACTTGTATAGATTATCGCGCCCTGAACCAGATCACCGTTAAGAATAGATATCCGTTACCTTTGATCCCTGAACTCCTGGACCAAGTCAGAAAAGCATGCATATATACAAAGCTGGATCTTAGAGGAGCCTACCACTTGGTACGAGTAAAAGAGGGCGATGAATGGAAGACGGCCTTCCGCACCAAGTATGGGCTATTTGAATATCAGGTCATGCCCTTCGGACTTTGCAATGCCCCGGCTGCCTTTCAATATTTTATGAACGATGTCCTCAGAGAGCTCATAGATGTGTGTGTTGTTGTTTACATTGACGACATCCTCGTTTATTCTTCATCGGAAACTGAACATCGGAAACACGTGAAAATGGTCCTCGAGAGATTGCGTCAACACAAACATTTCGCTAAGTTGGAAAAATGTGTTTTCAACGTGACTGAAGTTGAATTCTTGGGATTCATATTATCACCTAGCGAAGTGCGTATGGATTCAAAGAAGGTCGATGCAATTCTCAAATGGCCATCGCCATCCTCCGTAAAAGGTGTTCAAAGCATGTTAGGCTTCGCTAACTTTTACCGCAGGTTTATCACCGAATTCTCTCGAATAGTCCAGCCCATCACCGCCTTGTTAAAGAAAAATAAACGTTTTGAATGGTCTACCGAGGCGGAACAAGCTTTCCAGAATTTGAAGACTAGATTTATCTCTGCACCGATCTTAAAACATCCTCACCCAGAACTCCCCTACATCGTTGAAACTGATGCTTCGAGCCTTGCCATGGGGGCAGTTCTATCACAAAAGGACCCAGTAACCAATCAGTTGCATCCCGTGGCATTTTGGTCCCGCAAATTCTCGCCTCCTGAAATCAATTGCACTATTACTGATAAGGAACTTCTAGCTATCAAGTCCGCCTTTAAGGCTTGGCGGCATTATCTTCTGGGGGCCCGACACACCGTTACTGTGATTACAGATCACCGAAACCTGCAATATTTGAAAACTGCAAAAGCTCAATCCTCTAGGCAACTCCGTTGGGCACTATTCTTTGCCGAGTTTGACTTCATAATTACCTATCGACCTGGTACAAAAAACGGTAAAGCTGATGCCCTTTCTCGGATGGGAGTGGAAGAACATTTGATCAATCCTAAACCTGTACCTATCATTCCCGAACAAAGAATTCTAGGTGTAATCGCCACACAATCCATAGAGGAAGTTAAGGATAAAGCCAGGCTACTGGTAACTCCAGCAGACATACAGAATTGGCATCTGCAGGGAAAGGACTTTACGGTGAAGGACAACCTATTATATTTCCAAGAACGGTTATACCTGCCCAGCACAGATTTACAGAAAAAGGTAATCTCTTGTTATCACGATTCTTTAATGGAAGGACATCCCGGTATGACCAAGACCTCGGAAAAGATCAAGCGCTACTTCTGGTGGCCGTCTTGGAAAAAAGATATCAGAGACTTTATAATGTCCTGTGGAGTATGCGCCCAAAACAAGAGTCAAAAGGAAAAACCAGCCGGCCTCTTACGCCCTATTGACATCCCGCCTCGCCCTTGGCATACGCTTTCTATGGACTTCATCACCGATCTACCTCCATGCTCCGGATACAATACGATCCTAGTAATCGTGGACCTATTCTCCAAGATGGCGCATTTCATTCCACTCAAAGGCTTACCAACAGCAGCAACTCTGGCCCGAGAATTTCTCGAAAACATCGTCCGACTGCACGGTTTTCCTTCAGTTCTAATTTCGGATCGAGGTAGTCAATTTATTTCTCATTTTTGGCGAAGTTGCTGTCGGTCGGCTCAAATTGATGTGAGACTTTCGACCAGCCACCACCCTCAAACCGACGGACAAACCGAGAGGACCAATCAAACTCTGGAACAGTATTTGCGCTGCATGCTACAACAAACTGAAAAAACGTGGAAAGATATCCTTTGGATAGCCGAATATGCCTACAATAACTCTGTCCACTCGGGAACTGGGAAGACCCCGTTTTTTCTTTTATACGGTAGTCACCCTCGAACCTCGGAGATGGATCCACTCCAAGATCTTGGAACACCAGCAGTAGACCACCTGCATTCTACAATCACCCAAGCCTTTAAGGAAGCCGTTTCTCACCTTCAAAGGGCTAAAGAACAATACAAGAAAGGAGCAGACCAACATCGGAAGGAAGCCCCCAATATCAAGTAGGAGATCAAGTCTGGTTATCCACCAAATATCTACCTCTAAAAGGACCACGCACATTCAACCCAAGATACCTTGGTCCCTATTCCATCACTACCATAGTAAATCCAGTAGCGGTCAAGTTGGACTTGCCCCCTCACATGAAGATACATCCGGTCTTCCACGTCTCTCTATTAAAACCCGTGCAAGTCAAACCCGACTAACTACATCTCCAAAACCTATTCTAGTTGATGGAGAACTCGAGTTTGAAGTCAAAAGCATCCTGGATTCCAAGATCTCCAAATCTAAACTATTTTACCTGATTGACTGGAAAGGCTACGGTCCCCAAGAAAGATCCTGGGAACCTGCAGAATATGTCCACGCGCCTCGTCTAATCAAAAGATTTCATAGAACATTTCCTAACAAGCCCAAAACCCCGGAGAAGCCCGGTTTGGGAGGGGCCTTGAGGGGGGGTGCTGTCATGATCTCTGCTTCCAAAAGATCAGGACTTGCCCGACTCCCTTGGAAGCAGACCCATAACCCCGGTTCCGAGTGCCAGCCAGTCCCAATTGGGACCTTTTGGACCCTGTCCTGGCACCAGTGGCACCAGGCTCATAAAGATGCCCAGTCCCAGCGCTGGAAGCGCCGGGCTCATAATGCTTGGGTGGACTTACCTGCAGCAGACCATGCTGCTTACTTACCTGCCAGTTGAACCCCTGATCCTCTTCTGTTTGGGACTACTTTTCCTGTTGGGTGGGGCAGGAGCCACTCCCTAGGTTCAGAACACTGGAACTCTTCTGGAAAGCAGGAACTCTTTTCTTACCTAGGCGTGGCTGTGGAAGGAGACACCTAAGCACTACAGGAGGCTATTTAAACCACACCCGATGGATGAATCTTGCTTTGCGTTATTCTGCATTCTCTGCAGCAGAACGCTCATCGTGTCTTCTGCTTCTGATCCTGGACCTAAGGGAACAAAGGCTTACCATCCTTGAATCCAGTCTTCAGCAGCACCTGTAAAGACAAAGAAAGAACAGGTTAGCACTACGGTCTTCAGTGGCAGCGCATCTCTTACCTGGTCCATCGGCTGTCACCAACGCCTCGCGCTGCATTCCGGCATCTGAAAGACAAAGGCTTACCTACTCTTCGCATGCTCCGGAGGTCTTCGCACTGCATTCCGGCATCTGAAAGACAAAAGCTTACCAGCTCTTCGCACGCTCCGGAGGCCTTCGGCGCTGCATCCCGCATCTGAAAGACAAAAGAAGGTGCGTTTAAAGACATTGGGCAACTTTATTACTCACGTGCCATTACTCCTTCCCACGCCGAATCCAGTGGGTATTCCAGCACCCTTCAGCTTCTCTAAAGCTCCGAACTTGTACCTGCAAGATAAAAGGGACAGTTAGTGCGCATCGTGAAGCAGGCTACAAGCGCTTACTTACGTGCTTCCAGGCGCTTCTATTCCTCACGCGGGTTCGATCCTCAACTCTCATCAGCCCGCCATCCGCCATCGCCGGAACCCTGCACAAAAGACTTTTAAGACATTTGAAGTGCCCAGAACTTACCGTTCGTGCAGTTAACGACGGACAGCAGTCCTCTGAGGTCAAGAGGCCTGCACCCTTATCCAGTGAAGAAACTGGTTACGGCACCCTGCCCCGAAGCAGATGGAGAGCTCGGCGTTCACTTACCTAAGGTGAGGGTGTTAACCTTTGGGGTTCTACAGGAGAAGAGAAAGGGAAGAGGAGAGAGGCACCCAATAACCCCAGTTCATTAATCCCATATTTTCTATCTGAAGACATCTTACTCTTCGAGTCAGACATACAGTGCACAGAGGTCCAGCCCAAAGAGCCAACCGTGTGTTACACATCACCTTTGAAGATACAGCATTCACCCAGTCAAGACCGGCGCCTCTGCGGGAATCAGGTGAGCGTTACAGTTGTCTTCCACTGGTCACCTTCCTTAATGCACAGTAAGTGATATGCCCCTCGCAGATCAAGTTTCGTGAAAACCTCAGCCGACTGGACCGCTTCTAGTATGTCATTGATGAGGGGCATAAGGTAGTGATCCTTTTCGGTGATTTGATTCAATCCTCTAAAGTCAATGCAAGGACGGAGTTCCTTGCTATCCCTCTTGGGGATAAAGAAAAGAGAAGCCCAAGCCGGAGATTTGGATTCACAGATTAGACCGTTGGCTAGATTTTCATCCAAACAGTTGCGCAGAGCCTCCTTCTGTAGCATCGACAAGGAAAACATTTGTCTGAAAGGTACCACCGAGTTGGGTTTGATCTCTATCGAACAATCTTCCGGACAATGAGGTGGCAGCTGTCGGGGAATCTTGTCCTCAAAGACCTTGTGGAATTCTTTATACTCATGCGGAATCTTGGTGGTCTCATGGATGAGAGGACTGGGGAGAACTGGTCCTAGAACAGAAGCAAGACATGATCCTGGGAAGACTTTCTTGTAGCAGTGGCTCTTACAGGTAGGTGAGGCAAGAAGTACTGTGTTGTTTTGCCAGTTGATTTGAGGGTTATGGTATCGCAACCAGGGAATTCCCAAAAACAAAAGGAAATGTGCTGCCTTAATGATGTCAAACGTAAGGTCTTCAGTATGTCTGTTGATGGTCATGAGTAGTGGTGTGATCTGTTGAATAACAGGACCAGAACAGAGTGGGCGTCCGTCCACTCCTTCAACGGTCTGAACCTCTGACTTCTGATCCAAGGGTATATGATTTTCTCTTGCCCAAGTGCTGTACATGAATAAACCTGCTGCTCCGGAATCCAGTAGAGCCAAGGCGGAGACAGGGTCAAAGGAAGGGTCTTGGATCGTAACTTTGAGAACCATAAGCCTATCGTCCATGGGTTGAGCAGAAGTGGTAAGGTGGACATAGGGACTCACAACTACACCTCGGTCTTTGGTACCTCCTAGGGCCAAGGTTGGGAGTTTCCCTGTTTCCTGAGAGGCACTTCCGGGCAGTCACGTAATACATGCTGATCGGATCCACAGTACATACAGAGTCCCTGGCCACATATCTGTTGTCTTTCTATGGATGTTAATGGTTCTTTGTTAGTTCCCACTTGCATGGGTTTGTCCACCGCAGGCGCTTCTCTGGGTGCATTGGGTACACTTAGCCTTGGTGTCTGGGATCATCCTCTGGCCTTTCTCTGTTCCTCCTTTTTTTCCTGCTGTCTGTACTCTATTTGCAGGACAGCAGAAATGAGATTGGCAAGAGATGTAGGGCGCGGGATCTGGACTAACTCGTCCTTGATGCCTTCTGTAAGTCCCAGACGATAAATAGTGTACTGAGCTTATTCTTGCCACCCGGCCTCTTGAGCCAGACTCTCGAATCTGGTCATGTAAGCTAGAACCTCCTGATTTCCTTGTCTCAAAAGAGATTTGTAGGCGTGAAAGGTCAATTCCTGCCTTTTCAAACATGTCCTTCAGGGCTTGAGTAAAGGCCTGGTAAATTGTGAACACTGGACTATCAGCTATAACCAGTGGAGTAGCCCAGGGAAAGACACTTCCAGTCATATTTCTTTGTCTGTGCTGAGAATCCCTAGGGGATAGAGTATGCAAATGTACAAAGGGAGTAGGAACAATGGGCGCACTTTCAGTAGGCAACAAAAGTTCTAAAGAGTGAGTTTCCTCGAGGTACCACAATCTTAAGGCAGTGACTATTAAAAACCCAAATATCATTATAAAAATACAGCAATACATTTTCGGGGCCCAGGCATTTTGTCCATTGTCCCGGTTGGTCACCCCCTTATTTACAAGTCCCATACGAGCAGTAGCGGTGGCAGGCATAGTAGTCTTCAAACGTATACTCCAAAGTTTGTTGCTGGCGACCTCCCGGTCGTGCGACTTCTTAGTCCTTCCACAACCCTAGTCAACAGAATCCCCTTTCTCAAATTTGGGCAAAAAGCAAGCCGTCGATGACTCTTTTCCTTCTCCGAATGCACAGCCGAACCGTGCCATAAGTCGATCAGATGCACAGCAAAACCATGCCGTAAGTCTATCTTCGTGGTCGTAGATTATATCTTACTTTTTCCGGTACTGATTGATCCGGAAACAAGATGTCGTCATTTCCTGCTGGAAGCAACGTGTTGGAAGCAAGTGAAGGTGCTGAATTCGAAATAGCAGTTTCTGGATTCAAAATTTGTGGAGAGTGTGGAGACAAAATGGCAGCTTCCCCAAGCCTCACGGGCTCAGAGAGATTCTCCGACACACTCTCAGTGACACTGCTTGGGGATCATTGGTTGCAGTGTCAGCGAAGGGTTCTGTTTCTTCTGTAATGTGTGGCACAGGGTGAGGAAGTTTCTTGATGTGGGACGCATGGATCCAGTTCTTTCTCCCAGCGACCCGCACCGCTGTCTGGGTGACCAACAGGACTTGGAATGGGCCACGCCAGCGAGGCGTGAGGCAAGAGGTGCGCTCAAAAGATTTGACGAGCACCCAACTTCCAGGCCGTATGCTGTGGCCCAGGCACAGGTATCGCACAGGTAAAGCTTCTCGTACCTGGTGATAAATCAAATACAGGTTTTTAGTCAATTGGCTACAATAATCTGAAAGTGGTACATTTTCAACATTTCTTAACGAGTTACATTTAGGAAGGTTCCAAATATTGGCAGGTCTCCCCGTTACCACCTCAAATGGAGAGAGCCCAGTCTTAGTTTGAGGGGTTGTGTGCATGGATAACAACACAATCGGTAAGGTGTCCGACCATTTTAGTTTGGTGCCGGCACACGTTTTAGCGAGCTTGTTCTTGATGATACCGTTGTGTCTTTCTACTAGTCCGGCGCTCTGAGCATGTCTGGCCGAATGGAACTGTTTGTCAATTCGTAATGCTGTACATATCTGCAGAATTACAGCGGCGACAAAAAGTGGACCATTGTCCGACCAGATAACTCTTGGCAAACCGACCCGCAGGAAGTATTCTTTTAACATGATTTTTGCAGTAGTCATAGCTGTAGCATCTTTATCAGGGAAAGCCTCAACCCATTTACTAAAAGCACAGATAACCACCAGTACATATTTCTAATTATCGCATCGTTCCATTTCAATGAAAGTGGATCACTTCAAAGGGGACAGAGGGTGGCCCAAAACTACCCCTTGGAGTTACTGTCCACTTTACCACGTTGTATTGCAGGCAAATCATAAACTCCCGGACGTAGCGCTGGGCAATTTTCGAAATGTTGTCATTTACCCAAACTTTCTCTAACATTTTTGTCATTTTCTGGGCACATACATGCGTAGGACCATGAGCCATGATGACCATCATCATGACATTTGTGCCAGGGAGTAGCCATTTGCCTTCTACTATGTCCACCCAACACCCGTCATCATCAAGTTTCCCCAAGCCCTCAGCCCACCTTTTGGATTCTTCTAACATGGCATCAGCTTGGATATCCCGTACAGACCCAACACCCTCATCTATTGCATAAGCATCTACAGATTCCCTTGAAACATACATCTCCGTAAGGAGATCGGTAGCAGTTTGCCTAGCTATCTGATCAGCGAAAGCATTCCCTTTCCCTATATCATCTGTAATCTTTCGATGTGCTGCACATTTCATAACTGCTAACTGAGTAGGGAGCGCAAGCGCTGAGAGTAGCTGTACTATTAGGGAGCCATGTTGAATTTTGGTGCCATGCGAAGTTAGGAACCCTCTCTCTGACCAAAGTCTCCCAAAGTTGTGAACCACCCCAAAGGCGTACTGACTATCAGTAAATTTATTTACTGCAAGCCCTTCGGAAAGTTCACAAGCTCGGATCAATGCTATAATCTCTGCGGCCTGCGCAGAAATTATGCGTGATTCTCTTCGTTTCCACAACCGTGCTCAATGTAGTGATCACATAAGCAGCTGTGGATGTACCATCCGGAAGTTTGAAGCAGGAGCCGTCACAAAACAGCTCTCCTTGCGGATTATCCAAGGGAGTATCTTTCAAATCAATTCTACCCTTTGTCTCTTGTTCGGTCATATACAAACAATCATGTGGCACTTCATCGCCGTAACTAATATCTTGCGGGAAAGGGAGGAGTTCAGCCGGATTAAGAACACAACACCTCCTAATTTTAATGTGAGGAGCAAACAAGATCAATTCATATCTTGTCAACCGTGCAGAAGTGAGGTGTTGCATTTGAGTTCGGTTAAGTAGAATATCTACAGAGTGAGGCACCATCAGGGTTAAATCATGGCTTAGGACCATTCTCTCACTCTGTTTTACAGACGCGGCAGAAGCAGCGACAGCTCCCAAACATCTCGGCAAAGCACATGCTACAGGATCAAGGGTGGAAGAAAAGTAACCTTATGGCCTATTCTTCCCTCCATGTTCCTGCGTTAATACAGCCAAAGCACATCCATCACATTCATGCACAAACAACACAAAGGCCTTTTCATAGTTTGGTGTGCCCAAAACTGGTGCAGAGCAAAATGCAGTCTTAAGCAAGTCAAGCGACTGCTGGTGTACCGCGTTCCATGGCAATGGTGAAGAAATGCCCTTCTTTGTCAAAGCCAACATCGGTTTGATCACTAGTGAAACATTTTGGATCCACAGCCTACAGTAAGAAGCCAGACCTATCAAGGCCCTAACTTCCTTCTGTGTATTTGGGACAGACATACCGGAAATGTGTTTTATTCTTTCAGGTGTCAATCTTCTTCCCTCCTTTGACAGGAGATAGCCTAAATAGGCGACCTCCTGACAACAATATTGACATTTTTTAAGCGAAGCTTTGTGACCATGCTTAGCTAGATGGATAAGTAATAACACACTGCCCTCCTTACAGGCACTCTCAGAGTCAGCAGCTAGAAGCAAATCATCAACGTACTGAAGCAAAGTACAGGTAGAGGGCAATTCAAGGGTATGAAGCTGTTATTTCAAAGCCCTACTGTAAATGCTAGGACTCTCTGTGTACCCTTGAGGTGCACAAGTAAATGTGAACGAGCGTCCCCCGAAGGTGAACGTGAAAAAATATCTACTATCCTTGTGTATAGGAATACTAAAGAAAGCATTCTTCAGGTCCACAACACTAAAGTAAGTAGCTGTAGCTGGAATCATGTTTAGGATTGTCGTTACATCAGGCACAATTGGAAATTGTGGTGCCACAACTTTATTAATGGCACGTAAATCCATTATAAACGGAATGAAATTGCATTATCGCCTTTCTTGTACACGGGTTAAATCGGACTGTTACATAAATTTCCTGAAATGTCTTCAATCACCCCACGATGCACAAAATCGGAAACAATACATTTCAAAGCTCGCTCGCCCTCAACCGAAATCTTTTACTGGGGAATGTGTGGCAGCCCAATTCCATATTTCAAAACTATCTTGATAGGCTCAATCTGTAAAACACCGACTTCATTGTGGTCGACAGCCCACAAGCTCTCTGGTACATTAATGAATTCTGGAGGCAAAGGTCTAGTCAAGAATTGCAAGGCAGAAAATTGCTGTGGTGAAATCGTCAAGCGCACTCCATCAGAAGAACAATAAATCACGGCATTTAATTCTGTTAACAGATTCAACCCAAGCAAGTTCTCTCCGCAATCCGAAGTCAACAGAAATGGACAATGATCCGTAAAGGGACCCAAAGAAATAGGTACCGGCATAGAAACCGGACAAACAACTGGTGTACCAGAAAACCCTACAGAAACATTGGTTTGCCCTGACAGTGGAAAGTTTGGAACCCGTGAATGATCAATGGAACACTTCTGTGCTGCAGTGTCCATCAAAAACTGATGTTTCCTATTTCCCACCACCATTTCAACTTAGGGACCTTTCTGATTGACGGGAATAGGTGTAGGTTCCAAACCCTGCTTCGGGCAATCCTAACTAAACAGAATATCATCAAAAGGAAGCTCTTTAGATAAATATGCAGCGGAAGGAGGATCAAATATGTTCCTGGTGTCCACACTCCGAGCCTGATTGTCCTGCGAGAAAGGTTGCTGAGGGTCCTGTGTAAACTGACCTCTACCAGGGACCCCTACACCCGGGCGACCTCTGGATCGCCTACCCATATTATCAAATGTATTATTTGACCTTTGTTGAAGGACGGGGCATTGTGCTCTCGGCGACAATAAGCGCACTGGTTAATGTTCACAGGACCCAAGGGCACATTCCCCTGCGGGACATACTGACCTCTAGCCTGAGAATTACCCCCTCTGGGGCCTCTAACAATTTGCTGCAATAGCACTTTAGTTTTTAAATCGCCTTTACATTTTTCAATCCTATCCTTTTCATTATTGACACAGTTCTCGTAGTACTGAGCCATGTGCAGTACTTCTGATTGTGATTTCACCAGCCAAGCGCCCTCAGAAGACATAATTTGTGACTGGATGTCAGGCAGCAATCCACGTACAAATTTGTCCACAAATAATCTTTTCCTAGACTCTGTGCCTAAGTCTTGTCCACTGAAATCCGAGAATACCTGTTTGAACCGATTTAAGAACTCGGTAGCACACTCAGACTTTCCTTGGACGCAGGCCGTAAACTTGTCCCAAATAATTCTCTTTTCGGGAATTATGGTTTTTAATTTAGCAACGATTCTGTCAGTTAGTATCACCTGAGGTGGTCTCTCTCCCGCTGGTCTTTCTCCGTCAAGCCTAGTTATGTTAACTCAAGTATCTCCCAACCCAGGTACGTCGTCTATAGTTCTAACCTGTTTCCACAAATCTACTGGCAGGAGTACAGGAAACAACAAATCAATGTCGCCTAGAGTGAACACTGAGGATTGCAAAACAGACTCTATCTCTTTAAAGAACCCTGTTGGATTTTTCCGAATGTCAGGAATAGACTGTTTAATGGTGTTTACTTCCTGCTGCGAAAACGGGACGTGAACAAACTGTGATACATAATGTGCGCGAATGTCCGCAGCAACTATACCCCGTGCAGCATCGGCCGCAACCTCGACCTTTGGGACAAATGTCGGAGGGACCTCTCTCATAGGGGCAACTCCGAATGCTTACTAAGCAACAAAGCCAAGTCGAGCGCTAAAGCAGTTGAAGAAGTGTCAAGTGAAAAAGCTCTCTTATAAATGCTCAATAACTCTGTGGGACAACTAATCTTCCTTTTTACACACTCATCCAGCAGGTACTCTACCATTACCTGTATCACTTTCCTCTGCATTTCTAGAGTATATTGACTGTATGTGTCATATACCTCAACTGGAGTTATCAATATGTCTGAAATCCATCTAATCGCGTCTTTCTTACAAATTTGCGTTTCCTCAGATATCGATTTACGACACGGAAGGAACCGTTTCTGTACATACATATTTTCCTCCTCGTCATCCTCGTTCTGTAACTTTTCTAACTCCTTTCTATACCCAAATAACCTCTTGACATGCTCATTTACCTTCTCCACAGTGTCTCTAGAAAGCGCTAGAGTATTTAGATCCCTTAACCCTTGTGGAAGATCCGCATTATTTAATCTTCCCCACATTATACATAACTGAATCCCTAAACCTTCAATAAAAACATTTTCCTCAGGAAAATTATCCATATTACAAAGTGTGGCAAAAACGCTAGCTTGATCATCCTTCTACATACAATGCTTAGCCCATGTAATTTACTCACGTTTCTTCTCCGGTGGTACAGTATTGCGAGTGACAACCTTTGTCCCTGCACCTCGATCGATTACAAGCAGCTCAGGACCACTTGGAAGAGAGGGAGCAGGCATATTTGATGGAGGTACTATAACTGGTGCGATAAAAAGAGGTGGGGGAAGGGGAACATTAGGCGGAGCAAGAACAACGGGAACAACAACAGGTGGAGCAGGAATAACAGGAGGAAGAGGCAAATCAGCAGGAAGAGGAACATACAGAGGTGGCACAGAGGCACCAGGCCTTCGTTCATTTAATAATTTGTCAATAAACTCATCAGAAATATGAAGATCTTTAGAAGGATAGATTTTCTGAATACCGAGTGAGAAAGCCCTATCCATATTTTTAGTCACCTCAGACTGTTTGTCCTGATCATATAACAACGCTTTTTCAGCGTTCGTTTTATGACGGCGTGCATGTTTCTCTCTACTTTTAAGTTATTGTAACACTTCTTTTTTCCAATTCTGAAAAACATCAAATGCTGCAGGTCTAGCCTTTTTCTTTAATAGAATTGACTCTAAATACTCAATACGAGGGATTTCAAAACTACCATTGATTGGCCACTGAAGTTCGGAGGCATGTCTGGTTTGTCTGTGCCAAATGTCATTAAATACTATACTTCCAATGCCATGCTTACAGTACATAGCACATGCTGGCGACCCCTCCTGTGGTGCGGTACGGCTAAATTCCAAAGATTGTCTATCACTGCGGAATAAAACCCTAAAGCAGGTATACAATTTCCCAGGCATATCTCAAATTCTTGGTGTTACCTGGTCAATAATTGTGTCTGCAGATAGAATGCGCCAAAATTCAAATTGTCAGGATTAAATTAAGAATCGGGTCACGACTCACCTGACCAAACCTAAGGAGGTCCGATCGGATTTCTAAGAATCTTACCTATCTAATCTTACCTCGTGTATGGTGATTTTGGCAAATCTGCCCGTCTCCATAAGTGGACCCTCGTCAAGATGCCGTCTCGGACCACACGCTTATCGTCCAAGGATCTGGTCGTGCAGCGCTGCTGAGGTGTCGCGTCTCGTTCAGGGGGCCCCTTATGTCACACCGTCTGATCCCGGTCCGATAGTGTGCGTCAACTTTCAACAGTCCGGCATCAATCTTGAGGGTCCCTATTCGGGCGCCAACTGTGAAAACAAAATCAAAATATCGAGGCTGAGTACCCCAAAAGGAAATACACCGAATACGAGTTACAAAGGAACATACAAAGTACTTTATTTTACACTGAATCCAGTTACAAACACAGAGCAAAATCAGATAGCTATCGGCCCTCAGTACAACACAACGAACTCCAGCGTGGTTCAGTGTGTTCAGTGAGAGACGTTGTACATTAGAATGCATTCGCTTTTTATACATTCGGTGGGCTCGATGTCCAGCCCCACTTCGGGTTAATATTCCTTTTAATACATCACCGATCTAGGGTTCCTGCCAACTCTCGGACAACCGCATATAACTGGTTTTGCCTTTAATACATGTATCAACAAGCCTATGCACTAACTGTGTATTCTAAGATTTTCCATGCAGGCCTTCTCAACATTAATACAATGTAATTAAACAGATGTTCTTCGTTCAGTATTTGAATACATTGTCTCAACATATGCTCATGGATTAGTTTCATTGCACGTGTAATCCTTCTACACATAGGTCAACGAAGGACAAGGTCTCAGTTCACAACCTCAACAAGTGGCCTGCAGGCAAGTTACACATTAGCTAGGTACAGCGGTCAAGACGGCCATGTTGTATTCTGTAATGACATTGTCTACCATTTTAACTCACAGGGTGACTTTTACAAAGCGAATCCTAAAATGGCGGTTTGACCTAAAATGGCGGCTTACATGGATTTAAGGTCAGGACCTTGCAACACGGATTTCTTTCGCAAGCGACTTTTGAGCAGCTTGGCATAGGCCAATATTAATATATTTATTACAATAGGAGGCACGATATGCTTTCTCTTTCGACACCATGAAGCATCACCCTTTCCTCTCTTACCACGGCTGCTTCTAATTCTAAAGGAATTACTTTTCCTTCCTCATCGTCAATGGGAATTTCTGGCCTAAACAAAAATGTGTCAGGTATCTTTAATAATTTACCTGCCAATTAAGGTAACCATGATAATAAAACAGTGGGCCTCATTCCGAGATTGGAGGTAGTCATGGCGCTATTTGCGCCATGACTGCCTCCAATAACGGTACCGGCACCGGTCTGGTTCAATGGGGACTTACCGGTGTAGTCCGACCTTTGCGGGACCGGTAAGTCCCCATTGAAAAAGCCATTCCCCATTCCCATCCGAGCCCCCATGGGCTCAATGGGAATGGGGAAGGCGCTAATGACGGTACCGCAAATTGCGGTACCGTTATTAGCTCTGAAGTCCCTTAACGGGTCCCATCCATAACACCTGATCAGACCAGGCGTTAAAGGAGGGACCTACTAAGGGACCTCATAGTAGGGTGGTAAGGGATTACCGGCACCGGTCTCCTTACCGGTGCCCGGTATCCCTTACCGCCCTACTCGGAATGAGGGCCAGTCACTCCATATAAAAAGGCTTCCTCGTCTAGAGGGGCTCCCCATAAGGCTTTCCTTCCTGCAAAGGCTAATATGAATTCCCTCACATTCATATACTGTATCCCTGGAGTTGAACACACTATGCCTTTGTCAGTAAAAGATATTGTCATGTTATGATATGATATGATAAGTCACTTATCAAGCAACTGTTTCTAGGCGTAACAAGATAGGAGAGGGAAGACAGAGGGAGGACAAGACAAAAAGGCTTACTAGGCCTTGTGTCATTCAGATCGTGCAAGTGCAGGAACGAAAAATGGACACGGGAGTGCTTTAGGGAAGAGGGGAAAGTTCCAGTGGTGAAAGAGTGATTACAGAAATTGGCAAAGACTGGAGCAAGGGTGTAAATATGGTCCTTGATGGTTCTGGAAGAGCAGGGGAGCACCTGTTTGGACACCACTTTTATATATCGGACTTGCATAGAAACCTTGTCAGGTGTTGCCAGAGAGAAAGAGGAGAAAGGAGGAGGAGAGTGAGAGATGGCCAAAGGGGGGCCGAGAGAAGAAGAGGGAGAGGAAGAGGAGATAGAGGACAGGATGTCCTGAGTTTTACCGAAGAAGTGAGAGGCCAGAGACGTACTGAGGGCCTTGCAGGGAACAGGAGAGGAAGAGACTGCAACAGGATTGGCCAGTTCCTTGCAGATTTAAAAGAGTTTGGCTGTTTTGTTGGAGGCCGCAGAGATACAGGCTTGAATGTGTGCTCTCTTCTTGGACAGGACAGAGAGTCTGTATTGCCTTTGGAGCAGGCGGCAGGCCAGTTTGTCAGAGGATGCACCCGAAGCCCTCAACTTCCTCTCAGCCACCTTGCACTTGCGTTTCACGACGTCAAGGTCGGAATCATACCAAGAGTTGCACTTGGAGGTAGGCTTCAGATGTATTCCCAAGACAGGGGCAAGGATGTCCAGGGTGTTGGAAATAGAAAGATGCAGATTAGAAAGGGCTCTGTCAGGATGTGAGTCAGATGCAGGGGTAGGAAGAGTAGAGAAAGTAGAGGCAAAGGCATCCACTGACACACTCTTCATGGGCCGAATGACCGAGAAGGTAGATGGCAGTGCTGGGGGAGGAGACTTTGCCCGAGGGATAGAGAGTTTCAGATGAGAGGAGAGTAGAAAGTGGTCGGTCCAAGAGAGAGGAGTGGTGAGAGGGTTAGAGAGGGTGATGAGAACATCCAAAGTATGTCCGGCACAGTGTGTTGGGCCAGAGGGCAGAATGGAAAGAGAGAGAGTGCCGCAGAGGTTGTGGAAAAGCCCAGAGGAGGGATTAGAAGCATCCAGGTGGATGTTGAGATCTCTGAGGAGGAGAAGTTGAGAAGTAGAGGCAAGGAGAGAAGAGGAGAGGTTGGCCCATTCAGAGAGGAAGAGGCTGACCTGGCCAGGTGGCCTGTAGATGGTGGCCACAGTTAGAGAGAGAGCAGGAGAGATAGAGAACCTACAGACCAGGCAATCAAAGGAGGAGTAGACCTGCGTAGGGATGACTGAGGCCAGGACCCACTCTGGAAAGATCAGGACTACTCTACCTCCAGGACGGTTGGTTCTGGGTTCGGAGAGGATCTTGTAGCTCACAAGGAGGAGACTGTCAAAATTTGTGACACAACTGACCGTAAACCATGTGTCGCTGGGAGCAAGGACATCTAGGTCGAGTTCTTCAGATGTCAGAGGAATGTTTGAACACAGAAAGACAGTTGAGAGTAGTGACGTGATCCGGTTGCCACATTTGAAAGACCTCTGTGGAGGGGTATCCAAGGGTGGGCAGAGAAGGAAGATGAGGGTGCCAGAGAGTTGGAAGAGGAGTTGCAGGAGAAGGGAGGACATTGATAAGACGCAGGAAGCACCTATCAAAAAGGAGAACATTGGACTGAGGGCCCTGCACCAAGGCGGTGCCATTCAGATAGACATTAATGATAGTCTTGGAGGAGTGGAAGGGGGCCAAGAAGACCTCCCACCTAATGCCACCATTAATGGGAGAGTAGGAGAAAGGAGAGAGAATAGAGACCATATGAAGGGTCCATAGGTCTGGAGAGGGGTCGACAAAGAGGATGTCAGTGAGAGTCTGTCTGGAAGAAGCACTAGTGTAGGTATCAGCGATAGGGAGGCCTGAGTTCAGAGACCAGGATGTCCCTCTTGAACTTCTCCCTTCCAGACTTAGTGAGACGGATAGGGTTGGAGATAGAGTAGTAGTTAGAGAAGATGGGAGAGACAGAGAGCACGATAGGGGTTGCGAGCGAGGTATGTGGAGGAGAAGCGGGTGAGAGAAAAAAGAGACGCACAGCCCTGTGGCACACAACTCAGAATGCACAGGGGGAGGATGAGGAGGGAGCCGGGGTCACAACAAAGGAAGACACAGGAGGGGAACAAGTAACTCACAACAATGAATGGCACGCCTTGTGGGGGGGATCTAGGTGGGAGCCTAGAGAGAACCAGCAACAATGCCACAGTTATCGGAATGCAAAAACACCCAGATTCGACTTTCCCAGAAGGGGGACAAAAGACTACGTTTTCGAGCACAGCACAATACAACACACCCAGATTCGTCTTTCCTAGAAGGGGGAAAAGGCTATGTTTTTGAGCACAGCACAATTCAACACAATCAGATTCGACTTACCGGATCAGTCGCAGTAAGTCGACGGCTGCAGGCTATGTGCTACCATGGCAGACACTGGCAGACACCACTGAAGCTGTCCTTGGCCCCTGGTCCTTGGCTGAGGGGGCTGCCACGGCAGGGGGTGCCTTTGGTAGCTGATTTTAAAGTGCCCACCAACATGGGAGTGCGGTGGGAGGGAGGGGGAAGAGTCAACAAACAAGGAAGCAACCAGGACAAAGAGAGGGGGGAGTGGGCACATGGGCTGCGGCGTAAGAATACAACTTTTACTAATGCAAGACTTGTCATTAAATCACCCAATATGATATTTACTGGTTTCTGTTTAGAATATAGTAATGGCATGGACATGCCGTGGTCCCCTACAGAAATGGGTAATTCATCAGTAAATGGAACTAAATTCATTGCCCCAGAGAATCCCTGAGTATTCATGGTAATGTCCTGCACTAACACAAGAAACCAGTTGCTCCAGTGTCTACAAGAAATGAAAATGTCTTGCCTCCTATCATCACCTTGACCCTTAGTTCCTCTTGGGGGTCTGGTGTTACAAATAATACTGAACATATCAGGTCATCCTGTGGTCTGTCCTATTGTGGGTATAGATTCATCCCAGTGCCTGTGAAAGGATTTCCTCCCATCACAGTCACACTCCCTAATTTGGGTTTTACTACATGTGTGGCTCCTGTGTCCATTTGCCATTGTGATGCAACTGTCACATTGGGATGTAGTGTATTCGTTGAGTAGGTACCTATTGCATTTGCATAGGTGCTTGCTGTTGCTTCCCCTGTAATTACTGTGTCTGCTTTGGTACTTTTTGGAATTGCTGTGGTTGTGGCAATTATACTTCTGCTAGCGCTTGCTGAAACTGCTGTATTTGTGGTGCATATGCCTGATTCTGTGTGTGATCTTGGGCATAATATCGTTGCAAGTCTGTATTATATTGTGGAGTATATACCATCCCCCCTCTTGAGGATTGCCAGTTCTTTTGCTGCATGCCTCCTCTACTTCGACATGCTCTAGCCATATGTCCTGTTATTCCACAATTCCAACATATTAGTGGCTGTCCATTATTAAGCCCCCTCCCCCTTTCCTGAGGGTTCTGAAATCCTCCTCGTCCACCTCCTTGAGGCCCATTCCCTCTGCCTCATGGCATATAATTATACCCATTCTGATCTTGGACATTACTTACATTATCTTGCTGCAGGAACTGCCCTACTTGCGCCGTGCTTCCCTCATTACTTGTCAGCACCACACCCTCCATGGCGAACTTTGATAATTATTTTCTGCAACAACTTTGTTACTTCTTGCTTTCTACCCTCAGCTTTCTCCTTGTCTTTCTCTTTTAGCATTCTGCAATAATGTATGATGGCCAAATGTATCACTGGCCATGGTTTTGCTTCCATTCCACCTGCTTTTTTAACTGCCTTTGGACCGGCTCTGGCAGCCCTTGACATAATATGTGGTAAAATAATGATACCGTTTTATCCCACGGTTCATGCGTCTCCAAACTCCATCTGTCCTGGATATCCTGAATAAAGCAATGGGGTCTTCATCCTCTCTTATCTTCCTAGTCATTATCACCCCAATATCTGATGTGTCTGGATATTGTATTCTAAGCACTCGCCATATGTCTGGCCTACAATTATTGAATGGCACTTCATCGTGGATTGTGTATTGCATAGTTACATTTAGATACCCTGTCATCAGGTCTCTCCCCTAGGATAGCTGATAATAGGCCTTTTATATCGCCTATAGCTAAAGTCATTCCTGACGGCCTTTTCCTAATTCTTTAATCCATTTTCCCACACCGGAAGTTAAACTTGGCAGTATGCACTTTAAATTATCCTTATCCATCTGGGGCCATGGTATATATAGTGGTCGACCCCTCCTTTCTCTAATAGGTGGGAACTGTGAAAACCCTAATCCTTGGTTATACCTACAGACTCCTTGTCTTCCAGGTAGTATTATCATTGCCTGTTTGTTTTCTTCTTGGCAATGCCCTTAGTCTGCTTACATAAGGCAAGTATACATCCCCTGTGGTGCGTGATCATACTTGCAGTCGTTCAGTGTACGGTATTGTTCCTATAGGGTCCTCCAAATCTGACCATTTTACCCCTTTATCGAAACTTGATTCTCTTGAAAATCCATATGCACCCATTTCTCGTGTCCTCTCAGTGTGTTTTCTTTTCTCACCTAAGATTATTATTCCCCAACTCGCACGGCTATTGTCCCTTTCCGCATCATCAAGATCAAACCCACTTAAGGATATTGTTCTATAATCGTCTGCTCTGGCGTCATCCAAGCTTCCTCCTGTTCCTCTAAAGGGTGCTCCTTGTTCACCCTCTTAAGTTCTATATCCTTCGTTATCCCTCATTCATCTATATAGTTTCCCCATCCTTGTTCCTATAGTCTCTGTGTCTTCTTTCCTCCATGTTGGCATATCTAATGGTCCTCGCCACCCTCCACGGGATGGTTGTGACCCTCTCTCCTCTTCGGTTCGCTCTTGTGTTTCTTTGGGTACCATGCTTCTATGGCATATATACTCAATCTCACCATCTTTAAATCCCCTATTGTTCATTTCTTCCGACCTTCTGCTTATTTCCCTTAATTCCTCTTCCTCTCGCCTTCTTAGCAACCTACGTTCAATCTTTGGGCTTCTGCCTCTTCTCGTTTTTCTTCTTCTAGTCACTCTTTCTCACTTTTTGCCTCTTGCCTTTTTCCCTCTTCCCCTCGCTTGCATTCCTTGTCTCTCTCTTGTGTGTATAGTCTCTCTTCTTCTCTTTCTTGTCTTGCTCTTCCCGTTCTTCTCTCTCTTGACTCCATTAATGTCTCTATCATCTGTTATAGCAATATTGGTCCTCCCATCCATTTGTTCTGTACTATTGTCGTACCTTTGGCTATATCTATTCTTCTTTGTTTCTCTGCCTCTTCCTCTATCTCTACCTGTTTGTTCTGTCTATCCCTTTTCTCATCATGCTGTTTACTTTCATTGCGTGCCTGTGTATATTTGCGTTCTCTGTTTTTACTCTCTTCCTAGGTCTCTTCACTATTATAGGCAGGGGGTTTGTATGGTGGATTAACATACCCCGCTGCTGCTTTTAATGCCTTTAGAGGGTAAAATCCCTTCTCTTTCTCTTCTATGTCTTATTTCTGAGGAGTGGAAAGAGGAGCCAAAGGTGTTACAGCTTCCCTTTATGCTGATTAAGCATACATTCCCTATAGACTGGGTCTTCTTTCTCATTCTGGTACATTTTCCAAAACTCTAGTACTGCCAATCTTTTCTCTAGCTTCTTTCCCTTATGTGTGGCATGTAAATATGTCATCAGGTTATGCACCATATTTGACAACAAGCCTCCTGGAGGCCAGGGCATACATGTCTTATTGGTGGTGCCCTTAATCCATTCAGAATGGTACTGCATAATTGTGGCTGTATATCTTGGTAATGTTCTGCATAGGTGTGTTAGAGGAGTGTTCTTCCATTACGACAAGCCAATTCAAACTGTCAATACTTACTCGATTTTTCTTCTTACTTTCAAGTTTATTAAATACATAATTTCAATATATTTGAGTAGGTACCATCAATCGCCACTCGTATTCCAGAAGATCAGAATATTTTCCCTACCTTCGTTTATAATTTTCTGAACAAATCTATTGACACTATTTTTCTAGCTCCTTCGTTTACACTTTCTGTTAATTATTTCATTATTATTACTTTTTTTTAACCACATCTTTATTTGTTCATAAAGATTTACACTTAAAGAGAATTTGTCATACATCTTTACCAAAACATTGCATTATAACATGTCATAACAAGACTTACACTTCGCTTGCACCAATCGCAACAGTTTCTTCCCCCTGCCCCCATCAGTTCCTTTCAATATGCTGAAACCTCCTGAAGTCCTCTTGAGCTGCTTTTCCATCCTCCTCCTCCTCCAAGATTCCTAGTGCCTGAAATCTCCTTGGGAGGTACATGTGTGTCGTCTCTTTGCTTGCATAGTGTAAGAAGGGCACCCAAACCTTGCCAAACTTTCTAAGGGAGCCTCTTAACGTCACCATCAACCTTTCCACATATGGCATAATAACACTGTACGATAGACGGGGGTTCTACCTTTTTCCATTGTCTGGCTATGCAGCGCTTGGTGCCATCTCCTCGCCCTCCTGTAGGAGACTGTAAATTGCAGATATCAGACCCTTATTCTTCACTGAAGTTAATACTAGCTTCTCCCACTCTGTGTGTTCCCTTGTTGCCCCTTCCTTCATCTGTGGCACTCCAGCCCAGTGCCGGAGCTGGCAGTACGCATATGGGTCCTCGTCTGGTAAACCCAAGTCTCTTGTGTATTCTATATTTGACTTGTATCGAGTGCCTTCACATAGATCCCCCAGCTCCCTCACCCCTCCCTCTATCCAGCGTTTGAATCTACCATGCTCTCTGCCCGGTGGTTTGGCTGAGTTGCCACAAATGGGAGTCCCCGGGGACGGCGAAGGGGACATCCCAAATCTCTTGTTGAGTTGGTCTCAGATTTTAACAGTGTTATGTTATGTTATGTTATTTTGCATTTATATAGCGCCTTATATACCATTGGTATGGTCTGAAGGCGCTGGTAGGTTGAACGCCCTTGGGAACCGAAGTTCAGATCAGTAGAGAGAGTAGAAGGAGTCAAAAGGTGTGTGTGAGTACCGGGTATGTGTGCAGCTCGTGCAGTATTCGTGTGATAGCTGCTTCTTAGCTGCAGGTGAGGTGGTTGAGAGATCAGGAGTATGTGTTCGTTCCGGCATGTGGCTGCGTTAGGCCTGAGAAGAACGCCTGGCTGGGGGGTGGGTAACCAGCAGTGTTTACTTAGAATGATGTGGAGTGAGCGGCGGATGTTGGTATGAGAACAGTTATACCGAACGGTGTCATAGTATCTCTGTGTTCTAGTTGAGTGGTGATGTAAAGGAGAGAGTAAGCATGGTGGTGAGATATGATGAGTTATATGCTTTTTCAAATGTTCTCTGCATTCCAAACCATAATATATACGTCTATATACGCAATTCTATGCGCTCGTTTGCTCCAGGCACTAATCCGCTTTATGCCCTCATACATACTATGCACTCACACCCTCTACGCACTCACCCCCTCTATGCACTCACCCCTTCTACGTACTCGTCCCCTCAACGCACTCGCCCCCTCTACGCACTCACCCCCTCTACACACTCACCCCCTATACGCACTTACCCCCTCTACACACTCACCCCCTCTACGCACGCACTCACCCCCTGTACGCACTCACCCCCACTACGCACTCACTCCCTCTACACACTCACCCCCTCTACACACTCACCACCTCTACGCACTCACCCCCTCTCCGCACTCACCCCCTCTTCGCACTCACCCCCTCTTCGCACTCACCCCCTCTATGCACTCACCCCCTCTACGCACTCACCCCCCCTACGCACTCACCCCCCCTACGCACTCATCTGCTCTACGCGCTCGTCCGCTCTACGCACTCGTCTGCTCTATGCACTCGTCCGCTCTATACACTTATCTGCTCTATACATTAATCCGTTCTATACATTCATTCGTTCTATACATTCATCTTCTCCAGCAGTCTACATACTCTCCGCACATCGGAATTCATCCGCTATCCACACTCATGCACTTTACTTGCTTCTCTTGCGGATACCTGCAGATACGACCTGGAGCTGTCACATGCTCTACATACTCATCCGCTCCACATATTCATCTGTTCTACACACTCATTCGGATTACGCTCATCCGTTCTGCACATTCATCTGTTTTACGCACTCCTGAGTTCTACTCGCTTCACTGTATTTACGCATTCATCTGCGCTACACGCTCGTCCGCTCTACACACCCATCCGCTGTATACACTCATCCGTTCGAGATGTTCATCCATTCTATACACTTATCCAATTTACTTATTCATTCGATTTCCACACTCATTTGAACTATATAGTTATTTGTACTTCCATTCATGCATTCTTCCATTCAGCGCATTCATCTGTTCCGCCTGCTTCATCAATTCTAACTATCTCATCTGTGCCATTCATTTCGTTCACTCCTCATGCATTCCATCCATTTCAGCAGTTTAACTCTCTTTTCTGTTTCCGTATGATTTATTATTATTGGCCCATTTAATGCTTTGATCTACTTTATTCGTTTAATTATTATTGACCCTTTTACTGCTTTGATCTACTTTATTCGTTTAGTTCTGTTTGTCCTTCTAGTTTATATTAGGGGTTATTAGCTGTCAATTTCTCGGATCAGGTAGTTTGTTGGATTGGTGTCATTGAGTTGTTGCTAGACTGTTTGGGTTAGTATGGTACGGTTGGTTTTATGGGAAGAGCCAGGTTTTCAGCAGTTTGCGGAAAGACGTTAGGTCCTCAGTTAGGCGGATGTGGGGTGGGAGTGAATTCCATAGCGTGGGGGCCAAGGCTGAGAATGATGATCTGCCTAATCTGACAGAGTTTGTCTTCGGTATGACTAGGGGGTTTGTGGGGGGTTGTAGGGTTTTAGTTTGTCTTGAAGATATTGAGGTCCGGTTTTATGCAGTGCTCGATGGGAGATGCATAAGCCTTCGGGCTACTGGAAGCCAGTGCAGCGTCTTAAGGGCTGGGGAGACGTGGTCTCTCGGGCCAAGCGCAAGTAGCAATTTGGCTGCCGCATTTTGTGCTCTTTGGAGTTTATTCAGTTGGTACGCATGGACTCCGAGGTATAAGGGTTTGCGTAGTCCAGTCTTGATATAACGATTGATTGGACCGCGGAGAGTCTGTTGGGAAACGAGAGATACAGAAAGATGCGCTTTAGGGTTTTAAGGTGGTAGTGGCAGTACTTTGAGACGTTGTCAACTTGGCGAGAGAGTGTTAGGTCAGAGTCCAGGGTGCATCCAAGATTTTTCACTGATTTGGCAGCGGTCGGTGAGTTGCCCACGGCGGGTGGCCATGGTAGTGGGTGCGGAAGAAGTTCTGTGTTGCCACATATCATGATTTCCGTTTTAGAGGGGTTTAACAGGAGGTGGCTTTGGGTCATCCAGAGTTCTATGTCAAGGAGGCATGAGGCCAGTCAGGTTGGGAGTTGGGTTTTGAGTTCAGGAGTTTTAGAATTAGTTCAGTGTCATCGGCGTAGTTGTAGCACAGGATGTTGTGTGAGCGAATTATTGGTGGGAGTGTGATCAGGTAGAGATTGAACAGGAGGGCAGATAGGCATGCACCTTGTGGGACTCCCGTGTCGACTGGTTGGGCTTGGGAGGTATAGCTGGAGAGTATCGTTATTTGGTACCTATCTTTGAGGAAAGAGGCTATCCATTTAAGAGCGGTTCCACGAATTCCTAGGGAGTGGAGGCGGTCTAGAAGGATTGAGTGATTGATCGTGTCAAAGGCGGCGGATAGGTCGAGAAGGATTAGAGCGGCGCATCCCGTGGAGTCGGCCGGCATTTTAAGGTCATCCCAGATCGAGGTTAGGGTGGTTTCAGTTCGGGAAGGGGGTCGGGTGAGCGAATGGTGAACGAGAGAATGAAGTGATCGGACCAGATGATAGGGGTGGGGGGCTTTAAATGAATGAGGGTGTTGGAGCTTCAAGAGTGGCATCAAGAGTGTGTCCTTTATAGTGAGTCGGGCCGTTTATGTGGGTTGGAGATTAATTGCGTCTAAACCATCAACCAGGGAGTGTGTCATAGGGTCGTTATCAGATTCTTCACAAGTCCCTCTGGCCTATCACTTGCCCTCATCCCCAAGACCTTCCATAAATGGTTCCCCGCCACCGCCTGCTCCATGCTCACCCAATGTTTTTCATTATCCGATCTCCCCCACTCCACCATCGCTCTCAGCTGTGCTGCCTGATAATATTTTGTTATATTGGGGCATGCCACTCCCTCCCTAGTCTTGCTCCTAAATAATGTCTTCCTCCCTATTCTCAGCTTCTTCCCTCCCCATATATATCCCATGATACTGTCTTGAATGTCCCTCATCATTCTTCCCGGCACTGCCAACGGAATCGCCTGGAAAAGATATAGAAGTCAGGGAAGTATGTCCATTTTAATAATTAGAATCCTTCCAAACCACGATGTGCACAACCCCTTCCACCTACCCAGGTCCTCCTTGATTTGTTTTATTATGCACGGATAGTTCGCCCCCACTATCCCCCTTATGGATGCAGTTAATTTAATCCCCAGGTACCTGACTGTTCCCAGCGCCCATTGAAATATATTGCTCTTCATAAGGAGGCGCCTCTGCTCCTCAACAAGGACAGGTTTAGTATCTCGGACTTCTCAAAGTTCACCTTGAAGCCCGACACTCCTGAGAATGCTTGTATCTTCTTCATGATTGCTGGTAGTGATCTTTCCGGGTCGGTGATCATCAAAATCACGTCATCAGCGAATAACCATATTTTATGCTGGGTCCCAGCCCAGCATACCCTATGGATTTCACCATTCTCCCTGATCCGATGCACAAAGGGTTCAGTTACCAAGGTGAATAGGAGAGGGGAGAATGGGCATCCTTGCTTTGTTCCTCTCCTTATAGGGAAGGGGTCGGTCAATCCCCCATTTACTCTTACCCTTGCCCGCGGGTCCCGGTAGTTTGATTGAATCATTTTCCTAAACTTTGGCCCTAGCCCAACCCTTTCTAGTGTTTGTTCCATGAAGGTCCAATTGACACGGTTGAACGCCTTCTCAGCGTCTAGCATCATCAGACATGTCGGTATGGTGCCCTCTCTCCTCCCCGTCTTATCTATGATATGCATTATTCTCCTTATATTATCAAACATACTCCTCCCCTTGATGAACCCTGATTGGTCCAGGTTCCCCAGCCCCGGTAGGATTCCCTCTAATCTGGCTGCCAGTACCCACGTGTACAATTTATCATCAACATTAATCAGTGCTATTGGGCAGTACGAGGAACACTGCTGCAGGTCTTTCCCCGGTTTCGGGATAAGAGTAATGTGTGCCATATTCATTGATTTGGATATTTTCCCCCGTTTCTCTGAACCAGTTTAATATCTCGGTTAAAACTCTGGCTAGCAATTCCTTGAATGTTGTATAGAATCCTGCCGTTAGCCCGTCCTTCCCGGGACTTTCATTGCCCTTCAGTCTGGTGATCACGCTATGGGCTCTTCTAGTCTGTCTATCTGTTTCTGTGTGAGGCGCGGTCCTTCCCAACCCTCCAAGTACCTCCTCTGCTCCTCCTCTCCCACTGTCTCTTCCCTATATAAATCTGCGTAGAACTCCCTCAACACCCTCCTCTTTGCCCCCTCTGATCCAACTCGCCTCCCCCTTTTTCCTCCAATACCTCTATAAACGTCCTTTGTTCCTTCGCCCTTATCTGCCCTGCTAGAGCTGCCCCACCTTGTTTCCTTGTTCATAAAACCTCTGCCTGCTTCTCAGTAGGGTGCTCTCCACCACCCTGTTGTTTATCTGTCTGAGCTGGCCTCTAGCATGGGCTAATTTCCTGACCACTTTGGTCGTCCCCCTCTCCTTATGCATATTTTCCAGCTCCCTGATTTCCCCCTACAGTTTCCTCTCTGCTTTCCTCCTTTCCTCATGCTTCTCCTTCACTGCCCTTATGAAGTGGCCCTTAATATGCCGCTTGAATCTATCCCATCTTTCCACCAGGTCTGTCCCCTCCCCACCCACCTTCTCCATGAAAAGACTTATCTCGTTCTCCGTTTTCTGCCTTACTACCTGGTCTCTCAGAATGTATTCCTCTAGCTGCCACCTCCCTGTCCCTCAACTCATGTGTTTCTCCTCCCATTCTATCGAGATCATTGCGTGTTCCGATACCGTCAGACTGCCGATCTGTGTCCTGTGTGTTGTTTGGACCACTCCCCTAGTTGCCAAGATGTAGTCTAATTGAGAATATGACTTATGGGCATGTCAGTAGAAGGAGTAGTCCTTATCTTGTGGGTGGTATATCCTCAATACATCACTTACCCCCTCTTCCTGAAATCTTTTCAGCAAATGCTCAGACATTGTTCCCGTTGCGTGGCCCCTCATTCCCCTGGACCTATCCCACACGGGTCTGCCGCTAAGTTAAAATCCCCCGATATGATTATTTCTCCCTCCCCAAGTTTACTTAGGTCCTCCAGAAACCTGTTGAGAAAGCCTTCCTGACCCTGGTTGGGGGCATATACTGAGGCCAACGTGTACATCTGGTTCCTCATTACCCCTTTTATCAGCACATACTTCCCTCTCCATCCCATTCTACTTTGACTCCCTCCATTCGCACAGTTCTATGCAACAGTATCGCCGCCCCTGCTTTTTGGTTGCTGCCGTTGTATGTTACTGCATTGGATAATTCCTATGTCTAAGGCGCATCTCATCGCCTTTGCCCAGGTGTGTTTCCTGCAGACAAACAATTGCTGGTTCTTCCTTATTCAGTTCCCTCAAAATGGTGACCCTCTTATTAGAGCTGTTCAGTCCCCTTACATTCCATGAATTCAACGTCTACATCCCTCCTTGTGTTTAAGTTCCCTTTGTTGCCCCGGCACCCCTCGTTTCCTTTGGTTTAGTAAGCACTCTTCCTGCAGCTTCGTACTCCTCCCCAAACTGGTAGTCCCCCACCCCTACTTATGATTGTCCCTGGATCCATCGGCCAGGTTCTCGACGTGGACCCTGCCAGTGAACTGAGAACTGTTTCACCCTCCCCCCCGCATTCACCCTTCTATTATACCTCACACCCTACTGTATTCTAGTCCATTTATTCTGTAGTGATTCCAGTACCTCTTTTCACGTGTTCTTAGTACTTTTCATGTTCCATCCTGTGGCCCCCAGGCCTGCTTCACCATACTTTTTCCCTAAATGGCCGTTCGACTTGGCCCCACTTGTCGCACCTCGTGCCATCCCCAGCACCCTCATACCCTCCTCCACCTGCGAGACAGTTTTTTCCTTATTACCCATGCGAAACTGCAACCTCGTTGGATAGAGCCACCTATATCTCATTTTCCTCTTATTCAATTCCTCTTTAATTGGTCTAAATGATCACCTCCTCGCGAGTGTAGTTTGGGACAGGTCATCATACAGTTGGGCGTCACAGTCCCGCACACAGAGCTTTCCCTTTTTTCTTGCAGCTCCAATTAACTGCGCTTTGTCTTTGTACATGTGTAGTTTCACCAGGATGTCTCTGGGCCTCGCCCCTGGATCCACCCTTCGAATGCCCGCTCTGTGCGCTCTGTCGACCCCCATGCTATGAGCATGGTCCACCTCCACCAGGCTTTCAAAGAGTTCTCGGATGCAGGCTTCCAGGTCTGCCCGTTCCGCTCCCTCCCCCAGCCCGTTGATGCGCACATTGTCCCACCGGGACCTGTTTTCTAAATCCTCACATTTTTCCTCTAGGGCTCTTAATCTTTCTTCTCTGTCCTTGGATTCTTGCCCTCTTGCATCCAGTTCCATTACGTGCTTTTCCATTTCCAGCACCCCTTAGCCCAGTGAGTCTATGTCCTTCCTGTTATTTGCGATGGCCTGCGAGAGTTCCTCCCTAATACTTGCTCCTTCCTCCTTGACATTCTCCGTGAGCTCCCTCTTAAACTGAGCGAGCGCTGATAGCAGTTCTTCCTTAGTTACCGCCATTTTCCTGTCTGTTCCAACTGACGCCCTTCCGAAGGGGAGTTTTGATTGAATGTGCCCCTTGTGGTGCCCTTCCTTTTCCCGCTCTCCTGGGTGTGTACTCTTCTTCTTAGGGCCCATCAGCTTTCCTTCAATCCATTCCTGTATGCTCCCTCTCCCCGTACTCCTCAGGGTTAGTTTCCTCTCTTGTACCCTCTCCCTGCTCTTTGTGCTACTCCGTACGGCCTCTCGCACGCTGGTCCTTGCCTCTCTGCAGGGATTAGATCACTGTGCACTGGTGCTCATAATTCAACCCCTGCTGCTGGATCCTCCTGGAGCCCCCTATGGGGTCCTTTTCCCCAGCAGACCCAATACCTCTAGTGGGTCCGTATTGTCCTTTTGAGGCCTTCTTCTGATGTCTAGGGGTAGTCCTCCCTCTCTTCCCTCATGGTGTTGTCGCCTCCAAGGTGTCTGCTTTCCCGTTACTCATAATGGACAGGGCCTTGCTGTTATCTGCCACCGGTTAGAGGCTCTTCTCCACTGTGTTTGCTGTAATGATTTCCAATGGCTGTGTCTCAGCCCCCTTGCCTCCGGCCATTCTCGTTCTCTCTGAACCCCCCCAGGGATGCCCTTTCACAATGCTTTCACGATGCTCACCTACTCTCCTTGTGAGCACCTCGCCCCTTCCCGGATGAGGCACCTGCCCACCACGTGAGCTAGATTCTCTGATCGCCCCGGGGGGGCCAGGGGACCTCTCTCCCTTGGAACCTCAAGCTTGCAGGCAGGCTCAGGCTTGCAACCCACGAGGTCAGGGATCTCAGCCCCTCCCGTTCCTCCAGTCAGAGACCTCCCTCTGCGGCCCCCCCGCTTCTCCTCATCTGGTGCCTGGGAGCGTTCTCGCACAGCCCGCTCTCTGCCGCACCTGCTGCTCTTCGCTCCTCTCCATCCTTCGCTGGCGTTCGGAGCACTGTGTTCGGAGCACCGCTCCTGTCCATCTCTACCAGTGCTCTCCCGAGGTCACTTGACAGTCACCTCTCGCTGCCTGCTCGACTTTCCACTTCATCTTTCCTGACAGCTCCCTTTTCCTCTGCGGTGCACTCTAGCGGTGCCGCAGAGCCAGACGGGGCACAGGTCGGGCCATCCCCTACTCATCGGGATTCTCCAATCCGCTTCTCTCCCGCTCCCGACACATCCCCTTGGTCAGGCCCCATGAACTCGCCACCTCCACACGTCGCTCCTCTTAGGTCGCTTGCCTCTCCCGCTGTCAGTTGGGTACACCCGCCATTTTCTCCAGCTGGCGACCGCGGCTCCCGCACATCAGCCGTCCTCGTTCTCGTGCCTTGACCGGATCAACACTCTCCCGGTTGCGTACTCCTTCTTTCCTGCTACTCTTCGCCACAGACCTCAACGTGTTGGGTGAGTTAACAACTGCTTTCACAGCAGTTCGGGATAGAGCTCCACAATTCCATGTCCGCTCCGCCCCCCCATCTTGGCCACGCCCCCGTTAATAATTTTTATATCATTCTTTATTTTTTTTATTTTAATTTTTACTTATTTACAATATGTTTTTATCAAAAGTTTCGCATCATCTGAAGCAGAAAGAAAAACTTCTCCAGCTACATAAAACCTGCCAAACTAACTGGTCCGTCACAGTGGGTGCTGATCAAAAGGATCTAAAACTAGGCTCCTGAGATCTACGCCCTAATCCGAAACACCCTCGGATGCTTGGCGATTTATCTGTTCGAATGCAAGCTCAAATAATTTGACCAGTGCTATGGTCCATCTAGTTTTTTCGCCGGAGATCAATCTATTCCACAGATAGTCGGGTTGGAAAATCCATAGGTTTTCGACCAGCGATGGGAGGTAGATGTTTCTATTTGCGTTGGTTTTTGGGCAGTTAATCACGGGGTGCTTTAGTGTTTCAACAGATGACTCCTCCTTACATAAGCAACATCTCTTGTCGGTTGTGGTACCTCGGATTGTTATAATCTCTCGGGTCAACAGAAGGTTAAGTCTTGCTTTCATGGCGCCAATTCTCATCTTGTCCGGACATTTTTGGCAGTAGTTCAGCGGTTTTCTCAGTTTGTTAAAAGTGGGTGGCAGGTGACTTAGGAATCTGTTCCCCACCGCTTTCTCTATTGTCAGAATCCAGTCCATCTCTTCCATTTTTCTTTTAATTCAATCTGGGTTTTCCTTCAGCTCTACTTCTGTACATGCTATTTGTGCTAGATCGGCCTTTCTGGCCTTAACCCATTTTTTCAGAGCCTCACATTTGCCTGTTTCACTTTCTTCCTTCAAGGTTTTAAAAATGGGTAATGTATCCGACATGATTATTCTCCTGTACAGTCTCATCGTGCTTTGGTCTACCATCGATGCTAATGATACTAACCCCAGCTCTCTCTTGATGGCCGGCATGGCAGTTGATTTCGGTAGACCCAAAAGTGTTTTCCAAACATAGCCCTCTAGTTTGCTCTAGAAATGGCATGGGGTGTACAAAGAAGCTTCCATACCATATGCCACCGCTGGGATGACTTTAGCCTTATAAAAGGTTATCGCTGGTATTAAGGAAAACTTTCCAAACATGGAGTCAACCGCTCTTGTCTGGGAAGTTAGACGTCTCAATTTTTCCCACAATTGATTTTGGGCACTCATGTCTGTTCCTGAACTGTCAATCTAGACCCCCAGATATTTGATATTTTTGACGATTTCAATTTTGGTGTTGTCGAGAAACCAATTTAGTTTTTTCATTGCTTTGCTGGTTAATTTCTCAATTACCAAGATTTTGGTCTTTGTTTTATTTATCTCCAAGTGGTTTTCGGCGATATACTTCTCCAGGTTTGCTAGTTTTCTTTGAAGCCCCACTTTGGTCTGATCTATTAGGATCACGTCATCGACGTACAGAAGACGTGGAATCTCCATTTTCCCAATTTTAGGAGGAAAAGATCTTATTTTGCTTTCTGAGAGCTGGTAATCACCTAGAAATGCTATAAACAAGGCCGGGGCCAAGGGACACCCATGCTTGACACCTAATTCACCACTATCTCCTCTGATAGTGCGCCTTGGTAGTTTGGTTTAATTCTGATTTTCGTATGCGAGCGAAGGGCTTTTATGGGGTCGAGTATTTTTTTATGGCAGTTCCAACCTTGCAATTTCGACCAAAGTTTGTTCCGGTCGATCATATCAAAAGCTTTCGAAAGGTCAACAAAAGCCAAATAGACCTTTGGTGCACCTTCTTTTACTTTGGCTTTCAGGGTGTTTATTATCGGTAGGTTGATTGTTGTGCAGCCATTTTTTTGAAAGCCTGTTTATAGATGGTCTTTTGATGGGACGTCTTTTTCCCAAATTCTGAAGTGTTCCAGCAGGAGGGTTGCATAGATTTTCCCTATTATGTCCAATAAGGCTATTGGCCTATAGCTCTCAGGTTCGTTTCTTGCTCCTTTTTTTATAAATTGGGACTATCACCGCTTTTTGCCATGATTCAGGGATCATTTTTGTTCTACCACATTCGGCGAAAATCTTACTGATCATTTCAGACGATTGCTTTGGGAACATTTTTAGATCCACGTTCTTCAATCAATCCGGACCTGGGGCTCTCGATGTTTAGAGTTTCCTTATGGATGCTTCGATGTTTTCTGCGCTCGAGAGATCTTCCCAGGGTATATTGGAGACCTGGTTACTCATTGATGGTTCTGAGTTTAGGCCTTCAAATTCCGTTGTGAAATAACTGATCCACCTTTCTCCCGCCACAGTGTTGCACTGGGCTGCAGTTTGAAAACTGTTCTTTCCTTTCATCAGCGTCCAAAACTCGTTGGATTTTTATGTTTGTAATTTGCTCATCATGTTCTCGGCATCATTTTGATATTGGACGGCTCTGTGTTGTTTGCGCCAGTTGTTATAGCTTTTCATTTCAAGTTGCCATTTTTCCCAATTCTCAGGGGCATTTGATTTCTTCGCTATTCTTTTCAATCTGCAGCCCACCTTTCTTTTCGCAACCAGGTCTTTGTCATAGGTGTGGTTAGTATGTTCTGGATTCTTCATTTTCTTCTTGCCCACTACTTGGAATGACAATAGTAGTGGCAGATAATTCGGTCTGTCTTTCGTGGCATTCAAGACGTAGCCATTAACCTTCTGCTCCCAGGCCCGTTTAATTAGCGCGAGGTCTTGTTCGGTCAGTCGTAACCGGGTCTGTTGGAGATTTGTTTCAATGGCCAGATTGTAAAAACTTGACTTCGAACTTCTTGTTTGCCACGTACACATCAGTAAATTGTGATCGCTGGGCACGGTTTTCTGGACCTTGAAGCCCGTCACGCCTTGAATCAGCCCGTTGGAGACAAAAATATAATCAAGGGTTGCTTTTGAAGAGTCACGCTCCCATGTCGGAAGGTTCATTTGGTTTGGGAACAGAGAGGCAACATTTTGGATGTTTCTTGAGGAGATAACTTTGTTCCACGCCTTGCCTCTCTCGATGGTAAGGTCTGAGCCACCCCGTGGTTGGACGGGCCTTTGTTGGTCGACCACTGTCGCCGAGCATTTGCCGTTGAAATCACCACAGATGATAAATTCATATTTGTCAAATTCAACGTATAGCTGGTCTATCATTGCACTCATGTTGGAACAGAATCTTTTTATCGACATCCGCTGCGAATTCCAATAGCAATTAGCTATAGCCAAGGAGTTTTGCAGACCATTTTGGTTCTTGTCATTCAAATTGGACTGAGAGGTCAGAATGACCAGCATTTCATATGACTCTTTCCTCTTTATGGTTTCACTCAAACCCGTTTTGATTGCAGTTAAAAGACCCGATGACGGTCTACCTAGCAGGTCTTTAACTGCTGGTGATATCGTCACTGTGAACCCGTCAAGAGCAGGTTGGTTCAGCAACCAGGTTTCTTGTAGACAAACTATGTTGAAGAGACCCAGATTCACGTCTCCAGCTGTCGTGAGGTGAGCATGTCCTCTCATATTCCATGAACCCAGACTGTAATTTTCCTTTACGGGTAGCTCGAGTCCTCTCTTACAGATGTTATTGTCGAGTCGGGCTAACCCTGGTCGTTGCTATTTGCCGGTATTTTTGTTCCAGTTTGACATTAGCCACTTCCAGGTCCCTTTAGGTTGTCTTGCGCCTTCTGATTTCTCTTGGATAAGTGTGTATGAGTTTTTTTGTTCTCCGAGTGTTTAAGACCTGATACCATACGGGAAGAGGGTTCCTGCTGTTCCTCTCTTTGGGTTCTTAGACTCTTACATCCTGACTGAAGCTGCTCCTTATTGCTGGGGCTTTGCCTTTGATTGTTTACCGCAACGTCCCTCTTAGTCGCCTCAAACCAACGGTTCTCTGCCCCACCATTCCAATGTGATCTTCTGCTGGATTCATCGAACTCCTGGGACCTGTACCATCGATTTTGATGGTATAGATCCTCAGTTTTTGATCAGTAGTGCTTTTGGATTTTGTTCTTTTCCTTTTTTTCAACTTCACAATCTTGTCTATTCATCTTCCTTTTTATTTCCGTCAGACGGAAACACAAATGTTCAATTTCTTCATAGGCGGACTCATCAATATATTTAATGCCTACAGATTTCAGATGTGAAAAAGCTTTTGCTTTCTTTTCCCTATCGTATGGTTCCACAAGCTCGAAATCCTCGGTTCTAATTTTTTTCAGTGTTTATATTTTCCGTGTTATTTGCAGTACTGTCGCTCTATTTAATATTAGGAAGTTTTTATCTGCTTCCATTTGCTCCAGCTTGAAAACTCGTATCTCTTCTTTTACTTTTTTTTTGTTGATGATTTTCCACTTCGACCCTTTCAGCTCGATTATTCCACAAGCTTCCTCGTTTGTCTGCCTGCTTTCGTTCCGATCGGAGTTTCGATGGACTCTTTCTTGCTCTACCCTCATGGCTTTTGTCCTGCTTTTCTTCAACGCTTGGGTGTAGTTTGGCTTTGGGCCGGGCCTCATTGGCATCCGGCTGAGAGGGACCTCTCTTATTATTCCGGACAGCTCCCTCTTTGGCCACTATATCCGTGTCTATGGGGCAGACATCCTGATCGTTAAGCCTCCTTTTTTCGCTGTCTTTTGTTCGATGCTCCTTTATCTCCTTCCTCTCCTTTTCTGAGTGTAGAGATATATTCATGAGGTCCGAACAGCCTAAAAATTCTTCCGCTGTTCTTGGCGATCTGGGTGCAATGTTTTCCTCAGGCCGTATCATTGGCTCAAGTTGGTTAACCTTTAATAGTGGCGCTCCGGCTCTAAAGTCTGATTTGATTTAGCCAACGTTTCAATGATGATCTTGGAATTGGAGTTTCTCTCAATCTGAGGGGTTATAGGTAGCGGGATCTTTTTTGCTTTTGCAAATTTGCTCCCTTCATTAAATACTTGTGGGAGCATTGGAGGGCTTTTATCATTTCCCTTTGTCAGCCCCTGAACCTCTTGAACCGTTTCCTCAGAGGCAGATATTATTGATTTTAGACTTCTGTTTTGTGTGTCCATATTTTCGATCTTTTTTTCCAGGGCTACAATTTTTCTTTCCCAACAGGTTTTCTGATTGAGAGCTTTGTCTTCAATTGCTGTTATGTAGCTTTCCACCTTGGCCAATGTCCCCATTATATTTGACAGGATTGCTGTATTGTCGTGGTCGTTTTCTTTTATCACTTCATATAATTTACAGAAGGGTGCTAGCACGATGGTCATAGCCAACATGATGGCTATCATGTCGGGTTTTTTGTTTGGCGACTCGTTTTGCATAGCCACTGCGATGTCACTTAGCTGTCTCTTTTTTGGCGAGACTTGAGTTTTTTCAGTTCGCCTCATGGGTGCTGATGAGTCCAAAACCAAGCATTCCTCTGGGGATCTTATGTTCCGATCAGAGTTCACCAGGTTTCTTAATGGTCCATTTTTTATATGAGAGTTGTCCCAATTTGCTTTTAATTCGGCTCCTTTCGTAGTCGGAGTACACATCAACTGACCCGTGGACAGATGGGGCTATGTCCATGCCAGACGCAGCTCTCTTTCAGGCTGAGTGAGGGACTCACGGTTGGACTCCCGGGCTATTTGTTCCACCTTTTCCTTCTCCTCCTCCGGTACGTCAACCAGTATGCCAATCTCCTCTATGGTTGCCGGGACCCCATTTGGTGCTTTTTGAGTCTGGGCATTCAGAGCCATACCTCTTTAATGGCCTTTTGGGATTGGTGCCGTTGTACTCAGGCTCCCTGCCGCCGTTGGCTTTTCTGTATCATTACTCGGTTCTTTAGTAGATGTATTCTTATTCACCTGAGGGCGGCAGTCTTCTCGCCCTTGCTTCTCGGTTGTTAATGTTGCCGTATCAGTTTTCCTCTGCTTTAGTACTGGCTTTGTTTCACTTGCTATTTCAGCATTTCCGCATCAGATACTTTGGTCTCTATACTCTGTTTCCTTTTATGTTGTTGTGTGAAGAAAGCCTTTAGGGGGCAAGACAGAAGTGGATTAGGCAGCCCTTTTGATATTTGACCCCGTCTTCTGATGATTTTTTTTTCTTTCAATTCCCCCACGGAAAGTTTATTGAGGGCTCTCATGTTTGCCATGTTTTTTGCCCCTTGTTGCCTTGCTTTGGATGGAGTATTGCTTTTGTTTCTCTTTTTTCTTTTCACTGCGCAACCAATTTTAAGTTGCTCTCCATCAGTCTGCTTGTCCGAATCCTCCGGCTCACCCCCCGTTTCTTTATCACTTTCCCTGCCGTCTTCATCTGATTCCTCATCTTTGCTTGGATCGGCATCCATCTCTTTATCACGGATCTCTATGACGGGCCTAGAGACCCTTGGTTGACTTTTGCCCTGCCTTTGCGTGAGATCATCGCATTCACGATGTGTATCATGAAGCATGACTTGAATGCGAAGCGTATTTGGTACAATTTCACTTTCTTCAGCTATCCCTGGGGGTTTAGACAGCGCTTCCACTTCAGTGCCATGCTGACAGGTCAGCTTCTCTCCTGCCGATTGATGTTCTGGTATCTCGGATGTTTCGAGACCTGCTTCTGCCTCCTTAGTTCCCCTTGCACCCCTGTTACTCGGGTTCCATGCCTGGCTGGACGCTACAATGTTTCTGACTGGTTTCTCCAGGGATATACCTGCTTCCCAAACCTCAGTTACCTCCAGTTCGGGACTTTCTTCACTTCCGCTGCAGGGCCGCCGCTTCGAGTCGGGCGGGCGCCGTCCTCCTACCGCACCCGAACGAACTCCACTCACTCTAACTGGTGACGACGGACTGTTACCTGCTGGATGTAATGCGGCTGAGGCAAGCGGGCGCGGTCCCTCTTGTGCCCCCTCTGCCTCCTCTTCTCGGGCGGGCAGCTCCTCTTGCTCCTCCACCGACGCCGTGGATTTCATCGATGGAGCGGACTCTCGCTCATTGCATCGTACTTCAGGTAGGATGTCGTTTTCTTTTCTGTTTCTTTTGCCAAGTCCATGTAATGGCGCCTGTGGACATATCAGTCCGGGAGTAATAGATAGGAAGTCCACAATCGTAGATGTCAAAGGCAGTCTTGGTGCCGAATCAGATTTGCTCCTCCTCCTGTCGGTTGATCCCGGGGCCATTGCCCCCTCTGGCTTAGTTGTTTAAGTCGACGGTGAGTTTTTCATGGGTGGTCTCAAGAGTGGTTTCGAGGATTTTCAGAGGTCGAACCTCCGGCTCCATGCGACTCCGACTTCGCGTCTGCAGCGGACTGCTGCAGACAGGCTCTCCACCTCAGGCTCTCCAACTCCGCTCACCACTCCGCGGTGTATTGAGGCACTTATAGGCACCTTCTTCAAAAATAGCGTGGATGGGCTGCACAACGCTGCAGACTGGCTCTCCACCTCAGGCTCTCCAACTCTGCTCACCGCTCCGCGGTGTATTGAGGTATTTATAGGCACCTCCTGCAAAATAGCGTGGATGGGCTGCACAACGCTGCAGACTGGCTCTCCACCTCAGGCTCTCCAACTCCGCTCACATTTTGCTTCATCTAGTTCTAGCCTTTTGGTCGATGTCGATCCTTTGTCAAAAAAGTGTAAGGCAAACATTTTTTTTTGTTTATTTATTTACGGTATCCTTTCATTTTTTTTTTGTGGTTCGTTATGCTTTATACAATCATATTATACCCTTTATATATATATATATTTCCCTTTGCGTAAGTCTTTCTTCACTGCCGTAGTGAATGTACTCTCCTCCCTTTTTATTACCCCCTCTCAGAGTTTGATAAACACTCTTCTATTTGACTCTGCTTTTAGGAATCCTTAATACTCCTATCATGGAGTTATAGCATGTGCCCTTTCCGTCCTTCTCAGGCCCGTGAATTTGAGATATTCTTATCTCTCTTCCTTTTTAGAATCCCCAAAAATCCATGCAGGAATTTCCTCGAAGGGGGACCTGTCGACCACATGTTGATGACGTGATTCTTTTGCACACCGCTCACCGTTGAAACTCTGCAGTCGTCTGGCTTGTGTCGGGAGCTGTCGAGGGTCTGGCAATCTAGGTCTGGGTTCTAAGTCTGGGCTCTAGTTCCATTAGACCCGAACCATCCGCACTACTACCAAATACCAAAGTGTGCTCTAGCACCTTGAGGCGTCTGTGTCTTAGATGGAATTACCAATAAAATATCTCAGACCAAATAACCGGACAGACTCAAAGGAGATGGTAAAATACTGCTTTTAGCTAAAAGAAGTAAAGCAGGGCGAATAAACACTCATCAAATCGATTCTTGCAAGATCACAATGTCTTTTCGGTTATTCTTAGCTTATATAATGCTAGATGCGTCATCAATAACGTCGTCCCATGTGGCATATTACAAAAACCTATTAATGGGTGGGATTGGATCAGGGGAACATGTCTACATATAGATGGTATGCGTGTTAAACCCTCATGGGTGGCCTCTTGTCTGTGAGACATACCCTGAGCTACTTCTATACACGTGGTGCAATACACGTGTCATAGCAGAGAATAAGGCAGCAGAATAATACTTTGCAACATTTCATAAAAAAGTGCATGACAGGCATTTCTAATTGGTTGGCAACTCAAACCCAACCCTGGACATTCGGCTCGCTAACAGCACATGAACAGAAACAAAACCAGGTGCTCTGGGCTACATCAGCTTTCCCCTTGTTTTCCCAATGAATCTACCCTCTCTCATCGGTAGACCTTATGCCAGTGTCTTCTGCTTGAAGACTGACCTTGCCAGTCTGCACTGTCTCGGGACATTCGAGGGAGTGTAGGCACACCATTATCTTAGCTTCAAGCCTAATGAATAGCCCTTGTTTGCAAGCTCTTCATCACATGTTAATAGAGTGCATTTAACACCATTTGATTAAATTGTGCTGGGTGCAGTTGCTCTTCTTCGCCTTTAGCGACTTGCTCACTCCGTCCCATATAAGCTTTATACCTTTTTAGTTGTCCAATACTTGGCATCTCTAAATGTTCTTATTCCTCCTAATGTTAGAGTAATACGTCCTTGCACATGGTCTGCTCGTGAAACTCCTTTCGTGCTTTTCCTCCTTCTCTCGAAATAGCACTCTTGGTTCCAAGCCAATGTACTCCTTAGTTTTGCACACACTGACCATTTCCCGATCGTGTCTTCATTTCACCACTCTGGGCTCGAATTCTGAGGTAGCTGGGTTGAATTTGATCATGAGAGGTCGTCCATTTTCTTGTAATGGCCGTCCTAAACGTTGAACACATACCTCCTTTGCAAGCTTCTATACGTTTACTTTCTACCTGGCGTTACTGCGTGACTTTCGACCATTGAGTCACTTCATCTTCATTTCATCCATGATTACTTCGTCCGTAGGTACATGTTTCTCTTAATGCTTCAGTTACATTGTCATCTTTAAGTATTCTTACATCGTTTCAGCATAGGTTCATATATCTTCTTTATGACATTATTTTTCTGTCGTCAGAATTTGTTTAAAGTTCATTCATTCTATTCATGGCTGCATTTCGAGAGCTCGGCAGAGTACTTCCTTCTTGGTAACTTTCCTCCACTATGTCAGCATGCAGGTACACTATGAATGGTTGTCTGAGTGCATATTGTTTCCCATATACTCAACAAGACTCTGGAACATTACAAGGATTCAGACATAGGTTCCCCATCATGGCTCTTCATCTATCATCCCAATATGATGGTGGCAAGCGGGCGGGGACTAGGTAGAAGGCACGTACCTCCTCCTCTACAACAGTGAGCCTTACTTATATGTATATATTCACCTAAACCTAATCTTTATTTAATAAAATAACTTTGTTAGCACATAACATAGTGTGTAGATATTCCTTTGTGGGGGCGTAGAGATTCATTGTACCGGAGATCCAGCCTGCTTCACCTCCCTGTGAGTCTCAGCCTTATCTGCTCGTCCATTGCTACCCTCTGAGAGCCTTGGCAGGGGTACCTCTGTGCTTCTACGCCAACCATAGTGGGTAGTATCACAGATAAACTCCTCTCTAGTCTTTACACTGTGCTTTTACCAAAAACTCCCATGTATTATGGAGAACCATCATAGCAGCCGCTGACCACTTCCTGGAAGGTGAGATCAGGGACGGCTTCCTAGACATCATGAAAGATGGAAAAGAAACAGCATGCAAGGTGCTCCAGGCTGGGCTGCACACTACAGACTGTGTGGGTTGTCGATGGTGCTGTGCAGGTCATCTTATCTTAGGAGCTCAGGTTTCTTTCGCCAAATGTGCAGGCAAAGCTTCTTGACCTTGCTTTTGACAGTGAGCATTTGTTTGGGCTGAAAGCCAATGAGTCCCCTAGAGAAATTTAAGGAATCAAAACTGGCAGCGAAGATGCTGGGATTAGCGGTACAGCAGCCATACAAACATTCTATCTCTTATTTCTAGAAGAAGAGGGATCGGGAGTTACACCACCTTCACTAAGAGGGCACAGCCACCCCAGACAAAACAGGGGTAGCAAAGGTTCCCACTGCGAGTCAGGGGCAGAGGCGCACCTAAGAGGAAATCGTCCTCAGTCGCAATGTCGGCAGCATCCGCATATCAAAAACCTTTTTGAAGTCTCACCTTATGCTTCTCCAGTTGGAGGGAGTCTCTGGGTTCGTAGACAGAGTGAAAGAAATTACTTCCAACACCTGTGTCCTCCAGTTGTTGGAACTAGGTTACTGTCTAACATTCCTTAGATGATCCCCGGCCGGAACAGGAATTCCCGGAGGAACTGCAGGCTCTTCTGTTGAAGGGTGTAGTAGAGGAGGTACCAGCTGGGGAGAAGGGTGCGGGTTGGTACTCCTGATGCTTCCTGGTTCCCCAGAAAGGGGGAGTACTCCATCTCATTCTGGATCTCAGGACCTTGAACAAGTTCCTGAGGAAGGACAAGTTCAGCATGGTGAGTCTGGGGGATATTCTCGGGCCTCTACAATACCAGGATTAGCTGGTGTTGTTCGACCTTCAAGCCGATTATTTTCACGTGCCTATCCATAGCTAACACAGATGATTCCTGAGGTTTGTCATTGTGGACACCAATTATCAGTTCAAGCTGCTCCCTTTTGGCTTGCCCTCTGCACCCATGGTGTTCACCAAGCTGATGACAGTAGTGGGGGTGCACCTCAGGAGATCTGGCGTCTTCATATTCCTGTACTTGGACAACTAGCTGATCTGAGGTCGGTTCCCAGAGCAGGTTTCGAGGTACCTCAAGGACACTTGCTTTCTGCTGCACAGCCTCGGCTTCTACCTGAACTTGCAGAGGGAAGGCTTTTCCCCCTGAAGAGAGAGTCCCCAATATAGCACAAATGGTCAACCTTTTCCAGAACTCCAGCAGCCTTCCAGCGTCTGCCTTCCAACGCCTCTTAGGCCTTATGGCTTCCTGTATTTGCCTAGTGCCAGAGGTGAGGCTCTGGATGAGGTCCCTGCAGTGCTCCTCAGAAGCCAATGGTTGCAGTACTCAGGCGAGATGTCAAATGTGCTTCAAGTGTCAAGGTCAGTTGGCGACGACCTGGCTTGGTGGAGCAAAAGGACCAACATGCTGGTGGCAGAGCTGCTCTAGGCAGCTCTGCCAGAGGTACAGTTGATCACAGACCCCTCCCTGAAGGGCTGGTGGACTCAATGCGGGTACGGTCAAGTCAACTGTCACTGGTCTTGGAAGAGAGTTGTTACCCCCTACCTGATCTTTCGCAAAAAATGTAAACTGCACTGTTAGACAAATATGCCTAATGTTATGCCTGTCTGTATTTCACCTGTATCAACCTCACCTGACTGGCGATGGGGTTGCCTTAATCTTCCCTAAGTGGATTCCTTCTTCCATCCTACCCACTCAGCTCTTTTCGTCCTTTGAGAGAATAGTATGTAAATTGGTCATCTCTCCCTCCTCCACCCTGACCATTGCACCATTTACTGGCCTCCAGGCGCTTCATCTCTGTTTCTCTCTGAGTGAGCTGATTTCCGTTACTCCTTACTCTCAACCACCTCCAACCTGCTACTCCTGGGTGACTTTATCATCCCTGTGCACAGCATCCACCCTCTTCATTGACTGCTGCACCTCCCTATCCCTCTCCATGCTATCCCTCTCCATGCTTCCTTCTGGTCCAACACACTCTGCCGGACACACACTGGACACCATCATCAATTCCGACCACCCTCTCTCATCTCCTCTGGTCACCCCTCCCTCTTGGTCTGACCATTCTCTTCTCTCCTCCCACCTGGGTCCATATGGCATTGTGACTACACCTCCAAAAGCCCTGCCAACCTCGTTCACAAACATCCGTTCGATGAAACGAGTGTCAGCTGCTGCCTTCATTTACACCTTCCTTCCCCCTTGCCCTCCCAACTCAGACTCTACCTCTGACTCTGCTCTCAGCAACCTCTATCTTTGCATTACAAACACCCTTGACATCCTTGCCCCAGTCATGAGGATCTGCCTGAAACCTGCCTCCAAGCGTAACACCTGGTACAACTCCAAACTTGCAGACCTGAAATGTAAGTGCAGGGCTGGAGAACGGAAGTGGCAAACCCCAGGTTCTCCCTCTGACAAACTGGCCTGCTGCCTGCAAGGCATTACAGACTCTCTATCCGTGCCAAAAAGAAGGCCCACATTCAGGCATGAGTATCTGGCGTGTCCATCAACACGACTAAACGCTTCAAAATCTGCAGGGAACTTGCCAACCCGTCCGCAGTATCGTCTGCCCCTACTCCTTCCCAGGCCCTTTGCAATACACTCGCCACTCACTTCACCTAAAAAACCCAGGACATACTGAACAGCCTTGCCACGGACTCTTCCAACCCATCCCCCCCTTGCCTCCCCTGACCACTCATCCTCCTTGTTACTCATTTTCCTCCTTTGACCTGTGTCTCTCCGGAAGAAGTTGCCAGAGTTTTCAACTCCATGATGGTCTCTTCCGAACTGGTTGCCCCTTGCTCATCCAGAACCATCAAGGACAACGTTTCCTCTCTCGTCCCTGCTCTCGCTGATCTCTGCATCCTCTCTCCTCCCTGCTCTCGCTGATCTCTGCAACCACTCCCTTTCCATCCTCCCTCAAGCACTCCCTTGGTCACCCCCTGCTTAAAAAAACATCTGCAGACTATTCCTGCCCAGCCAATAATCGCCCCATCTCCATCACCCCTTTCCTGGGGAAACTGCTTGAGAATTTGGACCTACTCCAACTTATCTTCCATACTGAACTTGTTGGCAGTCTCCACGAACATCAATCTGGATTCCAAACATCCAGAGGCACGGAAACTGCTCTTCTGAATACACATAAACAACTGCTTGCATCCCTTGATTCCAACTCCTCTGCTGTCCTCATCCTCCTTGATCTCTCTTCTGCATTTGACACAGTGAACCACTGCATCCTCATAAAAAGGCTCCATGAGACCCTTTGTATTTTCAGAGCTGGCACTGGACTGGCTGACTTCCTTCCTAACCGATTGCTCTTCCAAAGTCATACTGGCCACCTTCTAATCCCCTACTTCCTCCTCCACCTGTGGCGTCCCCCAGGCCTCCATTCTTTCACCTTGGCTCTTTAACATCTACCTTACTCTGCTGGCACGCCTCATTCCCTCCTTCTCCCCCAACTTCCAGTGCTATTCTGACGACACACAACTCTTCTTCAAACTTCCTACAGACACCCTTGCATCCTCCATCATCCCTGACTGCCTCTCAGCCATCCATGCCTGGTGTACTTCTACTGACCTCTACCTCAATGCCAGCAAAACAGAGATCCTCCCTATTGCGACCCTGGGCACCCGACTTCTTCCCTTCACTCTGGCCTTCTCCCATGGGCTCTCCCTCTGCTCCCTCTTCGGAAGCCAGAAACCTCAGATTCTCACTAGATTTTTGGCTAAATTATCTACAATTCTAAAAGAAGTCACATAACTTGATGCAACAGATCTGTTTTAATTAATTGATTAAGGTTGATTGAATATGGCAATTTCTTAACTGGTGAAATTTGTTTTTGGTAGCAGAAATTAATTTACACGTTTACAAAACATATTTCAGAGTAAATAAAAACAAATTTACATTTGAAAGATCGTATTATTCCATACATAAAACACAATATAAAATCACAACATGTTATAAAACAAATATTAACAAGTCATAACACAATTCACTAGCACAATTCACTAATTTCACTGTTTATGTTCTTTTCGTGTGCTAATGTTTAATATGTACTTTTGTACCTGTTACTCCTGTCACGTAGATGAAATGGATCAAGGACCAGACAAACACAGAAAACTTAAGTTCAAGATGGTATATTAGATAACTGCAAATGTGGTGGCAAAATAACAAACAGGCATGGCATAAAGTGCGCTGGAATGTGTCGGGATACGTTTGGTAATTTTTCATAAAAATTTCAGGGAAACTAAAAGTTCAAAAAAAGCTTTCCTGCAGCCTTAGAATATGCCCGGGTTCCCTGCCTGGGTGAACAGTTTGTTATAAATAAAATAATCCTTAAGCAAAGTCTTGGGTTTCCCCATATCTGCAACTTGCCTTCCTCTGGGGTTGATGGATAGTCCCCAGCAATACTAGTTTTCACAGGGACATCTCACCTTTCTTTCTCCTATCCATACTTGTCCTCTTCTTACTGGTGACTGGTCCATCATTGTCCCCCGGGACCTGTGGCTTCTCCACCATCAGCCTCTTCACTCCTCTGGGAGCCTCTGAATCTCCAGTGCAGGGATTGAGGGCCTCGGGGAGCTTGCACTGTAGGTCTCAAAGTCCTGAATGTGGACCTAGACAGCATGTTAAGACTGGAGGGTGGCCAACCACTCTAATTCTCCCTTCAATGGTGCGTTTACATCTTGCCCCTTCTCACCAGCTTATACCGACTCCTCTGATCTTACGTGTTTCTCAACAAGAACGGGCCTAGCTCCTGCTGTAACCGTATCCCAGCTTTCCACTCCTCAATCACTTGCTTTACATTTTAGACCGGGAGGATAGCTCACAGGTAATGCATTTGTCTTGGAAGCAAAACAACGCATAGCAACACAGGTTCTAACCCCAGGATCATGCTTAGAAACTGGTCTCCGGTATTAAGCACATTATGAAAGAAGAATTATATTTATTATTATAGTAATTAAATCCTTCACCAAATTATACTCTTTCTCCTAATTGTCCTCTTGCTCTCCACTCCACAACTAACTTTTATCAACTCCTGTACCAACTCCTCACCCCTTTCCACCAGTTCCTTCTCGCTTTATAACCCATCTTTCATCGCAGTAGTCTACTTTCTACTCTTTACGCTCTTCCTTGCCTTCTTTTCCCTTTTTGGCACCTTCCTTTTCCTAGTCCTACACCTCTAAATACTTACGATCTCTCTCATATTCTTCACCCCTTCCAGCACCTTCTTCTTTGCAATCAATGTTCGACAAGACTTTCCTATCTTCCCCACTTTTGCCCCTCTGGGCACCATCTCTCTCCTCATTAATCTTCCCCTACTTACTACTGTCTCACACACCTTCACCCGCCTGGGCACCACTCCTCTCCTTAATGATCTCCTCTAATTCACAAAGATTTATTGTACCTTCTTCACCACTCTGGGTTCTTCTTGATGATATTCTCTAACCTACAACTATCTCTTGCACCTTCTTCACCCCTCAGGGCACCACCTTTTATTATTGTACCTTTACTGTCTTTGGCCACCACTACTTCACCATTAATGCCAGTTCTCTTGGCTCTTCAGTTTGGTCTCCTACGTGTCTCCTCCAGCACCCATGCTCCAGTGTGGCCTTGCCTTATGTGCCTCTCATCCACCCTCCTGGGCTCTTCTACTCCTCCAGGTCCTCCTAGCCTCTCCCACAGCCTGCTCCAAAACAGCTTCTGTCTCTGTCACCTACTACAAATTATTACCATCTCAGACCATCTCAGACTAGGTGGGTCTCTAGTAGCTGCTAGACCATAGCTTCAAAATCCATGCTCCAACATCTGGGAGTTCGTAACATCTTTCTCTATGTCACTGTTACAGGGATGTGATATGATAGGTTATTTGTAACACAGTTAATACCCAGAGGTTTCTAAGTGCGGACCCAGGGATCGAACCTGTGTTGCTCTGTGTCGTCTTGCTTCCTAGGTGAGCATGTTGCCCCTGAGCTATCCTCCCGAGACACCTCTGAGGATGCTTTTCGGTATTGAAGTAGGACTGTGGGGAAGCATGTCAATCCTGTTTGTTGGTCCTTTCTTTGGTTGACAAAATGTGGCCCTGCCCTCAGCGTGAACTCTTCTCGCCTATCTGTTCTGAGCTGTATGAGTGGCAAAGCCTTATGTTAGGAGTGGCAGACTGCCTCCTGGATTCCATGGCCTTGCTCTGGCCTCCCTTTCTCTGTGAAGTTTTAAGTGTAGCTCTCTGGCTGCTCGTGGGGAGCCGCTGGCCCCTCAGCACTGCCACACCCCTATTTCCTTAAAAGGGCAGAAGCAGCTACAGTAGAAACAGAGTCCCCATCTTAAATGGAAGCAAAGGCATTGTGCTTTGGTTTTGTAGAGAACATTATGATCCTGAAGCCATATGGTTTCTTGCTTCCCAATCGTAATCACTGTGCCCCTAAAAGGGTCCATGACCCTAGATGGCTGCATGTTACTATCCCCTGCCCTGCCTCAGGGACTAAGCAACGGTGACCAGGGGATTCTTACTCTGTTGTCCCAGGACACATCAGCTACTAGCTTGGGCAAGCATCCGGCCCCCTTAGCCAGCCCACTGGTAGTCCCCCGAATGAGGTATGGGTCTTTCATACACTTGATATTTTAATTTCTTCTAAGGATTGGCCTTAATTTAGGAAGTACAATAAACAGATATGCAACTGCTTACTTCTCCAGAGCATGAATCTTTACCACAGATGGTGGATGTCATGTGGTGCACACCTTCCTGTGAAGACACAAGGGGAAATCTCCCTCCCGGCCCAGTGATTTACAAACAAGTACTGTGACTGTGCCAAACTATACGATGAGACAGTGATGGTTCTGAGTATCAGAGAAGACACAGATCCTTTCGGGATAGGGATTGCAGACACGAGGGACCGCGCAAGAGAACTTCCATGGGATGAGAATCCTCTATGTGGTACACCAAGATGGTGGCTGCCGTGCTGCTGCTGGTGGAGTGCAGTGCCACAACCTATGACTTGGGGGAAGGATGTGGCCTTGCATGCCTTGCAAATTCTTAACAATACTACTAGTCCTACAGGTCGAGTTCCTTGGCTTTCCTACTCGACCTAACAGAAATGCACTCGCCCCATGGTGTCACCATCCCTTCCAAGCACACATCAATACATCATGTGGTCCCCAAGGCGCTCCCCCACCCCCTGTCTCACTCTTCCCTTTCTCCCTCCCTTCTCCGGGACTCACGTGGACTCTCACACGCTTTGCGAGAGCGCCCGCGCCTGGTCCATAACAGGACTGCTGTCAGGCTACGGCCGTTTCTTCATTGGCAATTACCTTGGCGCCTAGGATCGCGAAGGGCTAGCATTGAGCTTCCGCGTCGCGGGACTGTAAGGTCACGTGACGCTCTTGCCCGATCACATGACTCAGCCGCGTATCACGTGATCAGAAGCGCGAGTACTTAAACACGGAAACCCAGGTACTCGTTGCTTCACAGCTGTGCTCTGCATCCTGTTTGGCGTTACGTACCTTTGAATCACTGACTGCTCACGGAATCGACCTGGCCTGCTCTACTGGACTCTTCTTGGATCTACCCCTTTGGATTTGTTTGCATAGTGATATCCGGCTCTTGACCACGGACTGTTATTGGATTGCCTCCTGGATCTCCCTCTTGCACCTTGGCTCTTTGGACTTCTTGTCTCATAGCTCCACAGTTAACTGCTAACAGGCGAACAACTGAGGACTACTCCTCTTGGGGTACTTCAGTCCACGTGGGTCCCGGACCTCTCCACTAGGTTCACTACCTCTTCCTTGACCCTGATTGGTAAGACCTTTCCGTTTTTCCTAAACACTGTGGTTACTGTTTATTGCTTGGTACTTAATCCGCATTTTCTTGCAGCAGCGTGGCGTCCCAGAGGCTCGCGGTCCCGGACTTGAACATCTTCGCCTGTGGCCTCAACGGCTGCACAGAGAGTGGCTTTAGGTTCTCTCTGTGCGGCATTTGGGGACGAAGGCCTCTTCTGCCTACACGACACTCAAGTCACAACAGACTGTGAAGCCTATAGTCGTGTAGGCAATGGAGGGGAACGCTGAAGACCCCATGACTGCTATCCATCAACGTCTCGACAACATTCAAAGAGTCAGACACCCTTTACCCCCAGATGCAGAATTCGGAGACACACCCCCTGTCTCCCAACCCGTTCCACCTCCGATTCTCCCACCTCAGAACACCGTTCCCGTGGTACTACCTACTCCGTTCCCGTTGGCAGCTTCTGAGAGATACCATGGGGATCCCAAGAAATTCAGGACCTTCCTAAACCAATGCAAGTTGCATTTTCTGTGCCGACCTCAGGCTTTCCCAGATTCCACCACGAAAGCAGCGTTCACCCTTTCCCATCTGGCTGGGATGGCCGCTGCATGGGCCAACCCCTTGTTGGAGAATGACAACCCGGCCTTATATGACTTCGATCTCCTCGTCACCGAGATGTCCAGGGTTTTTGATACTAGACACAAGGTCCAGTCTCGAGATCTGGAACTTCTGGATTTGTGTCAAGGTAGGGGTTCCCTCATTGAATACATAACCCGTTTTAACCAGCTCTCCGCTGAAACTTCCTTGCCCGAGGTCAAGAAGGCAGTAGTCTTCTATAGGGGTCTCAGTAATCCCATGAAGGACGTCTTATCAGTAGTACCCTCGTTACCCACTGCATTCCAGGATCTGGTTGACTTGTCGCTCCAGGTGGATGCACGTAGGTCCGAAAGAAGGGCGGAAGCAGGTTTCGCTCAGTCCTCCACACCTCACACGGCAGTTCCTTCCTCTGACTCCTCTCAAGAACCCATGCAGATCGGTGGCGTCAGGAGCCTGTTATCTCCCCTAGAAAGGGAACGTAGGAGGGTGGATAACGCCTGCTACTATTGTGGCACCTTAGGTCACTTTGTTAAGGAATGTCCACGCCGTCCCAAACTCAAGCCACAGGGTTTTAAGATAGCTCGATCATAGTACCGGGGACGGGATCTAGCTATACCGTGTACACCCCGAATCCAACACCCTCTTTCGGGCGTATCCGGCCCATCCATGTACAAGCCACTCTACAGCCCACAGCGTCCGTTTCACATCCTGTTACTCTGATAATCGATTCAGGGGCAACGGGTAACTTTATTGACATTTCCTTGGCCCGTTTATTAAATCTGCCCCTCTTGACCAAGACCAGGCCTGAACCAGTACAGGCTATAGATGGCTCTTCTTTGATTTCGGGCCCGGTAAAACAACAAACAGCCCCTTTGCTATTGACCATACAATCCAGACATAGGGAGACCATAAGTTTTGATCTCATTACCATGCCACAGTTTGGGCTCATTCTGGGAATCCCTTGGCTTCAGGAACATAACCCCCTCATTGATTGGAAATTGGGTTTGGTTCACTTTGAGTCGGACGTCTGTCAACATTTCTGTCTTCCCACAGACACACTCAGCGACAATCCTGCTCAGGCTATAGCTCAGCTTACGGTGCAGGATCCGCAAGAAACACCATCAGAACACATAGTCGGGCTAGTGGTGACAGACGTTCCCCAGGTATACCGAGATTATGCGACTGTGTTTGATCGTGGTTCCTCTGAAACACTGCCTCCACATCGCCCGTACGATTGCCCCATCGATCTACTCCCTGACACAGTGATTCCCACAGGGCGGATCTATTCCCTCTCACCATCTGAGGAAACGACTCTCAAGGAGTACATTCGGAAGGCCTTGAGCCTAGGTCACATACAACCATCCACCTCGCCTGCAGCAAGCCCTATCTTTTTTGTGCCTAAAAAGGAAGGCGATCTGCGCCCATGTGTAGATTATAGACTCCTGAATGCTATCACTAGGAAAGATCGGTACCCTATTCCCCTCATCACGCCCTTGCTTGACCGACTCACACACGCTACCATTTTCACCAAACTGGACCTCCGCGGAGCCTACAACCTGGTCCGCGTCCGTTCCGGGGACGAATGGAAAACCGCTTTCTGTACCCGGTACGGCTTATATGAATATACAGTCATGCCTTTTGGGTTGTGTAATGCCCCGGTGACCTTCCAGAGGTTTATGAATGACATCCTGAGCGATATCTTAGATGTCTACGTCGTGGTTTACCTCGACGACATCCTGATCTTTTCTCAGTCTCTGGAAGAGCACGTGCGCCACGTTCGTGAGGTGTTATCACGCTTACAAAAACACTCGCTATATGCCAAACCGGAAAAGTGCCTGTTCCACGTTGATAACGTTGACTTCTTCGGGTTTTGTATCACTCCCGGGGGTTTGTCCATGAACCACTCCAAGGTTAAAGCGGTTTTGGATTGGCCTATTCCTGCAAACCTGAAAGCTCTTCAGTCCTTTTTGGGTTTCGCGAATTTCTACAGGAGGTTCATCTCTGGTTTCTCTTCTATCGTGTCTCCCCTCACCGCATTAACCAGTCCTAATGTTCCCTTTCTTTGGTCTGATACACAACAGAAGGCCTTTGATTCACTGAAGACTGCTTTCACCACAGCCCCTGTGTTCCAGCATCCCGACTCAGAACTCCCTTTTATCGTGGAAGCCGACGCCTCCTCCTTCGCTCTTGGTGCCGTCTTGTCCCAAGCATGTCAGTCCACGGGTCGTCTGCACCCGGTTGCATTCCATTCCCGCAAGTTCACCACCCCCGAGTCACACTACACCGTGACCGAGAAGGAGTTGTTGGCGGTTATGGACGCATTCCGCGTGTGGCGACACCACCTCTTGGGCGCCAAGCATCGAGTCACAGTGTTCTCTGATCACCAGAACCTGCAGGATTTGGCGTCCCTGAAATGTCTTAACAGTCGACAGGTGAGTTGGCATCTTTTCTTCGCGGCATTCGACTTCCAGATCCGACATCGGGCTGGTTCCGCACACGGCAAAGCCGATGCGTTGTCCCGCTCTCCCGGGGGGGTTTCTCTGCCGGTATTCCCTGACACATTGTTAGACAACACTAAGGTAATTTGTCTATGTACCCCCTCAGTGCCCTTAGTGGATGCGGTACGCAAGTGGGTGTCCTTGCATCCCGACCAACTATCAGAGTGGGATCCGGTATTCCAGGATGGTCTCCCGTTTGTGCTGAACCGTCTATTCTTACCCACTGCCGATACACGCAATATGGCCATGGAATGGTCGCACGATGCCCCTGTGAATGGTCATCCTGGCCAACGCCGTACATTATCCCTCCTGAAACGTTGGTGTTGGTGGCCGGGCATGAAGAGGGACGTGGATTGCTACGTCAATACCTGCACCATTTGTACACAATGCAAAACCCGTAGGGGACGCCCATTAGGCCTGCTTCTCCCTTTACCAGTACCCCCGAAACCATGGCATACATTAACCATGGATTTTGTTACAGAACTTCCTCGGGTACAGGGTTATGACACTATTTGGGTGGTGGTGGACTCCTTCTCAAAGATAGCACACTTCATCCCCTGTAAGGGTATTCCCTCCGCTTCCGTCCTGGCCACCTTGTTCTTTGATTCTGTCTTCTGTCTCTTTGGGTTGCCCTCTGTCCTTATATCTGATTGGGGTTCTCAGTTCACTTCTCACTTCTGGCGCGCTCTGACCAGATAAATGGGTATTGATTTCCGGTTCTCTTCGGCCTACCACCCGGAGACGGATGGTCAGACCGAAAGGACGAACCAGACCATGGAGCAATATCTCCGCTGTTTGATCCTGCAGCAGCAGTGCTCTTGGTTGCGTGCCCTCCGACACGCTGAATTCGCCTACAACAATGCGGTTCATGCATCCACTGGGTTCTCCCCCTTCTATGTCCTCTATGGCCAGCATCCCCGCACGCTGCCGGTCCCTGACCTCACGGCCTCCACCAATCCGGCCGCTAATGCCTGTCTTAGGGATCTGTCCTCTATCCACGCCAAGACTGCATTACATCTCCGTGAGGCCCAGTCTTCCATGAAGGTCCAGGCAGATAAGAAGCGGCTGTTGGCCCCGGCTTTCTCTGTGGGTTCCCGGGTGTGGCTTTCTACCCGTCACTTGAGGTTAGTGGGTTGCAGGAAACTCTTGCCCCGTTTTGTGGGTCCCTATGTGGTGTCCCGGGTAATCAACCCTGTCACGTACCGCCTGGTTCTCCCGGGGTCTTGGAGGGTCCACCCTGTGTTTCACGTCTCCCTTCTCAAACCATGTCCGGCCCCTTCCCGCTTGCGCGCCTCTGCTGCCCCGGTGTCCTTGGCATCCCCGGACGAGTACGAGGTGTCCTCCATCCTGCGTTCCCGGGTCTGCAGGGGGCGCTTGCAATATCTTGTTGATTAGGTCGGTTATGGCCCAGAGGAGCGCTCTTGGGTCCCTGCTATTGATGTCCACGCTCCCCGGTTGGTGGCGCGCTTCCAACGGGATCACCCTTCCTGCCCACGGGGTCGTGGGCCTTTGGGGAGTGTTCTGTCACGATCCCTTCCAATCACACACCAATACATCATGTGGTCCCCAAGGCTCTCCCCCACCCCCCGTCTCTTCCCTTTCTCCCTCCCTTCTCCGCGTGGTCCGTAACAGGACTGCTGTCAGGCTACGGCCGTTTCTTCATTGGCAATTACCTTGGCGCCTAGGATCGCGAAGGGCTAGCATTGAGCTTCCGCGTTGCGGGACTGTAATGTCACGTGACGCTCTTGCCCGATCACGTGACTCAGCCGCGCATCACGTGATCAGAAGCGCGAGTACTTAAACACGGAAACCCAGGTACTCATTGCTTCACAGCTGTGCTCTGCATCCTGTTTGGCGTTACGTACCTTTGAATCACTGACTGCTCACGGAATCGACCTGGCTTGCTCTACTGGACTCTTCTTGGATCTACCCCTTTGGATTTGTTTGCATAGTGATATCCGGCTCTTGACCACGGACTGTTATTGGATTGCCTCCTGGATCTCCCTCTTGCACCTTGGCTCTTTGGACTTCTTGTCACATAGCTTCACAGTTCCTGCTAACAGGCGAACAACTGAGGACTACTCCTCTTGGGGTACTTCAGTCCACGTGGGTCCCGGACCTCTCCACTAGGTTCACTACCTCTTCCTTGACCCTGATTGGTAGGACCTTTCCGTTTTTCCTAAACACTGTGGTTACTGTTTATTGCTTGGTACTTAATCTGCATTTTCTTCCAGCAGCGTGGGGTCCCAGAGGTTCGCGGTCCCGGACTTGAACATCTTCGCCTGTGGCCTCAACGGCTGCACAGAGAGTGGCTTTAGGTTCTCTCTGTGCGGCATTTGGGGACGGAGGCCTCTTCTACCTACACGACACTCAAGTCACAACACATGGTTAGTAGTGATGAAGAAATTTACAAGTGTTTTCAGTGAAATGGTGCATGGCACCCAGTACAGGCTTTTTTGCCATGGCCGTTTCTGCGCCGCTGTTTCGTCACCGCGGGTTTGGCCAGGTCCCCCTATGGAGCGCCTCATTGTCATGGCTAGAAGGGTGCAGAGACTTAACACCTCTAAGCACAGTATCTTGAATATACTGTCTTCCAAAACACTAATGAATGCAATCTTTTTGATGACGGTATATTCAAGTAATGCACAGTCCTACACCTCTAAATACTTACGATCTCTTTCATATTCTTCACCCTTTCCAGCACCTTCTTTGCAATCAATGTACGCCAAGTCTTTCCTATCTTCCCCACTTTGGGTGCCATCTCTCTCCTCATTAATCTTCTCCTACTTACTACTGTCTCACACACCTTCACCCCTATGGACACCACTCCTCTCCTCAATGATCTCCACTAATTCACAATGATTTTGTGTACCTTCTTCACCACTCTGGGTTCTTCTCAATGATATTCTCTAACCTACAACTATCTCTTGCACCTTCATCAGCCCTCAGGCCACCACCGTTTCTTATTGTACCTTTGCTCGATATTTTTATTTCTTCAAAGGATTGGCCTTAATTTAGGAAGTACAATAGACAGATATGCTACTGCTTACTTCTCCAGAGCATGAATCTTTACCACAGATGGTGGATGTCGTGTGGTGCACACCTTCCTGTGAAGACGCAAGGGGAAATCTCCCTCCCGGCCCAGTGATTTACAAACAAGTACTGTGACTGTGCCAAACTATACGATGAGACAGTGATGGTTCTGAGTATCAGAGAAGACACAGATCCTTTCGGGGTAGGGATTGCAGACACGAGGGACCGCGCAAGAGAGCTTCCATGGGATGAGAATCCTCTATGTGGGACATCAAGATGGTGGCTGCCGTGCTGCTGCTGTATGGGCTGTACCTCTGCAAGGAGAGTGCAGTGCCAAAACCCATGACTTGGGGGAAAGATGTGGCTTTGCATGCTTTGCAAATTCGTAAAACTACCACTAGTCCTACAGGTCGAGTTTCTTGGCTTTCCTACTCGACCTAACAGAAATGCACCCGCCCCATGGTTAGTGGGGATGAAGAAATGTTCAAGTGCTTTCAGTGAAATGGTGCATGGCAGCCGGTACGGGCTCTTTTGGCGTGGCTGTTTCTGTGCCACTGTTTCGGCACGGTGGCTTTGGCCAGGTCCCCATATGGAGTGTCTTATTGTCATGGCTAGATGGGTGCAGAGACCTAACACCTCTCAGCACGGTATTTTGAATATACTGTCATCCAAAACACCAATGAATACAATGTTTTGGGTGACAGTATATTCAAGTAATGCACAGCCCGTTCAGTAAGTGAAGGTGGCAGCACAGCTTCACTTGCTGACTGGGCAATGCATTTCTTGAATATACTGTCATCCAAAACACTGCATTTAGTGCATAAATGTTTTTGGAAACTACCCATTATATAGGTATATGGCAAACGTATTACAAAGGGATACATAAAACAGTGCAGAGGCAACTGAATACGGCTTAAAAGTAATAATTCATCAATGCATGATCCTTTACAATAAATAAATGATGTACTGTAAAAGATGAAGCAGACTGAGACCTAATTGCTATACAAAGAAATTGATTCAATGTGTAGGTCGAAATATGTGGATCTATTATATTATTTCTTTCTGGAATGTGTATGTAATAAGTATTTGGGTGCATATCCTATATGATTATGTAACTGAAAGGTCACCAAACAAGTTCCAGTAGAAAAACAAGGCTTGAAAAAGATGTATGGTTTGGTAGAGTGAATGTGACAGGAATGAGTCTGAGTATGTATGTTGAGGTTGTTCAAGGGGATATTGTTTTAGATAATTTCTATATTTCACATGTCATGCTTTATATGTTTCTTAAAAACCATCTTCCCTTTGGTTCTTAATTGCGATTTATATGAATGAATGCACTGAATTTTTTGGAATCATTTTTTCTTTGGTCTTTAGTTGTGGTGTTTGTATATGAATTAATGAATTCTGTAGGAAAAGTTAATTGAGAGCAACCTCTTTTGTTCTGCAAAAATCCGCATGGCAACATAAAAATACTTAATTTGTAGCGCAATGCTGCCTCCCAGAGGCCAGCCATGCACTGTGAAACTTTTATTTGCCTTTTATTAGAAACAATGCACAAACCAGGGCCTGATCGTAGGGTCGGTCCAAGGCCCGGATTCATGGAATTATTTGCGTGTAAAACTGGGATTTGCAGGCCACACGCACATCCCCGTTTTACACGCAAGCATCGGCATGGCTGCACACCATGTCGATGCTGCAGTGTCTTGGTCCCAGCTAGCAGTATTAGTTGGCACCCGAGGTATGCTCTGGGGCGGCAGAGAAGCAGTCTTTCGGATGAGGATGCAGAGACTAATAAAATATGTCCTGAAGGAGTCTGTGCATCACTGTCCTGAACCTGCTGACATTATATCAGGTGAGCGTGGCCAATCAAGTTGCATATAGCAGCATATATATATTGGGCAAATCTCTGTGTATGGCCTGGGTGGGGTAGTACCCTTTTTCTCAGGGAACATTCCGCTTGCTGCCAGGTAGTTGAAAAATATACACAGCGCCCTAACTCAATGGCATTTTCTCTGCATATTGCCCACCTAAGCCTCAGCTGGTTCGCGTTCCCAGAAATGGCTGAGGGGAATGTGGAGGGGGGACGCGAGCAGTGGGTGAGAGGTGAGCTCTGGCGTTGATTAAGCCATTACTCTGGGAGACATTATAGCTGAACTGAAGTTGAGCAAAGCAGGACTTGCTTCGAGGTTTGATGGTATTGTGATGAGAGTGGTCAACTTTCAGGTGAGGATGAGTGAACTAATTGGGCGCACCCAGAAAACGGAAGATCAAATAGAAACAGCAGTGGGTGACATTACACAATCTTTAAAGAAATTCGATCATGAGTACTTCCAGATGAGACTAAGGGCTTAGAGGGGCGATTGCACGATCCAATCTACGAATTGTGAGCTTGAGTGAGGGAGCTCAGTCTTGAAAAAGGAAGATCTTTTTTGAGGAAAAAAACGGCTGTGCCATTTTGCCAGAAGCTTTTCATGGTTGAGTGTGCATTTAGATCCTACGGCCCTGTGCGAGTGGGGTATGTGTATTACTGGGGTTCACGGGAAGTTTTACACGTGAAAGGGCCCTGTGCGAGTGGGGTACGTGTATTACTGGGGTTCGCGGGTAGTTTCACACGCGATTGGCCCTGTGCGAGTGGGGTACATGTATTACTGGGGTTCGCAGGAAGTTTTACACGCGAAAGGGCCCTGTGCGAGTGGGGTACGTGTATTACTGGGGTTCACGGGTAGTTTCACACGCAATTGGCCCTGTGCAAGTGGGGTACGTGTATTCCTGGGGTTAGCGGGAAGTTTTACACGCGAAAGAGCCCTGTGCGAGTGGGGTACGTGTATTACTGGGGTTCGTGGGTAGTTTCACACGCGATTGTCCCTGTGTGAGTGGGCAACATGTATTACTGGGGTTTGCGGGAAGTTTTACACGCGAAAGGGCCCTGTGCGAGTGGGGTACGTGTATTACTGGGGTTCGTGGGTAGTTTCACACGCGATTGGCCCTGTGCGAGTGGGGTACGTGTATTACTGGGGTTCGCTGGAAGTTTTACACGCGAAAGGGCCCTGTGCGAGTGGGGTACGTTTATTACTGGGGTTCGCGGGTAGTTTCACATGCGATTGGCCCTGTGCGAGTGCGGTACATGTATTACTGGGGTTCGCGGGAAGTTTTACACGCGAAAGGGCCCTGTGCGAGTGGGGTATGTGTATTACTGGGGTTCGCGGGTAGTTTCACACGCAATTGGCCCTGTGCGAGTGGGGTACGTGTATTCCTGGGGTTAGCGGGAGGTTTTACACGCGAAAGAGCCCTGTGCGAGTGGGGTACGTGTATTACTGGGGTTCGCGGGTAGTTTCACACGCGATTGTCCTTGTGTGAGTGGGCAACGTGTATTACTGGGGTTTGCGGGAAGTTTTACACGCGAAAGGGCCCTGTGCGAGTGGGGTACGTGTATTACTGGGGTTCATGGGTAGTTTCACACGCGATTGGCCCCGTGCGAGTGGGGTACATGTATTACTGGGGTTCGCGGGAAGTTTTACACGCGAAAGGGCCCTGTGCAAGTGGGGTACGTTTATTACTGGGGTTCGCGGGTAGTTTCACACGCGATTGGCCCTGTGCGAGTGGGGTACGTGTATTACTGGGGTTCGCGGGAAGTTTTACACGCGAAAGGGCCCTGTGCGAGTGGGGTACGTGTATTACTGGGGTTCGCGGGTAGTTTCACACGCGATTGACCCTGTGCGAGTGGGGTACGTGAATTACTGGGGTTCGCGGGAAGTTTTACACGCGATTGGCCCTGTGCGAGTGGGGTACGTGTATTCCTGGGGTTCGCGGGAAGTTTTACACGCGAAAGGGCCCTGTGCAAGTGGGGTACGTGTATTACTGGGGTTCGCGGGCAGTTTCACGCGCGATTGGCCCTGTGCGAGTGGGTTACCACTCACCTTCTGCCTTGTGTGTAGAAGAATGCGTAGCCAACACCCACCCGCTGTGAAGTAATAGCGTGTGGACCCCAATGGCTGGAAAACACACACCCGCACCCCACGAAAAGCACGTACAGAGCAATGGAAAGCCACGTGGGATCTTCAACCCGTGCCAGGGCAACGCCCGTGCGTGATACATCACAGACGCGCTTACGCGCTAAGGGCCTTTGGTCCAATGAAATCGCGTACGTGTGCTGACGCGCTTACGCGCTAAGGGCTAAGGGCCTTTCCTCGGATTTCACACTGACGTGCACTTTTTTCAAGTGCCAATTCACTCCGTATCAAGCTAGCCATGCGTACACACACGGAAGACCACGCTGCTACCCTGAAGGCCATTTTCCTGCCCCCCAGAGCCCCAAGCACACTCCCACCTGCCATCTGCTGCTGCCTGACTGCCTGCTGCCCACCTGCCCTGCTACTTGGTGCCTGCATGTCAGCCAGGGTTCCAGTTGCTGTGTCCACCCCTGCTGGAACAGAAGACTCCCGACTGGGATACCATCGCTCCACAGCCCAGCCCCAGGAACCAGTTGCCCACCCATGCCTGCCTCGGGGGTCGCCATGTTGGGGCAAACACCATCTGAGACCACTGGCGACCCCCAGCCAGAGAGGCAGAGGGCCACCGCTTCAGTGTGAAGGAAGTTCGTGTCCTAGTGAGCATGTCCTAGGGCATTATGATGCCCTCTTCGGAACATCACGTGCCAACAAGGAAGGACGGGAGAGCATCTGGGACGACATAGTGGTTGCCATCAACGCAGAGGGGGTGGCAACCCGCGACATCAAGCACGTCAAGAAGCGCTGGGAGGACTTCAAGTCCAGGACTCTCCACAAGGCCCGGCGCCTCACGGAGGGGGGTCGGGTCAGCATGAGTGACATCCAGATGAGGGTCCTGGAACACGTATGCCCAGCGCTCCACGCCCAGATCCTTCAGAGGAAGACCCGTCTGGAGTTGAGCAGTAAGTGGCCAAGCATTGGTGTGCGAGACAGGGCATGTTGCAGTGTGCTGGTAGTCTGATACTTGCCTGTATGTGTGACATGGGCCATGTATGGATGTGTGTGTGCAGGGACATCATGGTCATGCATGTGAGACCAGTAATGTGCGAACCACATGGTTGGTGCATGAGTTCCAATGCTACATGGGGAGCTGTATGGCAAATGCACACATGAAAGCATGCCAGTGTCTGTTCTTGCACATGGTGGGGGTGTGAGGGATGGGTGCTGCTGTCATGTACATGTATGGTGCACATGTGTGTGTGTCTGAGAAGTGTGTCTGTGACTTGGATACGCTATGGATTCATGACACATGTCCGTGATGATGTGTAAATTCACTCATGCAGTGCGGTCACCATTGTATGCACTGTGTCTATCCACTGTGTCTGTGGTGTACAAGGCATGATGCATGATCCTCCAGTGATGTACGTGCATGGGATCAGTGTTAGTCAGGATGCATGTGAGTTTGAAGGCAACATTTTGATTAATAGAGGCCCTCGTACATGGATGCTGATGTTGATTGCAGGCGCCATGCCTGTTCATGCATGTGTGTTGCATGCATTCACCCATGTGTTGTGGAGGGACAGGATGGAAGTGACGTTAGACACTGCCACTCATGTGTTATTGCTTTCTGTCTAGGGGAATATTGTACTGTACCCTGATGCTTGTATTCTATGTCTCCCTCTACGCAGCGTCAAGTGAAGAAGAGGGCAGAGAGAGAGCTGTGGAGCCAAGCGGCAGGGATGCCTCCACTGGGCGGCGACGCAAGGCCCAGCCACCCTCCCAGGACTTGCCATCATCCAGGAGCGAGGGGGCTGGTGCCGCGTCTGCCACTACGGCTGTGGCGGAAGGGCCGGGTTAGCCCCCACAGGGGCTTGCAATGGTGGAAGACGGTACGGAGATATCCAGGTTGGTGGTCTCCACAGAGGAGGAGGAGCCCGCTACTGAGCCGCACATGGGGCCTGGTGGGGGTAGTACCACCACCATGCACCAGCAGGGAGGCCCCGTCCCAGGCCTGTCCGCAGGTAGGGGAGAGTGCCATGTCATCTGCATCTCCACTACCTGCAGACGAGGGGTCCCATGAACGTATGGGCTCTGTCCTGATTGATGTTGCGTTGCGCACGCGTGACATTCGTGATGACGTGCGTTCTTCCTGGGCAGAGAACGCACGCCATCACGAAGAGCAGCGTTGCGATGTGGCACTGTTGGGAGGGGCCCTGGTTGGTGGGTTCCTACATGTGACACGCACTCTGGCGGACCTCTCCTCCTCTGTGGAGACTATGCGCCAGTCGTTCTCCCTGCTGTCTTCTGGCCCAGATTCCACCAGGGCCCCCTGTGGATCTAGCCTGACCAACACAGCCAGCTTGGTGGAGATCCCATCCCTGCCACAGTCGGGAGTCGGCGGGCCAGCAGGGGTGGACACCACAACTGGAGACCAGCTGATGGAGGATGTGCAGGCATCATCGGACAGGGCACATGGACAGCAGCAGCAGCAGCAGGAGCAGGCTCTAGGTGGGAGCAATGATGGCTCTGGGCCATCGACATCAGGGGGGCAGGCATCGGCCAGAGGGCAGGAGGACCCTGGAATGGATGTGTCTTCCGTGTGGCTGCGGTTGGGCCAGCGCATAGATGCGGAGCGGTGGCGGGCGGAAGAGGCGCAGCTCACCATGGTCAGGGCGGAGTTCTCCATGCATCGGGCGTTGAGGCGGGCAGAGTGCCTCTAGGCGACTCGCAGGGAGTTGGAGCAGGCCATGAGTGCCTCCCTGCGAGACCTCAGGGCCAGGGCAGAGGCCCGCCTCCGGGTCATCGACATGGAGTTTGATGATACCCTGGCCCGGGACACCACAGAGTGAGCCACAGGACTTGCCCGCCGCCATTGTATATAGTTAGATAGTGTTAGGTTTCCTTTCCTTTTCTTTTTTATTTTGGTTGCGCTTGGACAATGCACCACGTTTTGTATATAGTTTTTTGTTAGGTAGTATTTTTGGTAGGTTTCATTTCATCAGTTGGGCTCATGGACCCTGTATTGTTCATTTGTACATAGTTCACCATTGGATTATTCTCATTTTTTTTATTTTCACCATGGAGAAATGGATTTCACTTTCTTTTTTCCCTTGGATTTGCTTTGTTTGACTGTGACTTTGGACACCATTGCTTTTGGATTTCTTTGGATTATGATTTCTTGTTTTTTATTCTTTTACGGACATGCAGCATTTCTTTAATTATTCCCATTGTTGTGTGCTTTCTTTTAATTACATTCATGTTGCGTTTAATACATTGTTTTCTTCATACTTCGATGTGTGGTATTATCTCATTGGTTTCATGCATGTCATGATATGGGTGTTCACATTCACTTGCACCCATTGTGTGTGTGTGACGGACATGTGTTCAGTAACATACTTGCCTTTGGGGTTGTATCATGTAATTGCCTTTTCTATGTGGGTGGATGCAATACTTGGTTGGGTCTTTGGGCTGGGGAGGCTGGCCATAAGGGCCATGATTGAGGATCGTCATGACGTGGGGGCAGGGGGACATGAGTGGGACATGAGTGGGGGCCTGCTGGCAGGTGCCCCGCACTGCTGGGGGCTGGGGGTGCAGGGGGACATGAGTGGGACATGAGTGGGGGCCTGCTGGCAGGTGCCCTGCTCTGCTGGGGGTGGGGGTTCAGGGGGACATGAGTGGGACATGAGTGGGGGCCTGCTGGCAGGTGCCCTGCACTGCTGGGGGTGCAGGGGGGACATGAGTGGGGGCCTGCTGGCAGGTGCCCCGCACTGCTGGGGGGTGGGGGTGCAGGGGGACATGAGTGTGGGCCTGCAGGCAGGTGCCCTGCACTGCTGAGGGGTGGGGGTGCAGGGGGACATGAGTGGGGGCCTGCTGGCAGGTGCCCTGCACTGCTGGGGGGTGGGGGTGCAGGGGGACATGAGTGGGACATGAGTGGGGGGCCTGCTGGCAGGTGCCCTGCACTGCTGGTGGGGGTGCAGGGGGACATGAGTTGGTGATCAGTAGTGCAAGCTGAAATCTGGCTTGGCTGCGGGGCATGCCCATGGTGGATGGGCTGCTGCGGGACATGACCAGGGGTGCAGGGTAGTCCCCTGTGGTGTGGGCTGCCTGCAGGGGCCGTGGAGGGTTAAGAGGGAACACCTGGGAGGACCCACACTGCCAATTCACGTGTAGGACTCCCCGCGCACCCCCAAAATACACGTACCCCACTCGCACAGGGCCAATCGCATGTGAAACTTCCTGCGAACCCCAGTAATACGCGTACCCCACTCGCAGAGGGCCTATCGCGAGTGAAACTTCCCGCAAACCCCAGTAATACACATACCCCACTCGCACAGGCCCTTTCGCGTGTGAAACTTCCCGCGAACCCCAGTAATATGCGTACTCCACTCGCACAGGGCCAATTGCGTGTGAGACTTCCTGCGAACCCAGTAATACACGTACCCCACTCGCACAGGCCCTTTTGCGTTTGAAACGTCCCGCGAACCCCAGTTATCAACGTACCCCACTCGCACAGGGCCAATCGCATGTGAGACTTCCCGTGAACACCAGTAATACACATACCCCACTCGCACAGGCCCTTTCGCATGTGAAACTTCCCGCGAACCCCAGTAATACGCGTACTCTACTCGCACAGGCCCTTTCGCGTGTGAAACTTCCCGCGAACCCCAGTATTACACGTACCCCACTCTTACAGGGCCAATCGCGTGTGAAACTTCCCGCAAACCCCAGTAATACACGTACCCCACTCGCACAGGCCCTTTTGCGTTTGAAACGTCCCGCGAACCCCAGTAATCAACGTACCCCACTCGCACAGGGCCAATCGCATGTGAGACTTCCCGTGAACCCCAGTAATACACATACCCCACTCGCACAGGCCCTTTCGCATGTGAAACTTCCCGCGAACCCCAGTAATACGCGTACTCTACTCGCACAGGCCCTTTCGCGTGTGAAACTTCCCGCGAACCCCAGTATTACACGTACCCCACTCTTACAGGGCCAATCGCGTGTGAAACTTCCCGCAAACCCCAGTAATACACGTACCCCACTCGCACAGGGCTTAGCGCGTGTGAAACTTCCTGCGAACCCCAGTAATACACGTTCCCCGCTTGCCGTGCTGGTACAGGGTTAGCGCAGCCCTTTGCGCTGGATTGGGGATTTTGATGGCTTTTCCCTGCCCGAGGGGCGTTCTTGGGGGCCTAACTGGCGCTGCTGCAGGGTCGCTGCGCCACTGTGCGCCACGGCTGGTTTTGGTAGCTAAAATCCATGAATACGCTGTGCGTGGAAATGGATTTTAGCGCACGCGGCTGGTGCAGAGATTCGCACGCGCACACTGTGTACCAGCCGCGTGCACCACTTGTGCGCTAAATTCTATGAATTACCCCCTTGGAGTCATGCTTTGCTAGCATGGTTTCACAGGTATTCAGGAGAGCAGTTTTTGTGCCTCTGGATGCTCGGAATCCAGATTGGTGGTCATGAAGACAGACAACAAGATCCGTGTGGAGGGTCAGTTGGGGGAGGGCCAACCTTTCCAAGAGTTTACTCAAGAAGGGGTAATAGTGACAGGGCGATAGTTAGCCGGGCAAGATGGGTCATCAGACAAGTTTTTTAAGAGAGGGTGCACAGGGGAGTGCTTGAGGGGTAGAGGGAAAGGGCCAGAGGCGAAGGAGTGGTTACAGAAGTCTGCAAGGGCTAGGGCGAGAAAGGAGATGTTGTCTTTAATGGTTCTGGAGCAGCAGTTGAAATAACATTGGCATATAGCCAAACATGCACTGGACCATTGTTTGATTATAATACCTGTGATCAGTACAGATGTGTCGATAAGATGTACAGACGGGATACTTGTATTTGTATATCTGCCTAGACCAATGTTAAGCATGACATCCTAGTACACCAGGGATTGAGCTACCTCCTGGCTTGCAAGTGGTGACTCCTGAAGGTTCTGTTTTTTCTTTTCTTATCTCTATGATAGTGACAACGTTTAAATGGGAAGTTCTCTCAAGAATTGTATTGGCCCAATGGATAGGGTAAGTATTTTTTAGCATATATTGATCGATCTGGAAAAAAAATCTGGTGTCTCTTGCCTTCGGTTTTCTCACATTTACACATGTGAAACTCATCAGTTGGAAGCCACCATCTTGTGCTAATCTTATACGTTGATCCATCGCCCAACGTTCAAGTACCCTCGCAACAATAAATCATTTCACCCGCCCCTCAAATTGACAGTGATATTTTTATTTCATTTTTTTATTTGTTGGTCATTTGTAAGCCACTTTATACAACAGAATTGTGTTTCAAAGCACCCCAAGGCGAAAGGGGAAGGGAACAGGGGAAATAATAACAGTGGCAATAAACAAAGAGCCACAATAATATATATACAGCCGTGGTCCTACTAGGCCTTGTGGCATTGGGCCGTGCAAGTGCATTGATGAGAAGTGCAGGGGAGGGTTAAAGAAAAGGGGAAACGGAGGAGTGGACAAGTGCTGAGGGAGGGCCCAAGAGGGAAGTGCTAAGGCTAGACAGGAGGAGCACCTCAGGCTAAGTGCCAGTCCAGGCAGCTTCCAAGGATGGTATGTGGGGCCACCAGGGCAATGCAATGGGGGGGGGGCGGTGCTGGTAATTACTGTGAGGAAGGGCCTGAGAGCAGTGGTCGAGGTGAGAGGGAGCGGTTGGGAGCGGTGCTCCTCTACTTTTTTAAATTATGTTTTACTGTTCCTATACTTTTATTTGAAAAAGAAACCATTCCAGAATGGTTTCGTTTTAAAATAAAAGCATAGGAAGAAGTTGAAACCTGCACTTTCAGTACACTACACTGAACGTTCCCTTAAAGAGCAGGTGCATATTTTTGGGGTTTGTATTGTGTGTGGGAGGGGGCGTGGTGATGGGGTTTCTGGGGAGTGGGTGAAGGATATCAGGGAACATAGTTCCACTTCTTTTGTACACTTCGACCACTGCCTGAGAGCCTGTGGGGTTCATGAGGATCAGGCCACCGGTCACAGTGGCAGTGGGGTGATTAGCAAGGAAGGGGAAGAGAAGAGTAGAGTTTTGAACAGTTTCCAGAATTTAAGGAGGTCCAGCTCAAATCTGAGAGGAGTAGGGAGACTGTTCCAAAGGGAGGCCCCAGCGACAGAGAGAGATCTGCCCCCCCCCACCCCACTCCACTCTATGCTTAGAGAAACTTTTGACAGAGAGTTGGAATTAGAGGTGCATAGGGCTCCAACAGGGGAGTATTTAGGAAGGGAAAGTTGGAGATAGCGTGGTCCCAGGCCCAGAAGGCCATGTGGATGATGCAGAGGGTCTTGAATTCGTATCCTTGCAGCCACCGGGAGCCAATGGAGAGATTTTAGGGCTGGAGAGATACTGTTCATGGGCTTGAGGCCAAGGATAAATCTTGCAGCTTTATTCTGGATTCGCTGGAGAGGGCGGAGAGAGGGAGATTGAGAAAGAGGATGTTGCAATAGTCCAGCCTGGAAAGGACCAGAGCTCTGCAGACAATGAGCTTCTGGGGGAAGGTGAGGAGGTGGGGCTGGAAGTGGGACTTTTTGCTAAGGTCAATAATATGAGGGGTGGCGGAGAGAGCGGAGTTGAAGATGACCCTGAGGATGGTGGGGATAGAGGGCCCAAGGAGGGTGGCCTAAGGGTGGGAGGAAAAGAGGGCACAGGTGTCCCGACGAGGAGGATCTCCGTATTAGTGGCATTGAGACAGAGATTGTTCGCTGAACACCATGCCTGAATGGCGGACAGGCAGTCTGGGATGAGACTGGAGGAAGATGGGGAATTAGAGGGAAGTTGAAGGAAAGCTGTGTATCTTTGGCATACCACTGGAAATGAGGACAGAAGGAGATCAGTTGAGCAAGAGGAGCCAGATTGATATTGAAGAGCCAGGGTGATAGAATAGAGTCCTGCGGGACATCACAGGTAGAGAGAGTGGTGGATGAGGAGAAAGGGCCCAATTGCAACTGGCAGGGGCTGTTAGTGGGGAAAGAGGTCAGCCAGTCCAGTGCCCCGTCACTAATGCCGAGGTTGTCACAGGGTTGTTTTATGAGGATGGAATGGTTGTACGTGTTAAAGGCAGAGGAGAGATCGAGGAGAGTGAGAACAACAGATTTGCAGTCATGTTTTGCAAGCATGGTTTCACAGGTGTTCAGGAGAGCAGTTTCTGTGCCTCTGGATGCTCGGAATCCAGATTGGTGGTCATGAAGACAGACAACAAGATCCATGTGGAGGGTCAGTTGGGGAGGGCCAACCTTTCCAAGAGTTTACCCAGGAAGGGGTAATAGTGACAGGGCAATAGTTAGCTGGGCAAGATGGGTCATCAGACAGGTTTTTTAAGAGAGGGTGCACAGTGGAGTGTTTGAGGGGTAGAGGGAAAGGGCCAGAGGCGAAGGAGTGGTTACAGAAGTCTGCAAGGGCTAGGGCGAGAAAGGAGATGTTGTCCTTAATGGTTCTGGAGCAGCAGGGGAAAACCTGTTTGGAAGAATCCTTCATAGAGCGGACCAATTTAGAGACCTCGTCCGGTGTTATGGGCAGGAAGAAGGAAAGTGATGGGGTGGGGCGAGGGGAGACAAGGGCATCAGGGGAGTAGGAGTGGGAGAGGAGATGGGGTGGGGTGGGGGAGGGAGAGTGTGGACCGGATGTCCCGAGTTTTGGATGTGAAGTGGGAGGCCAAGACAGTTCAGAGGGCCTGGGAAGGCAAGAGGGAGGTGGCAACGGCAAGTGGATTGGCAAGTTCCTTGCAGATTTTGAAAAGTTTGGCTGTGTTGTTAGAGGCTCCAGTGATGTGGACTTGGATGTGGGCCCGCTTTGTGATGTGGATAGAGAAGCAATATTGCCTTTGGAGCGGCAGCAGGCCAGTTTGTCAGAGGATGAGACCAAGGTCTGCCACTTTCGTTCAGCAAATCTGCACATTTGTTTAAGAGATACTAGGTCGGAGTCATACCAGCTGTTGTTCTTGGTGGCAGGTTTTAGATGGATCCTCATGGCAGGGACAAGGATGTCGAGAGTGTTGGAGATGGCAAGATGCAAATTAGCAAGGATGGATTCAGAGGGAGAGTCAGGAGCAGGGGTGAGAGGGGAAGATGAAGGTGGAGGCAAAAGTAGCAACTGACACTCATTGGTCTCATGACTGTCAAGAAGGCTGGCAGTGCAGGGGGTGGCTTGGATAGGGGGTCAAGGGGCCCAGGATAGGAGGAAAGGAGAGAGTGGTCAGGCTAGGAGAGGGGGTGGGTCATGCCCGGTAATTGAGCGCTTCTGGGGTGAAGTGGCGTGGAGACTTGCGGAAAAGGGGATCACTATTGTCATAAATTCAGGCTGGGCCTGCTTACTGGGGGGGGTTCCCCAGATCGCAGAAACTTAAACATGTCAATAAACTAAAAGATCTAGCGTATGTGCTAGCAAAACAAAGGATTGCCATGGGATGGAAGACCTGTCATAGGCCACGGGTGGAGGTGTGGTGGAAAGAGTTGCAGAGGTGGGCGGAGGCAGAGACCACGGTGTGGCAAGAGGCAAGTAACATTGGGGAAGAGGAAGAAATAGGAACCCTGATGGCATGGAGATTGTTGATAGCGGAACTATTTGGAAAGATACAAGATCGGACAGAATCTGCGGGAAATGAAACCCTGCTATGCGGGGCGGATACAGAGTGACTGGAATTAATAGGCTCGCAAGGGGGGGTGGGATAAGGGGAGCAGTGACTGAATTACGCAAAGAACATTGTGCACAATTGTACTGGTGATAACTGCACTGCGAGTTTTGGTTTGTATTGGTTTTGTTTGTTTCAATTTAATAAAAACTGTTTTTAAAAAAAGGGATGTCTCCAGAGATTATGGTATCAAGAGTGTGGCCCGCAGCCTGAAGGAAGAATAGTGAGAGAGAGGAAGTCACAGAGGACTCGGAACTGAGAGGTTGATGATTCAGGAGAGTCGAGGGGGATGTTGAAGTCATCAAGGAGGAGGAGTTTGGAAGAAGACGTTGAAAGAGATGAGGCAACTTCGGCCCATTCAGAGAGTAAGAGGGAGATTGGGCCAGGGGGCCTGTAGATAGTGGTGAGGGTGAGAGAGAAAGTAGGAGAGACCCCAGCCTACAGACGACGCATTCAAAAGAAGAGTAGTATTGATTGGGAATGATGGAAGCAGGGACCCACTCAGGGAAGATCAGGGCCACTCCACCTCCAGTTCTGTTGGGTCCAGGTCTGGAGGGGATTTTGTAGCCCTCAGGAAGGAGAGTGTCAAGAGCAGTGACAGAGCTGGCATTGAACCACGTCTCGGTAAGAGCAAGGACGCCAAGGTCAAAGTTTTCAAGAAGGAGACAGATGTCAGAGGAGTGTTTGACAGCAGAGCGAGCATTCAGAGTAGGTAAGTGAACCCGGTTACTAGTTTTGACGGTTTTCCAAGGGGGTGTACAGGGGCATGGTCCTCTCCTCAGTGGCAGTGGGGAATTGAGGGGAGGTGAAGAAAGAGTGGCAGGAGAAGGGAGGAGGTTTATGAGAGAAGGCAGGCGCCGGTCGTGGAGGAGAAGAGCAGGTTGAGAGCCTTGGACCACAATAGTACCATTGTGGTAGACATTAATGATGCACCTAGAGGATGTGAAGTATGCAAGGAGAGCTTCCCACCTAGTGCCACCATTAATGGTTGAGGAGGATAAAGAGTGGAGACGAGACGGGGGGTCCGTAGGTCAGGAGAGGGAACAGTGGAGAGGATGTCCTTGAAAGTCTGTCTGGAAGTGGCATTGACATAGGAGTCAGCGATGGAAAGGCCTGGGTTAGAGTCCTGGAGAGCTTTTTTTTTAGTTTTTTTCTTCCAGACTTCGTGTGGAAGGATATGTGTGAAGTGGGAGGCCAAGACGGTTCAGAGGGCCTGGGAAGGCAGGAGGGAGGTGGCGACGGCAAGTGGATTGGCAAGTTCCTTGCAGATTTTGATAAGTTCGGCTGTGTTGTTAGAGGCTCCAGTGATGTGGACTTGGATGTGGGCCCGCTTTGTGAAGTGGATAGAGAAGCAATATTGCCTTTGGAGCAGGCAGCAGGCCAGTTTGTCAGAGGATGAGACCAAGGTCTGCCACTTTCGTTCAGCAAATCTGCACTTTTGTTTAAGAGATGCTAGGTTGGAGTCATACCAGCTGTTGTTCTTGGTGGCAGGTTTTAGATGGATCCTCATGGCAGGGGCAAGGATGTCGAGAGTGTTGGAGATGGCAAGATGCAAATTAGCAAGGATGGATTCAGAGGGAGTGTCTGGAGCAGGGGTCAGAGGGGAAGATGAAGGTGGAGGCAAAAGCAGCAACTGACAATCATTGGTCGCATGACTGTCAAGAAGGCTGGCAGTGCAGGGGGTGGCTTGGATAGGGGGGCAAGGGGCCCAAGATAGGAAGAAAGGAGAGGGTGGTCAGGCTAGGAGAGGGGGTGGGTCATGCCCGGTAATTGAGCGCTTCTGGGGTGAAGTGGCGTGGAGACTTGCGGAAAAGGGGATCACTATTGCCATAAATTCAGCCTGGGCCTGCTTACTGGGGGGGTTCCCCAGATCGCAGAAACTTAAACATGTCAATAAACTAAAAGATCTAGCGTATGTGCTAGCAAAACAAAGGATTGCCATGGGATGGAAGACCTGTCATAGGCCACGGGTGGAGGTGTGGTGGAAAGAGTTGCAGAGGTGGGTGGAGGCAGAGACCACAGTGTTGCAAGAGGCAAGTAACATTGGGGAAGAGGAAGAAAGGGGAACCCTGATGGCATGGAGATTGTTGATAGCGGAACTATTTGGAACGATACAAGATCGGACAGAATCTGCGGGAAATGAAACCCTGCTACGCGGGGCGGATACAGAGTGACTGGAATGAATAGGCTCGCAAGGGGGGATGGGATAAGGGGAGCAGTGACTGAATTATGCAAAGAACATTGTGCACAATTGTACTGGTGATAACTGCACTGCGCGTTTTGGTTTGTATTGGTTTTGTTTGTTTGAATTTAATAAAAACTGTTTTAAAAAAAAGGGATGTCTCCAGAGATTATGGCATCAAGAGTGTGGCCCGCAGCCTGAGTCGGACCGGAAGGAAGAATAGTGAGAGAGAGGAAGTCACAGAGGACTCGGAACTGAGAGGTTGATGATTCAGGAGAGTCGAGGGGGATGTTGAAGTCACCAAGGAGGAGGAGTTTGGAAGAAGACATTGAAAGAGATGAGGCAACTTCAGCCCATTCAGAGAGTAAGAGGGAGAGAGTAAGAGGGAGAGAGTAAGAGGGAGATTGGGCCAGGGTGCCTGTAGATAGTGGTGAGGGTGAGAAAGTAGGAGAGACCCCAGCCTACAGACGTTGCATTCAAAAGAGGAGTAGTATTGATTGGGAATGATGGAAGCAGGGACCCACTCAGGGAAGATCAGGGCCACTCCACCTCCAGTCCTGTTGGGTCCAGGTCTGGAGGGGATTTTGTAGCCCTCAGGAAGGAGAGTGTCAAGAGCAGGGATAGAGCTGGCATTGAACCACGTCTCAGTAAGAGCAAGGACGCCAAGGTCAAAGTTTTCAAGAAGGAGACAGATGTCAGAGGAGTGTTTGACAGCAGAGCGAGCATTCAGAGTAGGTAAGTGAACCCGGTTACCAGCTTTGACGGTTTTCCAAGGGGGTGTACAGGGGCATGGTCCTCTCCTCAGTGGCAGTGAGGAATTGAGGGGAGGGGAAGAAAGAGCGGCAGGAGAAGGGAGGAGGTTAATGAGAGAAGGCAGGCGCCAGTCGTGGAGGAGAAGAGCAGGTTGAGAGCCTTGGACCACAATAGTACCATTGTGGTAGACATTAATGATGCACCTAGAGGATGTGAAGTATGCAAGGAGAGCTTTCACCTAGTGCCACCATTAATGGTTGAGGAGGTTAAAGAGTGGAGACGAGGTGGAGGGTCCGTAGGTCAGGAGAGGGGACAGTGGAGAGGATGTCCTTGAAAGTCTGTCTGGAAGTGGCATTGACGTAGGAGTCAGCGATGGAAAGGCCTGAGTTAGAGTTCTGGAGAGCTTTTTTTTAGTTTTTTTCTTCCAGACTTCCTGTGGAAGGACATGTGATAGAATAGCAGTCGGAATAGATAGGAGAGATGGAGAGTGCCATGGGAATAGTGGGGGCGGGGAAGATAGGCAAGTGAGCTGCACAGTGCACAGGAACTCAACAAATGGCCTAGCAGCTAAGCGGCACAGTGCAGGAGGTGTGCAAGAGAAGACAGCCAGTGCACAGATTGAAGAACACTCCTAGATTCGAATTTCCACAAAGGCACAAATAAAGCACAAAATGGAGGATGCAACAATTTAAAAAGCACACCCAGATTTTGCCAAAGAGCACTAGTACAGCACAACATGGGGGGTGCAACCATTTAAAAAGCACACCTAGATTTGATTTTGCCAAAAAGCACTAGTACAATTTAAAAAGCACACCTAGATTTGATTTTGCCAAAGAGCACTAGTACAGCACAAAATGGAAGTTACAGATATGTAAGCGCTTGTAGGGAGGAAATAAGGGTTTGCACTAGTAGGCAACAGAAAGCAGGCTAACGTGAGAAGTACAGCAAAAGAAACATGTCGAGTGTGAGGAGGATACAGTTTGCAATCAGGCTGTGAGACAAGGGATGCAGGAGTTACCAGGCAACCAGATAAAGGGTTGTGTGCCAGGGGCAGGAGATCCGGAGTGCTTACCGGTTTAAAGTGCTAGTACATTTTTCATCATCCGGAAATGCAAGTGATGTTTTGAGTTTGATCCGTGTGCAGCATGGGTTAGTGAAGAGTTATAGGGGCAGCAGAATGGAGGGAGGCTCACTCCAGCTCCAGACAAGTCAAGACAGGGTCCTTAGTGGTGGGCCTTTGTCGGGGGCTGGCTCAGCCTGCCGGCTCCCAGATTGGGCTTAAGGCTTAGGGGTTGGCCAATCAAGATGCAGCTGAGGCGGGCAGACATGGGCCTGCATTGTGGCAGTGGTGTTGGCCATATTTGAAGATCCACTGAATATGGACTTGAACAGCCCCAATGGACTGCAGTGATGATAAAAGCAGCAAATTGAATTTAAGTGTCAGGCCAGAATGCAAATTGTAGAAGGTGCCCAGGTGGCAATTTAAAGAGAGCGCGTATAAATTCAAAGAGAGCCCATCTGGGCTTACCTGTGCAGATCTGCAGCAAGCGAAGAAGGAAAGCTGGAACAGCAGGGTCTGCTAGTGAGCCTTTGTCGCAGGCCGGCTCAACCTAACAGCTCCCTGATTGGGCTGAAGGCTCAATGGTTAGCCAATCATGATGCAGGTGAGGCGGGCAGATGAGGATCTGCATTGTGGGACATGGCTTCCACCATGTTTGAAGATGCACTGAACATGGACTTCAACAGCCCCTGGGCTTCTGTGATGCTAAAAGCAGCAAATTGAATTTAAGTGTTGTTGAAGTGTTATTGCAAACCCTAATGGCACTTCCTCTAAAAGCACCTATCAAGTGAACAATAAATAAATAAATATCTGAAACTGTACTTGTAACCAAACTGTACCTGTAACTTGTTCTCAAAATGTGCACCATGTATCATATCTACTAGCGCTGTGATACCTCCGGGTCCTGGGCGCTACCAACAAATAAAAATAAATAAATAAATAAACAAATAAACCTACTGTAGCTTCGAGCAGTCAGACTGGCACTGACAGCTTTCCTGCCTTCCCTCCGGAGGAAACATGTCTTGGTTCTAACAGACAACACAGTGACCATGCACTACCTCAGAAAGCAGGGAGATGTGAGGTCCCTACCCTTGTGCAGGGAGGCAATGCGGCTATGGTTCTGGATGCTGGAGAGAATGATCTCTCAGCCTCTGCAGCGCATCTGGTGGAGGGTGCAGAATGGGCTGGCAGATGATCTGAGCAGGCAGAGCTTGGTCTCCCTCGGGATCAGAGATCTTCACCCGAGGGAAACCCCATCTGTGGATTTGTTTGCAGTGAAGGTCAATGCGAAATGCAGACAGATTTGCTGCACTACGCCCGTTGTTAAATTTTCTGAACTGCTGATGCTGGATCAGATATCTATCAAGATGAGGAATCTGTGGGAGAAGAGTCCAAAGAAAATACTGTGAGTCATTTCTCCTTCTCTTTCCCAGTTCCTAATTAAGTACAAGGCATAAAATAAGCAGTGTTGCAGAGCAATTTGCTATGCAATTCTCTAGGTTTGCTAATCAAATTGAAATTTGTGTAGCCCACCTAGCTATTTAATTTACCCTGTTAAATTAAAGCACAGCGCATCTTGCATTCCTCTCCTACACTCTTGGCTCTCTTCCTCATTTTTGCTCTGTTCACTGCAAGGTCAAAGGGGCTAATGGAGAGAGTGCAGCAGTAATTATCACCTCCACTCTCAAGAGTGTTAGCAATAATTTATTTTTTCAAAGAATTGCAAACCAGAAGAAAATTGAGAATGCTTTTATCAAGCTAACTGTATCCTATCTGACCAGTATGTGTTAAGTTTGCCTATTTTTTAATAGACAGTCACGCAATTCCATTCTTGAAACTGTAAGTTGTTACATAATTCATAATTTCAGTATTGCTACTGTAAAACACTACTTTGTCTCCATGTTTTACAGTAAAAGTTAGGTTAGTGTACAAATAGTGTCAACTATATTTCATTTCGCTGGGGAAGATGCATCCTATTGACGAGGTAACACTTTTAAAATGTACATGATCACACAGCCAAATGCCTTTCATGGCAAACCTCGTTCTGTGACCTATTGGTTCATACATCTCAGAAACTGGTGATCAACCCATTGTATCTCATCACCCTGTTGCTTTATATCCACTACCCTGAAAGTGAGATGGGACACAAACTACAATATTCCACCTAATTTTCCGAGTTCACTGTCTGCTATGCCATACACTCTGCTTAGTCTCTTACTTTCTTTCCTCTTACTGCAATACCATACACTGTAGTTAGCCTACAGAGCTCACTTTGCTGTATGATTATGATTGCATTATATATTTGCACCTGCAGGAGAGAGCTGGTCAAACTATTTTTTTATCATATCTATTGGTGTTCCGCATTCATGCAGCTAACCTTTTACATTTTGCAGACACTCAACCAGGGCTCGCAAAGTTTACTTGCCCACTCTCATAGTCGAGTAGATTGTATGTAGGGTGAGTACCATTTGCAGGGGATGTTAACATCAAAGAGGGTTTGTGGTGATATGCACCATTTTACAGAAAGCGTCTTTACATTTATTTTCATCCGTTGCCATGGGTCAATTGCATTTCTCTTAGGTCGAGTAGGTAAACTAAGTTACTCAATCTGCAGGTCTAGCGGAATTTGAAAGAATTTGTAAAGCCTGACTCCTCTCACCAATGTCTTCATGGGTGCACAAAAAGGATGTATTGCTCATTTAATGTCTTGGGTACAAATAACTTCTGATGACATTCAAAATATTAGTACAACATTGCTAATCAAATTGATTTGTTTGCTAATCAAGAACATTTTAATTAGCAAACTCTGCTAATCAATTTCTGAGAACTAATTTATGCCATGAAGTATTCATTCCCAAAGAGTAGGGAACTTTATTTTAGATTGATATTAAATCTTATCTCTACCACGGTGGTTCTAGGCCCAAGGAAAAATATCTAAGACCGTGGCTGCAGGCTATGTAAAATGAAACAGCTAGAGACCATCCGGCACTTGGTTTTAAAATAAATTGAGTACGCGCTATTTCACAAGATACATAAATAACATAGCGGCAGTCGTTTCAGTCGACTCATTTGTGGAAGGGTGACATGGAGAGGACAGAGACATTTTTAATTTTGAATCTCACTAGATTTCTGACAAAATTATATACAATTTTAAAAGAAGTGACATAACTTGATACAACAGATCTGTTTTAATTAATTGATTAAGGTTGATTGAGTAATGGTCATTTCTTAACTGGTGATTTATGGAATTTGTATAGCTAAGTTTTCTTTTTTCTTTATTTTTGTATGTTTGTATCTTCTTTTAGTATTTCAAATTTGTTTATGTTCTTTTTGTGTGGTAATGTCTAATGTGTACTTTTGTACCTGTTACTCCTGTGACGTAGATGAACTGGATCAAGGACCAGACAACCACAGAAAACATATGTTCAAGATGGTATATTAGATAACTACTACATTGTGGTGGCAAAATAGCAAACAGGAGTGGCATAAAGTGCAGTTGAAATGTGTCAGGATAAGTTTAGTAATTTTTAATTAAAAATGCAGGGCAACTAAAACTTCAAAAAAGGATTTCCTGCACCCTTAGAATATGCCCGGGTTCCCTGCCCGGGTCAATGGTTCGTTATAAATAAATGAATCCTTATGCAAAGTCTTGGGTTTCCCAGTATCTGCAACTTGCCTTCCCCTGGGGTTGATGGATAGTCCCCACAATACTGGTTTTCACAGGGACATCTCGCCTTTCTTTCTCCTATCCCTACTTCGCCTCTTCTTACTGGTGACTGGTCCATCATTGTCCCCCAGGACCTGTGGCTTCTCCACCATTAGCCTCTCCACTCCTGCGGGAGCCTCTGAATCTCAGGTGCAGGGAATGAGGGCCTTGGGGAGCTTGAATTGTAGGTCTCAAAGTCCTGAATGGGGACCTGTACAGCATGGTAACACTGGAGGGTGACCAACTACTCTAATTCTCCCTCCTATGGTGCCTTTACATCTTTCTCCTTCTCACCAGCTTACACCCCACTCCTCTGAACTTACGCGTTTCTCACAAGAACGTCCCTAGCTCCTGCTGTAAACGTATCCTGGCTTTCCACTCCTCAATCACTTGTTTAGAATTTTAGACGAGTAGGATAGCTCAGGTACATCGCATTTGTCTGGGAAGCAAAACAACACATAGCAACACAGGTTTGAATCCCAGTCTTGTGCTTAGAAACTGGTCTCCGGTATTAAGCGCGATATTAAAGAAGAATTATATTTATAATTATAGTAATTAAATCCTCCACCAAATTATACTCTTTCTCCTAATTGTCCTCTTGCTCTCCCCCCAACTAACTTTTATCAACACCTGTACCAACTACTCGTCCCTTTCCACCTGTTCCTTCTCACTTTATAACCCAGCTTTCGTCGCAGTAGTCTACTTTCTTCTCTTTACGGTCTTCCTTACCTTCTTTTCCCTTTTTGGTACCTTCCTTTTCCTAGTCCTAAATGCTTACGAACTCTGTCATATTCTTCACCCCTTCCGGCACCTTCTTCTTTGCAATCAGTGTTCGCCAAATCTTTCCTATCTTCCCCACTTTTGCCCCTCTGGGCACCATCTCTTTCCTCATTAATATTCTCCTACTTACTACTGTCTCACACACCTTCACCCGCCTGGGCACCACTCCTCTCCTTAATGATCTCCTCTACTTCACAATGATTTCTTGTACCTTCTTCACCACTCTGAGTTCTTCTCAATGATATTCTCTAACCTACAACTATCTCTTGCACCTTCATCAGCCCTCAGGCCACCACCGTTTCTTATGGTACCTTTACTGTCTTTGGTCACCACTACTTCACCAATAATGCCAGTTCTCTTAGCTCTTCAGTTTGGTCTCCTGCATGTCTCCTCCAGCATCCATGCTCCAGTGTGGAATGGCCTCCTAGGAATCTCATCCACTATCCTGGGCTCTTCTACCCCTCCAGGTCCTCCTAGCCTCTCCCAAATCCTGCTCTAAAACAGATTCTGTCTCCAGCATCTACTGCACTTGATTACCATCTCAGACCATCTCAAGCTAGGTGGGTCTCGAGTATCTGCTAGACCATAGCTTCAAAATCCCTGCCCGACATCTTGGAGTTCCTAGCTCCCTCTTTCTCTAGGTCACTGTTATAGGGATGGTCCTACCTCTGAGGATGCTTTTTGGTATTGAAGTAGGACTGTGGACTAGCATGTCACTCCTGTTTGTTGGTCCTTTCTTTGGTTGTCAAAATGTGGCCCTGCCCGCAGCGTGAACTCTTCCCGCCTATCTGTTCTCTGCTCTATGAGTGTCAAAGCCGTATGGTAGGAGTGGCAGACTGCCTCCTGGATTCCATGGCCTTGCTCTGGCCTCCCTTTCTCTGTGAAGTTTTAAGTGTACCTCTCTGGCTGCTCGTGGGGAGCCGCTGGCCCCTCAGCACTGCCACACCCCTATTTCCTTAAAAGGGCAGAAGCAGCTACAGTAGTACAGAGTGCTTTGGTTTTGTGGAGAACATTATGGTCCAGAAGACATATGGTTTCTGCTTCCCAATCATATTCGCTGTGCCCTTAAAAGGGTCCATGACCCTAGATGGCTGCATGTTACTATCCCCTGCCCTGCATCAGGGACTAAGCAATGGTGACCAGGGGATTCTTACTCTGTTGTCCCAGGACACATCAGCTACTAGCTTGAGCAAGCATCCAGCTCCCTTAGCCAGCCCACTGGTAGTCCCCCCCAATGAGGTCTTTCATACACTCAATATTTTAATTTCTGTTAAGGATTAGACAATCTGACAGATATGCTACTGCTTACTTCTCCAGAGCATGAATCTTTACCACAGATAGTGGATGTCATGTGGTGCACACCTTCCTGTGAAGACGCAAGGGGAAATCTCCCTCCCGACTCAGTGATTTACAAACAAGTACTGTGGATGAAACAGTGATGGCTCTGAGTATCGGAGAAGACACAGATCCTTTCGGGGTAGCGATTGTAGGCATGAGGGATCGCGCAAGAAAACTTCCACGTGATGAGAATCCTCAATGTGGTACACCAAGATGGTGGCTGCCGAGCTCCTGCTCTATGGGCTGTGCCTCTGCATGGAGACTGCAATGCCACAACTCATGTCTTGGGGGAAGGATGTGACCTGGCATGCCCCGCAAATTCGTAAAACTACCACTAGTCCTACAGGTCGAGTTCCTTGGCTTTCCTACTCGACCTAACAGAAATGAACTCGCCCCATGGTTAGTGATGATAAAGAAATGTACAAGTGCTTTCAGTAAAATGGTGCATGGCAGGCGGTACACGCTTTTTTGGCCTGGCCGTTTCTGCGCAGCTATTTCGGCACGCCATGTTTGGCCAGGTCCCCCTATGGAGTGTCTTATTGTCATGGCTAGATGGGTGCAGGGACCTAACACCTCTCAGCACGTTATCTTGAATATACTGTCACCCAAAACACTAATGAATACAATGTTTTGGATGACAGTATATTCAGGTAATGAACAGCCCGTTCAGCAAGTGAAGGTGGCAGCACAGCTTCACTTGCTGAGTTGGCCATGCATTTCTTGAATATACTGTCATCCAAAACACTGCATTTAGTGCATCAATGTTTTTGGGAACTACCCATTACACCCACTGAGTGCCACCATTAATGGGAGAGGAGGAGAAAAGGAGAAAGTACAGAGACCATATGATGGTTCCATAGGTATGGATCGGGAAGAACAAAGAGGATGCTGGTTAGAGTCTGTCTGGACACAGTTAGAACACAATATAACATACACAAGGCTAAAGCAGAACCCCCGCCCACGTGCATGTCAGCTACAGACCCGGGCAACGCTGGGGGGTACTGCAAGTTGAAAATAAAATGTACATTGCAAATTCAGTATAAGTCCACCTTTTCCCATACAATGCATCCATTTCGCTGACTGTTGCATGTGATATGACAAGATAAAGAATGCAAAATTGGTTGATATCTGATACAAATTGTAAGTATAGTTCATCTTTTACCAGGAAAAAGAAAGAGAGCTGGATATAAGAAATATCTATGCAAACCGCATGCCAAAAGGACTTCAAAAATATGATTCGTCACCTCATCAGAAAGGTATGACAAATAGTTTTTACTTAATTAAACAATTTAAAAAATGTTTTGTAGATGACATGTCTTCCTCTTGGCAAATGCTAACTATTTTAGATATCTTCAACCTCATGCCGTAGGAGCAATATTAAGCATTCGCCACTTAGCAAACTTAAATTGCGGTTTATTCATATTAATTCCTGTGACGTCTCCTGCCTTCCTCTGAGGACATCTAGTGGCAAAACGAAGGGGGCAGAAACCTTTCAGAACTAATGGATGAGGGACCCAGGAGAGGTATGATTAGGATTCCCTGGAAACCTGCACTTAGTCCCTGTCATCCAGCAGGGGTCAGTAATATGGGCCATACTTTAAACACACCTTTAAATGAGGATGCTCAGGAAGAAAGACTGTGTACTATGTACACGTGGGATCTAGTAGTAGTTAAAACAGCAGATGTTGGATTATTCACTGTCCCTCTGTATGTACACGAAACAGAGGCACACTGATTGCAAAATAAACGTGCACCAGAATACACAGAGGTAGACCAGTGAGTGCTGCTGCTGCGGACACAAAGTTGTAATATTCTCATTGTCAGGCATTTTTATCAAACAGCAATGGGCTGGATAAACGCCTCTCTAAACCTTTACTAAAGAAGAGCTTCCTACCTAGGAAACTAAAACTAAAGATCAGTCTGTATCAAGTTGTTAGAAACGTATAAACCGTCCTTGTGTCCAAAACTTTCTAATCTGGCCCTCACACTATATACGAACAACTAAGGGTGCAAGGAAATATATCTGACTTATGTTTTGCAAAACGTGTTCATAATCAAAATATAAAGATACATCTAACAGAAAGTCTTTTCCAAGGAGAAACCCTTGGATCCAGAGGGTGGATTCCCTTCCCCTGGATTTTTAAGTAGGATGTCAAAAGTGTCTCTTTCGAACAACATTTTCTTGGCATCACAAAAGTGTCTTTTGTTTCTTTATATTAGATTCAGAAATTTCTTGTTCAAACACAACAATACATGACATCCAGCACTTCCTTGGTTTCTTTGTACTGGATTCACAAAGTTACTGGATTCACAATAAATTCCACAAAGGGCTTTCTTTAATGTCCCTTGTACTTTAGCAGATTGCCTGGTGTACTCCTTTACCAGGAACCCTCCGGTGAGTTCTTCGGATCTCCTGGTATACTCCCCTGCCAGGTATCTTGTCACAGTGTTAAAATTCTTTGTACAAATTCAATTGCATGGTGTATCTGTCAATCAGTACTTTCATGTTCTTCTCAGATTCCCTGCCAGGTATTTTATAACATGGTTAAACTTTCCTCTTCAACTTTGGTGGAACTCCTGCTATCATTTGTATGGGTTCTTTAGATGCCCTAGTGTACTCCTCTGCCAGGTATCCTCCCACAGTTTTAAACCTTTATTTACAGCTTTGGTGGATTTCCTGGAATGCTCTCCTACCAGGAATCGTCTTATGGGCTCTTCAGATCCCCTGGTATACTAGCAGGAATCTTTCCACAATTTTAAAATTTATATACGGTTTCAAAATGCCTGGTATATTTGGTTGCTAGAACTTCTTGTATGGACTTCCTAGATCCCCTGGTACACATCTCTGCCAGGTATCCTGCCACAATGTTAGAGACATTATACAACTCTGGTGGATTGCCTGGTATATTCCTCTGCCAGGAATCCTTCTCTGGGGTCCTGCAGATCCCCTAGTATACTTACCTGCCAGGTATCTTTCCCAAATTTCAACTGCCTGGTGTATTCCTTTTACCAGGACTTCTTATTGGTTTCACTGTCCGTTTTACTATGCCACAATCACATCAACTTTGTTGTGTTTCAATATGTTTTCTTAGGGTAACACTTGCTCCAGCTTTCCGCCACATTGGGCCTCATTACGAGGTAGAAGTTAAGAGAATAACGATGCCGGTAAAGGATTACTGGCATTGCTTACCGCTCCGGTCTATTACGACCCGCCTTCCCGCTATTAGCGGCACCGTAAAGAACGGTGCCTCTAATAGCGGCATGGGCGCGGGCACGCAACCCTTCATGCCGGCAATAGCCGCATGGCGGAAACAGGAGTACATCACAAGTCAGGCGGACATGCAAATAGCGGCATGAAGAAGGCGCTAAAAGTGGATACCGGCATGGCGGAAATACCGGCATCGCGAACCACCAAACAGCCATGTGCAGTGTTCTCAACTGCCACAGGTGCACACAATCAGCACAGGTGGAGGCAATGTAAACTGGCACAGCACAAAAGGAGCACACCACACCCTACCCATGCACACACCAAAATGATTCCAATACTATTAGCAATCCTGGGGCTTGAGGACATGCTTGCATTGCAACAGCAACAACAACAAGAATAGGCAGCACAGAGGAGACGCAGGAGGAGAAGGAGGGTGAGACAGGCACAGCATGCCGCACCAGTGCAGGCAGTTGTACCACAGAGGCAGCCCCCAATCCCCAGAATCAGAGCCAGTCCATTCAACCTAACCCCTGAGCAGATCCACACCCTGTACCGTCTGGACCGGGATACCATCACCACCATTGTGGACTTGATACACAACGACATCGTCAGCCTCATAGACAGCACACGGTAGGGCAGCTGCATGGCATATCACAACCATTATTCTCACGCACGCTGAACCAAGTGCTCGATGCCCTCCTGAAGCACACAAGTGAACACATATCCCTACCACGGACTGCCCAGGAGATCGCCAACACCAAAGTTGGCTTCCATGCACTGGCAGGCATCCCAAGTTGCATTGGGGCCCTCGACTGCACCCATGTTGAATTGGTGGTCCCACATGCCATGGAGGTAGTGTACCGAAACCGAAAGCAATACCACTCCATCAACGTGCAAATGGTATGTGACTCAAACAAGATCATCACACATTGTGAAAGGGGCCCCTAGGGGACCCTGACGTCTATGGAAACAAGGCGGGTCACCACACACGATAGAGACGCCAGACACAAGGTTGTATTCCCAAAGCTAGGGTTTTATTGCAAAGCAAAAGTCTCAGTTGGCCAACTCAGTCTCACGCCCCGCTACGTGTATCTCTAGAACTCGAGGGACGCAAGAGAGCGAATTACGTACATCAGTTACATATACACAAAATGCAGATCAAACAATCAGCTATGACATGTTTAACACCACCCTTTATTGGGTTTCTTTGAACTTGGTGCGATGATGGACATCTCCAACCACTATGACACCTTCAAACATCTATTGTAGTAACAATTTGTAATTTGTGAGTGCGAAGGCATCTTTTGGTTATTGAATAGAACACGGCGCTTCTGTTCTTGGAAGCAAACTACATACGGGGGGGAGTTGCATTCCGGACCTTGCTATCTATCAGGTGCTATTCACGCCCTGGGAGCCGACAAGCTCTAGCGGGCTCAGCAAAGGGGGGCCGTTAGAACAGCATAATTCAAGCCTTTAGCGGTATTATTCTAACATATTCTACCATATAACGAGACTGGCTGGCAGCTGTGAAATGATTAAATGCCCTGCAGCTCTGCTTCAAGGCTACATTCGGGAGGGAGCCGGGCATTCTTCCTGGCGCTGCCTACGTTTGTGTTTCAGCGAACTCTTGTTATCCTCATGGCCCTGCGGCCTTGTCCTTTTCACATACAGACAACAATGTTCCACAGTCGAGCAGTGTAAGCGGAAAATATACTGCGAAGCAATAGGAACAGAAAGCAATGAGCAATGGTTAGAAAACAAAATAGCGATTCTTGTTACATCAAGATGGCCGTTCATTGGCAAACTCGAAAACCTATATTCTGTCGTATCGTGCATGAGACGGTTGGTCCACGGCCAACAAAATGCGTTTGCAGTCTCAAAGTAGAGGTATCCGTATTTCTACACTGACAATTGTTGTGCCCGATATCCCAGATCAACCCATGATTCAATGGTTCTGCAGAACTCAACGATACCAGGCTACATGGAGCGACATGCCGGACAACGTTCCTGGTTACTCTGTGAGTTGCATGGCAAACACATGGCAGTGTGATGTGGGGAGTAAATTGGGGGTGGGGGGAGATGCATACTTCAACTGGGTGAGATTGGGGGGGAGATGCATACTTCAACTGGGTGAGATTGGGGGAGAGATGCATACTTCAGCTGTGTGAGATTGGGGGGGAGAGATGCATACTTCAACTGGGTGAGATGGGGGGGGGAGAGATGCATACTTCAACTGGGTGAGATTAGTTGAGAGACTGAACAATGCCCATACTGAAATACACTGTCCCCCAAAGCAGGCCAGACTGAACCTGACACGTGAAAACAATATGCAAGACGTAAGATGCACAACAATGACAACAAGCCAGTACTACAACCATGTCATATCCATCAACATGTACACTGCACATCATCAGACCGTACCCTCTACAACACAATGCAGCGACATGCTGTCAATATGGCCAATGCAAATGACCGCTGATCAGCATAACAACGGAAATGCATCCATGAGTGCGTACAAAGGAATCACATGAAGCTAATAAACAGATTTTCACTTGTACACCACCACAGAAGTACAGCATGCCAGCATGGGGACAACAAGCGTGGAATGGTACGAATGACTACACATCACCTAGAACATGGCAACAACCTCCGTAGGCATGCACAATGCATGAACACTCGCAAGGAATAGGACACCTTCACACATTGAAGTTACTTTGATTACCTCCATTCATGCAGGGATATGTGGATGTGATCAAGAAATCAATGCAGGCTTGTGTGTGATAGGGACAGGTTCCATTTGATGAAATCACATACACACAACCATTGTTGCACCCATGCAGGTGATGCTGGCTATCCTTTGAAGAGGTGGCTCCTTACCCCTGTCCAGAACCCACAGAACAGGCACGAAGAGGACTACAATCGTGCACATACCAGTACACGTGTGGTGATCGAGCAGACATTTGGCCTTTTGAAGACACGGTTTTGCTGCCTCAGCAGGTCGGGTGGGGCACTCCTGTACGGGCATGAGAGGTGGCCAAGATCATCTTGGCATGTGTCATGCTGCACAATATGTGCATCAGACGGAACGTGCCTCTGCCCCCTGACATTGAACTGCAACCACCTGGTGAGGAGGAGGAGGAGGAGGGAGAAGATGGGGCTGCACGTCAGGCAGATGGCGATGCACAGGAGGGACGTGCTGTGCGCCAGCCTCTGATAGACCAATATTTCTAATATACATGGATGAAGAGGGTGCAATGGATGTGGGTCTCAGGGCACTGGGTGTTGTGGGGAAATGAACACTGTGCACCGTTCACCAATAAAGCACACATACACAATATAGAATGTCCACTCATGTGATTGTTCCTGACACAACAGGTGTATTAAGCATTAAGTGATTTTGAAGTGTATGGACCCTCCACCCCAAACACCCTATCCCCCTGCCCCCCCAACTGCCCAAAACACACTATCCCCCCTCCCCCCACAACTGCCCAAAACACACTTCCCCCCCACAACTGCCCAAAACACACAAACCCCCATCCCCCCACAACTGCCCCTAACATGGCGTGCACTTCAGTGCAGCATTAGTGTGCAAGAGTCACCAATGTCAGGCTGCCCCTACTTCCCACCTCCTCTAAAAGCATTGGGTGGTTGCAAGTCTGGGCGCCGCATGGACCGCGCAGACCTGTGCAGGGGGCTGGTCTGCCTGGAGCTGGCAGAGGAGGGGGTGCTCGGTTGCTCCTGTCCCTGTGCGGGACGCTGGCTCTCCATTGCATCCGCGATGCGGGTGAGGACCTGCCTCACAGCTGACAACTCATCGCAAATGCGTGTAGTGCTGGCCTCTATAGCTAGTTTTATGCCCTTAGCATATTCCCAACACTCCTCCCTCGCCAGGGCACCCTCGCTCACGTGTTGGCCAACCAGTGCAGTGAGCTCCTTCTGCCGCTGTTGTATGATGCTGATTCCCTGGTCTCTGGGCCTGCGTTTGGTTGTTCTCGGAGCAGCTTGCGGCATTTGTCCGCCATCAGGTGAGAACTCTATGGGACTCCATCTCCCTGCCAGTGACTCACCACCAGACAGCTCATGGCTGCTGGCATTGGATGTGGGGCGTGGGCTGTGGTGGGCTGACAGCTGCGGGCTGGGTATGCGGTGTCCTACGGATGTATTGCATGGTTCCTCGACATCCGACAGGGGTGCCGTGGCAGCTGCTTCGCCAATTGAGCTTTTGGCTGCGGACAGTGAGCCTTCTGCCACTGGCTCCTGTGTGGTGGGAGTGGTTGGTGTGGGTGCTACGACATTGTCGGCCGCCCTTTCACGCCTTGGTGACGTGGCTACATGTGTGGCTTTGGCCCTCTGCGGCAGTCCAGGTTTCCCATTGTCCCTCGAAGTGCTAGGCCTGGTGCCTCCTTCCATGCCCTTGGCCTTCTTCTTCGGTGTTGGGGCCTGCGCCGCCGAGTCCTGCTCCTCACTGTCAGATTGTGAGCCTGTGGGGGTCAAGAGAGGGATAGCATCGGTGATGGGTCAACGTGCATCATGCTTAGGTTGTTATTGCTGCAGTTCTGAGCCTTTGGACTTCGAATTCGGACAGATAGGTCGCTTGCCATATGGGTGGGTCATACAGGCATACGCCTGGGTGACACATCAATGAGGTGCTGCATGCATGGGGTTGTGATGGGATGTGCACAGCATATGGGTAGGGTTGTGTACATGTGTGTGTGATGCCCCATGCATTAGCTAATTTCAAGGTCACATTTGGGGGAGAACGTCATGCTTTGCATTGCAGTGTTTTGTGTGGACACTCACCTCCATCCGCGCTCCATTTCCCCCACTCCCTTGATTGACATGTGCAATACTATTGGCCTATAGTATTGCACATGTCTCCTCCCATTCTTGCATCTTAATTGGGGATCCTCCTCAGCCTCCTGTACCCATGGCCTAGCTCCTGTTGGCTGCAAGTATGCTCCATACACGGAGGCGCAGGGAATTCCAGCGCTTGCGGACATCCTTTACGGTGCGGGGGGTGGAGCCCACCGCACTGACTTTCCGGTCCACCTCCTCCCAGATCTCCTTTTTTTTTATCTGGGCAGGACGCTGCATGTCTTGCGCAAACACAACCTCTGCATTTGCAGCTACTGTGTCTGCAAGCATGGTTAGTTCCTCATTTGAGAATCTTTCCTTGCGCTGGCTTGCTGCACCTTGCTTTAGGGCCTTGGGCATTCTCAAGTGTTGTTGGATGAAGTTTGGCCAGCTGTAGTGTTGCTGCAGGTCCTGGGGGCTGAGGATGACAATGGATTGTGTTTTTAATGATGGCCGCCGTGCTCCTTCCCGTTCCTGTGCGATGACGCTACTTCCGGTTCTGCTTATTTACGGTCACCGCTATTTGCTAATGCCGGATTCATGGATGGCGCTAGTGCCGCGAAGGGACATTTTGGGGTCTTTACCGGCATGGCGGTAGTGTCCTTACCGCATGGAGCAAAGCTCGTGCCCGCAGACTCGTAATGGCACGCAATTAGCGGCCTGTTTACTACACGGACACGTTAATTGCTCCATGCCGGTAAGAACCGTTACTTACCTCCTACCGCGTAAATGAGGCCCATTGACATCCTAGGCATAGGTATTTGTTCAGGTTTTGTTGCTGCACTTTATCTTGTCGGTATTCAAATATTCTTCTTTTTGGGCTTTGCTTTAACCTTGGGTTTGGTCTGTATTTAAACCGCCTTTGAGCATTGTCCATATTAACAGTCTCACATAATTCATTCACGTGATCACATACGTGTTGGTGTGCCGCGGGTTCCACAATGACTGTGGGCAGACTCACCGGTAGTTTGCAGCATCTCCGACTTAGCGTGTGCCTCAGCGGTGAAGCTTCCTTCATGCGGGCGTCTCTCAGCGTTATCTGCAGCTCAGCATTCACTTGCCGGCTTACCTCTATGGCTTGGACCAGAGAATGGTGTTTCCCGGCACGACTGTACCTCCAGGAACTCTGCTGTGGCTCCCAGTGCTTAGACGGTCCTTCAGATGTGCCCTCTGCATCTCTCCTTCCTTCACGCCATGCCGGTATGGGTGACATCCGTTTGCGAGCCGCCACATGGATGTGCCTGTTCTCTCTCTCTCGACTTTCTCTGGCACCGTCCTCTCCCGTTCTACTGTGTTGAGTGCGAATGCCATTTTTAAATGTCCTGCGTGCTTGTGGTTCAACCAAACAACTAATATTTACATCAGGTTTTGGGTTTGTCTCAATCTGCATCAACTCCTTCCTCATCTTCTTCATCTCAGTATTTGAGGCTTTATCGGAGCTGAAGTCCATAGATGTTTTTGGATTTCTAAAATGATGCTGTTCAAACGTTTTGTATAGAGAAACATCAGAAACAGGAGATGTTATGTGTGTTTTGTGAATGTTTGAAGGGGATTTGTGGGATGACAACAAGCCATCAAGAACTTGGGTATTATAATGTCTTCTTCAGGTGGAAGTGGAGAAACTGCATCTCGTCTGATGGAGTCACCATCTCCCCCTGAGAGCTCTCTTACCCCCATATGATCCTCCCTCATATATCCACCCCCAGGGTCAGGTTCAGATAGTGACTGCCATCCCCTGGCCACATGGCTTGAGGTCACTGTCAGCGAATTAGTAATGACTCCACCGTATTCATCACAGAGAGCTGCAGCTCCGCACAGCTTCAGCACGAGGCAAACTGGAATTCCAAGATGGTTGTAAAGAGGCAGATGTACACATCATTTATATGGCCCATCCCTTCACCTCTGTCATTCAGGAAGAACAACTAGTAAGCACTGTGTTTGACACCTGTTATCATCCCAATAGCACATCGAAGGTATGAGAGACGTTATGTGCTCAGACAACCATATCGAATGTACCCTCGAACTGATGAGGTAGGCATGAGCCTGCAGACACCACTGGACATAGAAGAACTATAAATAAAGTCTGACAGATGTAAAGTGATGCCACTAAAGAGAGAAGATACGTGAACGCACTGAACTCGATCTATGAATATCTAAAGAATGAAGATGTGAATGAAGTGACGAAGTAAATATATATGCAAATATGAAGAAAACCATATAAACTAAGAAGATACGTGACAAGAGATGCATTAGATATATATATATATATATACAGAAATGCAAGACAGATAAGACAACATAGAAGCTTGCTAAAGTAGGAAATAGAACGTGAGTAAAGCAGCCATATTGAGAAAAGGGACATCTGCATAGTTTAATAGTATGCGAGAAGGCTCGAGAAGGGAATCCAAGGATGCAAAGCTGACAGGCACTGGAATACAATTTCGTGAAGGACATATTTCTCTTAGATTAAGTAAAGGAGTGAAAAGTTGCAAATGCCAAGGTTTGTTCAATTGAAGATATAAAAAGCACATGCAGAATGGAGCAACCAAGTCTACAGCGGCCAACGAGAGTAATAGCACCCAATATAATTGAATCAAATAGCACTAAATAGAAGGGCAAAATGGATAAAATCATGGTCGCCTCACATGTAATTCAGGACTGAAAAAAGCCCTCTTCATAAAGCACCAAACAAAGATAGCAATGTACCTTCACTCCCTTTAAGGTTCAGCGTAAGAGAACAGTCAGCAAGGTGAACTACAAAGAAGAAGCCTTGGCTTAGGGCCTAGCTGATGAGAGATGGTAGGCTAATTAGCTAAGAAAGGCAGTTGTCTGATGTCCCCTTGCACCTGGGTTTCGTTGTTTACGTTCTGCTAACGAGCCAAATGTCCAAGGTTGGTAAGAGAGTGCCAACCAATCATGAGGGCCTATGTAATGGTGGCCCATACATTGTTGCACAGGCCTATCTGCTGCTGTTGTTATGCTATTATCAGTATTGTACGTAGTTAGGGGTAGTTCAAGGTGTACCTACCAGATAAGAGGCATCCATTGATGATACTAACACTCATACAAACTATATGTATACATTTCTTCTGACCAATCCCTCCATCCAGTAGGTTTTTACTCTTAGCCATGTAGGATGACGTCATGGCTGATGTATGTCATCCTTTTGTGTAACCGAAATGTATTGAGAGTGTGTGAGCTGCAATCTGTTTGTTCACCAGGTTACCCCACTTTACTGAACTGATAATAAAGTAGTATTTTGCCATTTTCTGAGTCTGTCCGGGTATTTGGGCCTGAGATCATTTATTGTGGTAATCCCATTTGGCACTTGGAACACTCCAGGTGCTATTGCACATGGTGGTCTAGGCTTTTAGAGCATTGTTTGATGTGCAAACAGGAAATCATGCCCAAAGCTCCCTTACACTAGAAGACACCAGTACAAGGGGCCCAACCACATACAGACATTTATTTCCCGAGCAGATGCAGGCTCTTTACCTAATTATGGTACAAGCGCAGGGAAAACAGTGGTATATAAGACACACACAAATCTAGTAGTGTGGGCATTTAGAGGTGGTGATGGCAGGAGTTCTGAGAACGTTGGTGAGCATGTTTGGCAGTGATGTAAGGAGCTTAAATCATTTTAGCAGAATAAGGTGTGTTATCAAGAGGATGTTGAAAAAGTTCAAAAGATGGTTATACAGTTGACAAGGAGGAGGATGTGTATCATCAGGTAGTGGTTGGGGAATTTGAGGAGGATGGATCAGTTGAGAAAGGGGTGAGGTGTTTCATCAGTAGGAGTGGAGAAGGTGGAATAATTGACAAAGAGTTGGAAGAGATCTGCTAGTTAGTGTTTGACAAAGAGGTGGAAGAGCCAGCAATATGAGCTGGAAGGAATGAGAGAGAACGCTTAACCCAAGCCAGGGGGTGGTGATGATACCCCCAATCTGAAGGTTATAAATCCACAGTTAGAGGAGGAAGGAGCATATGATATGAGGCCGAGGAACAGGACTAGAGGTGGAAAAGCGAGGTTGTAGAAACATCTTTAGAAATCAGGACCCTAGGAGTTTAAAGCAACCCCAGTTGGCTCTGTCATAAATTTGAAGTGAATCTCCTATTGAGTCTACAGCTCATACAGCAGATATGCAGCGGTGTCAATGGGAACTATAAGGATGACCAAAGGTTTCGCATCCCACCAACAAGAAGAGATAAGATGGAGCAAAACCAGAGAGAGAGCCTTAGAGAATTCCTTGTAAACAGTATAAAGAAACCCTCAAAGTGTTGGGAACTTTTTTAGAAGAGATTATCCGGACACTTTTTTGGACTCTATGCCCTTTTGGCTATGTGACAGATAGTGTCAGAAAAGGCATCCACAAAAGTTGTTCCAGAAGCCTACCCAGGACCTCTTGTCCCTAGATCATCGGTGGTCTGAAGATGCAGGGCGGCTCAAGTACCTAGGGAGACCATCCTGAGTCAGAAGTGATGGATTTATATAGAGTTGATGACATGGGCATCCACCAGGGAACATAGAGTTGAGCAACCTGAGGGAACCTATGGATGTGTCGCTCCAATGGTTCAGCCCAGTGGTGAAATATAGTATAGCAATGGGGGCTTCGGTGATTGACAGGGTGGTGATGGTACTTTTATTTAACAATAGGTCGCAGAGGGTCATAGTTCAAGAGGGGACTGCACACCTCAGTTGATTTGTGAAATATATCTTCCCACATAAATGAAAGAAATCAAAGTGCTAGATGAGATAGAAAGGGGTCAAGCCAGGTTTGTGTCTTCTTAGTCGCCGCATTACCCATTGAAGTAGTGGTTAGAGTCCCACCACTGGAAACAAGCAGGATCAGTCAGACTCTTTGGAGAAGCAGGTGCCAGACCCTGATGGCGGAACAGAGGAACCCCCTGCAGAACATGAATTTGCTTTAGCTCCATTACACTGTGCCACTATATCCACAAAGTAGACTGGATGAGCGATGGGGCACTGCATTGTAGAGTGAAGGGCTATTTTCTTTTATACTTCTTAATTAACAATATGAAATAAAATGAACATAGTACATATCAGTTACTGGTACCACCACCTTTCTAGAATGTCGATGTTGATATCGATCTGGTCCACTTCCTTCTTTTGACAAGACACCAAGGGGGGGGCTAAGACCCAGGAGTATGTCCTTAGTATTTCTGGCCAGGGATTGACCAGCAGATTCAGAAATACGGCCTGGAGTACCCAGTGTGCCAAAAGACCTCTAAAAATAATGTGGGTAAGGCTCTCCTAAAACACTTAGCTATCATCAATGTTCCCTTAACTAGTATGAGAATGGATGTGGTAGGCAGTGGAGTCTTCTTGGAGCTAAAAGGAGCTGGTGTCATGCTGGATGTGTCCAGTTGGGGATGCTAGAAGACTCAGCTGGTCTTGGATGCAGAGCTGATGGTACAATGGTGTCAATGGTGTCAAGCAAAACTAAGAGATACAGAGTCTGTTCACAGATTAATGGAGAGCCGGGGTCACTTCCGTGATTCTCCTGTTTCTGCAAGACCCAGCCCCCACCTCTGAGTAGGTATGTTGTTTTCTGTTCTTCCGCATCCAAGACCAGCAGAGTCTTCTAGCATCTCCAACTCGACACTGCCACTATGATGACATCAGCTCCTTTGAGCTCCAAGCCAATGCCACTGCTTACCACATCCATTCCAATCTTAGAGAAGGGAACATTGATGATAGGTAAGTGTAGTAGGAGAGCCGTACCCACATTATTTCTAGAGGTCTTTTGGCACGCTGGGTGCACCAGGCAGTATTTCAGAATTTGCTGGTCCATCCCTGGCCAACAATACTCACTATGGACATGCTCCTGGATCTTAGTCACCCTTGATGTCTTGTTAAAAGAAGGAAGTGTTTGTATTTTGTTGTGGACTTGTAGTCCTGTATTCATAATGGAAAAAGCAAAACTACAAGCGCCTGGACTGAAGTAGGTGAGCATCTCCCAAATTAGTTGGTAAGTAAAACTGCCTTCGAAACTACATGGATGTTGTGTTCCTAGTGTTATTCCACTTTTAGTAAAAGACTGTCTCGCTCCCATTTAATTCTTTTACAGGGGAGAACTTGAATAAAGCCATACAGACAGAAAGTCGTATCTTTATACTGGCAGAGGATGCAAGTCAAGATCTTGAGGATGGTGCACTTTTGGCTGAAGAGGTACAACAACCATTGTACACTAAGTAACGCTATAGCAAACTAGTTAAAAGCAAAATTACTATTTCCTTTAATTTATATATGCTATAAGCATTGTCTGTTTTAGATGACATTTAGAAATGTGTCTTCTGATTGTATTCATTTATTTGAGAGGTTTTGTTTATTCTGCTGTTTTGCTAATTCGATATTCATTATCAATCGTACACAAGCACAAGTCCATCCCGGGAACACATTTCATCAGAAAACATGTCCTTTAATATTTTGCTAATAACGAATAAGCCAGTCATTTGCTAATTTCGCTTCCCTTTTCTTTTTATGTAGTTGTATGTATATCTTCTTTTCCAATTGATTGATTGATATTTTATTTCTATCGCGCTCGTACATAAGTGTTTCAGAGCGCAACAAGGCAAGGGAGGGGAACAGGGGAGAACAAAACAGCGACCTTACTAGGCCCAGTGACATTGAGAACGCGCAAGTGCATGGGAGAGGGGGGAGGGGAAAAGTGCATGGAAGGGGGAGAGGTGGAAAGTGCGAAGCAGAGGAGAAACAGATAAATAATAATAAATAAATAATAAAGGCAACAAACAGTGGTAATGCAGCCAGCAATTTGCAAGTGCTAGGTTTAAGGCAGCAGACAGGGTAGGTCCGATAAGTGCAGGAAGAAAAAGGGGGGGTTGTATGGGTACAGATACAGACCCCAGTGCAAGGGGTGGCCCGGAGGCAGTGCGGGAGGGTGACAGGATGAGCAAGTACCTGGGCCCAAAAGACAGAGGGTGGCCAGGTGCACGGTGCCAAGAGAGAACAGATCAGCAGGGGAGAGGGGGAGCGAAGGCAGAAGAAAAGAGGAAGGTCTTGAGGTGCTTCCGGAACCGGAGATGGTTCTCTTCAAGTTTTTGAGTGGCAGGGAGGCTGTTCCATAGGGAGGCCCCAGCAGAAGACAGAGATCTACCCCCAGCTCGTTTCTTAGAAAAACGACTGACCCTGAGTGAGTTGGAGGTAGAGGAGCGAAGAGCTCAAGTGGGGAGGTATTTGAGGAGGGATAGCTGAAGGTATTTTTGGACTCAGGCCCCAGAAAGCCTTGTGGACAATGCAGAGGGTTTTGAATTTAATCCTTGCATCCACTGGGAGCCAGTGAAGAGATTTCAGAGCTGGAGAGATACGATCCCAGGGCTTGAGGCCAAGGACAAGTCTCGCAGTCCTGTTCTGGATTAGTTGCAGAGGGCGGAGAGTAGAGGCAGGTAGATTTAGAAAGAGGCTGTTACAATAGTCCAAGCTAGAGAGAACCAGAGCTTGAGATACCATGAGCTTCTGGGGGAAGGAGAGGAAAGGCAGAGTACCTCTGAGGAGGTGCAGTCGGAAATTTGACTTTTTAGAGACCTCAGAGATGTGGGCGGAGAAGGAAAGGGTGGAGTCAAAGATGACCCCGAGGTTCTTAGCCTCGCAGGTGGAGGTAGGAGGAGGGCCAAGGGAGGCCGGCCAAAGAGTGAGGGGAAAGGATGGTGAAGGTGTGCCGATGAGGAGGATCTCCGTCTTGCTGACATTCAGACAAAGATCATTGGCGGCACACCAATCTTGAATGGCAGTTAGGCAATCGGAGATGAGAGAGGGAGAGGAGGTGGCAGAGGGCAGCCTGAAAATGAGTTGAGTGTCATCAGCGTAGCACTGGAAATTTGAGCAGAAAATGGCAATGCAGTGGGCGAGAGTTGCCAGGTATTGGTTGAAAAGCCAGGGCGAGAGATTAGACCCCTGGGGAACACCACAGGTAGAGAGGAAGATAGATGAAAGGAAGTACCCAAGTTGGACCTGGGAGGGTCGATCTGAGAGGAAAGAGGTCAGCCAGGCCAGAGCCTGATCAGTGATACCCAAGTTTTCACGGAGATGGTTGAGCAGGATGGTATGGTTGACCGTGTCGAAGGCAGAAGAGAGATTGAGGAGGATGAGGACAGAGGGAATGTTAGAGTTAATACACGTTTATTATATCGCATACATTACATAACTAACCAAAAGTGATAAAGCCTACACAGCAATGATTTAGCCATCAATAAGTAAGGCATTGTAGCCACATCGTAGTCAAAGAGACAACAAAGTGGTTTACCCAATGAGCGAAAGATAATGTTTCTTTTATTGTGCCATATGTAATTATTTGGCTTGGTAGTGGGGAAGTACTTAGTAAATTAGATAGAACACAGGGGATGTCATATAAAAACATATTCAATGCCCATAATCAATTGGGGCATGTTATTTTGGAGTCATATCTAGCAAAACAGGTTAACATAGCTCTAGACCTGTGACGAGATTGGGGTGCCAAATGAAAGTAGAGGAAAGATGCCAGAGGGTCTCAGACTTGGAGGTGGAGCTATTGAACACAAGGACGCTTTGAGGGGAACCCAGGCAGCTGGGGATGGAAGGACCGAGGAAGAACTCCCTGTACTCCTGGGCTGTGGGAAGGGGCAGGCCGGGACACACCACTCCCCTAAAAGAGGAGAAAACACCAATAAGAGTGGAAGGGAGTCGATAAAAGGAGGAGACGGCTGGGCACAAGAGAGGGATGTGTTTCATTCTCTTTGTTATGCAGAAACTGCTGAGCAACCCAGAGGGAGAGGATGGAGGATACACCTGGCATATTCAGTCCTGACCCCAGAGAGCAACCTACAAGACTGGACTTAGTGCAGGAACTCTGAGACCCTTCACCAGAGTAAAGAAGAAGGGAAGCTAAGAGAAAATGAAAGAATGTTCTCAATGATCTAAACAGAAAAACTAGGTTACTAGGCCTGAGAGCATTGCTACTAGTGCAAGTGCATGAAGTGTTCGACCAGCTAGGGATGGGGGACAGAAAAAAGGGGGGGGACAGGTCAGACAAACAGTGGCCTGGAGGCAAGTGCAAAGACTGGCGGCGGGGGGAATTGCGGGGGGGGCTGGGACCAATAAGGCTCTGGAGGTGAACCAGGCAACCAGTCAGTAAAACAGAGCAAAGTTAGGGAGGAGAAGGAGGAAGGAGAGTGGAGGAAAAATGAACAGAGGTTAGCAGGGTAAAGGGAAAGAGAAGGAGCAAGAGAAGAGGAAGGTCTTGAGGAGTTTCCGGAACTTAAGGTGCTCCGCTCAAGATGGAAAGAGGCAGGGGGGCTGTTCAAGAGGGAGGCACCTGCAGAGGATACATATCTACCCCCAAATCTCTGTTTGTGAAAGCGGCTCACCCGCAGAGAGTTGTAGAAGGACGAGCGGATGACTCTAGAGGGAGAGTATTTAGGAAGAGAGCATTGTAGATAGTGCGGGCCCAAGCCCCAGAAAGCCTTGTGGACTATGCAGAGGGTCTTGAACTTCATCCTTGCAGCCGCAGGGAGCCAGTGGAGAGATTTCAGCGCCAGAGAGATGTCCCTGGGCTTGAGGCCATGGATAAGTCTTGCTATTCTGTTCTGGATGAGTTGTAGAGCAAGGAGAGTAGAAGTAGAAAGGTGGAGAAAGAGGCTGTTGCAATAGTCCAACCTAGAGAGAACCAGGGCTCTCAAGATAGTGAGCATCTGGGGGAAAGTGAGAAAAGGTAGAATACCTTTGAGTAGGTGCAGTTGGTAGTCAGGCTTATTGGAGAAGTTTGAGATGTGCGGAGAGAAGGAAAGAGTGGAGTAGAAGATGACTCCACAATTTTTTGCCCATTGGTAGGTTAGGGTGCAGGGCCAAGGGAGGCCGGCCAGTGTGAAAGTGGGAAAGTGGGAGCAGGGGTCCCAATGAGGACAATCTCTGTCTTTCTGGCGTTCAGGCAGAGATCTTTAGCAGCACACCAGGACTGAATTGTGGATGGACAGTCAGGGATGAGCGAGGAGGAGAAAGTTAGGAGTACAGTGAGTGGGGACATATAACCAAAATGTGCCCAATAAAGGCAAAAACAGAGCACATGGAAATAGGGACACGTGAAGTGATGTCCGAAGATTAATACAATTGATGGGTCAAGGAAGAAACAACACAATAGTACTCTTATGTGAATGAGGCTGAGGTGGATGGGAGAGCCACGCAGGCCATGATTGACTCTGGGAGCCTTCAGACCATTGTAAATGAGAAATTCATGTTGGCGGGTGTCCTGGGAGACACTAACTTGTACATTAAATGTAGCCATGGTGATGTCAAGCCCTACTCCCAGAATCAAATTACATGCAGGTGGGACAGAACCTATGATTAAAAGCTTCAGTGATCCCAACCCTACCTGAGCCCTTGATGTTAGGGTCAGATGCCCCAGTGTTCCAGGAAGTGGTATGGCAAATAGTGGAACTATGGCTTACACAAGTGCCTTTCTCCCATGCTTGGATATTCCACCAACCGAACCCTAATGAAACACTTAGTCGAAAGGAAGAATAATGAAGTAAACAGTGCTGGAACAACCGTCTGATGTTGCCCTTTGCTGTGGACTGGACAATGGATGAACAAGGAGACAGCTTCAGGGCTCCCCAGAAGTTAGACCCCACACTATGGGAAAACAGAGATATGACCCAGATGGCTAATCAGACAAACCCACAAGAGGGTGTTTTCCTCGAACAATCAGACAAATTATATCATAGGATGTGTCTAGACAAGGGTAGGGCTCCCTACAGTCCCGATATTAGCATAGCCCTGGATCTTTTCCAGACCTAGCAACACCCATGCCTCAAAGTATCAAAAATAATTTTTGGATGCAGCCCATTCATAGGTTGGGGAAGAGATAACACCTTCAGGAAAATCCTATAAAGGATTTATTGGCCATGGGTATACAAGGAAGTAGCCCGATACTGTCAACAATGCCCTGACTGCCAGATACGAAATTGTGCAAATATTGCAAAAGCCCTGCTACCATCCATGCCGCTGATTAAGGAACCTTTCCAGTGCATTGGCACAGATATTGTGGAATCATTGGACCCCACCGGCCGAGGACATGGGGCTTCATTACGAGTTTGGCAGTATTCTGCCATTAAATCAGCCAAACTACCTCCAAACTCAATTACCTTTACCTCCACTTGGTCCCCTGCAGTTACCACGGGATTACAAGTCGTGGTAATTCAGACCACTCGGCAGTAATCCTTGAATGCACTATACCAGGAGACAAACAGCACAAACCCCACTGGACGTTTAAACCAGGAACCCTTCGGGATCAGGTCTTTGCAGATGAACTGCGAACCGAAATAATGTCCTTTATCAAAATAAACCAGGGCTCTGTAGCATCAGCTGGCACAGTTTGGGAGGCTCCGTAATGCTGGGTCAGGGGAATATGCTTGGCGAAAGAGAATGGGATATTAAAACTGATCAGGAAAGAGTTATCAGCGAGTGAAACCCGACTGAAAGTACTGGAGCAAGAATACTCAAAATCACCCAATCCACAATCCCTGGCTGCACTCAAGACAGAATAAGAAAACTTCAGATCAGGAGCCGAGAGAGAGGTGAAATTTCTATCCAGGAACCCGAAAATACACCAATATGGCGAAGGCCAGAGACCCGGGGCCCTCCTTGCTCGTCTCGTGGCAGCTGAAAGGAAACCAACCCTAGTCGAAAACATCTGCGACCAAAACGGCGACATGATGCACGCAGAAGGAGAAATTGTCGAAACCTTTCGCAAGTTCTACCAAAAGCTGTACAATACTTACTACACTGCCGACCCATTGGAACTAGCCGGATACTTGAACAGTATCGAGCTCTACTGGGTCACTGCTGAATTGCGCGAACCACTCAATGCACCTATCACCATAGAAGAAATTCACGAAGCCATAAAGGGACTACCCAACACCAAGGCTCCCGGCCCTGACAGCCGAATCGGCAAATTCTATAAAACCTTTGCACAATTGCTGGCCCCTCTCCTACTGCAGGTATACGAGGAAGCACTAACCACAGGGTCACTGCCACCAACCCTCCGCAGGGCCAATGTAATCCATCTCCACAAACCCGGCAAACCAAAAGAAGATTCCGCCTCATGAAGGCCCATATCCTTAATAAATCTGGAAAACAAGATATTGGCGAAGATCCTCACAGCAGGACTGCTCCCTCTGATGCCGGCGATGGTGCTGGCGGACCAAGCGGGCTTCGTACCAGGCTGGAATACATCATTCGGCGTTAGGAGAATGTTTGGAGCAATGGAAGCCCTAGACCTGGAGAGTCAGGCAGCTGCGGTCCTGCTCGACGCCGAAAAGGCTTTCGACTCGATAGAGTGGCCCTTCCTCTTTGCTATCTTGCAATGCATGGGCCTAGACAAATACTTCAGCCAATTAATCACCCTTCTATATGAACACCCGACATCCGAAATACTTGCTCGTCTGACATACACCTGCAGAGAGAAACTAGGCAAGGATGCCCTTTGTCAGCAATTCTGTTTGCACTGGTTATGGAACCCCCAGCTTCAGATCTCTGAGTTCGCCACTTGGATAAAGGGCTCTCTCTTGGCCTACATAAACGAATCATATCGCTATACGCCGACGATGTGGCCCTCTTTCTTCACAACCCCGCAGAGAACTTGAATCCAGTGATGCGGGCAGTGATTAAGTTTGTCAAATTATCCAGACCGAAATCCATAATTTTCCCCTTAACTATCAACACCCGTCAATTCACAGATGACTTTGGGTTCCGGTGGCAACAGTCAAAGGTCAGATACCTGGGCATCCTGCTCTCCAGAGCTAACCACAAGATGATGCAAGACAACTACGAAAAGACAGTGGAGGAGACCCAAAACAAAGTGAACAGGTGGAAGCTCCTCCCGCTCAACCTGTGCGGGAAAGTCTCCCTAGTCAAAATGGTAATTCTTCCCAGATTTCTATATCTATTCACGAATATTGCACTGGTGTTGCCGCAACATTTCCTTCAGCTCATCAAAAGTCTGATCCTCAAGCTACTGTGGGCAGGCAAGACAGCAAGAGTGGCCTACACTACGCTAATTCAACCTGTGACGAAAGGTGGCCTTGCGCTCCCAGACCTCAAACGCTACTACTGGGCTGCACAATCCCAATTCATAGGCCACTGGTACACCACGCAGTTCATCAGACCCCATGTCCAAATCGAAAGGGCTCTGGCGTCCCCCTATCTCCTCAGAGCTGTCATCTTTGGCCAACTACAAGTAACTCACAATTCAATTAACATTGTCCATAACACCTATGCTGTCTGGAAAATAATCGCTCTAAAAAAGTGGGATACAAACCAGATTCTCTCCCCTCCTTCAAGTGCGCTTCATACCAGGAATACCCCTAACCACAGAGCGAATTTACCTACAATGGACCGATAAGCTGCAGATAAAATCTCTAAGAAGACCTCTTTATCAATGGCATCGTCCTATCACCGCAACAAGCCCGAGACAGAGGCTGCGATAATGCTCTCGATATGTTAATCTACTTTCGGCTGTGTCATAACCTCCAAACCAACCTCACCACCTTCCCACGACAGCCCCCCACTTCGTGGCTCCTCCACGGAGTGATACAGTCTCAAGGCGAGGTTCGATTGGTATCAGAAATATACAGACCACTCCTTAGCGAGACAACAGTGTTACCCACTAACCCCAAGAGAAGATGGGAGAAAACACTGGGGAACCACGATCGCAGAAGAGGACTGGAACTACATACTGCGGCTAACTCAAAAGGTCCCTCTCAATACGAGATACAAGCAAATACACTTCAATTTTCTACACCAGGTCTACCGCACACCAGCGAAACTCCACTCACAGCGACCAACAATCTCAGCAGCATGCAGCCGCTGTAGCGCCCCAGTTGCGGACTTCATGCATTTGGCATGGGCATGCCCAGACATCGCCTCGTTCTGGAGAGCGACATTGGAAAAAATATCAGCAATTATAGGTACGCAACTCGACCCCGAACCTACTCTGGCGCTCCTGGGACTAACTAGGCACTTTCCAGCATACGGAAGAAAAATGGCCAACCTGTTGTTAGTACTGGCGAGAAGAAGAATCGCAATTAATTGGGGTCACGGACCTTCACCAAATCTTCACCGATGGCTGAACGATGTGACCTACTGCTAAGATGTCGAAACATGCTTTGTAAAGACCCTACCGCTTCATGCTTGTCCCCCAGATATATGGGGACCCTATATATCATATTTGATTACCACGGCGGACACAACTCCCTCACAGACCTCGTCCCCGGTCACTGACCAGTGATCCCCAACACGCGGAGAAGGACCCAGTGAACTTCATATACCACGGACTACTGCCTGAAGGACCCCGAACAGAAGCGGACAGCAGTGGAGGGGGAGGTGGAAGGGGGGGAGTGGGAGGCGGGCAGATTGGGAACCTCAGTGAGGCCGGTGCATGGCCTGTTTGTTAATGCATGTTTAAAAACCCCCCAACATTTTTTTTACAAAAAATGAATAGTTTCATTGTTGCGGTCAACCAAGTAGGTGGGGTCGTCATTACCCTTATTAGCCGTGGGTATGATAGTAAGGGGTTGAAGAAGTGGGAGTAGTTTATGAGCTGTGACGTTCCTCATATTTCTGGCTCGTCTAGGAGGAGCCAGTGGTTTGACAGGCATACTACTCTTGGGTATGGTGTATAGAATGGCATGGTGATCAGTCCAACCGCAGGGCTGGTTAGATATGATGTCAATATTACAGTTGGCATCTGCGATCCAGTCTAGCTGTCTACCTTTGTTATCCATGGGTTGGCAGAGCCATTGGGTAAGGCCTAGTTCAGTGATGCAGTTGTTGATGGCTAAGGCATTGGCATCTTTAGTGTTGTGCAGTCCTAAATTGAAATCTCTGTCATGACCACTGGTCAAGGGCCAAGTACTTCACCACTTGCAGGGTCCCAATGGACCCAGTCTTGGTGCCTATGGCACCAAGCTCATTACAAAGTGTGCTCTGCACACAGAATACAGAAAGCATGTGCCTCTAGGCTGGGCGGGGCCCTACCAATACAGGGAAGGCACTTGCAGAAGACAGGAGGAGTGGCAAGGTGGGGCCACAAGGCGGGGACTAAGGGGAGTGGCTGGGGCCAGGCTATATAAGCCAGTCCCACCCGCATGCTGGCGCTTCGTGTTAGTCTGCTAGAGCAGCGTAACGCTTACCGCCGTTCAGAAGACTCTTATCTGGTTCAGCACGTGCTTCTTCAGTCTCCGGAACACTCCAGCATCTTACCTGGAATCAGCCACACCATCGCTAGAAGCACTGCCATCTGCAACCGCTGCACGCTTCTTACCTGAGTCAGCCTCGCCATCGCTTGAAGAAGCACTATCATCTGCTTCCCATCTGCAGCAGCCGCGCTCCTTTTACCAGTCTTCTCGAGTCTTCCGCGGGTGCCGCCTAGCATCCTTACCTGTCCCGAACTTCAATCAACACGTGGCCATCTTCCGGCGCAGCATCTACGCGGATTTTCATCTCCGGCAGCCTGCAGGAGTTCGGAAACCGCTCACCAGCTAACACCGACCAGCTACACCTGCAAAGGGAGTAGAAAACACAAGGTGAGCAAGTCGCATAGACTATAACACATTAAGCAGCGCAACTCACGAACTTGGCGCAGTTTCTGGAACAGTTTACTTACCACCAGTAGACCCTCCGGGATAGACTTTCTTCATCATAACGCGCTCGTGGGCCATCTACAAACCTAGGGCGAGAAAGGACAATATGTGGTTACAGACAATAATCATTGGGGAAAATTAACACAAGGATACGGACAATAATCATAGTAATAAACCTACCTTCAAGACGGAACGGTCGCAGCCGGTCTGAACCTCCACACCCAGGACCAGTGACGCAACTAGGTCCATCCACAGCACCCCTGCTGAAGGAAAGCAGGACGGAGAGCCCATCATTGCATCAAAACCGGACCAGTACCAGCACGCCGAGTCCTCGATACCACTGCAGTTGGGGGAGTGAAGCGATCCAAGGGAGTCAACGCCTGGGAGGGCTCCAACCGTGCCCAGCAGAGACCAGGTGAGCGTAACAGAACGCAAAGCCTCTCTGAATCTCTGCCTGGGCGTTATGAAAACCTCAGAGACTGACCAGTTGGCCCAATTGCTGGGGGCACTCTGGGCTGAAGTGCATGCCTCCAGACAAGAAACAAATTCCTTAAGAAGGGATCTCATTGTTGCCCGAGAACGAACCGATGAACTGGCAAGACATGTGCTTCAAACTCATGCAGGGCAGGTTCCGCTACCTGGAATCGCGCCAACCCCTTTACCACCTTCACCACCAGTTCAAGTGGTACTCCCAGGGGCTGTACCGTGGGCTCCACCTGAACGGTTTACCGGCGAGCCCAACAAATATTCCATATTTATGAATCAGTGCCGCCTGCACTTTTTGTGCCGTCCAGGTGCATTCCCGAATGATAGTTCCAGGGTGGGTTTTGTACTTTCGTATCTAGGAGGCAGCGCAGCGGACTGGTCGGTTCTTGCCCCCCATATGATCCCAAGGTCGGGAAGCCAGCCCAAGGTCGGGATCAGGTAGCGGCTGCCCTTACCGGGCTTTATGGGAAGAGAATTTCCACAGGCAGGGAGTTATGATATAACTGGATTCATCACAGCTCTCAACTCTTTCAGACATCTCAACTCCCTTTGGCTTGTTAGCTCGATAAGGCCTCTCAGGGCCCTCAGGCGTCTCAACGCTCTCATCCACCTCAGTTTTCATAGGGCTCTTCTGGTGTCCCTCCTTCCTCCTCTTGGCGGTCTGCTCTCTCTTGGCTCCTGGTGACTGACATCATTCTCAACATAGGTAGATATAAGAACTGTTTGTTAGGGCACACTTACACCCAGTATTTTCTTGGCACTATCTGTAGTGTGGTGAGGAATGGGAGAAGATGGAAAGTTGAGAAAAATGGATGGGGACTCTAGAAAAACACGAAGAGTCTGGTTTTAATGGCATGCTTAACTTTTGCTCTGTTATAGTGATCTGGGGGATGGTATCCCTCTAACAATTCCCTTGGATTTGTTTTCTTAGCTTAATTTAGTAATCTGTCTGAATCGACCATTCTGCTCAGGTTGCTATGGGCCTCATCACGAGTTGGGGTTAAGGGTCCGCCAAATGACTAGTCTAAAACCCTTTTTCAGGCACTATTAGCGTGCACTAATTGTGCCAAAAATGCCCCATTGGGTCCAATGGGGAATACCCATTACCGCCCAACCCTTGATTCGGTGCTAATAGCACCAGACCGGTAGGTGGTAACACTATTAGCCTGTAAGTTTTTGAATGGCCCTTTTGCCACTTTGAGATCATGCGGAATTCCTGCCGCCTATGCACAGCTCTTCATTTGCTCTCTGTGGTACATCTACAGCTTTGGCTGCTGCAAATGATCTAGTGCAATATTTCTATGAGCAGCTTCTGATTCGAAATGGAGAGTGGGCTCAAGGAGCTCAGTGCTGTGCTCTGGTCTTGAGCATGGGCTTTCCTGCGGGGAAAACCTGCAAATAAATGTGTCTTCCGAAGTTCTCTGGTCTTGAGTCTGGGCTCTTTAGCGGTGAATATTTGCAAATGAGTGTGTCTTCCGATGTGCTCTGGTCTTGAGTCTGGGCTCTCTAGCGGTGAATACCTGCAAATGAGTGTGTTTTCCAAACAGTGTCATAACTCAGGTTTGGGTTCTCTTCACAGTGATCAAGGGCTGTTATTACTTTCCTCATGAATAACTGGACAAGGTGAGGAATAGAATCCTCACTTTGTTCAGTAATGCATGTATCTCTAAACCGTTAATCCACGGGGAGTGGCTTGGGAGGAGTACTCTGGGAATCCCAAGCCTATCTGGTTCCAGACAGCTATTCGCACTGGCATAAGGTCCCTGGAAGGCTGGTATTCCAAGTACCAAAGAATAGTGCCGAAGTCGTAGGGCAGGATCGGGACACTGACTTTGACACCTCCTCTTGCCCTTACTTTCATGCTCTTGCTGATTTCTTGGCTCTACTGGGAATGTTAAGACATGTAATTTATAGGTATGCACATAGTGATGCAAGGGGGCCAGCACTGTGCAGTTCCTTATGATTGCTTGCTCTCTCCTTGAAGGGTTAATGATTCTGGAGTCCCTGGAATGTCATTGGATCCCCAAAACATGTGAGCGCTTACAGAAGTATGTCCACTGAGCCTTCCCTGGATGATATGAAGTCTTAGGACCATTAGAAATGTAGATTACAGACTAAATCTATCTGTTCTAATTCTGGAGCAATTGCTGGTATGAGGCTCTCGTAACCCTGACTAAGTCAGGGGTAACGTGACTAAGTCTAACCAGCTTGGGTGTTATGTCTACAACAGGCACTAGTTTTCAGATCTTAAGGGTCCTTGGAGTGCATCTCTAGCACTGCTGCTCCAGCCTTTCCTTTTCTTCATCCTTCATTTCATACACCTCTGGATCCCTCAAATAGTCTTGAATCCTTCAACGGTTTGCAGCATTCAGAGGTCTATCGGTTCTTTCTTCCTGCCTTCAGGTCAAAACTGGGCAATATGTCTTGTGAGAAAAAAACTCTCTGGTGGCAGAATGGTATTCTAGGGTCATAGCACTGATGTCTCAAAGCTTGGTACACCACTCATCGACCTACTCCCAGAGGTCAAAGTGGGCGGGAGCGGTGCTCCTATACTTTTTATTTTTCAGTTTAACCTTTCCTATACTTTTATTTTAAAAAGAAACCGTTCCGGAACGGTTTAGTTTTAAAATAAAAGTGTAGGAAGAAGTTGAAGCTTGCACTTCAGTGCACTGCACTGAGCATTCCCTTAAATAATAGGTGTGTTTGTTTGGGGGTTTGGATTGTGTGTGGGAGGAGGCGCAGCAATGGGGTTTGTGGATAGTGAGGCGGACCTGCAGGGAACAAAGCTCCACTACTTCTTTTCATACACTTCAACCACTACCTACTCCCAGGTAGACTTGTTGGAGAGGATTCTCTTTTCAAGAACCATACTGATATTTCGTGAGTGCAACCACTAGAAACAAACTCTGAAAGAGCTCACGCATATCCATTAGCTGTTTGGATGGCTACTCCAGCAATGGATTGTATATTTGTCTTAGCCCTTTCCGTAAGAAGGGGCAAAGGGAGTGTGCCTCCCATACAGTGCTATAATTCAGCTCTGTGTTCTACTCTCGGGGATCAAGGATTGCTATTACTGTCCTCAGGAATGAATGTTGATTTGGGCTAAAAAATAGTAGGGCACGAGCCTCCTTTTGCTCACTAACAGTGAGGTATCTAGGCAGGGAGTTGTGGATGGATTGTGTGCCATTTTGTGGCATAGTGTGACATAGTGGATAGCAGTGCTGGATGAAAATCCTAAACATTTTGTCAAGGGCTGTTGTGCCAAAGCCTAGTGCTGGATGAAGCAGTGAGCACAGTTAAAATGCTTTGTGAGCTGGTATAGTTGCATTGCACTCTATCAAAGCATATCTGGCCCTTAAGAGTAAAACCTGGCAGAGCTGTTGCCCCTGGAAGAGGTGATTGATAAAGATGTGAGTGTTACCACTTGAAGTACGTGTTGCATTCTATGCCTTTATCAGTTGGGTGATTGGTGTGGGGGGCTGGTGGGTAGGCTCAGATTTGGCAGTGTTTGTGAACTTTATGTGTGTGTGCATGTAATTTCACTGGATGGTGCTGATAGCACAGGGGCAATGCGCTGGTCTTTGAAGCAAGACCACGCAGAGCAACAGAGGTTGGAATCCCGGATCTGCGCTTAGAAACCGAACTCAAGTACGGTATTAGGCGCGTTATAAAAAAAAACAATTAAATAAATCTGTAGGCAAGGGCCATTGACTGTTGTCATAGATTGAATATAACTTGCAGATTTTGTTACCATAATTAAGTGTACTGCACTATTACACACTTATACATCAACTGTGCTGAAATGTAAATAACATTCCATCAAGAACATTTGTTTATCAAAACCTAATCAATAATCATCGCAATAGCACATTTTTCTCCAATGTGTAAGCTATCACCCAATGTGGCCATCAAAGATGATACTAGGACTGATCATTAACAGTGTTTGTATGAAATATATTATTCTTCAGTCAAATGAGAACAGACCCAATAGGGCTGTTGCACATAGTACATTAGCAGCCAGTTAATCGGATAGTGTTGGTACAGATTACAAACACATTACAAAATTTAACTAATCTGTTTTTGGGGAAACAATAATTAGCATACCCTATAAGGCTCTTTATAGAATCACCTGCTACTCCAGCAATGGACTTATGTGGCTCTATCTTTGTTCTAACAATGGATCCATACTTAAGAAGGTAGGTCAGATAATATGTACATCATTTATAATTACAAATATGGTACACAATCATGGTATCAGCCATGCCAGGCTGGACATTTCCAATCCAGTACGCTGTCCTTCAATTTATTGGACAACGATCAAAATTCCCCTTTCTGGGGTGTATTTTTACATAAACAAGTACAATTTAAACAATCAACATTGAAATTATGATGTTCTCCAAAGTGTACTGTGAGAAAGCAAAGGGTGTCTCACTTACTAGTCCGTGGGGATCTCTCTCTCTGGTGGCCAGGGCACGGCCATCGCCTTTGGATCCAGACCCTGGTGGTGGACCAGTGTGGGAGGGTCACCTGGGTGGGGGATCTTAGGGGAGTGGGACACCGGATGGCCAGCTGCAGGATACTTAGGAACTCAACCCCCCGCCCCTTTCACAACAAAAACACTTTTTTACGGAAGCTCGCTATGAGAGAAAATGTACTAACACCCAGGCCGTGTATACCTGACATTTCCCAATACAATGGTCAGGCGGGGTCAGGTAATTACTGACCATTACGCACACCTGACTCCCATTACACTTCCCTACACGGATAAAAGGCGGAGCTCGAGAGCACACTCAGAGAGGCAAAACACATGAGGAAACAGCAGTTGCAAGATGGCAGTTTAACACAAGGAAAAAGACAGCAAAACTGAAGGGGATCACAAGGAGGGAAGTTGCCTTGACCTTTTCGACAAGGAACCGTTACTTTCACGAAACCTTGAGAATAGAAAGCACAAGACCAGGAACCCAGGCTGAAGAATCCTACATTGTGTGTCAGAGGTACCCAAGCCCACCTGTTTCGATAATCAAGGTGGGGAGAATCGCCTGCTGCCGTGGTACTGTCCTTGACTCCTACAACAAAGCAGCAGCATTGAAATCAACACAGCCACTGAGTTTCGGATACTGATACCAGACCGGTCTGTGTTGAAGCCAAGGTAGCAAGTGGCAACATTGTACGATGAACGCTGAAGCGAACAGTGTGTGAAATGCATGTGATAACCAACGCAAGTAAAATTGAACAACAGATGAGTGATTGAACTTTGAAACCAATATACGATACCTTTGACAGAGTGGTCCGGCACAGAGTGCGTGCTCATTCGAAGGTCTATGTAAGGTATCCAACTGAGAGGTAGCAAAAGCGAAAGAGTGTCAAAGGATTGTGAATTGAAGTGGTCCTGCAAAGGGTCAAGCAAAATCCCATTAACAAAAGTCTTCAATGTTGATACTGCCAAGAGAGTTGATGACAAAGTCGATAAAGTTAGTCCGAGCCTGAACGAGGGAGATCAATTGAAAGCTTTTGGGTAAAGCAAGTTGGTGTTAGAGTGAATTAAATTGTTCTGAGCCTGGCCGAAGGAGACTGATAGAACATTGTGTTAAAACAGATCTGAGCCCGCTTGGGGATCCAAGGTGAACCGTGAATCACCCGAGAAATTGGATATATAAAAATTCTACGAGCATTGTGTTAAAGGGGATCTGAGCACGGCTGAGACGGATCCGAGCTGAATAATGAATCATCTGAGAAATTGAGTATGTGTGAAGTCCTAAGAGGCAAATAACCTATTGTTTGTTTGTCGCATTAGGCCCTCTGAAAGAAGAGACTTTCAGGGAAATTCATAGAAAATTGCACAAAAGTGGCGCACACGACTGGCGCACAGCATGCCTGTGCGAATGTCTGCGCCAGCCGCGTGCGCTAAAATCGATTTCCGCGAACAGCGTATTCATGGATTTTTGCATCCAAAACCAGCCGTGGCGCAGCGTGGCGCAGCGACCCTGCAGCAGCGCCAGTTACGCCCCCAAGAACGCCCTCGCGCAAGGAAAAGCCTTCAAAATCCCCAAATAATCGCAAAGGGCTGCGCTAACCCTGGACCAGTTCACAGGGCTGGCAAACAGCAAACGCCAAGCGGGGAACGTGTATAACAGGGGTTCGTGGGAAGTATCACACGCGATTCCAGCAGGGTAGGTGTATTTCAGGGGTGCGCGGGAAGTTCCACACGCGATTTCAGCAGGGTATGTGTATTTCAGGGGTGCGCGGGAAGTTCCACACGTGATTGGCCCCGTGCAAGCAGGGTACGTGTATTCCAGGGGTGCGCGGGAAGTTCCACACGCGATTTCAACAGGGTATGTGTATTTCAGGGGTGCGCGGGAAGTTCCACACACGATTGGCCCCGTGCGAGCAGGGTACGTGTATTCCAGGGGTGCGCGGGAAGTTCTACACGCGATTTCAGCAGGGTACGTGTATTTCAGTGGAGCGAGGGAAGTTCCTCACGCGATTGGCCCCGTGCGAGCAGGGTACGTGTATTTCAGGGCTGCGCAGGAAGTTCCACACGCGATTGGCCCCGTGCGAGCAGGGTACGTGTATTTCAGGGGTGCGCGGGAAGTTCCACACGCGATTTCAGCAGGGTACGTGTATTTCAGGGGTTCTGGGGAGTACTACACGTGAATTGGCCGTGTGGGTCCTCCCAGGTGTTCGCTCTACAACCTCCACGGCCCCTGCAGGCAGCCCACACCACGGGGGACTACCCTGCACCCCTGCTCATGTCCCGCACGCAGCCCATCCACCATGGGCATGCCCACCAGCCAACCCACATGTCACCTTGCACTACTGATCAACAATGCATGTCTCCCACCACCCCCACCCCCCAGCAGTGCAGGGGCAGCCTCCAACAGGCCCCCACTCATGTCCCCTATTGCCCCCACCCCCCAGCAGTGCAGGGGCAGCCTCCAACAGGCCCCCACTCATGTCCCCTATTACCCCCACCCCCCAGCAGTGCAGGGGCAGCCTCCAACAGGCCCCCACTCATGTCCCCTATTACCCCCACCCCCCAGCAGTGCACGGGCAGCCTCCAACAGGCCCCCACTCATGTCTCCCACCACCCCCACCCCCCAGCCACCAGGGGCAGCCTCCAACAGGCCCCCACTCATGTCTCCCACCACTCCCACCCCCCAGCAGTGCAGGGGCAGCCTCCAACAGGCCCCCACTCATGTCTCCCACCACCCCCACCCCCCAGCAGTGCAGGGGCAGCCTCCAACAGGCCCCCACTCATGTCTCCCACCACCCCCACCCCCCAGCAGTGCAGGGGCAGCCTCCACCAGGCCCCCACCCATGTCTACCACCACCCAAACCCCCCAGCCACCAGGGGCAGCCTCCACCAGGCCCCCACTCATGTCTCCCACCACCCCACCCCCAGCCACCAGGGGCAGATACCATGAGGCCCCCACTCATGTCTCCCACCACCCCCACCCCCCAGCAGTGCAGGGGCAGCCTCCAACAGGCCCCCACTCATGTCTCCCACCACCCCCACCCCCCAGCCACCAGGGGCAGATACCATCAGGCCCACACTCATGTCTCCCACCACCCCCACCCCCCAGCAGTGCAGGGGCAGCCTCCAACAGGCCCCCACTCATGTCTACCACCAACCCCACCCCCCAGCCACCAGGGGCAGCCTCCACCAGGCCTCCACTCATGTCTCCCACCACCCCCACCACCCAGCAGTGCAGGGGCAGCCACCACCAGGCCCCCACCCATGTCCACCACCACCCCCACCCCCCAGCCACCAGGGGCAGCCTCCACCAGGCCCCCACTCATGTCTCCCACCACCCCCACCCCCCAGCCACCAGGGGCAGCCTCCAACAGGCCCCCACTCATGTCTCCCACCACTCCCACCCCCCAGCAGTGCAGGGGCAGCCTCCAACAGGCCCCCACTCATGTCTACCACCAACCCCACCCCCCAGCCACCAGGGGCAGCCTCCACCAGGCCCCCACCCATGTCTATCACCACCCCAACCCCCCAGCCACCAGGGGCAGATTCCACCAGGCCCCCACTCATGTCGTCCACCACCCCCACCCACTAGCCACCAGGGGCAGCCTCCACCAGGCCCCCACTCATGTCTCCCACCACCCCCACCCCCCAGCCACCAGGGGCAGCCTCCAACAGGCCCCCACCCATGTCTCCCACCACTCCCACCCCCCAGCAGTGCAGGGGCAGCCTCCAACAGGCCCCCACTCATGTCTCCCACCACCCCCACCCCCCAGCAGTGCAGGGGCAGCCTCCAACAGGCCCCCACTCATGTCTCCCACCACCCCCACCCCCCAGCAGTGCAGGGGCAGCCTCCACCAGGCCCCCACCCATGTCTACCACCACCCCAACCCCCCAGCCACCAGGGGCAGCCTCCATCAGGCCCCCACTCATGTCTCCCACCACCCCCACCCCCAGCCACCAGGGTCAGATACCATGAGGCCCCCACTCATGTCTCCCACCACCCCACCCCCCAGCAGTGCAGGGGCAGCCGCCAACAGGCCCCCACTCATGTCTCCCACCACCCCCACCCCCCAGCCACCAGGGGCAGATACCATCAGGCCCCCACTCATGTCTACCACCACCCCCACCCCCCAGCAGTGCAGGGGCAGCCTCCAACAGGCCCCCACTCATGTCTACCACCAACCCCACCCCCCAGCCACCAGGGGCAGCCTCCACCAGGCCTCCACTCATGTCTACCACCACCCCCACCCCCCAGCCACCAGGGGCAGCCTCCACCAGGCCCCCACTCATGTCTCCCACCACCCCCACCCTCCAGCCACCAGGGGCAGCCTCCAACAGGCCCCCACTCATGTCTCCCACCACTCCCACCCCCCAGCAGTGCAGGGGCAGCCTCCAACAGGCCCCCACTCATGTCTCCCACCACCCCACCCCCCCCAGCAGTGCAGGGGCAGCCTCCAACAGGCCCCCACTCATGTCTCACACCACCCCCACCCCCCAGCAGTGCAGGGGCAGCCTCCACCAGGCCCCCACCCATGTCTACCACCAGCCCAACCCCCCAGCCACCAGGGGCAGCCTCCACCAGGCCCCCACTCATGTCTCCCACCCCCCCACCCCCAGCCACCAGGGGCAGATACCATGAGGCCCCCACTCATGTCTCCCACCACCCCCACCCCCCAGCAGTGCAGGGGCAGCCTCCAACAGGCCCCCACTCATGTCTCCCACCACCCCCACCCCCCTGCCACCAGGGGCAGATACCATCAGGCCCCCACTCATGTCTCCCACCACCCCCACCCCCCAGCAGTGCAGGGGCAGCCTCCAACAGGCCCCCACTCATGTCTACCACCAACCCCACCCCCCAGCCACCAGGGGCAGCCTCCACCAGGCCTCCGCTCATGTCTCCCACCACCCCCACCCCCCAGCAGTGCAGGGGCAGCCTCCAACAGGCCCCCACTCATGTCTCCCACCCCCCCACCCCCCAGCAGCGCAGGGGCAGCCTCCACCAGGCCCCCACCCATGTCTACCACCACCCCCACCCCCCAGCCACCAGGGGCAGCCTCCACCAGGCCCCCACTCATGTCTCCCACCACCGCCACCCCCCAGCCACCAGGGGCAGATACCATCAGGCCCCCACTCATGTCTCCCACCACCCCCACCCCCCAGCAGTGCAAGGGCAGCCTCCAACAGGCCCCCACTCATGTCTCCCAGCACCCCCACCCCCCAGCAGCGCAGGGGCAGCCACCACCAGGCCCCCACCCATGTCCACCACCACCCCCACCCCCCAGCCACCAGGGACAGCCTCCAACAGGCCCCCACTCATGTCTCCCACCACCCCCACCCCCCAGCAGTGCAGGGGCAGCCTCCACCAGGCCCCCACCCATGTCTACCACCACCCCCACCCCCCAGCACCGTGGGGCACCTGCCAGCAGGCCCCCACTCATGTCCAACTCATGTTCCCCTGCACCCCCACCCCCCAGCACCGTGGGGCACCTGCCAGCAGGCCCCCACTCATGTCCAACTCATGTTCCCCTGCACCCCCACCCCCCATCACCGTGGGGCACCTGCCAGCAGGCCCCCACTCATGTCCAACTCATGTTCCCTTTCATCCCCACCCCCCAGCACTGTGGGGCACCTGCCAGCAGGCCCCCACTCATGTCCAACTCATGTTCCCCAGCCCACATGTCATCACAATCTAGATCCCCGGTACCTATGGTCAGCCTCCAAATGCAAAACACCCACCCGAGTATTGCATCCACCCACTCAGAAATGGAAATAACATGATAGAACTGCAATTGCAAGTTTGGAAACGAACACATGTCCCTCACATACACCCAATGGGTGTCAGTGAATCTCCAAACCCGTATCATGATATGCATGAAACCAATGAGATGATACTACACATTGAAGTTTGATCTAAAAATATGTATTAAAGAAAACAAGAATTGAATCAAAAATAAACTAACAGAAATGGGAATGTTAAAAAAGTAAAAAGAAGCATGTCCATGAAAAAATGCAAAACCAAAAATCAGAATCCAAAGGAATGGTGTCCAAAGTCACAGTCCAGAAAAGAAAATCCAATGTGAAATTATAATAGAAAGCCATTGCTCCATGGGTAAATGGTAAAAAGAAATGAAAATCCAACAGTTAACTATGTACAGGTGAACAAGCCAGGGTCCATGATCCCAACAAAAGAAATGAAACATATCTAACAACACTACCTAATAAAAAATAACTATATACAAAAATGTGGCCCATTGTCCAAAAGGTCCAAAGAAAAAGCAAAAACAAAGGAAACCTAACACTAACTACATAACTATTTACATGGGCAGCGGGCTAGTCCAACGGCTCACTGGATGTTGTCATGGGCCAGGGCATCATCGAACTCCTGTTCAATGGCTTGGAGGCGGGCATGTTCCCTGGCCCCGAGGTCTCGCAGGGATAAAGCAGTGTCCAGCTCCAACTCCCTGCGAAGACCCTCGAGGCACTCAGCCCGCCTCAGCGCCCTCCACATGGAGTTCTCCGCCCTGACCATTGTGAGCCGTTCCTCCTCTGCCCGCTGCCGCTCAACACCTATCCGCTGGCCCAACCGCTCCCACACGGAAGCCACTCCCATTCCAGGGTTCTCCTGCCCTCCGGCCGATGCCTGCACCCCTGATGTTGATGGCCCCGAGCCATGATGCCTCCCACATCGAGCCTGCCGCTGCCTCCGACGCAACTGCCTGTGCCAGCACAACGGCATCCAGGCTGATGGTATCCACCGACGCCGTCGTGCACGTGCCCTGCCCGATGATGCCGTCACATCCTCCATCTGCTGGGGTCCAGTTGCTGGTGTGTCCACCCCTGCTGGACCTCCGACTCCCGACTGTGGCAGGGATAGGATCCCCACCGAGCCGGCTGCATTGGTTGGGGCAGGTCCACAGGGGGCCCCGGTGGCATCTGGGCCGGAAGACGGCATGGAGAACGACTGGTGCATAGTCTCCACAGAGGAGGAGAGGGTCGCCAGATTGACCGACACATGTAGGAAACCCCCGACCATGGCCGTTCCCAACTGGGCCACGTCGGCACGGTGCTCTCCGTGATGACGTGCATGCTCCTCCCGGGAAGCACGCACCTCATCACGAATTGCACCTGTGCGCAACGCAACACCAACCAGGACCTTCTCCATACGGGCAGGGGTCCCCTCGGACGCAGGTGGAGGGGAGTCAGATGACATGGACATCCTCCCTACCTGCGGACGGGCCTCGGATGGGGCATCCCTGCTGGTGCATGGTGGTGCAGTCACAGTGTCAGGGACAGTGAGTGACATGCACAGGCCCCTCCACGGCGACCTGTGCTGCCTCCTGCCCCTGCCTCTGGACTGCAACACTTGCACCAGCAGGGATGCCCCCACCAGGCCCCATGTGCGCCTCAGTAGCGGCCTCCTCCTCCTCTGTGGAAACTACCAACCTGGATGGCTCCACCCCGTCTTCCGCCGTTGCAAGTCCCTGTGGGGGCTCACCCACCCCTTCCGCTGCAGCCGTGGGGGCATCCCTGCCGCTTTGCTCCACAGAGACGTCTCCGCCCTCTTCTTCACGTGGCGCTTTGTAGAGGGAGACATAGAACTCAAGCATCAGGGTACTGTACAATGGTCCCCTAGACAGGAAGCAATAGCAGATGAGTGGCACTGTCAAAGATCACTTCCATCATGTCCCTCCACAACACATGGCTCAGTGCAGGTAAAAACATGCGGTAACAGGCATGGCGCATGCTATGGACATTAGCATACATGTCCAAGTTATTCTTTAAACATACACTGTTGTTTTGGAACTCACATGCATCATGTGCTATGCCTATCACATGCACACACTTCACCCTAGTTTCATCCATCTGGCCTCGTACACCACAGACACAGTGGATACAAGGATGACTAGGCTGTATCAGTGAACCGGAACATTGCCACAGCCATGTGTCATGCATCCCAGGCATTCACAAGTCACAGACACGCTGGTCAGACACACAGACATGGACAGCATATATGTACATGGCATCAGCACCCATCCCTCACCCATGTCCAGGAACAGTGACTGGCATGCTTTCATGTGGCCATTCCGCATAGGGCAACCCATGTTGCATTTGAACACATGCACCAACCGTGTGGTTCACACATTACTGGTCTCACATGCATGACGTCCCTGCACACACACACATGCATACATGGGCTATGTCACACATACAGGCAGGTATCAGACAACCAGCACACTGCGACATGCCCTGTCTCACACAGCAATGCTTGGCCACTTACCGCTCAACTCCAGACGGGTCTGCCTCTCAAGGATCTGGCCGTGGAGCGCTGGGCCTACGCTTTCCAGGACCCTCACCTGGATGGTACTCATGCGGCCCCGGCCACCCTCCACGAGGCGCCGGGCCTTCAAGAGGGTCCTGGACCTGCAGTCATCCCAGCGCTTCTTGACATGTTGGTAGTCGCGGATTGCCACCCCCTCCGCGTTGATGGCAGTCACAATGTCTGTCCAGATCCGAGTCCGTCCTTCCTTGTTGGCGCACTTACTTCCGAAGAGGGCATCATACTGCCCCAGGACTTGCTCCACCAGTGAAGCTGGTGCCCCTCTGCCTCTCTGGCCGGGGGTTGCCAGTGGTGCCAGATGTAGCAGTGCCCGACATGGCAACCCCAGAGGCAGGAGTGGGTGGGCAACTGGGTCCTGGGGCTGGGCTGTGGAGCGATGGTATCCCAGTCGGGAGTACTCTGCTCCAGCAGGGGTGGACACAGCAAATGGACCCCTGCAGATGGCTGATGTGCAGGCACCAAATGGCAGGCCCCGGTGGCAGCAGGCAGGCAGGTAGGCAGGCAGCAGCAGATGGCTCGTGGGAGGCTGCTCGGGGTTCTGGGGGGCAGTAATTCGGCCTTTTGGGCAGAAGCGTGGTCTTCCGTGTGCTTATGCGTGGCCAGCTTGATACGGAGTGATTTGGCACGTGAAAATCCTGCACGTCTGCGTGCAAATCGAGGAAAGGCCCTTAGCGCGTATGCACGTCAGCACGCATATGCGATTTCATTGGACCAAAGGCCCTTAGCGCGTGAGCGCGTCTGTGACGTGAGGCGCGCGGGTGTTTCCCTCATTACACGTGATGACAGAGCACACATGGATTTCCACCAATCGCGTGTGGAACTTCCTGCGCACCCCAGAAATACACGTACCCAGGCCAATCGCGTGTACGCTCACTTCCCTCCGATTACACGCGATGACACTCAGACGTGCAGTTTCATTTCAATGGCCCAAAGGCCACCATGTGCAGCTGTGACGTCACGCACATGGCCGTAGAGAATGGCGCTTGTAAAAATGAAGAGATACACGTCCGAGTGTCAAAGCGCGTAATTGGTGGAAATGGCCTCATCGCGTATGCGCGTCTGTGACGTGTGTATAAAAGGTACGTGTAGGACGCCATTTTCTTGTACGTGCTTTTCGTGGAGAGCGAGTGGGTGAAATCTGTACTTCTTGTCGGTTCACACGCGATTTACTTCACGGCGTTTCCAGTTCGTACTCCCTGTTACCTCTGACAGTTTTTTCTCTTTTCCTCTTTTCCCTGGGCCTGTTTCCTCAAACAGCTCCCCTACTACTGTTGTCCTGTCTCCTCAGACAGCATACAATTCTTCTTTTTGCGGGGGTGTTGCCAACGCACACACGCGCATATTTTTCACGCTTTTGTTCTTGGCAGACGGTGAGTCGCGCACGTATCTAACATCTGTGCTTGCCCCGTGTGTCGCGTACCCCTTCAGAGGTCATTCTAGGCTGCGTGTGACACGCATACGTTCATTCATGTGTTCCTGGGTGCCACAGCGTAGTGCAGGTTTTTTCTTCCACGCACGTGGTCTAGGCGGGGTTGCGTGCACCTTACTTCCCTTTTTTGGGCTGCCTGTGCGTTGCATGACCCGTCATCTTTCCCCAGGGGTGACATACAGCCTTGCTAGAGCACTAGGGTACGATTACCATCTGGTACCCAAGCCCTTTGACCCTCAACTCCCATACGCACAATAACATCAGTGCCATAGCTAGGAGGCGAACAAGCCGTAAGGGTGGCAAAGGTGGCTGAGCCCCAAGTGGTGGCCTTGGTGGATACGGTAGGGGTCGTGGCTGTGACTTGCAGGGTGCCCCTAGCCCCCCATGTGTGGAGGAGCAGTCAGGGACACCCATGCCCCCCCCCTGGTTGAGGTTACCGTGGCTGACACCATCCATGCTCAGCCCTTGTTGGACCAGCCCACTGTGGAACCAGACCTGGCACAGGGTGACTCCATGGCTGACTTCCAGGTCAGCAGGTCTAGGCCACGTGCGCCGGTGAACGTTGGTGTCATCAGGCCACGTGGATCAGGGGCAGCTAGGTCATCTGCTGCCCCGCGTAGGCAGGCTGGGGAGGCTGCAGGGGCAGCTGCGGCTCCATCCACCCCACCTCTCACACACCCAGCCAGAACAGTGTCGGTCCAAGTCCATCATGCTGACATTCCCCCTGACACCATCACACTTGAGATAATGCCTGCACCAACTCCCATGCTGAGTGTGCAATCCCACGCTCCTGCCCCTAGTGTCCAGAGCGGCGCAGGACACTCCGGATCCCCACCACCTTCCAAGCGGAAGAGGAAGAGTGCTCATCCAGTAGAGGCTGATGCCCCAGACACGGCTACACAGTCCGGCCCGTCATGGAAGCCCAGCTTCAATGAGGCCGAACTGAATGCACTTGTAGAGTATGTGTCCGCACATGACCGCGGAATGGTGATTGTTGCAGGATCCAAGACCACACCTGCACAACGTCAGGCACACTGGCAGACCATTGCGGATATCATGAGTGCCCTTGGAATCGTGAGGCGCACAGCTAATGATTGCTACAAGCGCTGGAATGACCTGAAGCGCAGGGCAAAGAATAAGCTGGCCTCAAGTCATGCAGCAACTCTAGTGACTGGAGTTGGGTCTCCAGCAGACGACATAGAACTCACTCCACATGAGCAGGTTGCTGGGACCTACGTCACGGAGGAACAGATCCAAGGCGTGGGAGTAGTGGCAGATTACGAGGCATTGTCCGGTGAGTGCACATGCATGTGTGTGTCATCCATGTGCATGTTGTGTGTGGGAGGGCTTCTGTTTGGGTGCCAGGGGAGGGTGTGTGTGCCTGAGTGGTTCGGCTCACCCATGTGCCTCTTCCTAAACATTCTTGGCACCAGCATTTGGGTATAGCAGCATCCCTTCGGCCAACATTAGACATCCAGCCCAACACCACGCCAGTTGCCCTTGGAGTGTCATCTTGCCACTACACTGTTGCTTATTTACTTCTGCTTATTCAGGCAGATTGTTTGCATACCACCACTTTTACTCAGGATTTCTCAGTCCTATTGTCACATGTCTGACATGGCTATGGTACAGTGGACTGGCTCAGTTTCGTGGACATGATTAGTTTGGACATGTCCCTGTGCTATAGGACCATTTTTGACTGGCAGCTGCATGTTAAACATTAGAACCATTACAATGAAAATGATCAATCATATGAACAAACTGGACTGAATGAACAATTGGTGACCTCCTCTCCCTCTTCACTTCATGGCTAGGGTACATGCCATCTGTGTGATGGCATGTGTATTTGACCTGCCAATCACTGGCCAATGTGTGATGGCACTGCTAGGCAGCATGCAGCAAATGTGTTCATCTTCCATCTTGGTGTCATCAATGTGTGGCATCTGCCTCCCCATCACACGCAGTGACGGTGCATGCATGGGAGTGTTTTAGTCATGTGGGACATGTGTCAATCAAGTACTGTTTCTGTAGCCTCTCAGCCCTCATTGTGTGCCATGGTGCTAATGGCTGTTTCCATTTGTTTTCTTTTATGTCTTTGCAGGGGAAGATGCACCTGATACTGCTGGGGTTGTGGAGATGGTGCAGACCCAGGGGGGGTCTGAGGGCCGACCGACCACCAGTGAGGGACGTGGTGTGGTGGTGGGTGAGAACCCACAACTGCTGCAGGTCGTGCTCTCAAGGGGTGTCCCTGGCTGCACCTTCCCCGAGCTGTACTCAGGTGTTGATTCGGATGATGAGACCTACGTGCCGTCGCAGGTTAGTGTTCCTGGGAGGGATTCTGTTCTGTCCGACCCACCTGCACCAGGGTTAGAACCCTCAATGGGGATGTCAGTGTTGGCAGGTACGCCTTTGGTGGTTACGGATGCAGGGTCACACTCCGCGACATCTGATCCTGTTCCTGGGCCAGCAGATCAGAGGGGGAATGCAGTCCTGCAGCCTCAGGCAGTGCCGGCACAGCAAGGCGCAGTTCGCCTTGCCCCAGACAGGTGTGGTGCCCGCCGACGTGGTGGCCGTACGCCACCTGGCAATACCGCATGGGAGCAATCCATTTATGGTATGGCAACCCAACAGGCAGCATCATCAGAGATGATGGCTCAGGCCATGGATAGGGTGGCCACTTCCATTGTCCCCCCCGAGAGGCTGATGGAGGGACTACAGCAGGCAACCGACTCCATCTGCCAGTCACACAGGGAGGACATGTTGGCGTCCAACAGGGACAGGCGGGCGGCACTGGCGACTCTGCAGGAAGCCATCTCCATAGAGTCCCAGGGCCACAGGGAAGCCCTAAGGCTGGAACTCCTTCACCTCGGACGACTCTTGTTGAGCTTGAGGCTTCAACAGACCGAAGGACAGAACAGCAGCTGGAGCGTCTCACCCGTACGCTCTCAGCTGAGATGCAGGCAACTAGGGCGGAGGTCCGGTCACCCTGTGAGTTGTTGCATGGGGACCTCCGCACACTCATCCTCCAGAACGAGACCTACCACACCCGCATGCTTGCAGCCATGGAGGAACAGACTAGGGCCTTGCGTGGGCTGCCTCCCATAGTGCCACCACCTCCGGATGCAGCTGCACAGGGTGAGAATAGCAACAGCAGTGATACTCCCACAATAGGGTAGCCGTGTGGGCCATGAGCCCATGGAGGTGTTTTTTTTTCGCAAGATCCACACAGGTGGGTTTTGGTGTGCACCCTGTCCTCGGACCTCCTGGGTGGCCTCCCCAACGCCCCCAGGCCCATTAATGGCCATTTTTATTTATTTTATTTTTTATTTTTTTTTTGGGACAGTGTGTTGCCTTGTGTGGCTCCCGTGGGCATACGCTGCATTGTGGCTGGGCACATGCAGGCTTGTCATGGATTTGGTTCAGATGCTTGGGTTTTTGTCACACACACCCCTCCTGCTTCCCGTTTCCATGGGCTTGCAAAGGGTGTGCCCAAGTGACATTGACGTACATGGTGACATTGGACTCCCATGAGCTGTGTGGGCAGTGTGTAGTCAATACTGTGTATACATTCATAGTGCATATTGTTGTTGTATTGTACACTGCCTGGTGTATTTATATGTGCCTCTGCATCCATCTCATCCTCCATATTTGCAGGTCCATTCCTCATGTCGTCACAATGCGGTCCACCTTGGAACTGGAGTCCATGTTGTAAGCAGTGCACCTACACTCTTGCGTGGCGCCAACACTGTATACTTGCAAGTGTTCGGAGGGCTGTCATGATCAGGTGGTGAGGCTAGCTAATTTTTAAGTCTGTAATGTCATGTTTAAGGTGGGTTGGAGGTTGTGTAGGTGATTGGTATTATTGGTAAGTATTTGGTAATGTGGGCTGTAGGTCCTGCATTACTGTGAGTATTTCATGTGTGGACAGGTTTCCATTAGGGACACTGTAGCTGCTGACACTTGGGGCATGTTGTGGGGATTCATTTCTTTCCTCTCACATTGCATGACATGCCATGGTGTGTTGTGTGGCCGTGCCGTGGAGGGGGTGGGTGACATGGCACTGTTTTCATGTAGTATTTTGCAAGTGGGTATTCATTTATGCAGCATGGAAGTGTATTTTCATGACACTGCATTGGTGGTGTTTGTGTAGGTAGGGATGCACACATTGTGACACTTCCACATGAACAATCTCAGGCTGCTATGGTTCTGACAGTTGACAGTCCCTTTGTTCGTCTTAATTGTCAGGCCGAGTCATCATTGCTAATCAGATGGTATGTGCCAGGCCTGTGTGCACTCCACTGGGGTGTGATTTCTATGTGAAGTAATTAGCCACCAGTTGCGAACGGGCTGCCTCAGCCCGTGCCCTCTCCCCTCCCATGCGCAGCTGGCGTGCATGTGGTTGGGGATGTGGGGGCACCACCATGTCCACGGCCAGGCCCCGGCGTGTTGCAACATTGTGCAGGACACATGCTGCCACTATGATCCTGCACACTACTGGGGGCGCATATAACAGCTGCCCGCCAGACCGGTCAAGGGAGCGAAAGCGTGACTTGAGCACTCCGAATGTGCGCTCCACTATGCCCCGGGTTGCAATATGGGCTGTGTTGTATCTTACCTCTGGAGGCGTGATGGGGTTCCGAATTGGTGTCATCATGTGGGTGCTCAGAGGGTAGGCACTGTCCCCTGGTGAGGAGGTGATGGGTATCATTAGTGGGGTAGTGACATTACTCTGCATCTGACATGCATGCATGTGCAGTGGCATTCATACTCAGCAAGCAGCCATGTATCACCATGCCGCCCAGCTTCGAGGTCCCGGTTTAGGGTAGACATTTGGTAAATGAAGCTGTCGTGGGTGGACCCTGGATAGTTTGCATATACTGAGGTGATGATTCCCTTAGCATTACATACTACCTGCACGTTGATGGAATGCCAGTGCTTGCGGTTCCTATAGATGTGCTCAGATGCCCTGGGGGGACGTAGTCCCACATGGGTGCAGTCAATGGCCCCTAGCACTTTTGGAAATTGTGCCACACCGTAGAAATCGAGGGTGGCAGCCTGCCTTTCTGCAGGTGCCGTGGGCAGGTATATGTGCCTACGGACTGATGGGCATGCAGTGATGATGTTCAAGACCTGGTGTAGACAGCGTGACTGCGTGGCCTGTGACACCCCACCCACTATGGCACTTGTCCGCTGAAATGATCCTGTGGCCAAGAAGTGCAGTACATTGAGGACCTTCTCCAGGGGGCTGAGTGCTTGGGAGCACAGGGTGGGTGATGTGAGGTCATCCTCGCACTCACTGACCAGGTCCAGTATCATGTGTGGGGGAAACCTGTACCTCCCATACACCTGGTCATCAGGCATCCCAAAAAGGCTGGTTCTGGGAGTGAAAATTCGGGCCCGCACTATCCTCCTCCTCCTCCTTTGGTAACCCACGGCCACTGCTGCTAGGAATGGTATATTCATCCTGGCGTATGAGCTTGTTTGTGGTTTTCGCGCACTTTTATGCTGCGCGGGTCGACGTACGCCTGCTTCATGCTGGCGTACGTGTATCAGGATTGGACCCTTTTTCGGCACGTCGTAGGCGAACGTGTGAATCTTCCCGCCCACACCAGGAATACACGTAGCACGCTCTCACAGGCACAGTCGCGGGTAAATATTCCCGCCCACCCCTGGAATACATGTGACCCACTCTCACAGGCCCAATCGCGTGTGGAAGTTCACGCGCACCCACAGTAATATACGTACCCAGGCAAATCGCGTGTGGAAGTTCACGCGCAACCACAGTAATACACGTACCCAGGCAAATCGCGTGTGGAAGTTCACGCGCACCCACAGTAATACACGTACCCAGGCAAATCGCGTGTGGAAGTTCACGCGCACCCCGAAGTACACGTACAATCGCGTGTGGAACTTCACACGCACCACAAAGTACACGTACCCAGGCAAATTGCACGGCTGGGGGGTGGGGGTGGTGGGAGACATGGGTGGGGGCCTGGTGGAGGCTGCCCCTGCACTGCTGGGGGGTGGGGGTGCAGGGGGACATGAGTGGGGGCCTGGTGGAGGCTGCCCCTGCCCTGCTGGGGGGTGGGGGTGGTGGGAGACATGAGTGGGGGCCTGATGGTATCTGCCCCTTGTGGCTGGGGGGTGGGGGTGGTGGGAGACATGAGTGGGGGCCTGGTGGAGGCTGCCCCTGGTGGCTGGGGGTGGGAGGGGTGGTAGACATGGGTGGGGGCCTGGTGGAGGCTGCCCCTGCACTGCTGGGGGGAGGGGGGGGTGGGAGACATGAGTGGGGGCCTGGTGGAGGCTGCCCCTGGTGGCTGGGGGGTGGGGGTGCAGGGGGACATGAGTGGGGGCCTGGTGGAGGCTGCCCCAGGTTGCTGGGGGGTGGGGGTGGTGGGAGACATGAGTGGGGGCCTGGTGGAGGCTGCCCCTGGTGGCTGGGGGGTGGGGGTGCAGGGGGACATGAGTGGGGGCCTGGTGGAGGCTGCCCCTGCACTGCTGGGGGGTGGGGGTAATAGGGGACATGAGTGGGGGCCTGTTGGAGGCTGCCCCTGCACTGCTGGGGGGTAGGGGTAATAGGGGACATGAGTGGGGGCCTGGTGGAGGCTGCCCCTGGTGGCTGGGGGATGGGGGTGGTGGTAGACATGAGTGGGGGCCTGGTGGAATCTGCCCCTGGTGGCTGGGGGGTGGGGGTGGTGGTAGACATGGGTGGGGGCCTGTTGGAGGCTGCCCCTGGTGGCTGGGGGGTGTGGGTGGTGGTAGACATGGGTGGGGGCCTGGTGGAGGCTGCCCCAGCACTGCTGGGGGGTGGGGGTAATAGGGGACATGAGTGGGGGCCTGTTGGAGGCTGCCCCTGCACTGCTGGGGGGTGGGGATGGTGGGAGACATGAGTGGGGGCCTGATGGTATCTGCCCCTGGTGGCTGGGGGGTGGGGTGGTGGGAGACATGAGTGGGGGCCTGGTGGAGGCTGCCCCTGGTGGCTGGGGGGTGGGGGTGCAGGGGGACATGAGTGGGGGCCTGCTGGAGGCTGCCCCTGCACTGCTGGGGGTGGGGGTAATAGGGGACATGAGTGGGGGCCTGTTGGAGGCTGCCCCTGCACTGCTGGGGGGTGGGGGTAATAGGGGACATGAGTGGGGGCCTGGTGGAGGCTGCCCCTGGTGGCTGGGGGGTGGGGGTGGTGGTAGACATGAGTGGGGGCCTGGTGGAATCTGCCCCTGGTGGCTGGGGGGTGGGGGTGGTGGTAGACATGGGTGGGGGCCTGGTGGAGGCTGCCCCTGGTGGCTGGGGGGTGTGGGTGGTGGTAGACATGGGTGGGGGCCTTGTGGAGGCTGCCCCTGCACTGCTGGGGGTGGGGGTAATAGGGGACATGAGTGGGGGCCTGTTTTAGGCTGCCCCTGCACTGCTGGGGGGTGGGGGTGGTGGGAGACATGAGTGGGGGCCTGATGGTATCTGCCCCTGGTGGCTGAGGGGTGGGGGTGGTGGGAGACATGAGTGGGGGCCTGGCGGAGGCTGCCCCTGGTGGCTGGGGGGCGGGGGTGCAGGGGGACATGAGTGGGGGCCTGGTGGAGGCTGCCCCTGCACTGCTGGGGGGTGGGGGTGGTGGGAGACATGAGTGGGGGCCTGGTTGAGGCTGCCCCTGGTGGCTGGGGGTTGGAGGTGCAGGGGGACATGAGTGGGGGCCTGGTGGAGGCTGCCCCTGCATTGCTGGGGGGTGGGGGTAATAGGGGACATGGGTGGGGGGCCTGTTGGAGGTTGCCCCTGCACTGCTGGGGGGTGGGGTAATAGGGGACATGAGTGGGGGCCTGATGGGGGCTGCCCCTGCACTGCTGGGGGGTGGGATTAATAGGGGACATGAGTGGGGGCCTGTTGGAGGCTGCCCCTGCACTGCTGGGGGGTGGGGGTGGTGGGAGACATGAGTGGGGGCCTGATGGTATCTGCCCCTGGTGGCTGGGGGGTGGGGGTGGTGGGAGACATGAGTGGGGGCCTGGTGGAGGCTGCCCCTGGTGGCTGCGGGGTGGGGGTGCAGGGGGACATGAGTGGGGGCCTGGTGGAGGCTGCCCCTGCACTGCTGGGGGGTGGGGGTAATAGGGGACATGAGTGGGGGCCTGTTGGAGGCTGCCCCTGCACTGCTGGGGGGTGGGGGCGGTGGGAGACATGAGTGGGGGCCTGGTGGAGGCTGCCCCTGGTTTCTGGGGGGTGGGGTGGTGGGAGACATGAGTGGGGGCCTGTTGGAGGCTGCCCCTGACTGCTGGGGGGTGGGGGTGGTGGGAGACATGAGTGGGGGCCTGATGGAGGGTGCCCCTGCACTGCGGGGGTGGGGGTAATAGGGGACATGAGTGGGGGCCTGGTGGAGGCTGCCCCTGGTGGCTGGGGGTGGGGGGTGGTGGGAGACATGAGTGGGGGCCTGGTGGAGGCTGCCCCTGGTGCCTGGGGGGGTGGGGGTGTTGGGAGACATGAGTGGGGGCCTGGTGGAGGCTGCCCCTGGTGGCTGGGGGTTGGGGGTGCAGGGGGACATGAGTGGGGGCCTGGTGGAGGCTGCCCCTGCACTGCTGGGGGTGGGGGTGATAGGGGACATGAGTGGGGGCCTGTTGGAGGTTGCCCCTGCACTGCTGGGGGGTGGGGTAATAGGGGACATGAGTGGGGGCCTGGTGGGGGCTGCCCCTGCACTGCTGGGGGGTGGGGGTAATAGGGGACATGAGTGGGGGCCTGTTGGAGGCTGCCCCTGCACTGCTGGGGGGTGGGGGTGGTGGGAGACATGAGTGGGGGCCTGATGGTATCTGCCCCTGGTGGCTGGGGGTGGGGGTGGTGAGAGACATGAGTGGGGGCCTGGTGGAGGCTGCCCCTGGTGGCTGGGGGGTGGGGGTGCAGGGGGACATGAGTGGGGGCCTGGTGGAGGCTGCCCCTGCACTGCTGGGGGGTGGGGGTGGTGGGAGACATGAGTGGGGGCCTGGTGGAGGCTGCCCCTGGTTGCTGGGGGGTGGGGTGGTGGGAGACATGAGTGGGGGCCTGTTGGAGGCTGCCCCTGACTGCTCGGGGGTGGGGGTGGTGGGAGACATGAGTGGGGGCCTGATGGAGGGTGCCCCTGCACTGCGGGGGGGGGGTAATAGGGGACATGAGTGGGGGCCTGGTGGAGGCTGCCCCTGGTGGCTGGGGGGTGGGGGGTGGTGGGAGACATGAGTGGGGGCCTGGTGGAGGCTGCCCATGGTGCCTGGGGGGGTGGGGGTGTTGGGAGACATGAGTGGGGGCCTGGTGGTATCTGCCCCTGGTGGCTGGGGGGTGGGGGTGGTGGGAGACATGAGTGGGGGCCTGGTGGAGGGTGCCCCTGCACTGCGGGGGGTGGGGGTAATAGGGGACATGAGTGGGGGCATGGTGGAGGCTGCCCCTGGTGGCTGGGGGGTGGGGGTGGTGGTAGACATGAGTGGGGGCCTGGTGGAGGCTGCCCCTGGTGGCTGGGGGGTGGGGGTGGTGGGAGGCATGAGTGGGGGCCTGGTGGTATCTGCCCCTGGTGGCTGGGGGGTGGGGGTGGTGGGAGACATGGATGGGGGCCTCGTGGAGGGTGCCCCTGCACTGCGGGGGGGTGGGGGTAATAGGGGACATGAGTGGGGGCCTGGTGGTGGCTGCCCCTGGTGGGTGGGGGGTGGGGGTGGTGGTAGACATGAGTGGGGGCCTGGTGGAGGCTGCCCCTGGTGGCTGGGCGGTGGGGGTGGTGGGAGACATGAGTGGGGGCCTGGTGAAGGGTGCCCCTGCACTGCGGGGGGTGGGAGTAATAGGGGACATCAGTGGGGGCCTGGTGGAGGCTGCCCCTGGTGGCTGGGGGTGGGGGTGGTGGGAGACATGTGTTGGTGATCAGTGGTGCAAGGTGACATGTGGGTTGGCTGGTGGGCATGGCCATGGTGGATGGGTTGCCTGTGGGACATGAGCAGGGGTGCAGGGTAGTACCCTGTGGTGTGGGCTGCCTGCAGGGGCCGTGGAGGGTGTAGAGGGAACACCTGGGGGGACCCACATGGCCATATCACGTGTAGCAGTCCCCTGCAACACCGAAATACACGTACCCAGCCAAATCGTGTGTGAAACTTCCCGCGCACCCCTGGAATCCACGTACCCAGCCAAATCGCGTGTTGAACTTCCCGCGCACCCCTGAAATCCATGTACCCGGCCAAATCGCGTGTGAACTTCGCGCGCACCCCTGAAATCCACGTACCCATCCAAATCGCGTGTGAACTTTGCGCGCACCCCTGAAATCCACGTACCCAGCCAAATCGCGTGCTGAACTTCCCGCGCACCCCTGAAATCCACGTACCCGGCCAAAAATCGCGTGTGGAACTTCCCGCGCACTCCTGAAATCCACGTACCCAGCCAAATCGCATGTTGGACTTCCCACGCACCCCTGAAATCCACGTACCCGGCCAAATCGCGTGTGGAACTTCGCGCGCACCCCTGAAATCCACGTACCCAGCCAAATCGCGTGTTGAACTTCCTGCGCACCCCTGAAATCCATGTACCTGGCCAAATCGCGTGTGGAACTTCCCGCGCACCCCTGAAATCCACGTACCCAGCCAAATCGCGTGTGGAACTTCCCGCGCACCCCTGAAATCCACGTACCCAGCCAGATCGCGTGTGGAACTTCCCGCGCACCCCTGGAATCCACGTACCCAGCCAATTCGCGTGTGAAACTTCCCGCGCACCCCGAAATACACGCACACGTTATTTTTCAGTCAGCGGGTGTCCGTGTTTGTGGGTACCCCTTCGCACGTCATTTGTCCTGGAGGGCCACAGTATTGGACATTCATCATAGCTGTATATAGGTGTTATTTGTTGGTGCACCTTTTGGCGCACATTTTTTACAGGCGGAGGGACGCTACCGCCTGCTTTCTTGTGGCGGTCGTGTTTGTGCCTGTGCGCTGGTTTGACCGTGCGCTGTTTTGCCCTATTCGATTCCATGAATACGTGTTGTAGGCGAGCGTGTGGGCGTTCCGCGCACTTCCCCCGTGACGCCCACATTTTGGCAAGTTGTTCCCCATTCCGAGAGTTACGCCCCGTGTTCCGCCTACTTTTGTAGCGTGCGCCGCGCTATGTGCGATTTTCGCTGTGGCCTGTGCGATTTTCGCTGTGACCTGGTGCACACCGTTAGATGGCCTGTGCGCCAACGTGCGCCGCGCACTTTTTTCGCGCACATCAGATGGTTTTTTCACGCACGCCCTTCCATGAATCGATGTGCGCTGCGTTTCGTGCGATTTTCGCAATTGTACTGCGATTTTCGCAATTCCACTGCGATTCGCACGTTTTTGCCCACTTGCGCCGCGCTAATTATTCCATGAATCGGCCTCTTAGAAAGGCAAAGCGACTTGGACACAAAAGGCCCTGATGCTAATGTTTGAACTGCACTCTCGTGCTAGAGAAGCCAGAGACGGAGCTAATCTCGAGTGTATAGCCTTGTCCTGTGCTGTAAACGTGTGGAAGGGAGGCCAAGGGACTGAATATCCTGACATATCATTTCTTGAACACTTCTTTGTTACATAGCATTGCTTCCCACACTATTTGTATTTAGAGGTAAGGATTGGCAATAGTTTGTTTTTAGAATAGGCCCTTTTTTTTTGATAAAACACCACTAGGATCCAGGCCCTGGGAGTGGACCAGTGCAGGAAGATCACCTGGGTGAGGTGTTTTCAGGGAGCGGGGGTGGGGCAGCCAATGAAGAGACGCAGTATTCCCCCCTTTTTTGTACACCTAACCCATCCTATTTTTTTAGGACTCTCCAATGTCCCAACTCCCCCCCTTTCTACACACACATTGGCCCAAGGAAGAGGGCGATACAGAGTAACAAGACTAACTCATATATATCGCACTGAACATGTCCTACTAATCGGGTCAGGCAAAGTTAGGCACTTGACTTTAAGTGCATACATCTGATACCAAATAGCTCTCTTCACATGGAAAAAGGCAGAACATAAGAGCAGAACTTTTGGGGTGTAGCCAAACCTACTGCAGCAGAGCAATGGACAAAGGGATGAGAGCAGCGGGTCGAGAACAGGAGGTCGTTGCCTCCAAAAGGCAGCGAAAGACACGTAGAGAAGGTCAAATCCCAAAGCAGAAGGCTGCATTGTATTGAAAGGGCGCCAGCGACCCTCCCGGGTGAACGGCAGAATTGGGGCGGCGAGGCCAAGCGTGTAGTACTAACCTTGACTCGTGAATTGGAAAACTGTAAAGACAAGAAAGAAATGCACACATCCGGTGAGTTGGCAAGCGACCCGGTGTGTGTTAAGGAAAGATTGAAGTGTACCATTATATTGCAAGTGAAGGCTGCACGCGTGTAGATGAGACATGAAGAAAAGCAAACATGTGAATGAACTTTAAAGTAAGGACAACTGTTAAACCAGCTATACTGAGTAACGTAGTGGTCCGGCAAAAGGAAGTAGCCCACTCAAAAGTTTCTGTGAAAGGTGAATTGTTTGTAGTGATAAAGTGAATTAACTTTAAAAGCAAAGTGATCAAAATGAACCCTGAGAGAAGGTGAGAGTAAAGAGTTAAACATTGAACTTTAAGTCGAAGTGGTCCTGCGGAGGTCTATAAAGAAAACCACGCACATTCGAAAGTCTCTGTAACGCTCACCTGGTATCCACGGGGACGTCACTCGGCTTGTTCTGGCCTCTTACGACCTCGAACCCTTCCCTAGAGTCTACTCGACTCGAGACTGAGCCTGAAACACAGGATTGGTAGAGTTTAACTCCCTATTGTCTCTGTGTGCTTGAACCCCTTCTTCCCCGGGGTCCACCCTTCCCTTTGATCCACAGCTCACCTTGATTTCTTGGAAAGTGTGCTCTCCGTCTTGCTTTCAGCACAGGGGCACGTTGATTGATGCAGGCTCGTTGCTGCCTAGTTACTTCAATGGCAAGAGTCCGACAGGTAAGTATAATGAGTCTTTTGAACAGTTCTCTAACTTCGTTCCTTTCCTTCCTTAGATGATGGCCGGCGTCCGGGGATGGCTTCGTGCTGCTGAGATGAGTAGCGCTGAAGATGAGTGAGAGCGTGATGCAACCCTTTCGTATTTGTATTGAACTGAGTTCTTTTTCTGTGTCTTTTAGGTGCCACGACGTTTTCAGCGTGGATGCCGGTTATGAAGAAGAAATGCAGTGAGTAATCGCGGTATGCGGCGCCTCTAGATGTTTCCACGCTAACCTGGAGTGTCTTTTCCCTCTTGCAGATGGATGAGAAGTTCTGGAGACAGAGTTCCCTCAGAGCGGCTGGGATTCAGGTAAGCGTTTGAAGCTCATACAGTCTTCAAAAATAAGCGAAGATATGCTGAATGCTTACTAATGCCTTTTTTCTGTTCTTTTCCCTTTTCCTTAGGAAGCAGCGTGCCGGGATGGGAATGACACCGCCGAAGATGCCCGCAGAACAGAAGAAGCAATGAAGGATGGGCAGGAGCTCCGCAAGGTAAGGCTGTTCCTAATGGTGTTCTTGTTCTTGCAAGAGCTGAGCGCAGAAGAAAGATGCAGGCCTACTGGAGACCGATCCAAACACGGTGAGTGTCACGCTGCAGGTGCAGAAAACACAAAGCATATTTCTCAGCCTGGGCATGGCTTAAATAGTCTCTGGGTATCCCAGGTGTCTCTGGGCTGAACCACATCCAAAAGACTAGACTGCACATGCAGTCCTGGGAACGGAAATATGTGGGGGCATCCATCTTGTCCCCATCAATGCACTACAAGTCCAATCCCCAATGATATCCTATGGGAGTGAGTGAGTCTGGTGCCACAAGCGCCATGTTTGACTCCAAGTGGGTCTTTGGAGGGATAGAGAGGCCCTTGAAGGCCATGTTGGTGATCGTGGCCTGGCTCCAGCCTGACATCTTGGAGGGCTGGGGACATGAGGGTCAGGAATCATGACAGTCTTCGGCATCCGGAAATGATCTAAGCCTGACTGAGGGAGACCCGAAGTGGGGGAGACCCAAAGTGTAATAAGTTTGGGGAAGGGAGTCCCCTGCAAGTATTGTTGAACTTTGTTGTGAAAGGTCTGATCCAGACAGAGGAGGACCGACGTGAACTTTTGTTTTCAAGAGGTCTGAGCCCGACAGAGGGGTCCGGCTTAAACATTTTGTTGAAACGTTGTTTGGAAGACTCGAAAAAGAGACTTTAACGTGAACGTTGTTAGCATAGGCCATTTTTGATTTGACTGACTCAACTAGGACTGTTTTATTTATTATTTGATAGTCAGGATTACTCCCATCCTAGTTATAGGGCAAAGTAGGAGTTTTTCCAAACCCAGAACTTTAAAAAAGGATTTACAAATTGTACCTTTTGTGTCAGTGTCTGTTAGAGAGAATTCTCTTATAAGGCTAATTTCCCAAACCTAGTGAGTCCCCCAGCAGCTTTGCTGGATTTTTGGGGTTTGTTTTCTTCTCCTGCTAAGAATGAGACTCTTTTCTTCCCACTCTTAAACATGATTTGAGGTATGTCTTTGACTCTTTGTGTGCTTATGGGCTATAGGGTATTTTACTCCATAGGGTATCATCTATGTTTTATGTGTGTTACACAGCACCCTCAGTGCAGTAACAAAGGGGTGTCATAGTGACCCCCAAACATAGACTCCATACCCTGGGACTGACTACTGTCTTCCAGGGCATGTAAAGTTACCATTGACTTTACTAGTCCAAAATTGTGAACAGAACCAGTACAAACCATCATATTGTGGAGTTACTGGAAGGGGTTAATTTGATTGTCCCTGGGTCTGTTTTCAAGGGGGCACTGTCCAGTCCCCCCTTGTCGAGTTTCTGGCTGGTGGCAGTGGTTTCCACGCAAAATATTCCACCAGAATATTTCCTATGGGATTTTCCCATTGATTTTAAACGCACCACTTTTTGGTGCAATGTTAAGGATACCGCCGGTTTATTTATTCAATATTAAATCAACGGTTGGGTCTTTTTGCCAGAACTCTTTTCTAAAATGGCGTTCGTGTCCGTCTCTGTAACTCTAACCAAGGTCGAGTCCTTTGATCCACTTTTTGTCAGGCTTCTCCACAGAAACCCTCCAAATGGTGCCACTCTGTCTGGGTTCCATAGGATGTGTGAGGAGGGGAATTGGCACCCTGGACTGCATTGCCTTAGCAACCCAAGTCACACTCTATTCTGATTGGCCCGGTGGTGAGCCGCCCGGCTCACCACTTAGCATGTGTGAGTTACAGCTAAGCTGTTGAATGGGGGTTTTTCTGCATAAAAGCAGGGCCTTTGGGACTGAAACTTCAGAAGTCGCCACAGGACCTAAGAATCCAAAGAGGGAAGAAGCTGAGCCATCTGCAACGACGACACCACCGGTGGAGCTCTGCTGCAACAAACTCACCACTTTCCCAACGACAAGAGAAGATCTTCTGCTGGACGAGTCTTCTTCCTTTGAGCTGGTGGGATCAACCAGTTCGCCCCTTTCGCCTTCCAAAGACTTCTCTTGGTCGAATCGCCCCTGCCAAGCACCCCGGCGACCGGATAGCCAATCTTCACCACTTTGACAAATAAAAGGAACGCACCTTTTAACCGACGAACTCCGCGGCTGGTTTCATCCCTGTGCAGTGCTGTGCAGTGCAACGACTCCAGGTTTCCTCCTCAACGAGATCCTCTCTTCCCCTGGTTGAAACAACGAACTGCAACCACTGCCAGGAACAACTGCCACCGCTGGAGCTTCCTCTCTCTTTAAGGTACTGTGTTCTGCCTGGCCTCCCTTTCTTCGGTTTGCCCAAGGTGACCCTTAAATCCTTGGCTTTCCAACTGGGTTGGCCCCAGACCTTCTAACTTTAACTTCTTGAATCACCCCAACCTCTTTCGAACATTCTGCAAAGACTTTTAGTGCATTTTAAACTGTGTGATCTTGGGCACATTTCGCTTTGCCCCATTTAAAGTGGGCCTGGTCTATGAACTTTGGCTCTACAGTGTATACTGCCTTTACTCCTTTGCTTTGAACTTCTAAAAGTGTTGGGACCTGTTTTATTGCTATGCTCTGCCTTTTTCTCTCCCTTTAACTTAACTATTGGAGTGCCATCTAGGTTAGACGCTCACATCTGTTTTAACAAATCGTGGTGTTTTAACTCTGACTTGTCTAATAGTTATCAAGGGAGGTGTGTATACTTTACCTGACTGTGTTTTAACTTGCTTTTGATTTAGAGTGCTAATGTATTGCCTAACGTGTGTTTTAAATAAATAATGATATACTTTTGATACAAAGCTCTGGTCAGTGTTTGTTTGTTCGACTGTGTTTTTAGCCCTATTGTGTATACTCTATATACTGCCCTACTCTTCTTGAGAGAGGTCTGACTGCTCAGCCACAGCTACCAGGTAAATCTGGGTGGTGCAGACTGCTACCAATTGGGTTTACTGCTTACTCCTGTAGTCTTAATCTTTTTGCAGTGTTCCCCAAGGGAACTGCACAGGATTCTGCCTAACAGTGTCATACGTGTGATACCATGCCTCCCCTATATAACCCTGATGTATTTTGTGAGAAAACAGGTACCTCCCACTATATCAGAACTCCAAAGGGAAAAGTGGACCATTTGAGGCCATACAGACTCCCAGAAGCATGAATGCAGGTAGTGATTGATGAGGTTAAAATAAATGTTAAAGGCAAATATCCTCGAGCCCTCTTCAAGTCCATGTCCTCCCCTATTGTGTTGGTGACTAAACCCAATCACTATTGGAGGGTCTGCATAGACTTTAGACAATTGAACAGCATCTTCGCCTACGATGCCTATCCTATGCCACACATCGATGGTTTGATACATAAACTAGGAAATGCCACATTCGTGACAACCCTAGATTTAACCAAAGGACATTGGCAGGTCCCTGTGCATGGACCTGATAAGGAAAAAACTGTGTTCTCAACGCCAACAGGTCTATTCCATTTCAAAGTGCTTCCTTTTGGATTGCATGGGGCCCAGCAACTTTCCAACGCCTCATAAGAGGATATTACAGCCTTATGCCGATTTCTGTGAGGCCTATATTGACAATATAGTCAGTTATAGTAAATCTTGGGAAGACCAACTTTTCCATCTTTCAACTATAATGGGAACCCTCAGAGAGGCCGGCTTAACTGCAAACCCCACAAAATGTAAGCTGGCTCAGTCAGCAGTGAAATACCTAGGCTTCTTTGTGGGGAATGGCAGTGTACAGCCCCAGCAAGAAAAGGTAAAAGCCCTCCCAGATGCTCCCAAGACCAAGCGAGATCTTAGGGCATTCCTAGGTTTGATTAGATATTACGATAGGTTTATCGCAGATTTTTTAGATCGAACAGCCAGACTGATAGATAAATTAAGAAATGCGGAACTCCAGAAATTCATTGGACTGATGAGGACGATGCTTGTTACAATAACATGAAACAAACCTTATGCCAGAATCCCATATTAAAAGTGACTTCTCAAAGGAATTCTTTTTACAGACTGATGCCTCCCTCTTAGGGTTAGGAGCAGTATTATCTCAAATACATGATGGATTAGAACAGCCCATGCTATTCACTAGTCATAAACTCTTCCCCCGAGAGAAGAACTACTCTGTGTTGGAACTGGAAGCCCTTGCCATCAAATGGGCAATTCTCTATCTTAAATACTACCTTCTAGGGAGAAAATTCACACTCATCACTGACCACTCACCTTTGGTATGGTTATGTCATTGAAAGGACTCTAACCCTCAAGTCATGCAATGGTTCCTAGACCTGCAACCCTACTGTTTCGCTGTGGAACACCGAAATGGTAATGAACAGAGGAACGTTGATTTCCTTTCCCGGTTTCCCTGCGAAACAGGGCGGCTACATCGCATAGGGGAAGGGTATGTGAGAAACCAAAGAGTGTCTCACTTGCTAGTCCCCAGGGATATCTCTCTCGGGTGGCTAGGGAAGGGCCATTGCCTTTTGATCCAGACCCTGGGGGTGGACCAGTGCAGGAGGATCACCTGGGTGGGGGATCTTCGGGGAGTGGGAGTGAGGCAACGGCATCCCCCCTTTCCCATGTCCATACCCCTACCTCCTTTCTACACAAAACACTGGGCCGCAAGAAGAGGGCGACTGAGAGTAAAGAGGCTAACACTTACAAATCTCATTGGGCATGTCCCGTTAATCAGGTCAGGTGAAGTCAGGCCCCCACACGGATAAAAGGCAGAACATAGAGACACAGGGCCTCATTACGAGTCCGACGGTAACCCTGCCGGTGCTACCAGTGGGTTGCCGGCAGACTCGTAACATTTTACTGGCACCTAGCTTCCCGGTGCCATTCGGACATTACAAGTCCCGGCGGACCGGGAAGCTGGGTACCAATAAATATTAGTCCCCATTCCCGTGGAGTCCAGCACCGTTACTAATGGTGCCCAAGCTTCTGTGATGAGTTTGCCTACCAGGGCTGATGCGCTCGGCAGGGTCAGACTTGTCAGGTGTAGCGGCTCCGGCAGGCTAACTTGTAATTTGCCAGTCCAGAAACAAGGGTGCCGGTAAGCTTAACGGCACCCTTGTTTCTGGACCGGCAAGGTAGTAATGAGGCCCACACTCTGAGCAAGGTGAAGCACAAGATGGAGCAGATCTTCTGGGCCAAAGGGAACCCACTGGAGCAGGACGACTGATCGAGGGACCAGAGCGAAAGGAAGGGAAACCCTGAAGTTCTGCAGGTGGTCGTTGCCTCCGTTGACCTTGTGGAGGAGACTCAGAGAAAGCCAAATCCCAGACGAAAAAAAGCCTGCATTGTGTTTCAAGGACGCCAGTGACCCTCCCGGGTGAACGACAGAGTTGGGTTGGCGAGGCCAAGCCTGTGGTATCAACCTTGACTCGTGAATCAAAGCCACAAAACAAGAAAGGAATGGTACACACAACCAGTGAGTTAGCGAAAGACATGAAAGGCCGGTTTGGGTCAAGGAAAGATTGAAGCCGCAACAATTTGAAAGTTGTGCGCCTGCTGGTGAGACGCGAAAGAAAGCCAACCAGTACTTAATTTTTAATTTACTGATTACTGTGAAGCCAGTGATGCAGAGTAGCGGAGTGGTCCAGTGAAGGTAAATCACTTGAAAGTCTCTGCAAAATGTTTGATGTCTTGTTACAAAGCAGTGAAGTGAACAAACTTTGAAATGTGCAGTGGTCGAGAGTAACCCAGACGAAAGGGGAAGTTAAAAGGTGATTGCTTTAAGAGGAAGATTGTGGTTTTGAACTACCAATACCAAGAGACATTGGGGCAAATAACATTAAGGGAGAGCTGAAGTGAAAGTCGAAGTGATCCTGCGGAGGTCTATGGTAAAAGCCTTGCACATTCGAAAAAAGGTCAGGGCCCGACTGAGGGAGACCGGAAACATGAAATAAGTTAGGGGAGGAGAACCCCTAAAGAATGTGAATAAAGCTGGGGAAGGGAACCCCTGCAAGTGTTGGGATTAAGAGGTCTGAGCCAGGCTGAGCAAGATCTATGTTGAATCAGGTACTTTTTGGTTGAAAGGTCTGAGCCCAACTGAGGGAGACCCATGTGAACTATTGATGCCTTGAGCAGTCCAAGCCTGACAGAAGGAGACCTAAGTGAACTTTTGTTGAACTGTGAAATTACTTTTGGAAAGCTGGAATAAGTGACTTTAACGTGGAAGGCCAAGCGGGCAACGACCCATGTTTTGAACTGCCTTTTATTTGCTAACCTGAGTCAGAGTGTGTCATCCTGTTTATGGGGGCCGCATACAGAGTAATGTCCAACATGGCGACGAGAGCTGACTCAGTCACCTTGATCCTTTATGTTATAACGCTGACTTTCCTTTGCATACACATATCCCTTTACACGCCTTTTGTTTAAGAGATAGGGCAGGCATTAGTTTTTGTTAGTATAGCCCATTTTGATTTGACATAGACTGACTAGGACTGTGTTTTCTTTATTATTTGATGGTAAAGACTACTCCCATCATAGCTATAGGGCAACACACCCCAAGAATCTGACAAATGTTTTGAAACTTGTAACTTCGAATGGATTGTGTCCTCCCAAGTATTCCTCATTTTATGATAACTATCCCTGCAGCTTCAGCTGTTTCGGAAAATCTTTTTGACAGAGGGCACTGTGTGAAGTGGCGTCGGGTCGATGTCCATCGAGGGCCACCGTTCAGCGGTCGACGTCATTATCAGTAGCGCACGAAGCGCCCGTTAGCTTCAGTTCCATTTTCCTAGCTAACGATTCAAGATAAATACGGCACGCTTAATTGAAAATAGTGATTTTTGTTTTAAAAAGGTCTTCTTCATCGACGCCCAAGTCAGGCTTTAAGAAGTGCCAAGACTGCAAGTCGAAGATGTCGATCACCGACCCCCGCCGTGTATGTCTGTGGTGTTTGGGTTCCGGGCACCGTACCTCCGACTGGCTCCTGTCAGGCGATGAGATGACCGATAAGGCTCTCAGGGCGCGTAAAGGTAAACTGGCAGTGACTGTCAGTGGGGAGATTAGCTTAAAAGTTTAAAAGTCACCTTCGAAGAGGTAAAAAAAGACTGATGAGTCTCTCGGACTTTGGAATTTCCGATGACATTGTGTTCTTGGACCAAACGCCTATTGGTCTGCTGCATCGAATTGATGCTTTAAACACTACTTGGTGGAGAATGGAATGACAAATGTCAATAAATCAAAGGTCCATGTGATGTCATCGGCGGGTAGGAAATGGAGGGAGACTTTCCGGTGGAGGGTGAAAGAGCAACAACTGCGGGTAGTTGAATCTATTGTCTATCTGGGAATTGAGAATAACAAAAATTTGAATGACAAAGGCCACTACACATTCCTGAGGGACAAACTAAAAAAAAACACACAGCTGTCTGCCATTTTTAAGCTCTATTGTTGCTTTTCGATGCTACCGGTCATCACCTTCTACAAGCAAATGCAAGCACATATGGCGCCAAAGCTATCCTGAACCTCACATGGGAAGTGTGGGTGCTGTTTGAGGGCTACTTTTGGCACAAAGTGCTGAGGTTACCATGATCGCTGCCAGTCGCAGTGATACGCCATGAATTACGCTTACAGTCCATGACCTCAATGGTGCAGTGGAAATCCATATCGCTCTACCGTAAATGTTCGTTGGAAGAGGGGGCGCCCCCCTTCGCAATTCTGAGATCTCAGAAAGCGGAGGGAAGGGCTATCAAAGAATGGAGAAGGGAAATTGAGGCGGTTCTGGTGTACCATGACATTGATCCAGTGGCCCTGGTGACCAATCCAACTGAAGTCAAAGAACTTTTGGGAAGATCGGACTGGATAGAGACTATTGATGCTAAGGAGGGAGACGCTTTGAGAGAGGGCCTGTGGAAAGACAAAAAGGGGCTTAATGACCTATGAAGGTATCTTCAGAAATTTCCATCAGCCCATTACAGAGTTCTCTGGCTAAGATGTTGGTTGAACATCATGCCCACAAAGGAGGTTCTATTAAGAAGACACCAAATACTGGAGCAAAATGCTTGTTGCAGATATTTTATAGAGAAGGGCCAGGTAGAATCCCTAATACAATTAATAACAAGGTGTTGGGCTCTGTTCAATTTAAGGTCATACTACTTAGGAGAACAATCAGGAAGAACGGCCTCTTTGACAACAGTAGAGGGGTGGGAGTTGGTGCCAGTGGCTGAAAGAGTGGGCATGGTTCCGGGAGCAATGACATTCTTGGAGAGAATTTTTAAGAGAAGAAAAATGAATTCATGGGTAATAATTGTAACCTATGATTAATCATACTCGGCTATCAGAGGCTTTATATATATGTATTTTGTTTTAGGAGGATTTCTTCTGGTTTTAGTATTGGGACTGTTAATATGAATGAATTTGGAAAGTTGCTTGCTTATTTTTAATTCATCTTATTGTGCTGTGATTTTGGTTTTTTATATGGATTCTGTTTTCTTTCTGCTTTGTTCTGGGAAGGAAAGGATGCAAACTGTTAGGTTTCGATTGTGCTTTCTATATGTTTGTCTGAAACCAATATAAACTTTTTTTTTTAATTAAACAAAATAAAGAATTACTGCCTGGATTAATCTTCCAGTCAGGGAGGACAATTTGCAAAAGCGGTCCTTCATTCAGTCCATGATTACATCTGAATTTAATTGGTACTCCCACCTCCAAATTATTACTGCTTTGTGAGTCTAACATAAGATGAAGAATACGTGGGAGGACACAATCCATTCGAAGAACAAGTTACTTACCACTGGTAAAGTTCTTTTGATTGGATCTTACTCCCACATATTCCTCATCGCCCCTTCCAGCCTATCCCGCCGTACAATTTACGTGTTATTACACTTTATGCTTTCTGTGGGCCTATGGTCTAGGGTACACTTGGTAATTCCTCTTCAGAAGGGGGGGAAAACAGAACTGAAGCTAACGTGGCGCTGGGTGCGCTACTTATACTGATGATGATGTTGACCGTCGAACGGAGGCCCTCGAGGGACATCGACTCGAGGACACTGCACAGAGCGTCCTCTGTCGGGGCTAAGTAACTTGTTCTTTTGTGTCAGTGTCATACTTGTGATACCATGCCTTCCTTACATAACCATCATGTGGCAAGTTAGATTTTGTTGTCATTGTACTACCTATGTAAACAATGTAAACATTATGTTGTGGTAGTGCAACCCACATGTTAGTATCACTGAGTCACAAACACTACAGTGATTGTAGGTACCAGAATGCGAAGACTGCCCCCATCAATAGTTATTCAAGGTGAATTTGTAGTCTGGTCAGGCAACTGCGTGAAATACATTGCATGTTCTTGGTATGTTACTAGGGGGATGGCATCTTTTAACAGTAGTGCAGTACTGCAAATTACAGTTTGTGCATCAGTCTGTATACCGCTCTGTACATCAGTTGGGATTAGTCCTTGTCAGATGTTGAAAAAGCCATGTTTTGAGAGATTTGAGAAATTGGATAATTGTGGGGCATTACGAGCAGATACAGAGATTGAGTTCCAAAGTGTGGGTGCGTGACAATAAAAGGATTCTTTGCGGGTCCTCTCTTTGTGAGTGAGTATTGATTAGAGCCAATTGGTGATTTGCTGCACGAGGAGCGTGTACCACCAGATATGTGGAGCTTAGTCGCCAGGTACACTGGTGCACTACTTGTGACTGCTTTGTAGATGATACATGCAGTCTTGAACAGTATCCTGGCCTGGAGAGGAAGCCAATGTATTTCGCTTAGGATGGGGGGATTCAGTCAAATTTCCTTGCACTTGTAATAAAACCTGCTTCAGCATAGTAGACTGCTTTTAGGGAAGCCAAGTGATTGGATGGGAACCCTGTCAAGGGGGCGTTTCCCCCATCGATGTGAGAGACCACAAGGTCCTGCGCTATGGTCTGGAAGACCTGGAGGCGCAACCTGGAATGAAAATGCTGTTGTAATGTATGGCGAAAAGTAATGAACCACAACCTGTCCAGTATAAACACCTGCTTGTGTGGCACCTACATTGTATAAATGTTGTCCACAAGACCTGTAAAGAGTTATAAATACTGAATTTAGATTAATTGTGAATTTGAAAATTCCTTCATTTGATCCCTATCCGTGAAGGGACCTTTCACTTTAAAGTTTACAAAGTTTGGCTGATCATGAAACAAACATGATGAAGACTATGGGGCTGATTAATACAAAGGTTACTCTGACTAACCTTCGAATTAAACCTGGAGGAAACTATTTGATTCACAAATATGTTATAGTGAGTAACTCTGACATACACCTAGTATGTCAGGAGTAGGCGAGCTGCAACGTACAGTAACAGACAATAACTTCTCCGTGAATCAAAAAGCTCTCTCCAGGTTACGGTAAGTCAGAGTTACTTATACTCATTCCCTTTTGTATTGGTCCCAATGTCTCCATGTGAGGAATTGCTATCTGGCAAGGGTGTAAAAACTCTGGCTTTTTTGATTTTTATTTTATAAAATTATGCAGGTAATTCCATGTCATAAAAGGTGACCTGCCAACCAGGTCCCCCTTTCAGAAACTACATGCCAAAAGCATAGTGTACACCTGTGCCATGCTGGAGTAGTACCCTCATCTGCAGCGCCTGCTCTCCAGTGGCACAGAGCATGTTCAGGGGTCACAGGTGCCCTCTTCAAAACTGCAGTGACAGCCAACGGGCTGCATTTAAGATATGCACCCCTGTTGCAAAAACGACCTATGGTAGTTGCTGTCCTGGTGCCAGGTTAAACTGTATATATAAACCATACCAGAGTTTGAGGTATGGTAGCTGGCATCTCTCATAATCATATATCAGCCCTTTGAACACAGTTAAACTGTGGAATGGTTATGTGTATTCCCATCCAGCCAGGCTGTTTCTGCTGCTCCGAGCAAGACTGAAGGTTGGAGGGGTTTGGCTTTCTTTGATCCTTTGTGAGGGAAGGTAGGTGTCGCCAGTGAGACAACCAATGCAAAGGAAACTGTCCTGGGAACAGAAATCAAAGGGCACACCCTTCACAAATCACATGGATACCAAAAGGACGTTGATGCTATCGACAAGAGAAGGGTGTTGGGGTTATTGTAGGCAGAGGGAGCTCAGACAAGCTGTTTTCCGTCTTTATCTCTCTATCTTCCTGTCCCCTCCACTTTCTTTAACACAATGCACTTTGGCTGTGATGTCAGGATTGGACCCTTAAAGCAGTCTTGCTTTTGTCCAAACACCTGCAGACATTTGAATGTAATAAAATGTGTCTCCCACAAGATTTAGTTTTGACCCTGTTGGGACAGCAGTCCCTTCTAAAGTCCTGCAGTTGTGATTTGAAGACAGGTAGTCCAAGGGAGAGGTGGGCTCTGTCCCCTAACCATCCCAGGGGTACATTGGGGATGACCTTCAGCTGGAGCAAGACCTGTCTCTCTGCCAGCCACCCTGGTACCCAGGACCTCACTGTGCTGAAGGACTCCTGCAGGTGTGAACCACCCTCTCCTATTTTTTGGGAGCCTTAGAAAAGGACTACTCTTGCCCCTGAAACCATGGAGCCATGGAGTGGGACCCGCAGAACCTGAGAGCCAAGGCAGCCAAGATTCCTGAGGTTTGATCATTGAACTGCTGTGAACCGTGATTCGGGCCTGTACCAACAGGACCCGCCAGGAGCTGCCTTTGTCAATTGCTGATCCTCAAACCTCCGTCCTACACATTCTAACCAGTTTGCCACTGCACCATCTGAAAGTATGTTGTTGCCTCCGCTCGATCAAAGAAGTATTGCTGCACCTGCAACACTTAAACCACATGTTCAAACAGCCAGCCTCTGCATCATGGATCCTGTCTACGCTCGAACAAATGCTGGTGCACAGCATTGAACCGACTCGCCTTGATCCGGATCGCTCAAGTAACACTTCAAACCAAAGTATCCTTTAGTTCAAACCTGCTGGACTACCACAATGCTGCATTTCGGACTGAATCAAATCGCCAAACAGTAGAGAGAAACTGGGTGTACCTGTGTTGAATCGCCAAGACACTGCAAATGTATTGTTGCCTGATAATTGCCCCCTCAGCCTATTTTGGGCCATAGAGACTGGCTAGGTCATTTTCATCTGTTTTGCACTCCAAGAACATAGCCCTTATAAGAACATTGTGCTTTTTATCTGCCTTTCCCCCCGTTTCATTACCCAGAGTACTGCATCTTGCATATTCTGTGTTCTTTCTATGGCTGGGTTATTGCAGTTATTTCTATTTTAGTTATTATTGCATATGGTGTGTTTAATTAAAGTATATATATTTCGAAGGGATTGTGTCCTCAGACGTATTCCTTATCTTTGATAATACGTTTCCAGCTTGCTGGCCTTGGAAATTTTTTCTGTAGAGGGCGCTGCGCGTCGACGTCCGCCCAGTCGATGTCCCTCGACGGCCACCGTATCGGCGCCGACGTCATCATGCCCATAAATAGCCACGCCCTGCGTCTGTTGCTCAGTTCCGTTTTTCCGCGCTTCGTGGGGCCTCGGAACGTCGTTGCTCAGTTCAGTCAGGATAACTACTATATCTACTCGAATATACCTTCTCGTTCTCGATGGCATCTTCATCGGAACCGACGACGCCGCGATCCGGCTTCAAGAAATGTCGAGACTGCGGTAAAAAAATGTTGATAACGGATCCACACAGGATATGCTTGTGGTGCTTGGGATCCGAACACCATTGTTCGGAGTGTGAGGACTGCATGTCCATGACGGCGAAAGCCTTGAAGGAGCGCAAGGGGAAGCTCGAGAGAGGTAAGTCAGTCAAAACCTCCTCGAAGGTTTCTTCGGCTGAGTCGAGGCATTCGTCTCCTCGCCGTCGAAAACATTCCCATTCTAGATCTCGAAGTAGCTCCCACCATTCGTCAAGATCAAGACACTCAAAAAAGAGACGCCGAAGATCCCCTTCCTCGTCGTCTTCTGTGTCCCAAGAAAGGGTCTCCTGTCCCACTAAACACAGCTCTCAAGCTGAGTGGGAGGAATTCAGAAAGAAAATGTTAGGCGTCTTCGAGAACGCGGCCTCGACCCCCTCGAAGACAGCTGAGGGTGATACCCCGGGTGAAAAACCCAAAAAATCAAAACGCCGCGAGTCGCAGCACCTGGCGAAACATTCCACTCGAGAGCGACACGAGCCATTGGGTAAGAAGGCACCGTCTTTGACGCCGTCGTCGAAGATTCCTTCGACGCACGGATCGGCGCCATCGACACCGTTGTCGAAGGGTTCCTCGACGCATTGGTCGATCGACTCGACGCCATCGTCGACGCCGACATCGACGCCGATGAAAGAGAAGACTAAGGCCACTCCACAGCCAGCGGTGATTCCAAGGGCCTCCCGCACGACGCCGAGACCGTCGTTGATGTCCTCGAGTAGGATCCCGATCCTCTCGTGTTCTTCGAGACCCCTTGCAGTTTTTTCGACGCCGTTCTCAGCGCCATCGAAGCCTGTCACATCGGCGTCGACGACATCGACGTTTTCTCCCCCAATAATGACGAGTTTGGCTCCTTCTGCCTTAGAGATGGGTTTTACACCATTTCAGAGGTCAGAGTACCCTGGACTATCTTCAATTTATGAAGAGGGGGAAGATTCTGACCAGGAAACATTTGGTTTGCAGAGGAACACACTGCCTATTTCAGAGGATTTCATCTCTGAGGAAAGAAGGCTGAAGGACCTACAGGAGTCACTACATGAGGCAAGTGGGCTGGACACTTCCCCAGAAGTGGAATTTGTTAAACCAGACCCAGGAGAACATGCCGAAACACCCTATGGAACCCTTATGGCAAGAGTTATTGAATTTATGGGTGGGTCTGCGCCTTCACTTGTTTTTCAACAGGATGACCTAACAGACATATTAGACAAAGGTCCACAGGAGGACCCTGTGGTCCCCTTCCCTGCAGCCTTACAAAGGAAAATTACATCTAATTGGGAAACTCCTGAAGTTATCCCTGCGCTCAATAAAAGATTGTCAGCCAAGTATAGGGTAGCGGCTGCTGACCCTGAATACTTATCAAAACACCCGACTCCAGAGAGCCTGGTGGTTCAAGCGGCAACTTCATCTAGCAGTAGGACCGCTTACCCTGCTGTCCCACAGGATAGAGATGACAAGAGGTACGATTCTATGGCGAAGAAAGTCTTCTCTGCTTGTAGTATGACGTTGAAGTCCATTAACGCCACCTGTACGCTTGCCAGGTTCAGTCACACACTATGGGAGTGTGCTTCATCAGCGGCTGACTGCATACCCGAAGGAGAGGAAAAGGAAGCCTTCCTTAACATTATTAAAGATGGCAAAGATGCCATGTGCGAATCACTTCAAACTGGCATTGATTCCGCTGACAGTATCAACAGGGCCATGGCAGCAAGTACAACAATCCGCAGGCATGCGTGGTTGCGAAAGTCTGGCTTTGATCCAGATGTACAGGCCAGACATTTGAATATGCCCTTTGACGGCTCTTCACTATTCGGGAAAAAGGCTGATGACAGTCTGGAAAAGTTGCAGCAAAATCTTTAGGAGCTGCTATCCGCCAAACTCCTTTTCGCCCCTCAGGAACCTCTGGGAGAGGAAAGTCCTTTCGCTATTATTCCGCATTCGGGAAAGGCAGAGGACAGCCGGCTCAAAGAGGCCAAAGTAAATCCACCCGAGGTGGACGGGTCAAAAGTACTAAGGCCGCAGCAGCAGCAGGTGCCTCTTTACCCTCGGCATCTGCATCAGCCGCCCCCAAACCACTCTGAGGCCTTTCCACACAATACACCTGTAGGGGGCAGGTTAACTCACCATCTGACGGAATGGCAGGCTATAACGTCAGATGCTTGGGCATTGGAGACAGTTGCCCAGGGTTACTGCCTACCCTTTCTACACATTCCTCAGAGTCATCCACCGGGGAACAGCTCTCTAAAAGTTCCAGATCCGCTCCTCTTGCAGGAAATTATAGACCTGCTAGAGAAAGGTGCCATAGAACCGGTACCTGTAGCGGACAGGAACAAGGGCTGGTTCTCTCCCTACTTTCTCATACCAAAGAAGGACGGAGGACTGAGACCCATCCTGGACTTCCGGGAATTGAACAAGTTCCTCACAAAGGACAAGTTCAAGATGGTAACTCTCTCTCAGATCCTTTAGGCCCTCGAGCTCCAGGACTGGCTGGTATCTCTGGACCTTCAGGATGCTTATTTCCATGTGCCAATCCATCTCAAACACAGGAAATACCTGAGGTTCGCAATTGGCGACTCTTATTATCAATTTCGAGCTCTGCCATTTGGGCTGACCTCCGCCCCGAGGGTCTTCACCAAGCTGATGTCGGTAGTGGCGGCGAGTCTAAGGAGGGAAGGGATCCACGTCTGCCCCTACCTGGACAATTGGCTGATCAGGGCTGTATCTGCGAAACAGGCCCAGCTAGATTATGTCTGCCACTTCCTTCACAAACTGGGCTTCTCCCTCAATTTAAAGAAGTCACAGATGATACCATCACAGAGACTCCAATTCATTGGAGCGGTCCTGGACACTTCTCTGGCAAAAGCCTCGCCACCAGAGGTGAGGGCTCAAGATATTCTACAGATGGTCACCAAATTTCAAAATGCCCAACGTCTCCCAGCCTTCGACTTTTTGAGGTTGCTAGGCCTCATGGCATCCTGCATCTTCCTTGTGCCAGAGGCTCGCCTGAGAATGAGATCTCTTCAGTGGGCACTGAGAAGTCAGTGGTCACAATTCTCAGGGAGAATGACAGATCTCCTCTGGATTCCGGACAAGGTAGCCCGCGGCCTTCAATGGTGGGCCTCTCCAGAGAACATCTTGAAAGGAGAACTGTTTTGGCAACCATGGCCGGAGATAACAGTAGTCACAGACGCCTCACTCACGGGGTGGGGATCCCATGCCAACAATTTGACCATCAGCGGTCGTTGGTCTCAATCGGAGTCCAGACTACACATCAACCTTTTGGAGCTGAGAACGATCAGACTAGCGCATCAGTACAGGAGAGATATGTCCTGATAATGACGGACAACACGGTGGCCATGCACTACCTCAACAAAAGAGGAGGCGTAGGATCACTGCCACTGTGGAGAGAGGCGATGCAGCTCTGGTTTTGGGCAATCCAAGAAGGAATCTCTCTAGCGGCAGTTCACCTAGCCGGAGAGAAGAACTTGACAGCGGATGCTCTGAGCAGGCAGAGCACAGTCTCCCACAAGTGGGAGCTAGCTCAGGAAGTCCTTCAAGAGATCTTCGCCCTTTGGGGAACCCCTCAGGTGGATCTGTTCGCCACAAGCACCAACAGGAAGTGCGATCTGTTCTGTTCAAGGGAATTTCCCCCGAGGAGCTCTAGGAGACGCGTTCGTAGTGGACTGGGAGTTTCCAATCCTTTACGCATTCCCACCAGTCCCTGTTATTCCTCAAATGATCAGGAGGTTGAGAAGATTCCGGAAAACCATGATCCTAATTGCCCCGGATTGGGCCAGGAGAACGTGGTACCCGGACCTTCTAGATATGTCCATCTGTCCTCCAATCCATCTTCCACTCAAGGAGAATCTTCTCTCGCAGAAGGGAAGTCAGGTTCTCCATCCAGACACCAGAACCCTCAACCTTCACGCTTGGCTTCTGAAAGGGTGAGGTACAAGGATTGGGATCTCCCTGATGACGTCATGGAGGTGTTGCTTTCGGCCAGAAGGCCAGCAACAAAGTCTTTATACCGCTGCCGTTGGAACAAATTTTGCAGCTGGTGTAGGGAAGAGAATATCGACCCTTTTTCATGTGGTACACCAACGGTGTTATCGTTTCAAACTTCCTCTAGTGGTACAATTTCTCAAAGGATTAACTAATGTTTATCCTCCAAAACCATTTCTGGTTCCCTTATGGGACTTAAATTTAGTCTTAAAATTCCTAATGGGCACTCCATTCAAACCACTTCACTCTTGTGCGCTGAGATTTCTCACGCTTAAAACTGTCCTATTGGTAGCCCTAACATCTGCTAGGAGAGTGAGCGAGCTACAAGCTCTCTCCTGTAAACCCCCACATACAATCTTCCACAAGGACAAAGTTGTCCTACAGGTGAAGCCTAATTTCCTCCCAAAGGTGGTTTCTGAACTTCATATTACTCAGAAAATTACCTTACCTTCGTTCTACCCTCCTCCCCATCCGGGGAAAGAGGAGGAAAGGCTACATAGGCTGGACCCAAGGCGAGCTCTCAGCTTTTACATCAACAGAATGGCTAGGATCAGGCAAGCAGACCAACTGTTTGTAGGATACTCAGGTCACAAGTTGGGACAACCCATAACAAAACAAACCATCTCCAGGTGGATTATTTTGGCCATTCTGGAATGTTACAAACTGGCAGGGAAAGAGCCAACCCAAAATCTCAGGGCTCATTCAACCAGGGGTATCGCAGCCTCTTCGGCTCTCCAAAGAGGGGTACCGGTCCGAGACATATGTGCGGCTGCCACATGATCGTCCGCACATACATTCACAAAATTTTACAACCTGGATTCCTCCACTACTCAAGAGACCAGATTTGGCAAGGCCATATTACATTCGGTCCATCTCTAAAGGGATACATAACATTCTCACTCCCACCTCCAATTACATGCCACTGCTATGGGAGTCTATCAAAGATAAGGAATATGTCGGAGGACACAATCCCTTCGAAGAACAAGTTACTTCTTACCTTGTAACGTTCTTTCGACGGGATGTTCCTCCGACATATTCCTTATCGCCCCTCCCATCCATCCCCGCAGTGATACTTCCCTTGTGGTTCCAGCTTGCTATGCTACAAAACGGAACTGAGCAACGGATGCAGCGCGTGGCTATTTATGGGCATGATGACGTCGGCACCGATACGGTGGCCGTCGAGGGACATCGACTCGGCGGATGTCGACGCACAGCGCCCTCTACAGAAAAAATTTCCGAGGCCAGCAAGCTGGAAACGTATTATCAAAGATAAGGAATATGTCGGAGGAACATCCCGTCGAAAGAACGTTACAAGGTAAGAAGTAACTTGTTCTTTTATAGAATCTTTATTGGGCATTCCTTTTTCTTGGACTGTTGTACTTTGCTCTTTAGGTTGCTACTGTTTCACATTCACACCCCTCTTGAGAGTATAGCCTTTCCTCGACCCATTTTACCACAAAAGGCAAAGGAGGTATATCTCTCAATTATTCCAAGGTCTCTGGGATAAGCTTTAGCAGGTCGAAGTCTTGTATGTTCCCCCTAGCGGCCCTGAAAGCAGAGAATTTAGAAGCACTCCCTGAGGTGGGGATCCAGTGGCAGAATACGTCATTCCGCTACCTTGGAGTGCACATTATGCATACCCCCGAGCTAATGCACGAACGAAACACAAAGGCAGCACTCCCCGCTCTACGCAAATCAATGGTGTTCTGGGCGAAACTCCCCCTTTCGATGATGGGCAGGGCTTCGATAACTAAAATGATTGTTCTCCCACGTTTCCTTTATGGGTTTCAAAATGTACACTACTATATACACAAGCCCTTCTTCCGACTGCTTGAGATCATACTGCGAGAGTTCCTATGGGGGAAAGGCAGATATAGAATAGCGTTGCAGTTGCTAACTCTACCATATAGCCAAGGCGGTATTCAACTTCCAAACCTAGAAAGATATTACATAGCAGCTGAAGGCGAGCGTCCCCCAGAGAGCACGATCCTCCCCACAATGAGAGACAATAATGGACTCTCCCAGGATGGGAATAAGGCCAGGACAAAGTGCGGGTGAGTTTAAATGGGAGTTTATCAATCAGAATAGGGCATGCAAAGAACTCTGCAAACTCCGAGAGCGCTCTGTCTGACAATAGCAAGGACAGGCGTATATATTTACAGAATGCGTCATAAGAACCTACATGCTGTAGGGGGCACAAGTTAGTGGGGATTGGGTGACGACGACTAACTATAGGTGTTGCTGCGATGTGGTTTGCCGTGGCTGGAGGACGTCACTGGTTACCCTCGTGGGTTGGGCTGGGCCTGGCAGGTCAGCTGGGCTCATCCGGACGGTGTTGTTGTGCCAGCCGTGACCAGTGTCAGTGATGAATGTCTTTCCTGGCTTTCTGCCCTAGGGCCACGCACACCACAGTCATTCAACATTGCAATATTATCTTCCCTGGTAAATCTTCCAATAGGTTATTCTACAGGTTAATTCAACACAGGAGGAATGCACCTAGAGTGGGGTCTTTTGGCGATACATCAATACATGTTTACCATCGTCCTGTTGACCGGGTATCATAGGTCGCGAGGTTGGGTCTCAGGCCATGGGACAGGCTGTCTGTGTTATCATGTCTCGTTAGAAGTCATTATGGATGTGTTCCTGTAGTGTTGCCATAATATTGGGTGTCCTAATTTTACAGGGGCCATTAACCTAAGGTGAGCCGGTGGGTCGTGGAGCCTAAGAAAGGGCGCCTTTGTATCTGTGTTTTAAGGCCGGGGTTTATTGCTGGGTTGTAAATAATTCAGGTGGCAGGCCATGGCCTTGGGTGCTGCGGGGGAATGTGAATGTTTGAAGCAGCTCCAGCCGAATTGGGGGAGGTGGAGCAGAGCAGCACAGGCCTCTGCTTTTTCGTCTGGCAGGCTTCACTGGGTAGAAGGGGGAATGGCCTTGCATGTGCTCACAAAGGTATTTTCCTCGTGTGTTACAGATTTAGGTGGAAGAGACATAAACATTCACATAATATACAATACTCATTGAGTCTTTTCAAGGGTCACGTTTTTTGACATTGTTAGTGCCTTTCATATGGCCATTTCGAACACGTTACTTATACCCTAAGTATTTAACAATCACGACATTTTGTTACATGTCTATACATGTGCGGTAAGTGAGGTAGTAGAAGGGTTGGTGGAGCGCGCAGGAACAACCCGCCAATAAGACTGACTGCAGTGACACATGGTGAGCTTGGACATACATATGGTGCATTTTCATGCACCCCTTACGTAAGCTCCCAATAGGGTTGCATTTGTCTTCCCTTGCACTCTAGCAGCATTAGTTCAGTTATGGCATGGGGCCTTGGGGTGCAGTCTTTTTGGTGAAACACAAAACATGAAAAAAAACCCAGGACACTTTTACTATTTGCGCATAGCTACAGGGATGTGGGTGCTTCATCCCGAATGTCATATAAGCACACATTCTGTCATCTTCATGGAGGTTACAGGTTTTTAGTCGGAGAGGTCGTGGAGAGAAAAGTTTCATCACAGGTGGTTTTCTCATTAGTGATTGGGGACTCTGTTTTTGTCAGGGGACCATTTTACAGTTCTTTTCCACCCCGGCCCTGCTAGCCGGGTCATACTGGAAACAGAGATACACTGCAGAAGGTGAAATGTTACAGTGTTGGTATCTAACACTAGCTCATGTCTGTCTGTTCGTGGGAACGGGCTCTCAGCGGATCTGCCAGAGAGCTGCGGCCACGGGGATAATTGAAACTCTCCAAGGGTGGGGGCCGTGCTGCGGTGCACAGGGCTCAAACCATCTTTATTTCACAAAATGGTTTCCAGGGCCTAGCTAAATTCAGCAGGTTTGGTCAATGTCTTCAGCCAGTGGCCCACCCACCACCTGGGCCCTGGTGGCAGGGGGAACCCCTGACAAGCCATGGATTTCACCGGGGGGAAGGGAAAGGAGGCAGGGGAGGGGGGTCTCTTGGACCAATCCTCCCATACATTTCCCCCCTTTCGTTACTTAAGTAACAAATACTTTAAATCCTCCAACCTCCTGCACTCTTCCTCTTCAGCTATAGCATCATCCCATGCAGGGGTGCCTTTTATGGGCATCCATGCCCTGCACACCCCTCACAGGCTTTCACCTCTCCTAGCATATTCATCTGGGGTGCAGGTCAGATATATACAACCGCTCTCCCCTTCTAAGTCCATCCACACCTCCTCATACCATTCAAGTATACGGGGCTCTTTAATTGTAGTGTGCCATAACTTATCTACTATATCCTTGTCGTGGTACATGGGCACCATCTGGAATCTTGACGTGTAATCTGTTCCTGTTTGTACCTGTACTTCCTGCATGGTTTGTATCGTAGCGCGGGCATTGTCCATTGTCACCATCATCATTGCACCATTCGGTACTGCGTTAGCACAACATCGAAGACCCACCTGGCACAGGCAAAAAATAAAAAAGGAGGAACACTACAGCCGGCATCAAAAATTTAACAGTCATTCACAGCCACGATGGGACCCAGGAGAAGATGTTGTCGAACCATGTACTTTCTTCTGCTCCACCTTCCATTTTCATTCTTTCTCCTAGGTTATGTACTGCTTCGATCACATGGGACAAGGAACCGTTATCTGCGTCTTCGGAAGGTACGAAAGTGCAGCAGGCACTTCCAATTTTTCGGCAAACACCTCCGTCCATTGCTGTCAACAGGTCCAAGACATACCTATTTTGCATGGTCATTTGTGTGATTTGGAGCCACTTTGCATTTGCTTGTGTCTGGATGCTTGGGATGAGTGAGGCAAAGAAAGTTTCTGCAGAGCTGAATAATCGATATCTATCCGGGATCTGTGCCAGCAGTTCTGATGATGCTTTTGATATGTAGTTCGATGATCGTTTGTTTCGGGAAAGCACCTCCTCCTTGTTCCCGGAAGACAGGACATATACTTGTGACTCTGCAGTTGGCTGGGCCTCATTCTGTTGAGGTTTTTCTCGCGTTTTCTTGCTCCCATCAATGTGGCTTTCCGGGATCACCATTAGTGTGGAGTGTAGGGTGGCCAATGAGCAGCTGCCACCCCAGGATTGTGGGAGGTGTAGGTATGCCTGTTTGCCACATACCCAATAAGTGTCCATTAGGGCCGCTGTCCCTTTTCTCATATCTGGGATGGTGAGGGTCTTGTTACAATTTTTGTTTACCCCCATGATGGTTTTCCCGTCTCCCTTGACACACAGTTCATAGTTTATTTCTTTCTGTAGCTTGAAGGGTTTTTCAATGGCCGTTACCCAAGTCAATTTTGAGATGTGTTCCTTCCATACTGGTGTGCATGTCTCTTCTATCCATTGCAGTTTCTCTGGTGCCACACCTCGCAGTGCTTCAGCCTTGCACATTATCTTTTCATCTTTCCACTTATTTTCTGAAAAAAGTGTCCCTTGTATTATAAAAAATGGCTCCTCCAAACATACCACTCCTACCGCCTTCGGATAACAGGTCTTCTCATTCTGCAGCATTTTAAAAGTCACCTCATGTGCCTGGAAGGTGTTCTTAATTCTGCACAGCGTGAGATGAAGGAGACATTGGGCATCGACAATAGGCAACTCTCTGGGTAACAATACTTTGAGTGTACCTGAAGCATGGAGAATGAGGGAGCAGACGTAACAGCTCTCATTTGTGGTTTGCTTAGCCGTTGCACTCATGTCAGCGTACCATTTATTTGTCTGGTGGGGGTGTCGTGGGTCTTCCATTTTATCCAGCCCCAACCCGTAATATTCGTCATATTTTCTCCTTCCTGCCTCCCTTTTCCTTCTGTTATTTCTATTTCTAAGGTATTTCCCAGCTTCATGAGCGATGGACAGTGTGGGCCCCCCTTTCTCCCTCTCGCCCCCCTTTGCCCAGTCATCATATAATACTTCATATCTCGCTGTCATTTTTTCATTCTCTTTCTTCATGCTATCTAGCAGTGTGTTTTCTGTTGCGGGAGCGGGCACGCTGGTGGGGGTGTTGTATAACCACGATATAACTGAGGGGTTACGATCATTTAAACTATGGGCATTGTAATTAGATACTTTTGGTGGGGAAGTTGTGCTGTTTTGCATTTTTTCCTGCAAACTTTCATTTGGCGAGATAGCAACATTAGATGATGTCGTGTAATACCCCCATACCAGTTTAGTTCCATCCCATACCAAAAAATCACCTTCTTTAGTATTTACAATTGCTGTTTCATTTGTCACATTAATCCCGTTATTCCCTCCCCCCTCGTTCATCTCGATAGAGATGAACGCTATAAACCAATACGTAACCAGGCCAAACAGTATTGTAAAAAATAATGTAATGCATACAGACAATCCACACTCATACGAATATCTACATCTCTCAGCTAAAAATTCTCTATATCTAATAAATCTATCCGTTGCAGGCTGCCCGTTAGTTGTCATGGTAGTTCCTGTTTGAGATATAAAAGTGCATGCATGTAAACATTTGTGTTGGCACTACTAGTGCCAAGAGGTCATGGAAGGGAGATGGGTTTGGGTAGGGGAGGGGGGTTGGGATGTACAGAGAAGGGAGCAGACAATATACATATTCTTCACATTATTATTTACACTTAAATCGGTTTTTTGGTTTTTTTTTAATCATTTATCTTCATTGATAACCTGTAATATAATGTTTCTCATTAATGTTTTTATCTGTCAGTTACACTTCTCCATTCACATGTTCACGTTCACTCATCATTTTCATTAGTTTTGTTTGCTGTTGTCTGTGCCTCCTCATCTACCTCTTCCTGCACACTATTTTATGCCTTTCGCACATCCGTCAAATGTATCCAGTATTTGAGCCCCTTTACTTTTACAGCTGTAGGGGTACAAAATATCACTTTGTACGGTCCGTGGAACCGTGGGGCATTCCACCGGCGCACAAAGCTCCGGACATAAATTAACTCTCCTGGCATTAATTGTCCCTGTACTTCATGTTCTACATGGGATCCTGTTGTGTTTCCTTCTTCCCTTGTGAATGGTGGAGAGAGCCGCTTTGAGATTGCACGCGCTGCCCTAGTTAGCTTCTTCAGGTATTCTGTGAACTCATCTCCCAATATCGTGGCACTTCTGTGTGCGTCTGATTGTTGGCGTAGTGGGGAATGTGCAGTGTGCATCCGTCTCCCTGTCACGATTTCGTGCAGGGACAAATGGTGGTCCTTGCTCGGCTGATTCCTCAGCTCAAACAGCGCAAGGGGCAAACAGTAGATCCAGTTTTTCTTTAATGAAAAACACAATTTGGACAGTCTCCCTTTTAACAGTCCGTTCATCTTTTCTACAACGCCATTACTTTGAGGATGATAAATCGAAAACAATTTATGTTTTATTCCCAATAATGTGGTCACTTCTTTGAAGAGCTCGTTCACAAAGTGAGTTCCATTGTCTGAGCGAATTACGTCGCAAATTCCCCAACGCGGGAACACTTCCCTTACTAGGAACTTTGCAGCACTTTTAGCATCAGGTCGTGCACATGGACCTGCTTCCACCCACCTCGAAAATGGGCATACAACCACTATCATGTAGCGTGCCCCATTACACCTTTCCCCCATATCTGCGTAGTCAATGTGCAGTTCTCTGAAGGGCCCTATCAGTTTTGGAATTGTTCCCCTGAGTGTTCGTAGCGTCATTCCAGAGTTATATATCTGGCACGTTGTGCACTCTATTGTCAATCTGGATATGTGCTCCTGGAGACAGGGCACGAACCAATCTTCTTGTATCTCTGCTGCAATGTGTTGTTTGGTATTGTGTGCTGGAAAGTGTAATTGCTGAAATGCTATCTCTAATAGTTTGACGGGCATTACTACTTTCCCTGAGTTATTTTGTCGCCATAGTAAGTCTGTTGCCGATTGGCTGCACCCTCTTTTTTCCCACACCATCTTTTCATCACCACTTGCCCCTTCCTGCAGCTCTAGTATTTGTGATATGGGCATGGCATTGTATCCTTCTGGGAGCTCTTCGCTTGTCTTGTGCTGTAATATGCACTCACCTGTTTCATGTTTTTCAAAGTACGAGGCTTCCTTGGCAGCAGCGTCTGCTGCTGCGTTCCCCAAAGACACAACGTCTGTGTTGGACGTATGTGCTTGGCACTTCGCTATCGCTACCACTGTTGGATCTTTCAGGGCCTCAATCAATTCCTTCAGTAGTTCTGCATGTTGCACTGGGGTCCCATCTGCTCTTCGAAACCCTCTCCGCCCCCATCTTGCTAGACCTCCATGTACTATTGTCGTCATGTAAGCTGAATCTGTGTATATTGTTACTGCACAACCTTTAGCTGCATGTAATGCTTCTATTAGGGCAATAAGTTCTGGTGCTTGTGCTGAGAAATGTGATGGAAGGCGATACTGTACTAGTATCTCATACTCACCTTCTTCTAACCTCACCACTGCCAATCCCACATGTTTCTCTCCTGTGTCCATGTTAATCGATGCTGACCCATCCACAAAGTACACCTCTCCCTCGCTCAGGGCATTCTTGCACACCACCGTGTCCTCCCCTGTTTCCCCTGTATAAGTTGCACAATTGTGTTCTTGCATGTCCTCTAGTGTGCATGGTTCTGTGATGAATGTTGCCGGGTTTACTGTCCTGCACCGTACCTCGTGGATATTGGCGCTGGACAATATTATTTCATAGTCAGTTGCTCGCTGTGTGGTCAGTGTACTTTTTGATCTTTCAAGTATCGCAAATAATGAGTGTTCCACGAACAACGTGACAGGGCACCCCATTACTATTGTGGCACTTTTCTCAATGGCGAACGCGGCGGCGGCGAGAGATTGCTCGCATGCGAAATGTCCTTGCATCACCGCATCCAATGTGCCACTATAGTAAGCCAATGGTTTGTGTCCTAGGGAAGTCTTTTGTGTCAGTACAGCTGTCATAAGGGTTCCCTTACAGTGTGAGAACAGGTAAAAATTGCGTTCATAATCAGGATTAGCGAGTACTGGAGCACTCGAAATCAACTCTTTTAGTGACTTAAATGAGTCGCTCATCTCTTCTGACCATTCTATTTTCCTGTTCTCTTGTTGGGCCACCTTGAGTGCTTGCAGTAATGGTCTGGTGTAGGTTGCATAATCTATGCTCTACAATAGTTACACATTCCCAAGAATTTCTGCATCTCCTTCACTGTTGTGGGTTCTCTCACTGACCTTATTGCTTCCACTCTGTCAGGGATGATTATTTTTCCGTCCCTTGATATCAGCTGCCCCAGGTACAGCACCTCTTTCTGACAGTATTGTAGTTTTTCCTTGTCCACTTTGTACCCTTTATCCGCCAGCAGTGTCAGGAGTGTTACTGAGTCTTTTCTGCACGTTTCTTCATTCTGCGCGCAGACGAGGTAATCGTCTACGTACTGAATGATTGTGCTTTCAACTGATAAATTACCCAGGTCTTCGTGTAGTATGCGGTTGAATATGCTTGGGCTTTCACAGTATCCCTGAGGTAATCTGCAATGTTCGTATCTCTTTCCACCTAATGTGAATGCTGTCAGGTATCTGCTTTCTTCTGCCAAGGGGATGGAGAAGAATGCGTTTTTCAAATCGACCACTGTGAAATGTGATGCCATTTTTGGGATGCTGCATAATATTGAAGCAGGGTTCGGGACCAAAGGGAACTCTTTCTGTATGACGTCATTTAGGGGGCGTAAATCCTGGATCATCCTCCACGCCCCTCCCTTTGCTTTTTTGATCGGGTAGATACACGTGTTACATGGGGAGTTTGAAGGCACTATTATCCCCTGTGCTAACAATGCATTTGTTGTCTCTTTTATCCCTTCCTCAGCTTCACGGGACAATGGATATTGTTTCACTCGGGGCAGAATTGCCCCTTGTTTGAGCTTTATTAGCACTGGTGTTACTCCATGCAACAACCCTACATCATGGGGGCCTGTTGTCCACAAATTGATTGGCACCAGTCGCATATCATCGTCAAAAAACGACGGTGGCGTTCCCACCACTGCCATCAACTGGACGGGAATTTGTCTAGTATGAATCAAAATGTCACAGGGCATTGCTATTTCCATTATTATTTCGCCATCATTTCCTGAATCAGAAAAGAGATTCTCATCAGATAAGTCCCGTAGGGCAATATTGGCGTTGATGCACAGTACAGTGCGCCATTCACACCCATTTATGTCCATCCCAATCACTGCAATCCTTTTTGCTGATACCTGTACAGCATGCAAGTCTAAGGATACCACTGACCCTGGTGCTATGTCTGGGTGCACTATTGGGCGGAAGACAAACTCTGCGGGTATTCTCCACTCTAACTTTTTTAGCTCAGGAACTGGGCCAGTGTTTTTAAACCTTCAATGAACATTCTTTCGTCCACTGGCAGGCAGAGTATTTCCGGTGCAGTTGTCCGAGCCTGTACTACCAGCATTACGCGTAATGGGCATATTCCTGGTGTCGAACACACTATTCCTCTTTCTGTGAATTATATTGTCATGTTAAGTTTGCTAAGAAGGTCCCTTCCGAGCAGGTTTATTGGTGATTGTTCATAATATAGTAAGGGTGTCTTTACCGTTTTACCCCCACTGTCACATCCAAAGCTTCTGTGTAAGGAACTTCAATTACAGCCCCAGAGAACCCCTGCGTCTCTAACTTCCGGTTAGATAACGGAAACCGGCCCTCCCTAATACATGATTTCTCCGCTCCCGAATCCACCATGAATATGAACTGCTTGTCTCCTAGCTGCGCCCTTACCAATGGTTCCTCTGCTGCATCGTAGGTTGTAGATAGAACAGGACACGCAAGTGTTCTCTGTGGGCTGTCCTATGCTGGGTGTCTCATTGCCCCCCCCCCCTGGTTGAACACACTTCCTGAAACTACTGATACACCACTATAGGGGGCTGGTGCTGGGGCTCCATTTTCTGTCGTTGCGAAAGGGTTGCCTGGGGTGTAGTGCATAGTGTCGTTGTTCTGTGGGTGATTCTGTGTACTGTAGTGATGTCCCTGCCTTTGCTCTGGGTACCCCTGCTCTGGTTCCCTTTGTTGTTGCCCCATTGGGAGACCATATGGGCTTCCCGGGTGGGGGTGGCCATAGTGTTCTGTCTCTGGAAATCCGTTGTTTGTTCTACTCCTACATTCTCTAGAAAAGTGCCCCCACCTCCTGCAGTTCCAACAACTTCCCTGCGCGCCTCTGGGACCTTGCCATCCATTTCCTCCCGTTCCCCCGTACCCTTGTCCACCCCCTCTTCGACCCCTGTACCCACCTCGTCCCCCTCGAGGGGCCCACTCTTGCCACTGCGGACCTCCACTCTGCTCCTGCTCGTTCCACTGCCGTTGCCCTGCTCCTGCCCAACTCGTTGCCATCCTCCCCTGTATTGCTACCAGCCCCTCCTCCTCCTCGTCTCCCTCCCTGCTGTGTGGGAGCGCGGCTACTGCTGCAGCGACCTTCACCAGCTTTGTTTGTACAAATTTTTCCTCGTCTGCCTATCTTTTCTGTGCTATCTCCTTTTCCCTCTCTTTTATTCGTTTACAGTGGTGAACTATTATGCTCTGTATTTCGGGCCATCCCTTTGCTTCAATACCTGCTATTTTGTCAAGTGCTTTTTGCACCTCTTTTGGGAGCCCCCTCTTTATTATGAAGTAGAATAATGATGTTGATTGATACCAGGGCGTGCCCGTTTCTGCTCTCCACATCTCTTGGACCCGAAAAATGTAATCCATAGCATCTTCCCTGTCATTCATTGTACATTGCATTACTGACTGCAAATCTGGGGTATTTGGAAACGTCTCTTGTAAGGCGTCCCATACCCTGGCACGTACTGTGTTGGAAGAGGCGCCATCATGGCGGTCGCAGTCTAAAGTTACTCCCGGGAAGCCAGCCTTTACCCATACTCTGTCAGCTTGATCCCAACTGCTGATACTAGCAGACTCTTCACATCGCCTATTGCCAGAGGTACCCCGGCTGTGTGTTTCTCGAATGCATATATCCACTTGCTTGCCCCTCCTGATAGCGGGGTCAATAACTTTAACAAATTGGCCTTATCCATCTGAGCCCAGGGTATGTAATTCGGCCTCCCTCCTCCCCTGTGTATTAGTGGGAGTTGTAACCTCCCCTTTGTCGTTGTATCTGCACTCCCCTTCGTTCCGTTTTTTCCTAGTGGTGCCATTTTCCCCAACCTGTTCCTTAGTCGTCCTGTCCACTTTTCGTCCATGGTTCTCCCTGAACATGCGCCATCCAACCCCTCGCTTCCCCCTCCCATTGCCATGCTTAGCCTTTCATTTTCCTCTAAATCTTCTCCTATATCACACAGTAGCTCCTCTCTACCTCCTGTAGTCCTTATCTCATCATCAGTGCACCCCTCTCTTCCCTCTAGTTCAATTATTCGGGTCGGTTCTTCTTGTATCCTAAACAATATCTCCCCTTTTTTCCACCCTTCTTCAATTGTTTTATTCTCACTCTGCGCTCTTGATGTGGGCTCTGACCTAGCAGCATTGATTGCAGTCTGTTCACATATGCTTTTTATTCTCGAGAGCTCATATTTTTCTATAGAGAGCCTGGACTCTAGGTCTCCTGTTAATTTCTCTATGTTCACTATTGGTGTACTTACCTGGTCTCGCTCTCTATGACTCTCATATGGTGGGGGTGCTGTTGGCCCTTGAGTGGTAGTGGTTGTTGTTGGGGGTACATATGTTGGGTCACTGTATCCTTCTGCGGGCACTGGTTTATTTAGTATTGGGTACAACCTAGTTATCTCTACCGGTGGCTCCTCTTCTGGCAACACCTTGTCATCTTTTGGTATCAGTAATGGATTGTCAGTGGTAGATGGCAGATCAGTACCTAATTCCCTTTTCTTAAGCGGGGGTATTTCTTCAAACAACCTCCATAGGTCTAATATTTCTCTCCTATTATGTAGCTGCTTCCCCTTGTATTTCAAACGAATGCATGTAGCTACCATATCTAGGACACTCTTGTCAAACGATCCCCCTTCGGGCCATATCTGAGGTAATCCTTCTCCCTTCAGCTCTGTGATCCACTGATCATGATATTTCTTAATACATTCAGCGTACCTAGGTAGACTCTTACAAATATGTGATAAGGGTGTTTCTGCCCCCATACTTCGTGTTTGCTCGATACTGATGTATGTCTATATATATCCTAATATAGATGTATCACCATATGAGTCTACGTATTTGTGTCTTACTAAGCGTGGGGACCTGCGTGTTTTTACGCCACCTGTGCAATATGAGAATGGCTTCGCAGAGCCTCTATTCAATACACTTTAGGGGGCACATGCAAGAGCAAACCATCAATAACTTCAGCAATTTTACCCAACAAATCAAAGAAATAAACACTTACTTTACCACATTACACTCTTCTTTGTGAGATTTCTTACCATAACCACACCATAACCACACCATAATTATGCATTTCTGACCACCTTTACACACTCATTATAACAAATATGTTCTGACACATACGATGCTTACACACCCATAGGCAACACTCTATTCATAGCCCAGTTTGTCCTCCCTTTCCTCCCTTGCCAGCTGTCCCTTTCCGTCTTACTCTGATATGTATTCGTCTCCTAGTTTTGATATAAACTTGTCTTTCTACTTAAATTATCTCTTTGTTTGTACTAACCCTGTTTTTTTCCCCGTAAGCCCAGAGAGAAGAATAGAAAAAATAGCAGTCACTAATGTATTCTCTGTGTCTTCCTTTACCAGACACCTTTATCTCATTTTCCACTTCTTCATATATTCCCAGTACTAGTCAAGATAGCACTATGCGGCACCGCCTTCTACCCCCTCGTGGAGCTAGGTTCCCGTCTCTTTATCTCTTTTCACCTCTTAATCCTAATGGCCATATGCGAAGAAAAAGCAAAGAAAGTTTAGAGTGGTCCTTAGTAGACCCAAAGTGTCCCCTTTCAACCAACCTCGTTTCCGGTCCTATATTTCCTCCCCTACTCCCTTTATGGTCGCTCGCACTCAACACTCACGTGCCCGTCTTGAACCGAGAGTCTCCGAAACTGGGTCCGTCCAGGCAGTATTGCCGTACGCTCAACGGTCAGCCCCGGCTCCGGCGAGCGGTACTCAAAGGGGATTTTTCAACCGGGATCCCGTACCCTCTCTCTGTTGAGTGCGCACTTCTGAGCGTACTGGTCGCCGTTGGCGGGCAGCCTTCCGGAGCCGGCGCACTGTGCGTATCCCTTTTCGACCAGAGATTTTCGTGCCAAAGGGGACGGTAGGGATATATATATATATATATGTTAGTAGAAAAATAATAATCACGCTTTCGGGGTCACCACTGAAGGCGAGCGTCCCCCAGATAGCACGATCCTCCCCACAATGAGAGACAATAATGGACTCTCCCAGGATGGGAATAAGGCCAGGACAAAGTGCGGGTGAGCTTAAATGGGAGTTTATCAATCAGAATAGGGCATGCAAAGAACTCTGCAAACTCTGAGAGCGCTCTGTCTGACAATAGCAAAGACAGGCGTATATATTTACAGAATGCGTCATAAGAACCTACATGCTATAGGGGGCACAAGTTAGTGGGGATTGGGTGACGACGACTAACTATAGGTGTTGCTGCGATGTGGTTTGCCGTGGCTGGAGGACATCACTGGTTACCCTCGTGGGTTGGGCTGGGCCTGGCAGGTCAGCTGGGCTCATCCGGACGGTGTTGTTGTGCCAGCCGTGACCAGTGTCAGTAATGAATGTCTTTCCTGGCTTTCTGCCCTAGGGCCACGCACACCGCAGTCATTCAACATTGCAATATTATCTTCCCTGGTAAATCTTCCAATAGGTTATTCTACAGGTTAATTCAACACAGGAGGAATGCACCTAGAGTGGGGTCTTTTGGCGATACATCAATACATGGTTACCACCGTCCTGTTGACTGGGTATCATAGGTCGCGTGGTTGGGTCTCAGGGCATGGGACAGGCTGTCCGTGTTATCATGTCTCGTTAGAAGTCATTATGGATGTGTTCCTGTAGTGTTGCCATAATATTGGGTGTCCTAATTTTACAGGGGCCATTAACCTAAGGTGAGCCGGTGGGTCATGGAGCCTAAGAAAGGGCGCCTTTGGATCTGTGTTTTAAGGCCGGGATTTACTGCTGGGTTGTAAATAATTCAGGTGGCAGGCCGTGGCCTTGGGTGCTGCGGGGGAATGTGAATGTTTGAAGCGGCTCCAGCCGAATTGGGGGAGGTGGAGCAGAGCAGCACAGGCCTCTGCTTTTTTGTCTGGCAGGCTTCACTGGGAGGAAGGGGGAATGGCCTTGCATGTGCTCACAAAGGTATTTTCCTCGTGTGTTGCAGATTTAAGTGGAAGAGACATAAACATTCACATAATATACAATACTCATTGAGTCTTTTCAAAGCTCACGTTTTTTGACATTGTTAGTGCCTTTCGTATGGCCATTTCGAACACGTTACTTATACGCTAAGTATTTAACAATCACGACATTTTGTTACATGTCTTTACATGTGCGGTAAGTGAGGTAGTAATAAGGTTGGTGGAGCGCGCAGGAACAACCCGCCAATAAGACTGACGGCAGTGACACATGGTGAGCTTGGACATACATATGGTGCATTTTCATGCACCCCTTACGTGAGCTCCCAATAGGGTTGCATTTGTCTTCCCTTGCACTCTAGCAGCATTAGTTCAGTTATGGCATGGGGCCTTGGGGTGCAGTCTTCTTGGTGAAACACAAAACATGAAAAAAAACCCGGGACACTTTTACTATTTGCGCATAGCTACAGGGATGTGAGTGCTTCATCCCGAATGTCATATAAGCACACATTCTGTCATCTTCATGGAGGTTACAGGTTTTTAGTCAGAGAGGTCGTGGAGAGAAAAGTTTCATCACAGGTGGTTTGCTCATTAGTGTTTTGGGACTCTGTTTTTGTCAGGGGACCATTTTACAGTTCTTTTCCACCCCGGCCCTGCTGGCCGGTCATACTGGAAACAGCGATACACTGCGGAAGGTGAAATGTTACAGTGTTGGTATCTAACACTAGCTCATGTCCGTCTGTTCGTGGGAATGGGCTCTCAGCGGATCTGCCAGAGAGCTGCGGCCACGGGGATAATTGAAACTCTCCAAGCCGCGCTGCGGTGCACAGGGCTCAAACCATCTTTATTTCACAAAATGGTTTACAGGGCCTAGCTAAATTCAGCAGGTTTGGTCAATGTCTTCAGCCAGTGGCCCACCCACCACCTGGACCCTGGTGGCAGGGGGAACCCCTGACGAGCCATGGACTTCACCGGGGGGAAAGGAGGCAGCGGAGGGGGGTCTCTTGGCCCAATCCTCCCATACACAGCACAGCTTAGTTTTGTGGCCAAATGGCTAGATGATGAACCCACATCTAAAACACCATTGCTACATGCCATGCTGCCCCAATTCCATCTGAAAGAACTGGTCTGGGCACTGTCCAAACTGCTGGGAACTTTACCCTTTTTGGCTGATCTGGGAAGGAAAATTTGGCACAGGGCGAAAATGCTCACTATCTCACGGAATTCCTATACCTCGGAAGTTCCCCTGATCGCAGACTTATGCACAACACTTTCGGATTTGAAACACATCAGGCTCTGGGAGAGGGAAGGGGTCTACACCTGGGGAGATCTGTATGATGAAGGCACTTTCAGGGAGTTCACCTCGCTACAGGAGACGGAAGGCATACATACTGGCCAGTTTCTATGGTGCCAAAGAACCCGTGCTGTGGCCCGACGCAAATGGGACTCGTGGCCGGAAGAACCAGCTACAGACCCACTCCTCACTCTGATGTACAACTTGGGAGAGGGCGATAAACCCATTTCGCAAATATATGGCCACCTGATCGACATGCCAAATCCTCGGAGCATGGAAATGAAAGGCAAATGGGAGGATATAGGCCGGTAAATGTCTGAAGGGGAGTGGAACAGAACTCTTACATTCCCCAAAACGGTGTCCAGAAACCATAGATTCAGGCAGATTCAGTTGAACATTCTGCACAGAACTTACCTCACCCCATGCCGCATAGCCACCTTCAATCCCCAGGCACAACCGACCTGCAACTGGTGCAAGGGGGAAAAAGCGGATCTGATCCACATGTTATGGGAATGCCCCAAGACGAGGGCTCTGTGGCAGAGGGTCCAACAAACCTGCGAAAAAGCAGGCCTGAGTAAATATAACTGGACACCCGATGAGTGCCTACGAGGAACCTACCCCAGACCAGCCAAACTCAAGCATGCAACAAGGCTCATGGACATATCATGCATACTGGCCAAAAGAACTATTGCAATGGCCTGGAAGAAACCCATGGGCCCTCAGTTCAAACTATGGCACAAAGAGACTGAACGGTGGGTGCTAGCCGAGACCGTGGCATGGGAGGACTGTGTGGCCAGATCCACGGATGACTCTAGGATGTCACTCGAGGCATGGAAGGAACTCACCAGACACATGTTTCACCCCTCGGATGATAAACCCCCCTCAATTGGAAATCAATCTAGGCCCATGCAGGACCTATCATAAAGCCAGCAGCAGCGGAAGTGCTACAGAGGATAGAGACCTTGCGAAAGCCCTCCCCCTATTGAAGTTGCCAGATGGTTCCCCTTCGCGAACACCCTCCCCCCGAAACAGTTAACGATATATGAAACGGACAGAATATGGAGACAGTTATGGTTGTTTTGTTTTGTATTTGTAATTTTTTGACGTTAAGTTAAACATATGTTTATTACTATTTAGAATGGCTCTATTGCACACAACTTGTTTGATATTATTGAAAATGCCAATAAACAAATTTGAAAATAAAATTAACTGTAATTCTGCAATTTCAAGTCTAACTCAGACATGTTACCAGCCTTTGCTTTTTCTCAGAGGTTTATAACTGAGATCCCAATGTCTCTACCTTTTGTAATGTAGTTCTTGGCACAGTGAGTAGGTTGTTGATCATAGATGTTACTTACGTCTGCAGATGTCTTTGAGATTTGCTTTGTAATTTCTTGGTGTACTTCCTTGAAAGAATTTTAAAGCAAAGCATGGATACTTGAAGATGATTCTCCTGTGTATTGGGAAACAATGGTGGTCTCTCAGACATTGTTAGACAATGGGCCTGATTTTGATCCCACTGGTAAAACTGTATAATTACAGTAGAGACAAAAGTGTCGTAGATCAGACCAACAACACTTTAGTCGGATGAGCCATGTTCTGATGCAATACAAACGTTGTGGCACTGAATCGGTGCCATGTAAACGAGGGTGGGATATAGTGGCTTTACAATGATTTGTGAGAGTTATGCCAGAGCAATATTTTTTAACACGAAAGAGGATGGGGGCATAACACCCTAAAGACTTATTGGTTCATGTGAGAATGTATAATGCACATGGGTGATCTGAATCGTCTCAGACGGTGAAAAGAGCTGAGAGAACTAGTTGCATCTTGTCATGTATCTTGAGACCAAAATAGTTTTGGTGGATTGGCCTCTAGGTACTGCGCAAATCTCGACATAAACCAGAGAGACAATTTAGGATAGAAAAAAGGGGGATAGAGAAAGTTCTATCTGTCCCTACCTGTCTAATACCCTATCCTTAGTCAGCACTGGTATGCCAACTGGTTTATAGTCATTACATCGACAGCCAAAGCATCTAATGCTATACCATCTAAAATAAAGCATCTAAAAAAAGCATCTAATGCATTTTATTTTCAGCCCCTCTTTTTTTAACCTTTAAACCCCATTTTTATTCAACTAAACCCTTTACCATCAAAAAAATGCATTAGATGCTTTTTTTTTTTAGATGGTTTGGCTGTCGATGCTTTGGTTGTCGATGCAATGACCGGATACCATGCCAACTATCTAATTGTGGATAGAGTAAGAAAGAAGAAAGCATCAGTCATTTGTTTTCCAACTCTTTGTTCTCTCGACTTAGTTCTGAGTCATTGGGCCTCATTACAAGTTTGGCGGTAGCCTTGCCAGTAAAACCGGCAGGCTGCCGCCAAACTTGCAATATTTTCCGGCGCCCGCGAATGGGCAATTACCGGCGCATTCTGGCCCCGCCAGACCTGGCAATTGCCCATCCGCGGGCACCAGAAAAAAGATGCTCCCCATTCCCATTTGGCCCCATAGGGCCGAATGGGAATGGGGAGGTCGGATGCACCGGCACCGTTTATAACGGTGCCGGTGCATCCGACAAGCTGTGGTCGTGGGTGCCTTTCTGCCTGCCAGGTCCTACCTAGAATGCAGCAGGACCCTTCCTGCTGTCTCCAGGTGTATGTCAACCGGTTTCGGTGAGCTATGTAGTTGTTGCCACCTTCTTCAGGACTGTCTTCTTAACAACTTGAAAGGGTTGTCTGCTTCTAAAGAGTGGCTGTATCTATGTTTGCCACTCTAGCTAAGTATCCAAATTATAAGTGTCAAAAATGGAACACTCTCACCTCAAATTGATTTGTGGAGACATTCAGACTGATGCTGTGGAAAATCAGAGGGAACAGTATCACTATTGGTACCACTAATGAACACTGTGTTTTCATCTTATTGGAAGCTAACAATTTTCAGAATTTATGGAGCATACACACATCTGGAGGCGGAAATACTCACAGGTCACGCTTCTGACTCAGATTCAGGATAAGGATTAGGGTGAATGTGGCAGGTCACATTAGTTGCACTGTGAACCACCTCTGGAGAAAATCATGAAGTGCATTCTGTTTAGATCGTCCTTCCATATAGATATATATTAATAAATATATTGTGCACAATTCTACAACAACCTTTTTCTTTTTTATCATGGGCGATACAATGTTATCGGCCCGTGGGTTATGTGTGTTATGGCCAGAAGGGACCTTGGAGGTTCAAGTGCGGGTGAGTTGTCGTACAGCACACACCGTTATTTATTGCATATGCAGTTGATCAACTGGTGATTCTGGAGGTTAACTAATCATTACTGTTGGTTTTGCAACACACATGACCACTAATGGTGAAATAGTTGGAAAATTCTTAATGATTAAATTGTTGGAAACATTACTGGAAGAATTCTCTGTGTCAAATCCTGAATAACTACATGGTATGGATCTTGTAAGAGCGATGCGTGGATGATTACATTGCACCCTTGCTACTAGCCTGTCATATTTTAATGGGTACTCAGCACACTGTCCATTATGGTATATGAATAAGCCTAGCGCAGAGACCAGGTAGGGTACGTGTGGGCGAGGGGAGAGAAGCCTGCACTAGTCCACAACATGAAATACATTTACCAACATGCGCGGGGGAAAGGCCCAAACATTATGGTCAAGGTGTAATTAAGTTTACACGGTCCGTATTAGCGAGTGCAGTGATAGTGAGCACTTACCCGTGATGGCAGATTTCTCTTTTCCCTTACAGCCACGTTGTGACTTTGCAATGGGTAACTTTTGTTTGAGGAGAGGATCTGGCGTTACTAAATATGCTTACCAAACCATGCTTGTACTATTCCTTTGGTTGTACTCAGGGCGCCATCTTGGAAGGGACTAATTAGTATTGTTAAAATGCTGATGGCCTATCTTCTGAGTCTGCTTATTGGTTGTGGAACTAGTCACTTGCCCAAAAACATTTTTTTTTGTGTTGTGAATTATCTTAATTTAAGCAACATATATATTTCTAAAATGCCGAGTGGACAGAAGCTGTTTATTGGCAGTCTACAAAGGATAATTCACTCATAAGTGAGTCATAGCCATCAGGGCTTGTCCCGTTCATGGTGAGAGTGGCAGTTGTGAAACTCCTGATTTTGTGTGTGTGCATTGGCAATCAAGATGCTGTTACAATATTGGGGCATGTGGCATTTTGCAGTATGTCTAAGCTGGTATATGAATGTCAATCAATGCCCTAATACAGTTGCTTCTATTCTCGTTGTGTCCAGTGCGGCCCCACCATTAATATGCGGCTGCGCTCTTATTGGTGTGGTCAAGTCGTGATCTATATGGTGGTAAGGGTTTGCCAATTGATGGGTTCATTTATGCCTCGTTGGAAAGTCTGGAGGCAAATAATCCACTGATGGTCTCTTTTGAGAAGTAGGGCATGTATGTCACCCCTTCTCGGTGGAACAGTCACCTTTTCCACAATGGTCCAGGTTAATTCCTGCTCCGTGTGTACTCTTTGTGCGAAATGTTCTACCAATGGCACGTTTAGTCTCTTGGTCCGTATGCAAGATTGATGTTCCTGGATTCTGTTCTTGACGGGTCTGGCCGTCATTCCAATATAGAGGCCCAGTTCTAATGTAGTGGACCTGGTGGTTTGCAGACATACTGAGCATTGGCCACATGGAGAATGACGGACCGGTGATGTCGAATTCCATAGTGTTGGGTGTATGATATTAGAACCTCACTAGGGAGTCTCTGATGTTTTCCCTCTGTTTTATTGCAAAACGGGGTGGCAAGAGAGGCATAGTGCCCACATTGACGATTCGCCAGAGCCTCAGTATTTCTTTTTTCACTCTGTTCAGTTTGGAGGAATAGCTGAACACTCCTGTGATGCGATTCTCCTGTACAGGTCCCATATTTTGCTCAAGGTTGGTGTCTCGAGGAATATTACATGCTCGTTTCTTTGCATGTTTCAGAGATTTTCTTGGGTATCCTCAGGCTTTCAGTGATACGATATGATATGGTATTCATAATGGGCAATTGCTTGTCCATTGTATTCAGCAATGTCAGAGCAGTTGCAACAGAATCTCAGGTACTGACCAAAAGGTAGATTTGACTTAACTGTTTTGGGATGAAAACTATCAAATTGCAGCAAATAATTCCTGTCCGTGGGTTTTCTGAATACTGTAGTGCAGAGACTTCCATTCTTTGCCATGATTTTCAGATCTAGGAAGGGTACCTCTTCCTTGCTGCTGGTGAAGGTGAATTTTAAGTATCGGTTTCTACTATTCAACCAGCTGATGAATGTCCGTAGATGTTCCTGATCTGCGCCAGAGGGTGATCTGGTCTTTGAAATGGTTGTCAGTATAGATGTGTATTTTTTCAAAGTCCTCCGCATAAAGTTTGGCCACAGATGGGGCAAAGGCTGCTCCCATTGTGGTGACTGACGTTTGTTCGTAAAATTCATCTTTTTGTATAAAGTTTTTTCTTAAGAGCAATTTCAGCAAGTTGCAATAGGAATATTGGTGACATCTCCAAAATAGGTGTTTGTTCTTCCATGATTTTGTCAATCACCATCAGAGTCTCCATCTGATGGATGGAGGTGTACAGGGACTCTATATTTAAGAGTAACCAGGTACTGCTTTTGTGAATCAAATTGTACATCTTTTAACAGGTTTAGCACTGTGGTGGTGTCTTTGACGTAGGACTTCATTCTAGGTATTTCTGATTGTAAGAGGAAGTCGACAAATTGTGACAAAGGTTCTAGAATAGAATGAATGCTGGCAACAATGGGTTGACCTGGAAGGGGGGGAGCCTTTATGTATTTTTGGCAGACTGTAGAACGCAGGGGTGCATGGAAACTGAATACATAGAAATGCTGCCTCTTTTTGCTGATGTGTCCCATCCTCGCTGCTTCTTCTACCAAACAGTAAATGCAAATTCTCAGATTCTCGGTGGGATCACGTGGAAGGCGTTGATAGTATAAATTGTTACTGAGAAGTGTGGTGACCATTTCTATATGCTGTTATGTTCATCCATACAATTGCACCCCGTTCCTCTTCTGGTTCTATGACGACTGTGAAGTTGTTCTTGAGGTTGTCTAGCACTATTCTTTCTAGTCTTGTTAAATTCTGAAAATCGTAGCAGTTGTCCAACTCGATTTCCTCCAGCATCATCAATGCCTTCTCGAAGGTAATGGATTCTGGTGTAATGTTAGCTGGATAAAGTTTGAACTTTGGATGCAGTCCTGTAGTGTCACCTGTCTGTGTGGGTTTTTCTGAGGAATTGAGATCACCGAAGTATTGCATTAATCTGATCTTTCACAATAGTTGAGACACTTTGATGCAGGTATTGAATGAGTCATACTTTGCTGTACGTACAAAGCTAAGTCCTTTCTGTAGTACCATAGTTTCATGTTGGGTGAGGACGTGGTAAGACAGATTTATGACTAATAATTCCACTGGGGGAATCTGCCTTTTCCTCTGCCCCTGGTAATTCTCGGGGGAGTTGTGCTCTTGTTCTCTGCTGTGTCCTTGTCCTCTGCCGCGGTGGTCTAAAAAAGGATGTTTATCTTGTGTGGAAAATGAACCTATCCCACCCTCCTATGCGCTTTAGAGTGAGGCGAATCCCATTTAGACACCTGTGATGTGCCAGGGAGAGGGAGGTGTGTTAAGAGACCCTGAGCTGACACAATATTATGCAAACTGTAGATGTTTAGACTTAGTGCATGCATTTAAATAGGCGCTGTTGTGTGTAACTATGGTAGAAACATTGGCCTGCATGGCAGTGTGGTAGACACAGGCCACAAATCTGAAGAAGAAAACTGAATAGGCCCAAGCGCTGACGAGAGAGATACCTGCGCTGTTAATTTCCACAGATCCCTCCTTTGTTCTACAACTGTTGTCAATACGTGTTATCCCGAGAAGGAATGTGGCCCACAAGGCCATGAGTCAGTACCAAGCGCCTCTGCATGCATGATTATAGCAGCCAGGCCAGCGCAGACCCCAACCACCACCCAGCCAACTATGAGTTAAAGCCCCCACGACTGCCCCAGTCCCGAGAACCCTGAATTCCATGATAATAGATGGCCCCAGACCACCAAACATAAACCCACTGGTCATAAAAGATCTAAAGAACACGGCCATTCCACCTTATTTCAGAACAACAAGATTTGTAATGCGTGGTTGAGGGAGGAATTAAGAGAGGGTGGAAGCCTTGGGTGGACTATTACTGGGTCTGTGGCCAATAGGCGTACTTGCACCGCCCACCATCATGGAGGGACTATTGTTCACTAGTCACGCTGCACTCAGCGCTATTAGTAGTCCAAGTAAAACACCTGCAAGGGGGGCCGATCCCAGATATGTGTCATGATGCCTACCCCCGAGGACCCAGACCAAGTCTAGCTAGCAACTCCAGAAGCAGGCATCAAGTTATCCTAAGCAAGCCCTACAACCCCTGCTAGGGGCTATTTGGGTGCAGTCCTGGCACTTATGGCACCAGGCTCATATGGAGAGTCAGTCCTGGCGCCATAGGCGCCAGGCTCATAGATTAAAACTTACCTGATGCAGACCATGCTGCAAACTTACCTGATGCAGACCATGCTGCAAGAGCACCAAGCCAAAAGAGGCTTGGAAGAGACTACTTTACTTGGGGACTATTTTTTTTACTCGGGCGGGGCTGGGGAGGAATACTTACCTGGGACTACTTAGGAGGCTATTTAAACCACGCCCGAAGAGCAGCACACGCTTCCCGTTATTCTGCATCCAGCAGCGGAACGCTCACCGTGCCTGCAAGTCTGCATCCAGCCTTCTGCCACGCCCGCCTCGAGTTTGGAGCTCCTAGAAAAAGGGAGAAAGAAGGAGAAAAGGTTAGAACGATAGCAATACCTTTGATCCTTACCTGAATTCCCGATCCATCGCGCCTTCGAGCTGGAAGAAAGACGTTATTTTATGTGCGTCGCCTCGCCTGCTGCAGCACCATGCTGAACTCACCGGCCTTCGCAGATTCTTCACATTCCACCGCATCCTCCTGCATGTTCCCGCCGCACTCCAGTACCTAAGGAGAAGACAAGAACCGCAAGGTGAGCGAAGGGAATACACAGAGGAATATTGGTTACCCCCCCCCCCATAGACTGACCTGATTTTACCACCGGGGGTACTATTCCTCTTCATGGGTCGGCGCAGCTTCCACTGCAGCTTCGCCGAACCCCGGCCCCTAAGGGGAAACAAAAGGACAGCAAGGTGAAACAAAGGGACTAACAAGGGGAATCCTCCTCACCACAATAGATTTACCTGATTTTACCGCCGGAGGTATTATTCCCCCGAGACTTCATACTTTCTCTCAGCGCCTGAATAAGGGAGAAAGCAACAGGTTACATATTGACATTATTTTATTGAACTGTGTTGGAAAATACAAATCCTTACCAGAATACTACCGGTTGCCACGAGGAACTTTTCATTAGGGTCAAGCTGCAACCTGCAAGAAATCGGACAAGAGTGAAAGTCAGGCATTTGAACTCTTATGAACTTTATACTTACGGCGTCTTGCCGGGAATCTCGGAGTCAATATTGTTCTGGAACTCACCAATTCCTTCGAGCCAGTGAAGCAACTGGTTATCAACGCGCCCCTGCACTCAATGCAGGATGGAGAGCTCATCTTTTCAAACCATCAGGTGAGACTATAAGAGGGGAAATCAAAGGTGATCTGTGAGGAGAACAGCGGGGGTGGGGGGATTTACGCTCAACTCCACGGGTGGTTAATGCCCTTTCTCCATTTGCAGAAGAATATCCTTACGGGCCAAGCAAACAAAGCTAGGTGGGCCAGTCCAGTCCATCATCTCGGCCCTATGCATCACATTGGTGGAGACCGCAGCTGTCCAGTTCCGATCAACGCCTCTGTGGGAGCCAGGTGAGCGTAACAATATGATATGATAGGTTATTTATAATGCGCTAGATACCCAGAGGTTTCTAAGCGCGGACCCGGGGATCGAACCTGTGTTGCTCTGTGTCATCTTGCTTCCAAGGCGAGCACGTTGCCGCTGAGCAATCCTCCTGAGATACCACCCTGACCAGCATTCGAAGAGCAAAACCCACTACCATTGCATGAGTTCCGCATCTTACCCAGAAGGGGGCAGTATGAGAAACTAAGAAGGAAAAATAGGTCGAACTACTTATCCAAAGATTCATCCAAACTGCTTGCTGAAATACCAGATGAGTACAGATTATTCTGTTCAGCTGAGACCTTCTTTGCCTCACTACTGCACTGCTGCCCGGCGTACAAACAGCCAATAACACAAAACGGCTGCAGATTGTGCAATGGGAACTCATACAACTGGCAAACGACACTGAACACGGGTACAACATCTTAAAGGTTGAGTTGTGGACCGTGAGACTGATGATGATGCAGAACAGCTATGTCCTCGATCTGCTGACGGCAATTGAAGGAGGCATTTGCCGCAAGATCAGGGATTCATGCTGCACTTTTGCGCTCTCAGAAGACGCAACATAATTGCAGCCGTGCACAACCTTGGAATATGCATGAAGAAGGCAGTAGGAATACAAATTAGTGACTGGTTCGATCTCACCTTCCACTGGGCCCATCCTGGCTGGGAGTAGTCGTGAAAATGTTGGTGCCCATCATTGTGTTTATCCTGGTCATCTTCTGCAGCTGTCAAATGGGTCTCTGATGTTGTGCCAAAGCAGTGTCTAGTAGCGCAATGATGATGGGATCAATTGGGGTTTCAAAGGTACCTCGTAATACAAAGGATATTGAAATACAAACAGATCATGCCATTCTTCTAATGATTCCTATCCCCTATGGAGACGAAGTTGACCGCTTATACCACACCATCATTGTCCCACCCCCTGACCATGAAAATTATGAGGAAGTCTGGGTTGATCTAGGAGGAGGTGGGGGACGTATTTATAGAACATGTACACCCGAAGAATATGCACATTTAAGAGAAAGCTTGCAGTCAGTATGTAGGGCTTGGATACAAATAAAGGGAACTCCACCATATGAGGCCGCAGTGAGAAGGGAGAATGAACGAATGCGTACATGGGAGTTATTTACTGTAGAAGTAACAGAAGGGGGAATGTTGGGATTGAAATTAACCTATCCCACCCCTCTAAGAGGTTTTGGGTGAGGACAATCCCATGAAGACACCTGTGATGTGCCAGGGGATAGAAGGGTGTGCTATTTTTTGAAGCTATGGTAGAAACATTGGGCCTGCATGGCAGCACAGCAGACACAAGCCACAAACCTGATGGAGAAACCTGAATAGGCCCAAGCGTTGACGGGAGAGAGACCTGCGCTGTTAATTTCCACAGAAATCCCCTTTGTTCTACAACTGTTGCCAATACGTGTTACCCCAAGAGGGAATGTGCCCCACAAGGCCATGAGACAGTAGCAGGTGCCTCAGCATGCATGATTATAGCAGCCAGGCTAGCGCAGGCCCCGACCCCCCACCCAGCCAACAATGAGTTATAACCCCCATGCCTTCCCCAGTCCCAAGATCCCCGAATTCCACGATAACAGATGGCCCCAGACCACCAACCATAAAGCCACTGGCCATAAAAGATCTAAGGAACACAGCCATTCCAACTAATTTCATAATGACAAGATTTGTAATGCGAGGTACAGGGAGGAATAAATTATTGTCCAAAGCGAGAGTGGAAGCCTTGTGTGCGGATGGTGCGATACAAAATGAGTGAAGTATGTGTGGGTTAGCCTGACCTCAAGACTCCCCCTGTGCCAGTCCCTTAGCCTCCCAGGTGCACGGCATAATGATAGAGTAGCATTGTTTCCTATTGTAACTAATTGCCAACTTGACCTTAGTTCCCCGAAGCAGATGAGCCCAGCCCACATGATGGAAAACGGACATACAGGGTTGGGGCCAATTGTAAGGAATGCATGGTACCAAAGTAAGACAGACACAAGTGATCACAGTTCAAAGGTGTTTATTAAACTGTATAAAGGGGTGAGATAAATGCCTAATCTAAACCTAAATCTAACATGGGAGCAAGCTACGAACATCAAATAAAAATACATTCCTAGTGTAGTCTAGTCAAATAAAAAGGGCCAATACTAAGAAAACCTAATACCAATCCTTACCGCTATGCTACAAAATAGTGTGGGATATGTTCACAAGGAAAGAAAAAGTGTTCACAAAATGATAAGTCAGGATGTTAAGACCAGGGTCTCACTTCCCTGCGTTTTTAGTACGGGACAAGGTGGGACCCTTGAGCACAGCACACTCCTGTGCTTCTCCAGCACGAGCTCACAGTTCCTTTTCCTTGGCTATCAGGGCCGTCTGTGCCTATGTCTCTTTCATGAAAAGTCTCTTGCTTCAGAGGGCCTGAAATGCTATAAACAACAAACAAAAAGTTCCTCTGGTAATCTTCACATCGGGTGAGTACTCTTCTCCCTAGGGTCCCCCTCAGCCAGGCTCCGATCCTTCTCTCAAGGTTAGCCTCCCTCAGATGGTCTCAGA